>NC_043977.1:28936126-29605292 GCF_902148855.1 Sphaeramia orbicularis | reverse complement strand
TAACGAGTCGTTTGTCCTAGTGAGGCTTCCGTATCGAGTTGTAAAAGATGGCCGACAGAGATAAATGCTTCTATGCTTGCACGACTCACATTATCCAGAGACTCAAATTGTCCCTTGACAGAGTGCACGGGGGGGGGTCTACACACAGTAACTAGCTTTCGCATTAGCAATTAGCATCAGTTTCATCTCCAGATCTTCATCAGAGGCACCAACAGGGGAATTAAACTATATAACTGTTTTTAAAGGCGGAGGAAACCAGAAAGAACCTAGAAGCAAGGAGTGCACAGATCATGAGACTCAAACCTGGAACCTTCTAACAGTGAGGCGGAGGTGCTAACCACTATGCAGTCCAATAAAAAGTTAAATGTCATTAGCACTGGAAAAAGCATTAATGATTCTGTCTCAGAACAACCAGCAACGAGACTGTCTGAACATTAATCTCAGAATAACATCACATAGATGCTCCTATGCACACATGGACTTACTGGGATAATTTAGCTTCCAAAGTTCCCCCCAACACTTAGACAAACCTAATAACACATGGCCGCCAAGCCAAGTGGCTAACATTAGACCACTTACATGTGTCAGATGATACATGTCTGAGACTGAATTACAGTGGATGTTTGACAGTAAAGTTTGCATTTCACATTCTTGGGGTCTTTCTTTATCCTCTTAAAATTACACTTTGGATTTTCTGTTCGACATATGTCACTAATTAATCTTAATCCATGTACATTCAGCCATGAAAGACTGAATAATTTAGTGTCACGACATCCTGGGGAAATATTTTTTCTCTTTTTTTTGTTACATGCATCTGTCTGGCCAATTGAAACTCGGTTTAAATACTCTTCTCATTGACTAACATTTCGTTGACTATTGGGCAGCAGCCATATGGACATATAATATGTCCCAAAAAAGTCAATATGCAACAGATAAATAGATACATGTATGTCTGAAAAAGCCAACTTGAACTTGTTATGTACAACACTCTGTCGTGTGTGTGTGAGTATGTGTGTCTATGGCTTGTGAAAGAGATCATGAGACAGAGGGGGGGGGCACATTACCAAAAACACTGAGCAGGTGTTCTAATAATTGTCCTCAGATCAGCTGACAACTGTTGCTCTCAAAGCAGTGCAGCCTGTGAAATGAATGCTGTGTGTCCTTTTAAGTATTTCATCCGTCATGCTCTCCTCTGTCTGGCGGCCTCTATAGCTGTCAGTTGTCAGTGAAGGAAGACAGTGTGTAACATTATAACAGCCAAAACACAACGCTCGGTGACCCCTCCCCACAGGTAAAGAGCGATCGGGGCCAAAGCGTTGGAGCTGATACATGTTTTGAAGGCTGCTGCTCTCCGGTGAGCACAGACTCCTCTATTATTCACAGCGTTCGCCTCTAACCGTGGCCCCACTTTATGGACTGACAGCACTAATCACAGCTGCAGTAATTGCATCTGATTGAGCCGTGCCAACTGTCCCGTTTGATACAGAACCAGTCTGAGACCTCTCACTCAGCTCCCCGGAGGTCAAAAGGTCAGCTGACTCAGACAGACACGTACAAACAGTCCCCTGAGCATGGCCAGGTGATGGAGAGATGATGCCAGATGAGAAAATAGATGCAAAAATTCAGTCGGACAGAGAGGGAGAGAGGGATGGAGAGACAATGGGTCAGCGAGGTCAGAGGGGGAGGGAGTGATTGATTGGATACATCAGCAGGTAGCTATTTTAGGTTGGAATCGACTCTCAAAACCCACACAAGGAAACAAATACATGCACACACAGTTTACATGCAGACAGACAATAATGTCACAGCAGAAAACAGGGTTCAGACACATTTTTCAAGATCAAATTCATGCACTTTTAAGGGTCATTTTCAAATTTTCCAGCACAGCACGTTATCGCTGGGGTAAAACACTTATCTACAGGAATACATGTAAACGTGTTTTTTTTTTGTTTTGTTTTTTTTCACTTTTTTTTTACAATGATGCACATTGTATTATGCTATAAACATTTAAAATTAGGTTTCAGAATTGCACAAAGGTTAGAAATTAAAGAACACAAAGTTTTTTCTACAAAAAGGGAAGCCACTTGGTGTTCTTCAGGCACACTCACGGTCAAACATTAAGATAAAAAAGTACCTGGAGTCCACCTGAGAGCACCCGCTAATTTTTTATTTTTGACATGAAGTTTTATTTTTCAAAATGTATCACCTCTCTGTAAGTAGCTTTGGCTTGCCATCTAACCTGGCAGAGTTAATATTAAGAATAAATAAATAAATCACATCATAGAGTTAGAATTGCAAGCACTTTCAAGCAGTTAAAACTAAAATTCAAGCACTTTCCAGACCTTGAAAACATAACATTGAAATTCAAGCATTTTTAAGGATTTCAAGCACCCGTATGAACCCTGCCAGAAGCAAAAAATACTGATAGTTAATGTTTGGATCAGAGAGTTTGTGTACACCAAATCTCATTTAGTTACAATAGAAAAAAAAGATTGAGAATATTTCTTCTTAATAAAACATAAATTCATTTGTTTTAAGGGAAAATAAATCTTCTAAAATGATTGGGTTGACAGGCTTTTTTTAAATCATATTTTCATCATCATCACAATAAATATGTACCTCAGCTATGGAATCAACTCTAACACATCATTTCACTGGAAACACCTCTGTCTTTAAATATCTTTAAAAGGTAGTTTATGTGCTGTTATGAGAGAAATATGTTTCGACTTTACATTCAGTCCATATGCCTCCTTCTTAGTCTCTTCACTTTTCTTTTACAATTCTTTTATTATCTTTCTTATGTCAGCTTTTATGTACATTGCTTGTGTTACATGTGAAATTGTTTTCTTTGTGAAAATGTTTGTTGATGGTAGTTTGACAAGGTCTAAGATCTTGTATCTCAGCGGGACCTTCTCAGCTAAATAAAAGGCAAATAAAATAAAGAATAAAAGACAAACACACCACAGAAGACTGTCTGAAATGTGGTGAATATGAAAAATTATTTTATTTACGCACAAAATCTCACTCAGCATGCAAACATTCAGTCATTTGGTCAATCAGATGATGTCCAATTTAGGCAGTTTGTATTAATCCCAAATCATATCGTTAAATTCTTTTATTAAACAAAGGTGTCATGCATTGCAGCTTATCTTAATGTTGTGCAGGTTTGTATAAAACTGTTGCATAGACATATAACAATCACACTACATGGACTATTTGCAAACATTCACTTACATTAATGAATCCAGCTCTCCTCAAACCTCCAAATAAAACTGCCATAGGCACCGCGTTTGCCGGAGGTCTTCGACACAGAACCTTGGCCTATATTTTCACGCTTTATAATCTGATACTAATTGTTTTTCTCTATCTCAATAACTGAGTGAGTTACGGTCAAAATTGGGTATTTTGAAAATCATGACCTTGAGTTTGACCTTTCAAGGTCATTGAAGGTCAACAAAATTGGTAGCAAATGGAAAACCATAGCCAACTTCCTATAAGTCGTTAATACAAAGTTAGTCGATATCTGTCTTAATTTTCAAGAAGAAGCCGTTTTGTGAATATGCAAATTAGACACTTGAGCCCTGGTCACTTTAGATGCTAATAACTCAAAATCTATGTGTGTGATAAATGAGGTAGGTAATAGATAGAGAATTAAATTTCCAATAATTTGGTGTTAGTTTAAAATCGATACGATGAACAGAATGGATATTATTAATGAAAAACAAATTTTATATACGTTACCATAGCAACCGGAAGTCACAAAACCTAGAGTTGCAAAATTTGGCATATGAGATGAGACTTGCACAGAGATGCTGCATGTTGCAGATGCTGAATTTTGGTATGGTCGGATGAATACTGCCGATATTATAGCCATTTGAAATGTCAGAAAACGGAGTTTACTGACCCCCTGATATTGACCCTGGGGTGCTAACAAGGACATGATCCTTATGATGTCAAGATGGATACCACCGGATGCAGAATGGAAAAACAACTTGATACGATGATTTTGACGAAAGTTATAGCCAAATATCAATTTTTGAACTTTGGGCTATATCTCAGGTGTACTTTGGCCTAACATTGGCAAAAAAATAATCAGGTCAACAAGAGAGTATGGCAGATCATTTGGTCATGGTTTGATATCAATAATGCTTAAAATGTGACCACTAGAGCGCATACAGACCCTCCAGCAAACAGCGATGAATGTAAAGTGAAGTACCTAAAGTCTGAGTACCAGGTAGTATTATGTTCTGAAACTGTACAGTGCTTACACAACACTAGGACACACTGCTGATATTCACAACACACAGTTAGTTTATCAAGGGGACACTAGCTTTATGCCCTGATGGTCTCACTTAGATTATTATGAAGTAATGGTATGGTTACCTACACCAGTTGTCGATATAGAAAAGATAAGTTTCATGTAACATTCCATGTTAATGCACTGGGGTCATTATTACTAATAATGATCCCAGTACTAATAATATTAGTACTGGGATCATTATTAGTAATAATGACCCCAGTGCATTAACATGGAATGTTACATGAACTAATAATATTAGTACTGGAAGATGGTGAAAAGTATCAATGGGTAAGAAAAAATTGGTATTAAAATGAAGATGTGTGGTTACTGGATACTTGTGAGCTCCTGTGTTGACTATCTTCAAGAAATAAATATTTTACTTTATTTCTTATTAAATCTTAAAGTCTTTTTTATTCTTAGCTCTGATTGAAAAACTGATCAATATCTAACCACTACTTCTACTACTTTCGGCTCATCTCTGTAAGGGTCACAACAGAAAATCATCTGACAAACACAAACAAATTACTTATTTATTGTTTATCATTAACAAGAAAAAGTAACAAAACTAAATTCTTGATCATTTCAACATTTCATATCCTGGATGTGTTTTAATATCTTGCTGACACATCCAGTTTTGACCTCGATGGAACAGAGGATGAGCAGAAGGGAGCATGTGGGTTTGGAGAATGGAACAATATTTGGCAGAGTTCAATGCCTTAAGAGTGATTCTCAATGTAATATTTCATAAACGCATAGGGTATACAAAAACATTTTCCCCCCACTGTAATATGGTACTACTACTACTTTCAGCTGCTCATTGTAAGGGCTGCTTTAGCTAATTATCTGATTCCATAGCCCCTTTAACACAGCACTTCTGTTTCGGGCATATTTCACCTTTATTCTGGAACGACATCTGTGTAAACAAAATGGAGGGATCATTTGGTCCCACCTTTGTTGCAGCTTTGTAATGCATCTGGAGGTAGTAACAGAGCCCTGATTAGTTTAGTTTAGTTTATTAGTTTGATCCCCATTAGCTGCTGCATACCCCAGCAGCTACTCTTCCTGGGGTCATCAACAACACAAAAACAAAGCACCAACAATTTCCCACAACTCACTCAACAAACAGGATGTACATACACTCAACACAACAACACAAAACCAAAAATCAGCAACAGCACACAATACAAAACAATTACAATAATAATATCAACAACAACAGAAAAAAAACAAACAAAAAAAACCAATAAAAAACAGCTCCACAACAAACAAAAAAACAAACCATCTAGATGATGTCATTATAGGATATACAATAGCTCAGACAGTTATTCTTGGGTAAATATGAAAATTCTAAACCTTTTAGAAAAACTAACCGCTTGAATTTCTGAAATTAAAAATTGTGGCAATGTATTCCATGCCACCATTGCCCTGTATTGCACACTACCCTGTATTTGATTCGTCCTACAAGCAGGCAACAGGAAACGTCTGTCCTCTGACTGACGTGTGGAATGTTGATGGATGTCACTGAAGAAAGTCAGTTTACTGTAAAGAAGTTCAGGTGTTTTTGTAATTATGCTGTTTCTAATAAATTTAACTAAAGAATATCTAATTCTGCCTTTAACATGTAACCAGGCCAGACAGGTGTGAGTGTCACTAGTACTTGTTCTAAATGGACAGTTTAGGACTATTCGAGCTGCTTTATTTTGCACAGTTTGAAGTTTATTTAGATTTATTTCTGATGTGTTTGACCAAATGATTGAACAATAATCTAAATGCGACAGAACTAATGATTCCACTAGTGTTTTCCTTATTTGATATGGTATGCAATTCCTACATTGTTTAACAGCACCAATGCTTCTGCCCATTTTATTTAATATTTGCTTTATATGAGAATTCCGAGTCAACATACTATCAACAGTCACACCTAACAGCCTGGCCTCAGCTACTTGTTCTATGTCAGTTCCACCAACAGACAAATTCAAAACAGGGGAGTTTTTTAAAAGATGTCTTGACCCCAACACCATACATTTACTCTTTTCAGTATTTTCAGTATTTTCAGTAGTGATAAAGGTGGAATCATGATTCTGGAACACCATGTAAAAGGAAAACCTCTCTTTCCACAACCAAGGTGTGACGTTTTGATGACGGCGACCCCCGCACCAGGGGGATTTAAAAATGAGCGTGGGCCGTGTACAGTAAACAAACATATCAACGCAACCAGAAAGATGTCAACCTGGGGAGACAATATCCATGAGCTGTTGTCACTTCGGGCAGAGGACTCTATCCATGCTAACATTTGTGGAACGGTGAAAGACCCTTAACAAGTTAAGATATATGTGTATGTAACACTTTGATATGTGACTTTACTTATATTTACAGTGCCATATTGTATATGCATATAGATCTGGTGACAGCAAGGGGTTTGGGAGGGTTAAGTGGGTTTTGTTAGATTTTTGTATTCATTCATTCATTCATTCATTCATTCATTCATTTATTTATTTATTTATTTATTTATTTATTATGTGCTTGAATACTTGTGTGTATTCTGTATTTGAAATTTAATAAACATATCTAAACAGGAAAGACAGGCTGACTCTGGAGAGGTTAGCAACACTGCTACGCTCGGGGCATTTCTGAGACACAAGTTATACGTCACACTATGCACTGCACTGCGTCACCACCCCTTTGATTCCAGAATGCAGGTCCACTGTGTAAAAGTCCAGCCTGTCTCACCTCTGTTACTCCTTTGGCTTGGCTTTGGAAATCAGTCAATGTTGGAAAAAAAGTGGGATCACCATCTCACCTTTTTTTTCCGGAATTTCTGTGTAAAAGTGGCTCATCTGACCCTGTGTCCTGAATCAGCTTCTTTCACACCAACCGACCTGCATATCCTCCTTCACCACATCCATCTTTGGTCTTCCTCTTTGCCCCCTACCTGGTAACCCCATCTTCATCATTCACTATTCACTATCTCTCTTCTGCACATGTCCAAACCATCTCAGTCTGGCCTCTCTCACTGTTGTCATGTTCATGATTTGCATGGTGAATTTGGCAGAAGTTTTATACCGGATACCCTTCCAGATGCAAGCCTTTATATTTATTGAGGCTTGGGACCAGCACTAGAAACTAGAAACTAAAACAGAACTAGAACTAAGACTTGAACCATTGGCTGGATTATCAATATCTAACATGTTATTTACCATTATTACTACAAATCAGGGCTGTCACAGTCATTTTGTTTGAGGGGCCACATACAGCCCACTATGATCTCTAGTGGACCAGACATATTAACAATTAATTGGCATAATAACCTTATAAATAATGTCAACTCTAACTTTTTTTATGTTGTAGAGTGAAATCATGAAAATTCCGTTATGAAAATGTTTACATCTACAAACTATCCTTTAAAAAATGTGAAGAACATGAACAACCTAAAATTTCTTTAAAAAAGTAAGTGCAATTTTATACTTCAATTTATCACTTACACATTTGCATTGCAATTTACAGATCACAGTAAATCTACAAAGACACAAAACATTTAGTAACAGGTATAATATCGTCAAAATTGCACTTATTTCTCTTAAGACATTTCAAGTTGTTCATATTTTTCCAGGTTATTCACATTTTTACTTATTTACATTAAAACAAAAACAAATTTTGGAGTTGTCATTATTTATAGGTTATTATGTATTTTATTGGTCTGGGCCACTTGAGATTAACCCTTTCATGTATGAATTGTGAGAACCTGAGTCAAAATTTATTTTTTGAGTGTTTTTATTTCTCCTTAGCCATGAAAAAAACTATGTGATCGAGTTTTTTTTTTTTTTTTATGGCGTTACAAAAATATCCATGCATTTAATTTTTGAAGTAAAGAAACGTGTTTAAAACCCAATATCAGAAAGTAATATGAAAACAATGAAATAAAAACTTTTTTAATGCTGCTAATCTGATGTCTTCTCACATTTTAACATATTCTAATGCTAGTAATTACTCACTTAATGGAGATGATATGCAAAAAAAAAAAAAAAAAAAACCTTTTTGTCTAACAACTAACAATTGATTTACATTCAAACATGTTAGTGCAGATCAGGTTTATCAAGAACAGCACAGTTACAGTAATGGTATGAATGTCAGTGTATGGGATGATGCATAAGTGTCCACTGGGTTGGCTGATATGGAACTAAAACAACAAAACCCATGAATATACAAGAGAACAGCTGTAGAATAACTGTCCACTGTAGTGACTTATGCATGAAAGGGTTAAATTAGTCTGTATGTGGCCCCTGAACTAAAGGGATTTTTTTACACCTTTAATTGTTAATATCTTCAGTGTAATTTGTTCATTTCACAAATTCATCCCATGGGTCAGATTGGACCGTTTAGCGTCCAGTTTTAGCCTGCAGGCCAAATGTTTGACACCCTTGCTATAAATCATTGTGAATAAAAAAATGTTCAGTTTTCAAATGCACCATTACTCTAAATGACCCTTTTGCAGTGCATCAGTATAACCATTTATTGTGTTTGTCTTAAGTCAGATAGTTTTGTTTTGCAATGACGAGGTCAATTGTCCTGTTTGATACGGTATAAATTAATATAGCGTTATGAATACGGCTTTATAGCTTTGGCTGTCTTCCAATTAAGATTCAGATAATGTGTGTGTTTCATGATTATGAGATGTAAATATAATCAGGACCATATGTTTTGTTTATAGCTCAATGTGTTGAAATCAGGCTTTTGTTGTTTCTGTCTCACACTGCACCCACTAATGCATTTCTTCTAGAGGCAGGTTGGACACATCTTACTGTATATCTTTATCAAACCTGAGATATATTAACATAATTGTCAGCCTTTACTGTATCTTGTCTCTTTAACATCATTTTGGTTGTATTTTTAGATCTGCAGCCTGCTTGAGATTCAACACCACTAATTAAATAGACAGAGGCACTCACCATGCCAAATAAACTGATGTCTTTTCCCGGGAACTCTATGAAGACTGTCACATAAACCTAAACACACACAAACAGAATAAGGACGTGTAGTCACACACTCACACACTCACACACCTCAAAACAAATGATCCTGCCAGAACGAGACGCAGAATCCATCCTGATTACCGCAATTGTCTGAGGCTGACCAGTGAAGTTGTGAGGAAGCAAAAAGGGATGATTACTGAAACGCTAAAAAGTTTACCTGCGTGATAAATAAAGACAGACGAAGAAAGTGAGAGGAATGGAAAGCGTTTGTAATTGAGTGTGTTTCTATGTGCGTGTCTGCATATGTGTGTGTGTGTGTTTGAGAAGGGGAGTCAGCGAGATAATGACCTGCCTGATTGATAATCGATGGCCTCCCTCTCCTCTTGTCTCGTGTTTCTGTTCTAGGGTTGTGTTTTAATGTCGTTCCTCTGCTCGCTGACCTCATTAAAGGATCTGGTTACCCTCAAACAGCTTTTTAATTTAGCCTAATGATTTTTTGCATAATAGATCAGATACTTGGTAAGCCCTAGGGAGCAGCCCTTCTCTTCAAGGTGCCTTTACAGCGAGAGGAGCCAAGGTTTGGGAGGTTGTTATTGTGCTATATGTGTTTCTGTTTCTCGCTGCTATTCTTTCTTTAGGTGGTTAGCGCCGTATTAAATGTCTCTGCTGGAAATTATTTGTGTTTCCGAGGATTCTAAGCATTCCCTAACTCTTATTTTACCCCGTGCATATCACCTTCTAACAGTAAGCACATTTTACTTATTGTATTTTTAGACAAGGATATTAGAATAGAATCTTTATTTTGTCACACACATAAACATGTACCATACACTGAAGTTTGTCTTCTGCCTTTAACCCAAGTGCCTTGCTCAAGGGCACATCAGCCAACAACTCTTCACCAGTTCAGGGAATTGAGCTGGCGACCCTACAGTCACAAGCTGACTCCCCAGCAATCTATGCCACAGCTGCCCCCCCATATTATATGAAAACATAAAGTTTCTATCCAACAAGCAAATACAATTTTTTTCAAGTAAGTATAGCACTACATACTGAATTAATCCAATTAATTGAGGTTTTTATTTCTTAAAATTGTAAAAAAAAAAAAAAAAATATTCCTCTGAAGACCTGTCTTGCTCAACAAAACCTCAAAATGCAACCTGTTTGCTTCTTATATTATTCTTATATTAACCCTTTCATGCAAGAATTATGAGAACCTTAATCAAGATTTTTTTTCCTGAGTGTTTTTATTCCTCTTTAGGCATGAAAAAAAAAAAAAAAACCAATGTGATTGAATTTTTTTTTTTTAAATCAACCTGTTTTTCATGGAGTTACACAAATGTCCACTCAGCTACACCAGGAATTTTATTCTTGAAGCAAAGAAACATGTATTTAAAATCCAATATCATAAAGTGATATGAAAACAGTGAAATGAAACCATGTTTAATGCAGCTAATCTGATGTTTTCTCACATTTTAACATATTCTAATACTAGTTATTACTCACTTCATGGAGATAATATGCAAAAAATAAATATTAACAATTGATTTCCACTCAGGAACCAATCAAGAACAGCAAAGTTACAATAATGGTATGAATTGCAGTTTATGAGATGATGCATAAGTGTCCACTGTGTTGGTTGATATGGAACTAAAACAACAAAACCCATGAATATACAAGAGTAAAGCTGTAGAGTAACTGTCCACTGTAGTGACCACTATGCATGAAAGGGTTAATGATAAAAGTGTCTCTTCAGTTGTATATAGCATAAAGTTTTAGAAAAGAAAGTGAATCATGTTTTGTCTTCAGTCAGTAATTGATTAAAAACCTAAACTGTTCATACCAAGATTACATTTTTTGGCCATATCACCCAGCTCTACTTCAAAATGACTACACTAATCCTTTTGAGATTTTACTCATTTTCATCATATATGATATAAACCGATTGTTTTGAGCTCACCTATACATCCCAGTATAGTTTAACTGTGTTTAAGACTCTGTAAAAATGAAAAAACCTGGTCTCAACCCAGATCAAACTGAACCATAGTTTAGTTTGTTTCTACTGAACCCAAAGTTATGGCAGCCATCAGCTATTAAAGCAAAAAGATATGAAAATGAAGTGGAAGAGGGAAAAATGAGTTGTGGTAGCACATGGAGAGAGAAGGAAACTTTTAAAAGAACTACAGTCGACATAGTCATAAAACATCAACCTGAAGAAGCACATAAAATGCTGAAATTTTTAATGGAGTTTAAAGTCGGTACCACTGGTAGTAATGAAATAAACAGTACAAAAAAAGGAACTGAAGGAAAGTTTTTTGAGTCTTATTTTTTTCCAAAGAGAAAAACAATCTTGTCAGATATGTTTTTATCATAAGAAAGGTACCTTATTTTTAGAACCCATTTCCAACTTTGTCTTATTAAGATATTTTTGCAAAGATTATTCTAGATTTAACCGCTGACAAGCAAAAACATTGATTTTTATTTTCATCCAAGTAGAGGAAGACTGCTTTCCTTGTTTGAGATCACATGCACAACTTCTCAATGTAAGATTAATACGTCTGTTTTATCATAGTAGTAACCGCGACTTGCTTTAATATTTGCATTTTTTTCCCTATTTTTTTTTTTTTCAATGCGCACCCATGCATGTGTGCATTTGTCTACTGGTCTGTCCATCATTCCACATCATGTTTATAAAAATAGCCTTTTCAGTGACACATTATTATATGACAAAAATAATGGGACACATCATGCTTGTTGGACTACTCATTCCCATTGATATGAATATTATTATGATAAAAATGTTCATGTTAGCTGTTGACAGTAATTATAACATTATAAAAATCAATATTCTGTTAGTTAAGTGTAAAGGCTCGTTTTTCTCCCTGAGTAAGAGCTGAAGATACCAGAGAGTTACATGAGGTTTAAAAGGATATTTAAGGTCAGAACATGACAAATATTTCAGACATGTAGAGGTAAAACATTTGAAACAACTATAATGACAAAAAAAATCAACATTGAAACATGTTATAAGCATAGATGATGACAAAGAAAATCAAATTTACCTAAAAACAAATTAAAAATATTGCAATACTTATTTATTGCATGGTTTGTAGCCCAGCACCTGTTAACAATGAAAGACCTGAATTCAATATGTCAATATGGTGAATATGATGACATGTTAAAAAGGTCAAATTCAGTCTTGTGAACACAATAGTTCAGGAATAAACTGTGTTTTTTTGTTTGTTTGTTTGTTTTGTCTTAGCACAAATATTAACTTGGATTCAAAAGTAAAATTATCTTGGTGACCACATACTGTATGATTTCAAGTAAATGAAAGAACTAAATGAACAGATTACAATCTACATCACAGTTTTTCTTCATTGTATAGTAAGTAAATTTGAATTTAGTAAAACTTGCTTTCCCCTTGTGTACATTTTGTCACTTAATTTGCTTATTTTTAAGAATATTTGGCTTCTTCTTTCCACTTTAACATAACAAGCCTCCAGCCAAACTGACAACATGCTGACATCAAACCAATCAAAATCATGATGAGAGGATGTAGGGATGTCATGCACAGTTCTTTAGTTCTTGCAAATTTGCAATACAAACTAAACTAATTACATCAAATGTATACAATGAAACAAAAACATTAATCTCAGTTCAGATGTGAAAAAATAAACTAGGTGAGGCCTGACACTGAAAGTTTTTTTTTTTTTGTTATTATCCCTGATTCATTATGATTTCACCACTTTACATTAAATATCCTCTGTCTAAATGTGATCTAGCTCAACAAACCACTGTCATAAACAAATTCATCAACACACACAAAATTATGCACAGCACTCAATCTTGGGTTGATATGCATTTTTCAGTGAAATGTCTTGGGGACTTAAAGTATGCAGTGCTCATTGCGTCCTTGTATACACACTGAATGAACTGTCAAATACAAAACCCAAGTGATGAATGAAACTCAAAATCAATTTTCTACAAATGTCCTGGGTGGGATCCTTCCACTCCATATATAGCAGAGTGAACTGTAATCTGTGTAGCTGCCTGCAGTATTGAGACACCAGCACAAACATGCACAAACATGTTCCCTTCCCACAGCCACAACGTAGCCAAATCCACAGCCTCAGACACAAACACACGCACACATATATTTAGAAGAAGTGAGCGTGAAGGGATGAGACAGGCTCTCTCCCTGATCAGCAGTCACCCAGGCCTCTTCGTCTCGACATGATCACTGCCTGTCATTAGTCAGTTTTGCTGTAAATTATTTAACCATGCACATGTTTGGAACCATCTAAACACACCAGACACAACGCCACGCAAAGTGCTTTCATGCGCCGAGCGACGCTCTGACACACTCTCAGAAAATCGGACTCTTGGAATGAATGAATAAGTAAGGCGGGAAATAAATAAATAAGCGAAACAAACAAAAAACAAGCTTGGGTGGGGTGGGGTGGGGAGCCTGAGCAGGGGGATGACGGCGTAATTTAGCACTCGACTTCAATCCCAGTCAAATTAAAAGAGAATCTTAATGCATGTGTCTCTCCCAGCATTGATGTGTTCTCTCTCTGTGATATGGCGCTGAGTTGGTAGACGCAATATGCCTGACAATCTATTCCCAGACTGGCCTTGCTGCCACTCAAACTAAGCAGAGCGCTACTGAAGCTATTAGATGGGCTCTTTTGGGGAACTGATGGCTTTTCAGTGGGAAGAAAACTATCAGGGTTCTTTTGTGTATGTTTTTGTTAGTAAGTTGGTGTGTGCGCCTATCTCTGTGCACTCTGTATATGTGTATGTGTGTGTGTGTACAAATATATACCCACTGAAGTAGGCCTAGAGTTGTGTGAGTGTGTTTCTTAGCATGCTTAACACTGTTTCTCTGCTTGCTTGTATGTATGTATGTGTGTTCAGTATGAGTGTCAGAACTCAAGGGCCTTGTAATTAGCAGCAGGCGAGTGCTCAACAAGGCCATTCCCCACCACTGAGCATTGTGAGGCCTCAGCAGCTGGAACTTAAGACAACATCATGCACAAAGTGGGTAAACAGTGTTTGACATGTTTTCAATATGGTTACATTAGAACAAGCTGCGTTTGATTGAAAAGCTAATATTCAAGCCATGCAAATCATCAATCATGGGAAAAGGCCTATTAATTATTCAATAAAACAGTCTAATTCAAGAATCAATGTAGGGAAGCGGAGAGAGGGATGAGGGGGCTCCCAGCAGAGAGAGAGAGAGAGAGTGAGCGGGTAATATAAAGGAATAGGGAATTACCCCTCTCTCTCTGAGCTGTGGCTCATCTCGTCCCGAGCTGTCAAAAACAACTGCCGCTCCCGCGTTTCATCTCACCAAGTTTAAAGACGACTTTGGAAACACTTCATTTTCCTCGCAAAACTCGTTAGCTCTTTGTTCCTCATTAGTTCATCTTCTTTTCTCCATCTCTGTCTCTGTTACTCCTCCTCTGTTGTCCCCCCTCTTCCATATCAGTCCTTTCTTTTTTCTTGGAAGTCATCGTTACGGCTCTTAAGACCGCCTGGCTCGGGCGTTTTGAAGTTTGGTATTGTGCCCTCTGATCTCTGGCAATTACAACCGGGCCAAATCTCTTCCTTGGGAATTCATTATTTACGTTCAATTAAACAAATTCATCAGCGGTCTCCTCAGTAGAATTCAGGGCGTGTAAGTGGTCGGCTGTAATGAAGCTTGGGCGCAGACCAGCTCAATCAGCTCTAATACAAAGACTTCTAGTGTTTCCTCTAGCCAGGCCCCCCAGCCCCCCGCACCTCAAAGGTGTTTCCACAGGCTTCATTACTCACTGGGGACTTCTAAAGTCCACCAGTACACCCACTTCAAAGCTCATTAGTATCTATTATTAATAAGTTAATATCCAATATCTTTGATAGGCCTAGGCTATCGTTAAAAGTTCTGGACCGAGAGTTAACTTCATTCAGTCCTCATTTGTGTGGCACCGTCTGAACTTCCACTCCAGTGGCTCTTTGCAGATAATTTGGGCAACGTCGAGCAGCTTTCTCACTTGAAGAACTGTGAACTCTCTGTCCTCTTAAGTTCATAAAGCTCATGAGGTGTCTATGAGGCGTTTAAAGCTACGCAACCACAGAGCCACAGCTGGCCTATCTGATAACAACTGTGTGGCTCAGGAGCAGCGAAAAAGTCAATAGAAAGTGGTTGTGGGTATTCATGGATGTAGTGAGTGGAACAAGGAGATCATAATCATGTCCGTGTAACCAAAGCTGCACAAGATGTAAACTAAAGAACACACAAACTGCGGTAGCAATAAACCTGAATGATTAAAAACATTCCAGCCATTCAAACTATGTGTTTTACTGTTCGAAATTTGAAGTTATTCTATTCATTAAATATATTTCACATTTTCTGATTGCAATTATTTCATTGATGGGTCATGATTTAGGTTTCAGGCAGCAATAATTAACACATATGCAAACAAATGTCATACTGATACAAAGCAAATATTGATGCCATTACCAAGGGTTGTCTGTGGATCCGGCCTGATAGACTGCACACAGATTTTACAGGCAAAGCACACATTTTCAGGGAAGGAAATTTTTGGGTCTTGGTCCTACAATTTCATTAGTACTGAACATTGTAAGCCCAGATGTCAAATATACGCAAAAAAATTAATTAGAATGCACTTAAAAATATAAGTGTGATGACATTACTAGAACATATTAAGTATAGTCAACTCATTTGTAGATATAGTCGAATATGTGAATAAATTTAAGGTAAATGGATTTAAGTTAATAAGTTTTAGTTAGGACCACACTTCTTTTTCTTTTTACCACATTAATAATAATAATAATAATAATAATAATAATAATAATAATAATAATAATAATAATACATTTTATTTATAGGCGCCTTTCTTGGCACTCAAGGACACCGTATAGTAAAACAGGAGAGTATAAAACAAGCAATATTGTCACTTGCCCATGTATGTCTGGACATGGCAATCTTTTTGGTCGAAGAGTAGCTGCTATCAGAGTTTTGGTGCTTATCATACCAGATACAATTCAAAACGTTCTAAGCGGCTGTCAGCTATTGACGATTGTTTTAACCGTGGGAGGAGTGGGGGTTTTTTATTGTCCAAAACCAGTTCCATCGACCTGTTCCACAGACATTTTGTCCTAGCTAGATGTCCACTAGCTGACTTGCTACTTTTCTCAGTGGTGGAGACTGTAAGCCCGGATAAGTTGAGTTTACTTTAAAAATTGAGAAAAGTGGTTGCCATAAAAAAATAAAATAAAATAAAATAAAAAGTAATGATTAATGAACTTTTTAAGTACATTTAACTTTAAATCTTAGTTAAGTGTGATTTAAATTTACTTAAGAAGTTCATTAATCATTACTTAATTTTTTTAAGGCAACCACTTTTCTCAGTTTTTAATGTTCAAGTAAACTGAACTTGTCCAGGCTTACAGTGAAGTTCATGCTGAAGTTAGAATTATGGAACTTCAACAGATGACAGAGTTGTCTGTTAGGTGAAATATGGCATTACAGTTACACTAATTTAAAACCACCATGCTGCTACAGCTAAAGAGGCTGACATGGAAGGGTTGTCACCTTTCAAAAGGTTGTTAAAACTAACCCAGAATTGACAACTAAACATATTTTCTCAATTCTTCTCCTTTTTTCAGCTTTTCGAACAGTGAGTGCAAAAAGAAGGGTGTGTCTGCCCGCAGAGTTAAATCTGCATCAGATGAGGTAAGGGAAAGAAAAACAGCAAAGTCCTTCACCAGAAATATTCTATCTGCCATGACATTGATCTGATCCTTCAAGGAACTGGAAAACATCAAAGAGCCAGGATGAAAGTTTGGGTTTTAAAGAGGTCAAAGTTTTCAACACATAGTAAGAGGATGCGTTTACTGTTTTGCTGTTTACATTACTATGGCTCACTCTATGTGATGTAGACCTACTGAACATGTAGTAGTAGAGGTAGTACAACATAGGAACTGGTTATTAGTAACTGCTCTATTAGTTCTTTCTGTGAATATATTTGGATATTATTATTAGTCTTACTTTCTTTTAGGTCAGGAACGGCTCATTGTTGTGGATTAAAGTTAGTCATAAGGTGATTTAAAAGTCAGAATTGAGTATTTTCTTTTCTTAGAGAAATACATGAAAATATTGAAATAGGTTTGTACACATGCAAAAAATTCATTTAGTCTAGCTGCTACCCACCATTTTTTCCTAACGGTAACCATGCTGTTTTTGTGAATAAAACCTAACCAAACCTAAATCATGGCATTATCGCAGCTGAAAAAAAAAAAGTGGCATTGCTGTCTCCATGGTCTATAACCGACTGACCTACAGAGTTACTTATGTACAAAAAGTTATTTATGTCACTCTGTGAATCACTAAAGAATCAACCTTTTTCATTCTTAATTATGAGGTACTTTTTTTTAAAGAGTTTCTTTAGGGAATAAACATGAGGAGGAACATCATTTTGTTCTGTTGATGGATCTCTTTTAAATACATTAAAAATGGGCAAGTCCAATAACAACTAGCTCTCAAAACAAGGAAGCAGGCACTGTTAGAAAAGAAGTCAGCTGTCCATGCCAAGCTGTAACTTCTGGGGCTGAACAATGCTGCAGTTCCTGGAATGGCCACTGGAGGTCTGGCTCCACATACGAATTAGTCCCCAAATTAAAAGCTCTAACTCTGCAGCACATGATCAGTAAACATGGGTAGAGCCTGGTATAAAAAATCAGCTTTGGTTTCTATGGCTAATTTTGCTGATTATGCATGAATATGTATCATTGTATTAAGTCTTAAAGCTATGCATAATTCAATACATGGCTGCTTTGAGTGACAGATGGGTGTGGCCTGTGTCTGCCATGTAGATTTTGATTGACAATTCTCTGCCTGCAAAGTTGGACTTTCAGAGCTTATGTTTATTGAACCAACAGAAGCGTTTTGTTTTTCCTAAAACAAAGCTCAGGTATAAATGTGGTTACACTAACAAGAGTGCTCTATTTGAGGGTTTTAGTCACACAAATACTCCATGAAGTCTACCATTACTGAAGTACAAAACTCAGCAATTTAGCATACCACATTCTCTAATGTTAGCATTAAATTGATACTGTTTTATAAGCTCTGTTTAGCCTTTTATTTAGAACAGCTACAGGTAATTTTTCTGTTTATCACAAAGTAGGGCTGCTCGATTATAGAAAAAAAAAAAAATCATGATTATTTTAGCAATAATTGAAATCACGATTATTAAAAACGATTATTTGTTAACCTTAATGTTGTTTATTTTTTTCTTGCAAAACAATGTAAAATATACTCTTTAAACATAAATAAAGCTTTTAACCACTAAAACAAAGTATGTTCACTTTTGTACGAAACAAAAAAAATCTTTGAATGCAAATAAGTGTACTGTAAATTCAAGTATGTTTCCTTTTGTAAATAAATAGCGCACTGTAATTAAACTGCTATAGACTTGCCATAGAACTGTAGCAATTAAAAAAAAAAAAAAAAAAAAAAGCTCACATAAAGTGCAAATTATAATTCAAGTATGTTCAATGTAGTATGAAACATAGTAAATTCAATGGCGAGCCAAGAGGTTTCAGTTAAGGCCTTCTGTTTACATCAGCCATCTAGAATACGTACGTTAGGGTTATATGGGTTAGGGTTACGTTAATACGGGAGTTGCAGCGTAAAGAGATTTGGAAACTGAAGATTGCATTGCGGACGAAGTTGTAGACGGAGTTGTTTTTATGTGTTTTAGTTTTTCATGAGATTATGATAAAGGTGGCGGTAGTTAAACTTTAGATGGTTAAAAAGGTTTGTTGTGTTACCAGTCGGTGCGGACACAACTACGAAACACTTTTTGCACGTGATGTGTTTTTGCTCTTCGTCTTCTTCATCAAACCCAAAGTGATTCCATACAATTGAATTTGACTTGCCTTTGTTATTTACCAAGCACTTCTGCTGTGATTCTCCTGCCATTTGTCCAGACCGCTAGGTACAACTTTCCTCTTGGGGTGGACCTGCCGGCTAGCAGGCAGCTGTAGCTTAGAGGGGGGCAGGGCAGAGCAGCTCATGGTAGCTTGCGTGCGCGTGAATTAAAATGACTCAAAATTAATAATCGTTTTTTCTCGATTACATAATTTTTGTAATTGTTGCGTGTAATAATCGAAATCGTAATTGAATTTCGATTAATTGCACAGCCCTATCACAAAGCATATTTTACTTTTGCCAGGCATAAGTGGTTGCATTTATGAACTTGCTGAATTTACTTGGTTTTGTTGAACTTAACAGCTTCAGATACCGTGATTGGTGTTCACATTAAACAAGTGTTAGCCTGGTGACTTTTAACTATGGATGCATTAAGGCCCTGGTCCTCATTCCTGGTCATTGAGAGCCACTATCCTGCATGTTTTAGATGTATCCCTCTTCCAACACACCTGACGGTCATTATCAGGCTTCTGCAGAGCTTGATTATAGGCTTTTCATTTGAATCAGGTGTGTTAGAAGAGGGATACATCTAAAACATGCAGGAGAGTGGCTCTTGAGGACCAGAAATGAGGACCAGGACATTAAGGGAATAAAATACTGCATTTCCCCTAGTGACCACTCACAGTACTGCAGAAAAAAAAATTCTCTGCAAATCAAAAACCATGCTCTCCATGTACAACAATAACAAAAGACTGCAAAAGGTTGAATAGCACTCTGTTTTTCAGTTTTTACATTTTTGGTTGGCAGTGTGTGGTCGCAGTGCCTGTTGTGTGAAGTGAGAAGGTGTAGGCAGGTGCATCTGGTAAAACTAGTCCACATGTGCACTGGGCTATATGACATCAAAGTATCACAGAAACCTGAGTAGTTTTCTATTCAACAGAACTGATGCCATTTTGGGGTCCAGTTCTAATAATACATCCATGGCTTCACCCCTGATTTTTCCCCAATTCTGCTGTTGCTTCTAGATCCAAAAGTCCCAGGAAAGCGGCAGCTAAAACGCCAAACTCAAGACTTCAAAACAGCAGTCCACAAACCAGTACATGAGTCATTGTGGTTACGGCCACACTTTATATACAGTCTATGGTCACACACACGTGAGGCAGAATCTATATAGCTGTTATGTGGTTACTTAACAAAAGGGTCAGAGACACAATGAGGAGGGCGATGACAGAAAACAACGTGGCACCGCACAAATGTGTGTATGTGTTCCCTTTCACACTCTCAAGGATACACACATACACGGAGTGGCACACACATACAAGGAGGATCATGAAACACAACACCAAGGGCCCTCTCTGTGCATGTTAAACAATACTCTGACTGTCAACAATCAGGCATAAATTAGCAGTCGTGGCCTCTACTGTATTTATTCTGGTAATTACCTCCCAGGAGGGTGCACACACTCACACACACACACACACACACACACACACAAGCAGACACTAGCGCGGCACGACACACTTGCAGTGCACCAGCTCGTCGCCTCAGAGTGTATGAGAGAGGGAGGGGCCTTTAGACATCCCATCAACATTACCATGAGTGTGTGTGTGTGCATGCAAGTGTGCACGGAAACATATGCGAGTAAGAAGAAGAGTTTTTCATGCCTTTGATTGTGGGCAAAAGCTTTAAACCATAAAAATCAGTGAGCTGATAAAAGCTAATCATGCTTTTCCATTAGGGGACAGCAACCTCCGAGACAGATACTGACTGATTGATTGACAGTTGTAAGCGTATTACAGATTCTGATATCAGAGTTCAATAAAAGCTGACAAACAGGAGCGAAACAGCAAGGCAGAAAGAGAGAGAAAGACAGGAAAGGAGGAGAAAAGGACACCAGAGAGTGAGAACGGGAGACAGAGAGACAGGGACACGGGCAATGACAGCCACATGAAATCTCATCTCCATTTTTGACAATGGGGGAACCATCTGAGGAGCAGAGAACAGAGGGAGGAATTTAACTGCTTTCATCTTGTCATAATTATCTCCAAGAAGCCACATGAAAGGGAAAATCTGTGTTTTTTGTTTATAAATTAGAGAACAAGGACATTTTCTGTGACAACTTTGATGGCATTTTTCCTCTGTGCATGGTTGAACAGTCCTGGGCTAATGATCCCCTCTCTTCTTAAATCGGAGAAAAAAAGCACTGATGAAAATTGCAATAAAAACGACACTAAATACAATTTAACAAATGAGCAGAGAGCTGAAGTGTCATAATTCAGAGAGCTTCATTATCAAAATTGCTACAATTGTTGTGCGCTCATACGTCTGTGAATATATAAGTATTTTCCAATTTCTTAGCATCACTATCCACCCGCGTCCGCAAAAACTCATAGCCTTGAAAACAAACATAATAGGTTCATTGGAAAGAAAATGCAGTGTGTCTGGTCTGACTGTTAGTGGGTACAGCAGGTATTTTCTTTGAGGCTCAAACATCATTAAAAAGAGCCAGGGTCATTTCTATGATCCATGCAGTTGGGCTTTCATGGGCAGATCAACAAATGGAGGCTGAAACCAACGGCAACAGCGATCAATAGTTCCCTTCAAGACACACAGGAGCACTCTGGGTATCCATCAATCTCCACCCTCAGACAGGAAGTTAACCACAAACTGAAAATAATAACTGCATGGGTTAGTTGGCACCTTGTTGCCACAACAACTCTGTCCAGTGATACTATCTGTGCCCAAAGTGTATTTATTCTACAATGAAAGCACTAAATACTATATTAACAAAAGTCAGTTGGATAAAATTAAACTTTTTGTCCAATTACTTTTTTTATTTTCTTGCAGTAGTGGAAAAATACTCATATTTTGAACCCAAAAAGACTTAAGTATTTGTTACTAAGAAAAATCCAACACTATGAGTATTACACATTACATTTCAGATTCATCATACTTACGCGATGGAAAGTACTTTTATTTAAGCATTTGACTCTAAATTTGAAGTACTTGTACTATACCTCAGAATTTCCATTTATCCATCTTTATACTTTTATTTCATACTCTATATGTACTCCTGAAGCAAACATCATACTTTTTACTTAACTACATTTCTCTGATATCATAAAATTCTATTACATTAAAAGTGTCATCCCCTTTCTCTTTATGGGTCAAGAATACTCTTTGTTTTCATAGAAATAAACTCTTTCAAAACTTGCTGGAAAATACATTGTCATCAAGCTGAAATCAGGGCTTCTTTTCTGAGCTCATGAACAGTTAAAAACAGACTAATGATGATCTTATAAAACATGATGCATTACTGTAGATTAAAATACCACCGGTTACTGTATAACGTAGTACAAATGAGTTCTACATTAGCGGTAAAATGTAACATGACAGGGACAATTTTACTCCATAATAACTACTTTTATTTATACTTTAAGATCACATTTTTGGCCTTTAGTTGAATAATTTCACAGTGCGGTACAAACACATTTATTAAAGTAAAGGCTCTGAAAACTTATTCCATAACAGCTAATGTGTAAGTGTCTGTCCAGTTTTCTGTCCCGCATATGATTTCACACATTATCTATCTTTTTTGCTTTACTCACGGGTTATGGAAAAGGGAAAATAGCTCAGTAGTTACCGACAAGGGGAAACCTTTGATTGATTATATGGAAATCCCGTCATCCTGAGGCACATGTTGCTTTCTTCAGAAGACGTGTGTTTTTAGGTCAGTATAAATTAAAAATGGATAATCAAATGTGTCAGACTGTAATAATATCACTAGCATTTATTTATATTCTGTGCTCTTTTTTTTTTGCTTTCTGCCTCACTTAACATGTCTAATTGCTTCCTCATTATTGGAGGATATTTGAATATTTTCTTACATTGGAATAAAATGATAACATAGTCAGGTGAAGAGCTGAATATAGTCATGAAAAAAGATTCTGCAGTTGGCGAATAGAAAATCTAAACTAAACTGAGATTCAACTCACATATAAAATGTATTATTTAGATGGGGATTTGGTGTTAACAGTTCATCAAAATAAACAGGTTATTTTCCATTCTGTCAAATCAACTTAAAATGTCCATGTTATTCAAAGACTGATTTTTTTTTTTTTGCTTGTTCTATTTTTAAAAAATCTCTTTTCTGTTGCTCTCAAAAATATCTTTAAGCTTTTAACTGCTTATTGATGTAATGTTTTATTCCTTTGACCTGCTGAGATGTTATTGTCTTGTTACATATAACCAACACCACCATGTTCATAGCTTTTGTACGCTTTATTTCTTTGGATAGTGTCTACACAGGCATCTGGGCATAAAGGGTAAGACAAGCCACTTAACAGCCGGAGCCAATGCTAACTGGTCCAAACCCCACACTGAAGTCCAGCCCACTTCCCCAGTCTGCCTCCTACAGTCCGCCACTGTGTCTGCCAATTGCTAGTCCGTGGCTAATAGGGATACCAAAGAAATACTTCATAAAACTGCCTATCATCTATCACTTAAATTACACACAAACATTCCTTGTTTTTGACCAGTTACCATTGCAAATGCTGTGAGCTGTGTGTGTGTTTTCCCACACAGCTGAAGCGTTGTGAGAGCTGTAATCAGCAGCTGCAAAATGTGGCCAAAGAGGATATGAAGCTGAGCCAAAACACGCATAAGGCAGACCAAATCTCATTAATGTTTATTAAAAGTTAAGGCAGGGGAAACAGACAGGTTAATTTCTGCCACTGTGATCTTGAAGCCCGATGACTCACAGAGATCCACGCTGGTCTCTATTTTGCCGCAGTTGTGTGGTTCTGGTTCTGTGCTCATGCTTAAAGAGAGCTCACAAGGACAGACCGAACTGAGCCATATGTCCTTACACTCTGCACATTAGGCAGAAAAATCTCTGGTCATCCATCACTGCCTCATTAGAGTAGGGAGAAACCAGGGCCCGGGAAGCATATTGCAGCAACATATTGTAGGAATACCATCACACAGGCTGACAGGTCAAATGTATATTTTTGCCGACCTGTGTTTGAGACTCATATAACATTGTGCCTCTGTGCATGTGAAAATGTAAAATGTCTGCAACCTGTTCGTCTGTCCTCTCAATCCTAGCTGGTCATTTCCAGCCATCTGTGGCCCTTCTGACCTTTGACCTTTAGCTGAGGTCAACACAGGTCAGGCGTCTCAGGTTTGTCTATTGTTACATTTCAGTGGACAGCGTCTGTCTTGTTCTTCAAAAACACAGATGCGTACAAAAGATTTAACCTTAACTTCACGGGAAAAATCCGAAAATTCACACTGGATAGACCTTTACATTCAAAAATTCTGCGGCTGTTACATAGCTAAACAGAAAACAAAACAACTTAGATGAACACCACGGAAAACTTGTCTTAGGGAATTAGACAAACAAGCAGCCATAAACCAGCAAGGGAAAATGCTCAAGGTTTTCCTCTTCACTTGGCGGTCATACACGTTTTGTTTCTCCATTACCTCTTTGCTGCCTTTCTTTTTTAGCCTTAATTGTAGTTTACAGGGAAAGGGTAATCACTTGTGAAACAGGGCGTGTTATTTTCTTGCCCAAAGTGTGAATCCTAAGCAGGCCAATCGCCAGCTCTATCGCTCCATCTCTCCGCTGGCTGAATCTTAATGGCTGGATGGAGAGAAGGAGCGCAGGGAGCGGGGAGAGAGAGAGAGGCTGACAGCGGGGCTTGACATGGGCATTAAATCATGCCCCGAGGAATCCTCCATCCACAGGCTCCTGACAGCCGCGCTGTCATCACGGCCAGGCCACTTCCTATGCCTCTTGACAACACTGGAGCAGAATTAGTCAGAGCATCAGATGTAAATTGGCGCTGTTCAAGGATGATAATGAGCACCAAGATACATGTCGGTGTCACTGACGGGACGCCATCATGATTGGCTGTCCCTCACACCGCGCTCCATTAGGTCTAATGGTATTCAGGCCAGGTATGGGCGGAAGGCGGGAGACGGGGGGAGTAGGGATGGACAGGGAGAAAGTTTTCTGTTGTGATCAGTTTGTTCTATTTGGTGTCTGTGTGTGTTGGTTTCTGTAGGACCCTGTGGCCAGAGAGGAGGACATTTACACAGGGCAAAGGCACAATCATGTGTTCACTAAGTGACACTCTGTCTTCTCACTCTATCTTTATTTCACGGTCATAAAAACACAACTGCTGTATTATCTGTCAGACGTATTTAAAGATCATGCACCTTCCACTCAGTTTGAAAGTATAAACATAGGGAATCAGACGCTCTAAATATAGCCACTTCATGTATTTTATTGTTTTGTATCATAGTGCCATATACAATAAACCACCTGTCCAAGAATGTTACTGCTTTTATTCCAGTCTGAACTCATGAGAAATGCACACATACACCAAGTCACTTCCAAACAAATCCCAGTAAAACTCTTGGCTGGCTAGTTTTTTCTCTCAGTGTGCAGTATGTATGCATGCAGTGTGTACAGCTTGCTAACATAATGCAGTAATAGTTGCCAGTGTGCCATTTTCCCTGCCCATGCTGAGGATGAGCCAGCCAGAGCCTGCCCCAGATGCATACATTTCCCATAATGAGGCAGGTGGCCTCGACAGACGGCTCGGTCGTGTGGGTGACACCGTGTACGCCGCAGCTCTGGGCATCTGACTGACAGACAGTGCCAGTCCCTTTCCCTCTTTGCTCGCTCTCTCTCGCTCTCTCACTACATCTTTCTTTTTTGCCGTTCCTTCTCCCTCTCTCCCTCTCCCTTGTTCAGTTTCTTTTTCTGAGTTTGTGCAAGTGTGTGTGTGTGTGTTTTTGTGTGTTTCTGCTGCTTTGTTTCACTGTGGGGTTTGAGTAAATTCCTCTGCTCCGCTGCAATTTCAAATGAAGATAGCTGAAGGTCATTAATTGAACTGCCGCCGCCATAAAGGGGTAAAACTCACTGTAATTAAGAATGAATAAATAATTGATTATGTATATTTTCTTGTAATTGGCTCCTCGTTACCCTTCTACATGAGGAATGCTAATTGAAGCTGGGAGTTAATTATCATTTCACTATGAAGTTAGCATTATATCCAGAGAGATGTTGAAGATGAAGCACCAAGGTCCAATCATTGCCTTCCCTATAAGAACCAAGGTCAAGCCCCTACCTCAAAAAAAAAAATGCCAGGAAAAAAAAAGGAGGAGTGGTCAGAACGTGGAGTGATACAAAATGCCCCACCAGCCACCTAATTGAGAGTGTTTAGCAAACTAGCGTAGGAAGTGGTAAATGGCAAGGATTAAGCCAGAGGCCCTAAGCAAGAGGATCTATTAGCAAGGATTCCCCAAGGCCCAACTAAAGACTAAAGATTAAGAATCTGAATGTTCGTCTAGCCTCTTAAAGTGTAGCTTCTAGCTGATTAAAAAATATATTTATATATATTTCTAATGATAAGTTCATGTTGATGATGACTTAGTTTGGATTTTGGCCTTGAATTGCATTCATATGGAGTAAGAATAAAGTATTGATCCTGCTTTTTCTCATCTTATACTCTACATAAATGTTTACACAGTTGTAGATCGATACTTATCTGCTATAATGGAACTGATCTCTTTATGTTCAAGGTGCTATATGTAGTAATTCTACTTTTAAACACTCAATGATGACCTAAAAGTATCATTATAGTGTTAAGAAAAAAAAAGGTTTGATGTATGTCGAAAATGTCAGTGTATTTTATCGCACTGAATTTTCACACAGGGATGGTCGATACTCACTTTCACCACTAGAGTGAGTAGTGAGACACTTCAGCCTTGAGTTTGCTGGTCTCCCCGTGTATGGAAAACTAACACCAGTGGTCTTATGAAAGTTTCAAAATGTGACAATATATTACGATTGAGAGCTAGTTAGAAACACATTTCAGAATCAAAGAAAATTACTTCTCTCTTCAAAGTTTCTGTAGCCACTTCTACACAGAGATCCCACAAAAAAGGCAAGATGCTGATCCTACCGTTTTTTCCACCACTGACCGATTTACACAGCCAAGCCAAAGGAGAAGAAGAGGTGAGACAGTCGGAAACACCCAGAGCATAGCCATGTTGCTAACCTCTCCAGAGTTGGCCCGTAGTTCACAGTTCCACAAATGTTAGCATGGATAGAGTCCTCCGCCCGAAGTGACAACAGCTCGCGGATCTCAGCATCTCCCAAGTTCAACATCTTTCTGGTCATGCTGATATGTTTGTTTACTGTACATGGTCCATGGTACATGGTACATGGTTTTTAAATCCCCTCCGGGCATGGGGGTTGCACACGCAATAAATCATCAAAACCTTGGTTGCAGAATGAGCGGTGTTCCTTTTACATAGCGTTCTGGAATCATGATTCCACCTTCATCACAGCTCTGTTACTACCTCCAGAGGCGTTACAGAGCCAGGATAAAGATGGGACCAAATAATCCCACCATTTCATTTACACAGACGTCGTTCCAGAAAAAAGGAGAAATATTCCCATAAAAGTGTTGTGCAAAAGGGGCTTGTGAGTTTGCTTATGAAAGCTATGAAGGTATAAAGTTATCATTTTATTGTCTGCTGAGTTCACCATTTGTAGACACTGACTAAACTCTGGAAGTTCTGACCTTATTTGGACAATTTTAAATGGATTTTTAATATTACTATTGACAACACAAACTGTAGAGAAAATGGAGGCTTTTTTTTTACTCTGTTTTCAGTCTAAAAACAGAGCTAAGTTAACAGAGCTGTAATGTAAACTATCAGCTGATGCAGCATGTTAAGATTTTGTGACTGGAAGAGAAAACGTTATGATATCATACAACATTTGTGCTTAAATAATAAGCTTCACACTTTCCTTCAGTGAGTAATACAGTCTGTGAAAAGATGTTGCATTCATTTTTTGGAGTTTTGGAAGCTGTGGGTGCATTCTGGTACACGACTGCTCCCTGCTGTTGACAGACGAATACATTTTTCAACATTAATATTACATAAAAATGTTTTTAAGTTCCTTTATGTCCCATTTGCATGCATTTACATGAAGTTTGTGTAGCAGTCTGTTGTTCTGGTAGGCAGTGGACATCTGTTGACATTAGCTGACTTTATTTCTAAGCTAACAGTATCAAGTCTTATACACTGCTGCAGATGTAGAGGAGCAGAAGAATCGCAAAGTAAAATGCACATGACAAAACTATATTGTGGCTATTTTGATGGATATAGAAACCTGAGGCCATTGTTGGCTTGGAGTGGTAGTGAAATTCTAATGTCAACTTACACAGTTATACATAACTCTTCAATAGAACACCAGTAATTATTACATCTGAGGTCTAAAACTGTTTTTAACGTTAGGTTAGGTGAAGTTCCTCTACTCCAAAGATAAGATTTTTCAGTGTCCATTCACACTAATCTTTGTCTTTCACTGTGCAGAATGATGTCGGTGTAAAGTATGACAGTCTGAGGGTTTTATTACATCCATCTTTTGTGGAAAGAAAGTTTTTCTGTGGTCAACAAAAATCTGAATTTAAAGGTATGTGTAATAGTTGCATATTAAAAGGTCATTTAGTTGAATGACCCCATTTCATTTGGCCACTTGTCAATGTCATTACTTGCAACTATTTGATTAAATGAAATGACATAATGAGAACATATGTCATTGACTATTATGTGAATACATTTCTGCATTAATAAACATAACCTGGTAACATTATTTCTGTCTGATTCAACAACTCCCATAAAGCTGTGCTACTTCAAGCATCCACTTCTTCCTTATTGTTTTGATTGTATTTAAGAAGAACCAGGATACCACTAAACTTATGGTGCCATAGTGTGATGTAGAAACCTGAAGCCATTAGTACACAAAGATGGCTTCCTAAGAGTGGACTTTAGAGAAGCAGGGAATGTCTTGTGCATATTTAAAGATACCACTTTTTTCAATGTGGGTAGAGGAGAAAGTCTCACCTTAACAATTGTTTAACATTGCCTTCTGTGTGAGAAATATATTAAACTTATCCAAGGCTGAATATTTTTTGTTGTCTTAAACCAAGACAGAGACCACATTTAAATGTTTTATGAAATGTTCTATATTAATGTCCTCTTTTAGGACTCCTGTTGCTTAATAGATGAATTATATTTATTCTTGTCGTAGAAAAAAGGCTGAGAATGATGCCTAGTACTTACCTATCCCACATTTAAAGGGTTCTTTAAAGCAGTGTCCCTCCTTCATTCTTAAAAAAATTCTGTACACATGTTTATTTAAGAAGGAATGAAAAAATAGAGGATAGAGGTGTGACTATTTATTAGTTTTTAAGAAGGTAATCAGGGCATGAGTGTTAGAATACTGCAGCCTGGATGTACTCTGCTGGAATTAAAATGTTGACTATTACTATCTGCATGATACCATTTTCAAAGTTCCCCTCGCTACAAAAAAGAACAACATCCTGCATCCAACATGAGCTGCAACTACAAATTATAAATGACAAATGGTACATCTTTCCATGTGGCGTTTTCTTTTGGATTAAATCATGTTTATACCACAGCTCCACATGAGAACGTTTCACTAAAGCAACTTCTCCCCTGATGCTGTTTTACGTAGACACTTTTGCTTTGTCCTGCACTTTATGCCACCATAGATAAGTGTTATTCATTTACAGGAATATAAAGTAAACAAACAGCCCAGAGAGGTCCTCCTATTACAGAATGAGAGTGCATGGTGAACACTGACTAAGAACTGGAAATATTAGACTAAAATTAGGGATTTGGAAGCTTTTCAATACTTGCAGGACTACGGTGGTGTTGCTTTTCTATTTAAAGGACACAAAAATAATTTTACAAATGTCTTGCTTTAATTTACTATGATTTGATGTATGTGTTTCTGGTTGTGGGATGTATTTTGCGGTTGTTTTTGGAGACAGAGAGAGAGAAAGCTCCAGTAAGTTGCTTGCTCAGTCAGAACAGAGACAGCGTAGACTTGTGTGTCAGGCTTCCTAATGGAGTGTTAACATGTCCAGCAGCGAACAAAGACCAGAGACTCTACTCCTCTTCACATTGCCTTACAGGACCCCTTCTGTCTGTCTGTCTCACTGACTGAGGTGTCCTCTGACTTGCCTGAATTAATTTCCTACAACAGGCCAGGCCTAGGGCAGCTGTGTCAGCATTTCATGAGTGCGGCGAGGACTGCTGATTTTAGTACGTCTGGTCTATAGGCCTGCGTGTACTCTGACAGTCCTGTCAGAGAACTAGAAGGTAGAGATGCTCCTCTGCTCCTCTTACAAAAGCCTGTGTGATCAGATGCCTCTGTGGAATAGCTTTCAGTGTACTGAAAACCTAAGAAACGCTCACTTTTGCAATGTCAAGCATTGCTGAGATATCACTAAGATACAGAAATAGATTCATATGGCAGCTAAAAAATAACAGAGATTACCCACAGATTCATACACCATTTGCTTTTAATTTAACAGCTGTTTGCTTGCACTTATTTTCTCCATTTTTTTGTTATTGTCTGCTCAGTCAAGCACCATCTGTTCCTGAAAAGACTTCGATTCAATGTTGATGCTAGTTTGCAGCACCAGACAGCTGCATCATATTGTACTGTAAGCAACATACTTTCTTTTTTTTTTTGTTTTTGGATGTGTTGCTTTCGTCTTTGAACGCCTCTTCCCTAGTGTCCTCCCGCTGCTTTCTGCATGTTTAATGTATCAGTCATTCAGGTGGGGAGTGACTGGTATGGCATTGTCTTTTAGAAGGAAAGAACTCTCTGTTTTCCAACTGCTGCGCCAGGTGTAACTGAAATTGACAGGTCTTTCGATACATGCAGGAAATATGTTATTGGAAGAGACATCTTTTATTCTCCAGAACTTTACATCACACACGATCTTGGCCAAGCGCTCTGATCTGGATCCTCTGTGGATAAAGGGGAGGGGAGATCTGCACATGTATGTGAGTGAGGGTGTGTATTAAATAAATAAGTCCAAAGACAAATCGATTAACAGCGAAGTGTTGAAGTTTACTGTGAAAACTAGGGAAAAAAGAAAAGTAATATTGAGTCATACAATAAAAGTGCTATATTACAGGGTTAGCTTAGATTTTTAAAAGTCAGATTGTTTGAGGTATTTATCCATAGTGTGTTACCTTCAGTTTGGAGAAGCAAACCTGAATGCAATCTGCACTATATTAAAAGCAAAATATGTAATACTTAAGAAAAGACGTACACAGTCATACAATAATAATCCATTTCAATTATCACTTCTGTAACATTACAAGTGTGTGAAGTTATATTTACCTGTAGAGACCTCTGACTTTTCCTTTTTTCTTTTTATTTTGCTGATTTTGGAAAGTTTTTTGGATGTCTACCCTTTGGTAAGTTTCCATTACAGTTGTATTGGTTGTGATTTACAACAAAACCACTATGGAACTAAAAGAAAATAGTGCTTTATTTCTCCAATTCAGTTCTTTTTCTTTTATAACACCGCTCACCCTATTCCTCTATTGCTCCTTAACCACCACTGGTGAAGGAGAAAGACATTCTGCTTATTTTAAGATATTTTCACTGATGGTAGACCAGCAACTCTCATGTTCTGTGAGGTCAAATTACCGCTTTTTTCAAAGGAGTCTGGTGGCTTTCAAGACGGCGATAAAACGACTTCAGTTCCCTGTCAGAAAGAACTGCATGACAGAGAGAATAATATTGGGCTTTTGAGGGTAGTGTTTTTACATGACTTAAATGACATTTTTACTACTGTCTGCTTGTCCAAACTGGGGACAAGCCAACCCCAACCTACTGAAGGTAATATACTGAATATAAGTACCTTCCACAACTGCACTTCAAATAATGTTGAGTAACCCTTTTATAGTGATAGTAAACACTGCCTTTTATATGCATGAAATGTACTGAGATCACAGTTCAGACTCACAGGGAAGAAATGAGCTTTGATTTAATTTGATCCTACAATTTTCAGAACAAAACTGATGAAGAATTAAACAGAAATCATGGATTTGTGACAAAGTGGTCCAAAGGACAAAAGAGACAAGGCAAACATCATCAAACATCATCAAAGATTTAGTAAATTCACAAAATATCATATCATCATCCATGTAGATACAACTTGCCAAATTGAATAACACATTCACTTTCAGTTTTGTGCCATAAAACCATGCATCTTAATGTGCATCAGCCCCCCGGCCAAACTGTGGTGTTGTTCTCTACAACCCTGGAGTCATCCTGGCTAACACCTGCATGGAGCCTGAGCAGCTGTGGAGCAAAGAGGTGAGCCAGGCAGGGAATGAGAGGATGCTAGATCCTGGAAAAGTGACACTGCTTAGGTCCAAGGGCTGCTGCTCTGTATGTTTAAACAGAGTGCCATTAAATGCATACTGGCTTTTGTTACAGGCAGGTCTCTGTTGGAATGCACCAGAGCTCTTCCGGATGTTTTCTGGCCCGGTTCATCTTGCTTAGATGTGTTCTTTCTGGCGTGGTGAGTGTGAATTTATCTTGGACCAGCTTGTTACATTTGACTGCAGGCCGAGGTGTTTGAACTTGAGTGCAGTTTGGCTCTGTTCAAGGCCTCAGCTACTCGTCACACACACACACACACAAACCAGCTTTCACTCTCGCTCCTGGTCTCTCTCCCTTGCAGTCCTTCATCCCTTTGTTGGAGTATGCATAACCGTTGAGGGAGTGCCAAACTGGGCTGAGCCTGAGATGCTGATACAGTAGAAACCTGCGCTATCCCTTTTAATGAGTACACACACACATGCACACACACTTTCCACTGCTTGGCTATTAGGCACGAACAGGAGGAAAACTATTTGAAAGTGAATTTTAGATTTCCGGTCGTGGAGCTTTGCCTGGGAGTGGCAGCTGAGCAGAGGTGCAAGTAGTGCTCACACACACACACCTCATACACCTCACTGTTTCGGCTCCAGTTCCTCTCGCACACAGCATGGATGATCAAAAGAGGCCAACGGCTGCCGACCATTATGCCAATGACACTTTGAGTAAGAGTCCAGAGAGCGCAGCGACATGACAGCCATTAGGGATTGAAAGTGGGACTTTAAAGGAGGGCTGAAGGATAACTGTCAGTGCAAAATCAAAGGGAGAAAGTGAAATCTTCATAATGTATTGCACTGGAAAATTCCTGCTCATGCTGTCTCTCTCAACCACACACTCAAAAGTATCCCATACACAGCTATGCCATTCAACTCCCCAAAAAACATGAAACAGCCAGGAACAAAGGGTTGATGAGGAGAGTTCAGAGACTGCCACTCTGTAAATGAAAGCGAACAGCAGTGTGGGCCATTGTGCGGGTGGTAGACAGATAGATCATTAAGGACTGGACTGGGTGACAGTCAGAGCAGAGGACTACTAGCTAGCAACTCCAGCCTGCACCTCTGCTTCCAATAGCTTAGATCCAGCTGACAAATGTGACTGAACCAGTATGGCAGCACAATTAGAGCTAATGGATCATACTTTGTGGTAGTTAGAAAGAGGACTCAAACTTTTTCAAAAGTGCCAGCAGATGCTTTGTCACAGTGTGTCCAAAATACTGCTTCATATGTCTGAAATTGCTACAATAGTAGGAAAAATCAATAAACTGGGACCACACCAACTCTCTGTCTTCCAATTTGTCCACTCATCATTAAAATTGACAAAACAGAGGGTGGCTTTTTGTACGTAGCTTTAGCACTTTCATTGCTGAAATCAAGGCCTGCTGCTGGCACTGACCAAACACTCTACAGCTCTCTCAGCTTGGCAGAAAACTGCCTCTAATGTGTCTCTCTGTCGCATAATCAAGGATTTCACACTCTAAATCTTTGATCTGGAAGAACCCTCTCTGATGGGAGAACCCTCCAACTGCTACCACACACACACATTGTATACACACCCCTCTCGGATCTCTGATCTCCCTCCAATTAATGATGTCAAATGAGTGTGTTTACAGGCTCATTAGATTACTGCTGCAGAAGTAGAGCACCGCCCTGCATCACCCAACACATACACATATGCAGACATTCATACCCAGACCAAGACTCCCTGTCTTGACATAGCCCTTGGAGGGACGCCTGATGGCAAAGCACCAAAGAACTTTTGCCACCACAGTCATAGCTGTGGCTCTGTGTGGTAACCAAGCCATGATGGCAAGAGCGTACGCTGTAAATGTCCAACCCAGCTGGACCAGTTTGGAGGCTGTTCAGGGCCGGTTAAGCAGCAGCCAAGCAAATCCTCTGAAGAGCTCCAAGAGCCCAGAGACATGAGCAGAGGCCAAGGCCAGGGGGCAGACTGACAGGTGTGTGAATCTTAGTAGAGTCACACAATAAAGAAAAAGGACGGATGATGGAAAAGATAGAAAAACTGCAGACCTAAGCAGTTCCATCCAGCAACCCTTATGTTTCATTTATTAACCAATCAGTTTTCACTTCACAACAGCTTCTAACCATGCAAAGCAGCATGTAGTCTTTAAAAAAAACCTCACGTGCACAGCTGCAGATGCCATGCAAACTGGGATCAGATATATCTCCACTGCCCCCTACTGGGTTGGAGGTCAGCCTCAACCCCCAGCTGAGAGGACCACAGGCTCACACTCTCACCTTAGCGCTCGCCAAGGGGCTAGCTCAGGCCCTTTCTTTTCAACCACCAGTAATTATGACACTAATGAGAAGAGTGTGAATCAGAGGGTTACACATGGACAGGAAGACGGCTTTGACATGCTGCTTCAATTACAGAACAGCCTGTCTTTGTACAGCCCAAAGACGAAAGGGTTTGAGAGGAGTTAAGAGGATGAGAGGGAGTTGGGGAGGAGGGCGGCAGATACGGCCTCTGTAATTCATATTTAATATCTGCATCTGTGTTTCACAGTACCTAGCAGGCCAGCACTGACGTAATCACCTCCTTAATTAGGTAGTAATAATTGTTAATGCATGAATCATGTGCAGCAACATTTCCCATCAGAGCAACGTACAAGTATTTGTAACAAAACACAAAACAGATCATGATGAGGATGTTTAAAAAAATCAAGTGTATTGTCTGCAGTCATAATAAATAATAATACATCACACATACAGGGGTTGGACAAAATAATGGAAACACCTTAAAAAATCAACAAAATATAATTTAATATGGTGTAGGTCCGCCTTTTGCGGCAATTACAGCCTCAATTCTCCGAGGTATTGATTCATACAACTTGTGAATTGTTTCCAAAGGAATTTAAGCCATTCTTCACTTAGAATACCCTCCAACTCTTTTAGAGACGATGGCGGTGGAAATCGACGTCTTACTTGAATCTCTAAAACTGACCATAAATGCTCAATAATGTTGAGGTCTGGGGACTGTGCCGGCCATACGAGATGCTCAACTTCATTAGAATGTTCCTCATGCCATTCTTTAACAATTCTAGCTGTATGGATTGGGGCATTATCATCTTGAGGTGAAGGTGTTTCCATTATTTTGTCCAACCCCTGTATATAGCGCTTTTTGGGACACTCAAAGACACTTCACAAACAATCAAATTAAAAGAAATGATGGTGATTGATGGTGATTTATGAGTGTATAATTTAACAACACCATCAATATGTATAATCATACTGTAATTTGTCATTGAAGTATCCACTGTTTTGTCCCTCTCCTCAACTGGAAAGAGGCAAATGGATGGATGGCAGATTATTTAGTGCTTTGGTTAAGGAAAAAAATTAGTTTGGTTTAATAAATAGATTGTGAGTATTTTTTTTAATTCACATTTTGCACAGTTTTTCTGTATTAAACCATTCAACTATGTGTTTTAACTGCTTAAACAGTGTTAGGTAGTGGTGGAATACATGTATTTATAGTCCAAACTGTGAGAACTTTTTAGCATAAACACTAAGATACTGTATTTACTTACAAATACTGTTTAATTTGGCAGCAATGAGAATACAGTTACTTTTTTAAAATTCATAGACTATTAAAAGGTGAACCAGGGGAATTTGCATGTAATCATACAAGGTTTTTGTTGGAGTATCCATTATTTTTGGAACCAGTGTTGACAATAGTAACTCCACTGAATGACAGGTGAACATGAAAATGACAATACTAATGATCAGCCTCTAGTTTCTCACAGTATCAACAGCACACAACCATGTGCAAATCCTCCACAGAACCTTAAAAGAACCTTTATGGGGAGTTCAAAGTCTGCATTATTTGCTCTGAAAGTTAAACAGCATCAATAATTTCTCATAAGTTCTGGATTTAAACAAAATACATAAGCACATCTGCATCATTTACGTCACATGAGAGCTAGGCAATATGGCCAAAAATTTAATCTCAATTTTCTCTTTTTTTTCTTTTTTTTTTTTTTTGCAATGCTATGGATGACTTCACAATTTTTTTCTGGCTAAGAACTAACGACAAGACATGATTGGAAAAATACTTACACCATATGCCATTTCTGACATTCACAATTAAGGTATTACAAGAAACACACAGGTTGCATGTTGAATATTTGTTGGGTAAGATTTTCATTGAGCAAAACCGTGATTAATTGATTTTGATACATCACCGAGCCCTATGTTACATAACTTTACATTGCGTTGTGCTTTTTTTCCACTAGAGATGCGTACAAATGATCGATTAGTCAGTCAAAATATTAAGAATATCTGACAGCTTTTCAATGAGTCAACTAATTTCTCCAGGGAGTAGGAGGGGACTTACATTATACTTCATTAAGACACAGGACTCATTTTTATGGCCGAGTTTCTGTTTGAGCGCTGCCAATGTGTACTTGTGGTTCATCCACTCTTTGGTTGGTCAATTTTTTCTTTTTATATCTATATTATAAAAGCCAAGTGGCCTCTGTGTGTGTGTGTGTGTGTGTGTGTGTGTGTGCGTGTGTTCGTGCGTGTGTGTGCGTGTGTGTCTGTCTGGGGATTCACACAAAATCCGGAAAGAGCTGACTGCTGCAGTTTGTCATACTTATGTAGTTTTGGTCAAGGAAGAGACTAGTGAAAATGGCAAGTTTACCAATATTTTGAGATATTAGTAATTTTGGAATACAATAACCTTACAATCATGTTGCTATAGCCAGAACACTTTGGCGGTGACTGCTGGACAAATGCGGTACAGCATGCACAAACACACAACAGCATAAAAACAACCACATCTAGAACCCCTGGATCCCCTATGGGTTAACACACTAGTTTTTTATTATTTCGGTTTTGGTAGAGGACATGTGCACGCACTGATGTCATGACTAAGATTATTTGTCTTGTTTGTTTGACTTACAAAAGGAATTAAAATGCTCGTCCCAAATTTTCAGACTGTTGAAAACAAAATGCTGGTGCTGTTACTTTACGAACATTGGTTTGCACAAAAAACAAAATGCATTTCAGAAAAGGTCAGCCAAAAATTGGGCCTTCTTTCATTTTTTCCAGATAAAAATTCACACACGATAATTTACACTAAATAACAATGTTGAAGTAATTTACTTAACCCTGTAAAGCCTGAACCATTAAATCACTGACAATTGAAAATTCCACTTCTTTGAAACTGGAGCCTTTATTGGTCCATCTGAACAACCCAAAATATTTTTTTTCAAATATCAATTTCCATGTATGAGTTTGAATTTTATATCATATTTGATACATTGGGTCTCAATGCTCAAATATTATTTTTTAACAAACAAAAACAGAATATAACACAAACATGTCTAACAAATTGGTAATTCCTCTTCAAAACTGACAAAGTTTTGCCCCTTTCCTCATTAATAACAATCTTGTAGTGTCACTGGAAAGGCCTCTGGTGAATGAATTCCTCCCTCCTGGTGGATTATCCGTGTATTGCATGTATCTAATTGTATACATCAGGTTTTTCAAGAAAAAAAAATATGACACTGATCATGCAGAGGGCTTCAAAACTCATGTATCAAATATGATATGTTTTGGTGTTATAGGGTTAAAATATGTTACATTATCGCACTAGTGGAGTATGACACAATTTTAAGGGCATGTAGTCTGTAATATGTCATAAAATACACCCTCCAAACACTGTTTATGGATGCAGTGGACATATTCCTATGAGCTTTGTGAGTCTAGTATTTTTCTCCTGGAGGAATTCAGCTGTGGCTAAGGAAAGCATTTCCTGACAGTGTGTGTGACATGGTGACCTCAGCTGGAGTGACATAACCTGTGGCAGAGAGTGCTGGCTCAGCATACTCCACTCTAAACAGTCACTCAAAACATCACAACACTCACAGGCCTGGAGGAAAACACTCAACACACACACATTCGCACGCCAAGAAATGACACTGACAGTGACAAATACCTCTTTCAGACATCACACTCAGCCGCACACACCAGGTGAAGCGCACAAACATAGAAAAAGCACCACACACACATTCGCACACAGACACACAGTGATACACACAACAGCCAGGGCTGGCGCATTACTATTCTATTGTGGTTTAGCAGCACTACCTTCTCCTCCCACTGGGAATTCGATAAGCAGGAAAATTACTGCATTTTTCACACACACAAATCCACAATTTTCCTCTTCTGCTACCTTCCATATTTCAGTCCTCTCCTTAAATTTTATCCATGCTGTTAAGAAAAACTCTTACTGGTGGCAAGAGTCCTTCCAGGCTTGATCATATTAGGCCCATTACAGCTGAGGCATCTCTCTCCCTCTCTCGCTCACTCTCTCTCTCAATTCTTTTTTTTTTTTTTTTTGGCCTGTATGTTTTAGCCTGGGCATCTTTTTTCTATCCTCTGGTCCTCTCTTATCTCGTTACACACTCTTCAGGCTTTGTGGTTAAATTATGTATTAAGGTCAATGTCAAAACACGGAAGATGTGTAATCTGCAGGGAGTTTCCTTTTATTCATTATTACAGTGAAGGCTGAGCACAACTGTCAGCCAGCCACGGTTGTGCTCAGCATGGAAGCTTATGTGCTCAGCGGGGCCCTACCAAGCCTCTCTCCCATTCTCCCCCTCTCTACCTCTCCCTTGGCTTCTCCCCCCTACGCTCTTCATCCTTCTCTCCCCTCCTCCTCCTCCTCCTCCTCCTCCTCTTCCTCCTCCTCCTCCAGGACGGACCCCTGATAGATTTACCCAGCAAACCCGTCTCACTTTGGGATCTCCCTCTTCTACAGCGCCAATCTGAGAGCTGTCAAGTGCACCTATATGCCGGTGTCATAAATCTGAAGGAGAAAAATGTGCTCACCGGAGACCAAGGGGAAAGAGGAGAAGAAGGGGAGGGGAAAAAAGAGAGAAGGGGAAGGGGTTGTTGGGGAAGAGGAGGGTGTCATGGTATCCGCTTGTAGTTTAAGGAATTTGTCTAATCTGGAATCATGTCAGGATACGGCGAGGCTATGCAAGGCACTCCCTCTCCCCCTCCCATGTGTATCCGCGTTTGTACACGAGTGAATAAGACGGGGAAAAAAACAGGAAGATAGAAAGAAATAGAAAGGTTGTCAGTGTCTTACACTCTTTGTTTTAATTCAAGGTAAACTGATGTTATGTGTTGACAGGACAAGCTATCATCTCCTTGGATTCTGCTGTCCTCCACAGGGATTTGGATCTGGGGGGTTCGTGTCTTTCCCTCTACCCGTCTCACAACAGCTCAACACTTGACCCCTTGTTTTCTCAATTGCTGTCAGTCAACGTCAAGACCCTTTTCTGTGTCAGATATGTACTGACAGCTGTGGCACCACCAGCTTTGAGGTGTGCAGGACGCCTTTAACCTGACTAGGTTTGCAGATCTCCTCCTTTAATGGCTCACGGGGGCAGGAAACAGTTTGATAAATCTGGTCCAGCTTTGTTCCAGCCAGTGTAATTATCTTCCGATTAGATTAATTCAGTTAGGCCTCAGTCCCATTTACAATACTAACAGCATTCCTCGGAGGCAACCACTCTGTCATGTTAACCATTACACAATTATGTCTGTAAGTGATAATAAGTGCTCTTATTATCAACCATGCGACATTCAAAGACCCATAAATAAACGTGTGCAACAAAAGAAAGACACACTACAATGAAACAAACAGTATCAGAATGTAACTAAGTACTTTTACTCAACTAATGTACTTTTTTTGTACTTCACTTCTTCTTTGTTTCAGACATAAACACGTTTTACTTCTTACATTTTTTACAGCTTTAGTTACAGCAATATTTATTCATCTTCTTATAACGTGCTTCCAAATGTGTTGATTTTTAACATTTGTGATAAACTCAAGGATAAAGTGTTCTTTTACGGGTTGAGAAAATTCTCCTCCTACTGTAATAAACTCTTTACAAGGTTCGATCCCTGGCTCTGGTCCATATGTTGAAGTGTCCTTGAGCACAATGCTGGTTGCTGCCAGTGACTGTTTTCACTGGTGTGTGAATGTGTGTGTGAATGGGTGAATGTGACACATTGTAAAAACCACTGAAGGTAGAAAAGTGCTACACATATCCAAGTCCATTCCTTATATTAATCCAAAAACGTCATAAATAATAGTAAAACACTGATAGAGAACATTTTACTAAACAAAGACTATTTTTTACTCTGTGCTGATATATATGATAATATATTTACTTGTATTTAAGTGAGGCTTTAAGGGTTTGTACTTGGAGTGGAGCATTTTTACAGTGTAGCATTTGTACTTTTGCTAAAGAAGTAAAGAATCTGAATACTTCTGCCACAACGGGCACATTTTTGATTGAAAAGAGGAGACACTGGGTAGAAAAAGCTAGACTGAAGATTTTCACAAAAGGGCTTTAAAGAGAAGTACGAGAAGCAGAAAAAAGTGAAAGGGCACTAGACAAACAAAGTAGACAAGCAAGGTTATTTCACATTTTTACAGCTGATGGAGTGAGCGATGAAGAAAGGTTAAGGTATTCAACAGCACCCAGACAGGAAGCAAGGAGGCCAAGGTTAGATTTCTTTAAAAAAAAAAAACACACACACACATACACACCCTCTCTCAGCTTCCCTCTGCTCTTTCTCTGCAGACCCTCTCCTGATGCTTGCATCTTCTCTCTCCCAACCTCACGTGTTGTGCTTAGGAAAATGCCTCCTGACTGGTGGGCCTAATTACTGGCTCTTCGCTGACCCGCGCCAGGCCGAGGCCTCGTCAGAACACTGATTCAACATGAGCCCCGCACCGGCCAGCACCTCACACTAATGAATACTAATGAATAATTATCACTGGCTGGCTGGCGTGCCAACCCACTGCAGGGACACATGTTAACACACCCGCTTTTAGAGCTGTAGGAGAAGCGTAGAGGCCCAAGAAAACAGGCAACTGAGCTTGCACACAAGGCTATACAGAAATATGCAACTCTCCCCGGAGGGATGCAGAGGAAGCATAGAAACTCTCAAGGTTAAACTAAAGTAACACTGAGCTGACTGAAGAACGCCGACCTCTGGAAGAAATGTTTGGATTATGTGGCCAGAGTAGGGCTTAATGTATATCAGGACATGTTGTGGGAGTTTATAGGTTATAAGGAGGGATTTTGAAGTGCAGCTCCTTTGGTGAAAACAGAAAACATTCAGCTCAGATGTGATATCACTGACTACAAAACCTTATTTCAAAACAGACAATATTCCTACTAGTGCTGTCAAACGATTAAAATTTTTTAAATCGTTTGAGTTACTGTGGATTAATTTTGATTAATTACAATTAAATATCATTCATTTTTAATCATTAATTGTTTCAGTTTGCATGAGCAAACAGATTCAAGAATGAAGGGAATATATATGTACTTAACGTGTTTATTAAACACCTTCAGCAGTTTCAACAAAAAAAAACTGTTCCATCTTGGGGGGTTTTTGTACTCAAATATCCCATCCAGAGGGCCAACATGCTGTTTAGCATCTTCCATCTTTATAGGTTGGTTCTGCTGCCTGTCACTACCGGATCAACTGCCCATTTGCACATGTGTGATGGTAACTCTACTTGAACAAAATGCCCAAAATGCGTTGCCAGAGACATTCAGAGTCATTCTGCACTGCAGATGGGTTAACTGCATTAAAATTTTTTATAAGATTAATCATGATGGTGGATTAATCTGTGTTAATGTGTTAATTTTGACAGCCCTATTTCCCACTAATCTGAAAATCATTATTCCACCTATACTCCAATGGTGCCCAGAGCCATTCACTCTGCAATCAAAAATAGTAATATTCCGTTTTCCACCACTGCATGGACTTGCAACGCATCCCCCTTCATTCCTTCAACCACTGTCTTGAAAAGACCAGCATTGTAATATTTGTGGATATTCCAAAACCTGTTGCTATAAAAGCTCCTTGTAACGGTTGAAATAGGTGCTTCCTCTGATCAGAAATGTGGGCTTTTCCTCTGGACATCTATTTCTACCCCAACCTTAAAAACTGTAGACTAACTGGTTGATGTACAACACACAGAGCTGACTTTAAACAGGAAAGAGGATGAGTGATAACAAAATAAAGCCAGACAATCTGAATGTGCTGCATATATCAAACAACTGCTCCTAAAGCCCAAATACTATCAGCATATTCCACATATTTACATCAAAACATGCTACATTCAGAATAAGATCTAATTTACAGATCCCATTTGGAATAATAGTGAAATGCTAGCACGCATGTAAACATACTGACCGACTGAAAACAATGCAATTATTTTCTGCGTTGTCCACCTGTATTCGACTGACAACATGGGTTAAGTCTTCGGCCACAAAATGGTCAATCACAACAATTAACCTTCCATTATGTCCTGCGATAGAGAAGCTATATTTGGTACAAATAACTGGTTGCGAGGTTATGCGATCACCCACATGTATGTGCTTGTTTGTGTATTTGACCGTCAGAGGGATTACACATAAACAGCAATGCAGATTTTCATGAAACCAGAAGGGTAAGGCAAAGGGGGCTTTTAAATTTTGAAGCAGATCTATAAAAAGGGGCAGATTCTGGATTATTTCCCCCCACTTTTTCTAACATACAGGTGGGCTGTGGGGCCTTGGCACAATTATGTTCTCTTCACTGGGTAGAAAATTTTCTTCTTTATAATTGATTGCTCTCATTTTTTTTTTTACCCATCTGTATTTTTTTCAACATATGAACACACATTCACAAAATGTATTTAAGTGGCTGACATCATGAGAAAAGATTTGTCATAAAGTGTCATGAAGTGGGTATTCCTGGTGCCATCTGTGTCATATAGGCAGATGTTCTTATTGAATTACACCAAACTACCTAATACTGGGTGAGTGTTTGTTCTTGTGCACATGGACCTGTGTGTGTATGTAGAAATAGAGTGTGTGTACACTGGTTTGCCCCTTGTGAGGAAATGTAAAACTTCTTAGTGTGTTATTTTTCTCCCCACCGTTTGTTCTTTTGATCTGTGTGTACATTATCTGCAGCTCTTTGAATTTCAATTTCACTGTCATGTAAGCTCTTTTCATCACAGCCGACGGTTGCAGCTCTAATAATATTCAACTTTTAGGTCACAGTGGAATGCTAATTAGATTGCTATTTTAATTAATATGTCCCTGCAGGTTTCCATATCAAATCAGCTTTAACACTGTATCATGCACTTTGAGCCAATAAATTACAATGCAGCCCCAAAATAAAACCACTTCAAAAAAAGGAGGGTTTTAAGGTGTACAGGAGCAGCACTCGTTTGAACTGTGTTTACATAAATTGCTTATTGTTGCTTAATAAACTGCATAATATTAACCACATTGGGGCGCGTTTGAAACTGTTTCAATAAGCCATAATAGATGTTTCTATTTTCTACTAATAAATCTATACATGAACCAGTTCACAGGATAAAAGACTGAGCTTAGCTGGTTATTTCCAAGGGCAGTACAGTGTTAAATGTGCTTTAAACAGAAGTGTAGGTGTTGTAATATTACAGACTGTGTGTGTGTGTGTGTGTGTGTGTGTGCGCGCGCGCACTGGTGGCATTTAACGACTTAAAAGTGCTTCACTTTCCATCAGAGTGTCATTTGTCTGTCAGCATTTCTATGTGTGTGAACGTGCATGGACACGCATCTGCTGTGTGTGTGTGTGTGTGTGTGTGTGTGTGTGTGTGTGTGTGTGTGTGTGTGTGTGTGTGTGTGTGTGTGTGTGTGTCCCACCCTGGATGCTCAAATGGTTGTTTTGTCCTGCAGCTCAGGGTGTCCCATTCATCATGTTGGGAGGGAACGGAGAGGCCTGGGATGTGAGCACTGCTATATTCCTCTCATAATCAAAGGTCATACTGAGGCCCAGTGCTCAAATTGCTTTACTTCACTGCAAAGCAGACACATGCACACACACACACACATATATAGATTGGTTGTCATGTCAAAATTATGCCAATCCAAATATGTTGCTCTCAAAGTAGCATCACTTCAGTCTTATTTCCCGTAACAATGCACAGCAGAATAAGCACAAAGAAGATGGCACACTCAGCGTATTTGAATGAACTCTCTGTATATGCTTTTTAAATCTTTATCTACTTAGAGCTTTTTCTTAATAAATATCATTAAAGTTTCTATCCAGTGTTGTTCCCTTTAATTATGTGCTTACTGTATCTCAATTACTGTAACATGCTTTTCTGCATCACATTCACCACTCGCTTCTCTCTGCACATCCTCCTTGAGAACAGGGGAGCCAGGCTTTAGCACACTAACAAAAATTGATATTCATGGATGGGAAGGGGGGAGAAACTATTTGGATGTTTATTATACTTTAAAATGAAGTGATCCGCATTTCACTGCCTGCGAGGTAATTAATGTGGGGAAATCTTGAATTAAAGATGTAAATCCTGACACTTTGGCAGGGGGGCCGGTAAGGGACAGTGGTCTCCAAGGTCTAGATTATTCTTAGCGTATACCAATTAACACCATGTATCTTCTTTTATGTTCACTTCAATTAAGAGCCTTTACAATTTTTAAGTTCTTTTCTTCTCAGTAGTTAGAGAATGTCAGAGAGACTGATCAAAGGCATTAGCTGCCGTCCGTGCACCATAGGTAATGCTGTTTTGCATAAAGAAATCTGCATATTGCTAAGAAGGTTTTTTATTTCATTTTGCATGAATTACTGAGATGCGGTAGTAGATTGCAATGGGGAGGTAAGAATGAGCACATGTACACAAAGCAGACAAAGCAATGAACACTGAATCATCAAACTCTTTCTTAAATCTTATAGGAATTTAATTTCAGCACCACAGCAACAAGATGAAACAGGCCAACACCAGTTGAATGACTGATCTATAATTTCCTTTTGTTTCATTATCCAGCTGTTGGAATCGTAATAGGGAGACTGGGGTTAAGCAAGGTGTCTGTTACAAGCTGTCGCTCACCATTAAGAGTGTTAATAATGTTAAAGACTGTGTGCAGCAGTGTTAGCACCCAATAACTGCAGCTCCTGAAGTAATCACACCCTGATTTATGTGGGTGATTTTGGTACAACTGTCTTACAAATCTGTGCTTTTTTTCTAAATCACCATCGTTTAATAGGCTGGGCCTAATAGCCTGCACTGCTTTTATCATTTTTTTCCTTGCTGCTTTTAAAGATCTTACTTTCTTTTTTCAAACAATTCAGAAATACTAATTTTATGCACTTGTATGAGTGCATTTTCAGATTTGAATACATGTATGGACATAGAAAGACATGTCATTACATTTTTTTTTTTTTTTTTTTTTTTAAATGCGGCAATCCTCTCTACATAGCAGCATAAAATGTATGTAGCTAGAAATATAAAATATTATGAGGGATGATGTAAGACTATATTATATACATTATGATAAATAGTCAGAGTCAGTGCCTTCATGTACATCTACCTAGCAAGTGATAAAACTTTGTATACCACATTGGACAGATGGAGAAAAAACAACCTGTTTGTTTGTAATAATCACTGCTACTTAATTCCATTACACTGTCAGCTACCAATAAATCAATGAGCAAATAAACTGACCGCCTATGAGGAATAGCTATCCAGTGTGTGTCTGTATTATCCTATTGATGTTCCACCAACGGCTGTCCTGGAGATATTGAATGCTCTTTAAGCGAAGTGCTGACATCATAATAAAAGGCCACCATGAACTGGCCGGCTGCGCTTCAGGCTAAAGAGATGGACGGCCTCTGAAGAAGAAGAAGAAGAAGAAAGGCAATCTTCAAAGTCAATACTGCGAGTGCTCTATGCGGTCGCATTTCCTGCATATAATGAAACAACAAATAGCTTCTTATAGAAAACACACAGTGGATACATTAATTTAAAGGAAAGGCATGGAAATGCACTGTAGTCAGAATAATTACACAATAATTGGAAAGACAAATAAAGTGTTCAGTGGTTTCTTTTGACACTAATAGAACTCTTGACTTGTTTTGAAATCTGTCATTTTAATTGAAGTTTTTCTGACCCACAAGGAAAATACAGAATTATGGAATATAAATTAATATTGACATTGCATAGAGTTTATTTTTAAATCTACTGAAATGCACTTTGACCTCAGGGAGAGTGTATCTGCACCTGACTTTTATGATGACAGTATATTTAATCCATTGTTCCTGACTTCATAAAAAAAAGAAAACGAAGGGTTGGCAATATCAAACATCAAAACATTAAGTTGGGTGCTATGTCTGTGTAGCTGTGTGTTTTCATAACCCAAGTGTCTCAAAGCATTATTAACAAAAATCTTTTGCTCAGCCTTGCATTTCTAGGGCCAATAAAACAGCACGAGGAGGCTGTACTTGTGCTGATGCAGAGCATGCACAGGACACACAGCCATCTAGTGTTAGAAATGAGCAAATGCATCAATCCAGTGAAAGGAAAGGATACTTGATTCTGACCTATACACAGTGTTTATGCCTTTGTTTTATTGTAAGGGGCAGGGAGGAAGGTTTTAGCAGAAAATATAAACCGGATAACACTAAAGTAAGCTACCAAAACCTGGATTACACACTGAATTATACATTATGAGTCATGATTACTCCCACATATTGGAAGGGAAACTCTCAGGCGCTTTTGTACTCTGGATCCAGGCTCAGGAGATATACTAATGGTTGGAACTTGGCTTTTCAGCCTACACAGAACACAGCACACCCTGGTTTAGCCTAATAGCTAGCCTGCTGCGAGAGCTTAACCTCTCCCAGGGACACTACTGGAATAACAAGGCATCGGCTTCTGGTGGCCGTGTCCACCTCTTTTACGAGGAACCTTTCTTTCCTATTATGTTGTTGCCCTGTTTGCATTTCAGCTGCAAAAAGTGTATTCCTGTTAATGTATTCAACCCAAATAAACAAAGATTATAAACAAATGTGTGCTATTGTGTGCATATTGGGAGCATGAATATGTATTTGCTGAGCGTTCAAACAAAGACACAAAGGGAGGCCCAACCTGTTGTTAACTCAGCCCCTTTTTTCCCTGCTGCGAAAACCCTGCTCCCTTAATAATCGCACATCATTATGACAATAGATGTTAGGCAAAACACATAAGGCATGCACAAATCACACGAGGAGACAGAGGCACATGCAGACAAACACATAAACACAGTGCAGTACGCATGTCATCACAGTTTCATAGACTCTGTCACTCCTCACATTTGAAGATTTAATTCTATCTGAATTAACGCCTCCGTTTCCAGCTTTCCCCTCGCATTACTGGCCCTCTTCCCTCGCTGCTGTATAGGTTTCAACCCCTGGACTAATGCTCATGCAGGCCTGCTCCCACAGCTTTGTCATCTAATTGCCTTTCATTGATCCTGTCCGATCAGGTGCCTAATGTTCATCCTTTTCCAGCGCTGTCTCCCACGCATGTCTGCCAGTCCTGATCTGAGAGGAAACGTGCATCCTTTTCTGAACTCATAACACACAGAAGACACAGAAACACCAGGACAGCGGAGGATTTGTTTCCACACTCTGTTGAAAACACTACGAGGAGAACATTTGCCAGTATGTTTCTGCACGAGTACTTGCACGAAATACGATATCTCCTGGCTTGTTATCAGTTCCCGTGCTGACCAGATGACGACGTTTGCGTTAATTTTGAAGCTTTAAATAAATTTACTGCATCATAGACATGTTGCAACACAAAGAGGCTTCATTACTTAAAGACAGGAAGTGGGTCTGTATATCTTGGAAAACAGTACAGTAATGAGTCTTTGTTTATTTTGGAGAACAGACAGTATGGCTCATCCTTAAAAATGAGCCAGATCAAGGATTTTGGACAGAAAACCCAATCTCCTCCTAAAGATTATATGATGTCAACATCGTAAGTGAAGGCCAATGTGTGTTGGCAAGCGCTGAGCTGGACTTCTGAGGGATATTACAGTTTGTATGACTATCAATGGACAGCACATAACTCTGAAACATTTTCTTGGGCTTTTTTTGGAATACATTGAACCTGGACTAAAGCCATGAGCCTAGTCTTAGCGCTCACTCTCACACACACACACAAATCATCTGTCTCTGAGGAGCTGTATCGCAGCTTCAGTTTAATATGCAGGCCAGTTCTTGGTGGTATCAGATCAATGGGGAGTTTCAAATCAGACACAGCCGCTGAGACAGACGGAAGAGACCATCTTTGGCGCACATTAAGAGAACACTTTCCTTCCCCTCAAGATCACAGTTCATTTTTTGATGGAGCCATTGACTACGACTCAACTGTCTTGTGATGCTCATTAAAAATATTAACTTTAAATGTTGAGAGGTTTTTTTGGCTTTAATTGTGGAATTGTGATACTTTGAAAGTACTGGTCTAATTATAGCAACTTATTGCATTATTATAGTAATCCAGCAAAGGAGAGGTCTAAAATGACTGCTTTGTTTCCAATTCCTGTGTAGATCTATGAAAACACAATCTGCTGCTTTTATAGTTCAATTATATAAGATTATGGAAAAAAAAAAAAAAAAACTGTGGCACGCTTTGCACATTTGGTTCATCTTATCCAAGTGATCTACAAATTATTTTGTGATGGACACACTTAGAGAAAAGATAACAGCATATATAGTAATTAAAGCCATTACTGCACAATATGATTAGCCTTATATTTGTCTATGAATGCAAAAATCTAGGAAACTCTATGATCTCTTCACTCTTGTCCGTGTATACTCTTACTGTTTAATATATATGGTATAAGTAGATGATCAACTGCATTGCTGTCGACTCTCTTCAAGTCTTCCCCTGCCTTTTCCCGTGCATTATTCAGTCTTTTCCTGAAGTAACAGCAGCCCTCTACAAGCAGACACGTCGACCACTAACACACCGCACTAATGTGATGTAAAAATGAATGATGAAATTCAAGGAGGCCAAATGAAAGAGAAACCGATGTGTGTTTGTGTGTGTGTGTGCATGTATGCGCAAATGCCGGCCCTAGTGTAAGCTTGTGTGTGTTCAAAGGTGAGGCCTTGGGTGATGGAGAATAGGATTCCCTTACCTCCTATAAGTACAGAGGAGGATAAAAGCCAGCTGTAATGACCTTGGTATAATGAAGGCCTTGCTGATTTCCATGATTTTCTTGCTTTCATGCCACGAATCTGTAATTCCATAGGAGGGGCAAAAAGGAAAAGAGGGAGCTTTGTCTGGCCAAACATAAGCAGACACAACATTAGCTCGGAATTGAACGCAAACTCTTGTTCCCATGTTCAAGTCATTATGTAAACGATTATTATCTTGAGGCAAATTAATACATGAAACACATTTTTCTTAATGGGCTGGTCTTTTTTTTTTTAGGTGACCAATTTATGTGCAATTTCCTTAATTCATGAAGTTATTTCAAACGTGATGTAATGCTTGTTTCTGTTTTATCTTGAAAGCAAAGGCAGCATGTTGTCTAGGGCTGCTCAGTGCAGCTAATATGGCACAACGAAATGAAAGGCTTCAAAAGAGCTTTTCCACTTGGAGCTGATGTAGAGCTGTGGCCGACCTCCAAATATGATTAGACTGCAGTAAACACAACAATAGCAAACAATAAACAACTGGTAATTGGTGTGATCCTCTGTTCCAACAAAATCTTTCTTGATTTGCTATGAATTATGAGCATTAATGTTTCTGCACCATGCCCCTCTGAGGATATCAAAAAGCTCCCGCTCCGTCTTGATGGGTCTGTCTCATTAAAGGAGAAATGGAGGCCAATGTTGAAAACTGATGTACAGTCCATTCATCTGAATAACTGGCATGAACTCACCTTTAATTTATGCTGCCTGTGTGCCTGATATATGGTGATTATACTTGAACGAATGTTTCATGTGTGTGTGCATGCGTGTGTTTGAAAGGTGTAATCCTGAATCATTCCAGGTGAAGTGTGCCCTCTACAGGCAGCTGTTCAACACTAAAACATTTTGTGTACTGCACCTAGAGTACATGCTGAACATTATTGATACTATTGCTATTACTACAATACCATTACTATTGAATGGTAGTTCCAAAATGTGTGGATGTTGCAAAATACATCAATTTTAAAGTCAACATATCTAGCCTATATACAACAATATACAAGTCTGTCATATACCTAAGCATAAAGACAGCTTTCCTTGGCATGCTCACTACCAGGTTTTCCTGTTTGAGCTCTCCAACACCATGCCACCTCTTTCATTAATATGTGATGAGAGAGAAAATCTCCAAAGGCCTCAATAGGCAGAGGCATTGTTTCTCTTTTAAAGTCATCTCAGATGGAAGAAGCAAACTTCAGAGCGTTAGTGATGTGCCTAATGAAAGAAGTCTCCTCCTCTGCGTCTCCATTTCGCACAGCGTATTAGGAATCTAAATGTTGACTGAAGACAGTTTGATTCTCTGTCTGTGATTTTCTTAAGGAATAAAAACAGTGTAGCGTGTTTACAGTGTAGCCATGAAAGAGCTATGAGAAGGCTCATCACTACCCGATGCCATTTTGGGAGGCAGAAAGTGAAGTTCATACCACAGTTCATTTGAAAGCCATATCAAACGGAGAATGTTTAAGACTAAGATCAAAGCGATTCATGGTCAAAAATATCGCTAGATGAGCAGCATTCTTGTAAAATTGTTACTTTATGCTAGCAGTTATTTCAAACATGCTTGACTATTATTGGAAATCAGACAACCTAAGAGAAGAAATATCTACAAAATTATCCTTACTCTTAACTTCAAAGCGGTGGCGCACACTGACTGTAGGTCAGGTACAAAACATACACTAAAGTGACATTTGCTCAGGTACCAGAGGAAACATCTAAAGGCTCGGTTCAGTCTGCATCATCCACTCACTCCTCTATACCAGATTCAAAAGTTGAAATGTAATGAGAATAAGGTTGTGAAACATAATTTGATATGTGTTGTGGCATAAGCATTTTTAAACAGGTAAATGGCAGTGAAATATTTTCTTAATTATTTTTTAGCAACTTCTAGTTATAAAAAAAACCACCTGAAACAACAAACAACGTCTAATTCAAAAAGTAAAGGATAATAATAATTTAATCAGCACACAAAATGAGCAGATAAATATTCAATTATTTAACAATTCAATCCTCCCCGCAAACTGCACATCAAAATAATTTCCAAATATAACTATCAGGACATTTTAAGTAGAAGTGATGGAACATGGTGTTAAAAACCTAAAGCACTATTCTAGGTAACAATATAAAATGTTATTTATAATTCAACAGCTACCTTAAAATTGTTTTCTAACTTTAATAATGGATCCCATTCAGTTTGACATTTCTTACTTTCTTTTTCATTGGAAGCCAAAGATATTTTTCCCCACAGCCTTGATTAAAACAAAGTATAACTAGACGGGATGAGAACATCCATATGGACCATAACTGTTGAAACCCCTTAAAAGATGTCTCTGAGCATACATTGAGAGCTGCAACTAATCATTATTTTCTTTGTTAATTATTTATTCAGTTAATCGATTAATTGTTACAGCTCTCTCTATATAGAGAAACGGTATCTTAGTTCTCTGTATGTTCTGTGCATCTAGTGAAATGACAATAAAAGTCTTTGAATCTTTGAATATATGCATGTTTAGCTCTGCTGCCAATATTCCTCACAGTGTATTTTGGGTTTTATCCTAACAGCAATAAAACATATAATTTGCTGATACTTTGAAACAATGGAAACATTACTTGCGTGGTTAGTCAGGGGAAAAAAAATCTTTAACAACATTGGTTTTCCAATATCATAACAAAAAACCCTACTTCAGATCTTGCTACAGGATATTTTGCGAGAAATGTCTTTCTGTTATATACTTATTACAGACAATATTAATATCATTAACTAAATATTTGACTTTTTTTCAAGCACTGAATAACTCAATATTGCCAGATGCCTTGGATAAAAAAAAAATAGAGAAATATAAAAATACAGACAGCAGATGTAAATCACACAGCGACATTTCCAAACTCCCAACAGATTTTTTTAAATATATCTTTGTTCCACAGTAAGAATTCAAGCCTTACCGCCTATTCTTAAATAATTTGTCGGTTTAAAAACTATTAAAACTATTATACAAGGACAGATATTACAAGCATTTTTTGGATATCACAGTTCACAAGGGGAAACCTGATAGCCAAATGGTTAGGGTTCATACCACATGAGTGCAAACGCCCTGAGCGGTGAGCCTGCAGTTTGACTACAGGCTGCATGTCATTCCCTGCTCTCTTTGCCCACATTTCCTGTCTCTTTCCACCGCCATTGGCAAACTATGGCATATAATGTCCAAAAATAATCTTAAAAAAAAAAAAAAAAAAAAAAAACTTACAAGAAGCTAAGAGAACAAAGTTTTAGCTCAACTTAATAATCCAAAACAACTTTAAACCTTAAAACAACCATAGTTTATTGCCTATTCTACTATGTGCATAGACTATAATATGGTCCAAATAACCCTCTATGGTGCATGTCTGCAACAAAACACTTTCAACTTTATTCACTCTCCTTATTAGAGCAGATTGCTTATCGCCTTCTTCACAGAGCACCCATATAGCATAGCTGACAGCAGTAAGGGAGAGCCGTACACATGAACTCCTCTCTAACACTTTCCTACACTAACCAGCTGTCCCCCTGTGGTTTCAGGCTCGGCCAAACCTTTGAAATGTCCTTCAAGGCATGAAAAAACAACATGCACATTGCTTTGGGTAAAATCCTATTTGTACACTGTAATTACACTTTGAAAAGTTGCAAAGTTTAAAGTTTCAAGACCTTCACTTTTTCTCTTCTCATTTCTGATATTGATTAGGCTCTAAACACATGTAAGGCTTGCAGTTCTAAAGAACAAAGAGGTTTCTCATTACGTGCTGTGCCTCAGACAACTTTGAATGTTTCAGATTTGATTTACTGGTGTTATCAAGGGAAGCAATCAGGAGAATTCAGTCAATAATTTTCACAACCGTAGAACCACCATTAATTTGCTCTTAAGAAAAAGGCTACAGGCTTTTTGAGTGTGGTTATTAACGAGATGGAGGTTTAGGGTGATAGGTGCCCCTAACAGTCTTCATGAAGAAAATACACTGGAACATAACAATGTCAGGTAAGTTTTGGCAAGCCAGTACAACTGTGTAAAGAATCAATGTTTTGTTTGCTTAAAAACAAGATTTAAAAATACCTGAAGTAACAGCCCATACTGTATGTCATCAAGAATAATGCTCATAAAAAAATTAAGTATGAGCAAGAATTACAAATAAGCAATTACATTAAAAATGACACAACAGAACCATATAAATATATATATTATATTTGTCTTTACCAAAAGGAGCGGATTAAATAACATGTGTTTCTTATACTGTAATTGTCCACCATTACTGTATTCCCTGGAACTTATTTGTTGTTCTTGGCTGGAATTATTGTGTAAATAAAAAATAATACCTAGTGAAGCTGTGAGATTCATTGTACAAATAATGCCAGTCTGTGCAATACGTTTGACTTCTTACATTTTAGCCACTCAAGTGTAACCCAGCTGTGTTTCTGCCAACTCTTGCCTGCTTGTTAGGTCCGGTACAAAATGCAGAATTGACAAGCCCCTTCCTGCTGAAAACAATCAACACCATATTTTTTTGTCTTAGTGTCATATATGGGCCCTATTATTTAAACTGACCTTTCCTTGTGTTGCTGGCTTTCTGTCCTGAGGATACAGTAAGGAAACCACAAAGTTTGCATCCATCTCTAGTATCAATAATGAAGCAAAGGCATCCAGCTCCATGCACTTTCCAGGTGCTCAGCATAACTGCACCTGAAATACCTCTGAAGAGAAAAAAGAAAAGACATTGGGATAGTGCACAGAGGTTACTCCTGGAAGAGTCATGATCAAATTAGGAGGTTTAATTAAACATGCATGACTTGATTATTGAAAATGCAAATTTGAGGTGTTAAAAGACAAAACTATCAATAACTAGATCCAACAGGTTATATTCATTACTAACAGAATTTAGACATGAACAGACTAGGTAGGCATAATGGAGCTTATTAATTACGTATAATTAATCTTAATGATAACTTTTATTACATTTTTGTTGGTACCCTACATAAACCACATTTACTTACATGCAACAGAGTTAACTTTAGTCAAGAACTGCGCTTATTTCTCTTGCAAAACAGCGCTACTACTTAGAAAAATGTGCTAAATTATATGGGCTGAACCCTCGACCTGACTGAAGTCTCGCGTTATTTCCTGACTTTTATGTTACCGGGGGAACGAGATTGTGGAAAGTTGTCACTTGTCTATCGTTTGCATCTTCCCCACAGGATGAGAACCGGAGATACACAGACTCCTCTGTAATTCCTTGGTAAGTAGACATACGTGCACCACATTCGTTAATGAAGAAACTAACTGTCTGTAGCATTAGTGTCTTTTCACCCCAATCCCGGTGTGGTGTTTAGCCCGCTAACGTTAGCCTGCTAAAGCTACCGAAGCTATCAAGTGGTTTTGATTGCTGTTTGTGTTCCTGAGGTTTAGCTAGCTAACATAAACTTTACCAACACTTGTCAAACAGCGCTTCTCTTTGCTTAAATACCGTGGCCCTTGATGTAACGACAGGTAAGTAAATACTGGTTTAAGCGGGCGTATGTGCTATATTGAGGTTGAATGTAGCTAATGTTACCGAGGTCAATACGGGTTCATGTTTATTTTTGCCTCTGGGCTCCGGCATTGACAGTTCGCGCTAAAATTCAATAAAGGAACTACAGTGTTTTGTGTGTGCTCAAAACAGGGGCATCTATTCTAATCTCTGTGAAATGTTTTGTTTTTTTTTCCACACATGTAATTTAGGAGACTTGTCGGCTCATAAGTCATGCTGTGGTGCTATATTTGTTGACGTTTTTGCTAATATGCATAAATATGAACTTGTTTCTTGTTTCTACACAGGTTCATCAGACGCCAGTAACTAATTCTTATCAAAATGCCATCTCCTCAAGTCCTGCAGCCTGTACTTAAAATGAAAGTGGATGAGCTGTTTCTCACCTGGTTGAGTGAGCCTGCAACACAGTCACTACTTAAAGATTATCTTGACCAGATCAAAAGTGGGCAACGCATTGATTTTAGCAATGGGGATGCCAAGGAAAAAAGGTTGCTGAGCTTCAATGAGAACAACAATGTGGCATCCCAGAAACACCTGGCAGAGAAGAAGCCTGCTCCCCTCAGTACTCCCTCCAGTCACCCCTCTGCCAGTACGCTGCCCTCTGGTAGCAGCAGTAATACCAGGGTGAGCGGACCCAGTGGAAGAGTACTGCGAAGATCTGTTAGCACAAAGAAGGTAAATGGTCTTAATTAGACTTAGTTATTTGACTGACCAACATCTAAATGTGTCACTACAACTGTGCAACCTGTTTCTATTGGTATTTATTATTAAAACTGCCTTATAAAACAGATTTACGTGTTGTAACAAGCTTAGTAAACTATTAAGATGCTGTTATACCAGAAGGCTTTCACCAAAGGTTACGGCTGAAAATATAAAAACTTGGTGTGTCAGTTTCAGCCCTCTTCCTGAATCCACCTGAGGTATCTGTGAAAGGTGTGTTCCAAAATCACCTATATGTCCTGCCAGCACTTACCAACTAGTGCATTAAGAGATTATAAAATACATTATCTAAACATACATGACATTTTGAGATATTTTTTATATTCCAATGTATTTTAGAAGTTTACACTGAATTGATTGTGTACTTAAATCTGTTGCAATTCAATGTAATAGCTTTGAAATTCCTTCGTTATTTGTGATGGTAGGTTAGTAAACATGTTAAGTTCTTATGAAGATCATTAATGTCTGATCATATTTGCATTTATTTAAAATAGTAGAGTTTAATATAAACATATTACTGTTGGCCATAAACTAAAAAATGTCATTTCCAAGTATTTCAGGAAACCACATTAATGTTAATGTCATCCTTACTCAAGTCTGAGATCACATGGGCTAATTATGTTCTCATGGAAATTCAAAGTCTATTTGGATAAACCATGTAACCTGGAGCAACAGTACTTCGTCGGCTTCCTGATAAAACCTGCGATGTGACTTTTGGCAAATTTTACAGGAGTAACAATAAACTTTTTATTTAACAGGAAACTGTGAAATATGACAAAAAAATATCTGTTCCTTTAACGTTGGTACTTATGATGGAATGTAAACAACTTTCACAGGAGACTGAAATTTGAAGCTATAATAGGGGAGATAGCAGGTTTTTATTCCCAACCAAAAATGTCACTTAGCAGGTTTTATCAGGAAGCCGACGACTGGCAAGTGCTGTAGCCTATGTGTTACAACATAAATAAACTGCCAGAAATGAATTAGTTTCCCAATTTAATTTTGTTACCTTAATATTCATTTTATAGAATGTCCTTTGACTGAGGTCTCAACGTTTAGCAATGTTAGCTGTTGTTGTTTTTAAGCTAAGACTCAAAAGAATTTTATTTACTCTTGTACCTCTACTATCCTTTGGGGATGTTCATTTTCCTTGTCTGGCCACAAGGGGTAGCTGAGTAGCTTACAGGAGCAAAGGCTTTGAGGGATTGTTCACTGAACTATCACAGTGGAGCCTCCATGTCTGTAGACATATGTAGTCATTATTAGTCAAATACTTTCCAAATGCTGAGGCCTCACCCATGAATTAATGTGGTATGAGATATGGGAGTGTCTGAATTGAGCCTATCCCTGGCACTCTGATTACACTGTTTAGTTTATGTTTTGTGCTTATTCTCTTTTGGGTATATGGAAGCATGATGTACAAGTAAGACACAGTTAAAGGTTTAAAAATGTACTATATGACAGTTTGAGGACTTCTGCCCAGGAAAAGAAGTGAAAGCATAGGCAGATGGTGGCATATTATTTACAATAGTGTGTGGGATGACAGTGAGACACCCAGACAGCTGTGGGCACGTGCTGTGAGAGGTTTTTCCTTCTACATGTTGTTGACATGCTAAGCGACAGCATGAAGGCGTGTTCAAATACACACGGGTGAATTCAGGATTGAGGCTGAAGAACTACACTCAAGACTGGACTTGTAAGAGACATTAACAAGGCATTTCTGTTTTTAAATAATGATTATGGAGGATTTTATCAGAGAACAAACATTAAGATCCCATTTTGTTTCACAATTTACATCACATTTTCATGTCTGTAGGGAAACTCATAGATTATTGATATTGCACACGTGATTGTAACCTATTAAAATTATAGTCAGAGACCATTAAACCTTGTTGTCCCTGCAAAGAAAGCCTGAACAGGGTTTGAAGATAATGTAATAGCAACATCTTGCTGGTCTGTTTTGTGGGTTTATCATACTAAATTTTCATAAATGATCAGTTGGCTTTGAAACGTAGCCAATAACATTCTTTCTCTTTGACCATGAGAGCTCACAATATACAGTAAATGTTATGGTGGATATGTGTAAATGTTTCATTTCATTATTTGTCTCTTCAGTCCTAGTGATCTTTGGCCCTCATTGCAACCCTCTAACCCCAGATTAATATAAAACAGCTGCTTGTGTATTCTGCTGTGATGTGTCGTGGCATGTGGTCGCTCCGTGTCATTTCATATTAAAAGGATTGTGGGAGGAATAAAGTAATACTTCTATTTTAAGACAACAAAATGAATTCCTGCATACAGATGCATTCTTCAGAGGATTACTTAAAAATTCAATGTATGTCACAGTGATGCGGCCTGGAACAGCTGGTCTGACTTTGACATCAGACACTGATATAGATAGCCCTGGTTCCCTTGTGTTGGCATTAGATACCCAGAACTCTGCCAGTGAAATGAGGTGTGGCAGCACAGTCAACCTCTGTGTAATTTACTCTGAAACGACATCTATTAGATAGTGCTCATTACCAGTATGTAGTCATAGATAATTTATTTTCACTAACTACAGTGCATATTAATTTCCTGTAGAGTTTTAGCTTTCATTTCTGCTGTGCAGCCCAATACTTATGTTAGGTGTTTATGTGACACACCAACACAGTGGTAGGAGAAAAGTTTATTTCCAAATTGATGTTTTCCTCTGTTGCATACCTTTGCAATAATGATTGCTGGTTATTTCTCAAGATGCCTTTTTATAACATGCTGGTTGCACTCAGCAACATGGAAGCTATTTGAAGCAAGGGTCTAGGGTCATGTTATCAGTTGCACGACCTGTCAGAGAGAACCAGGTGCTAAACTGTTTCTCATGAGTGCTTTTATTAAGGATACATGGTGACTTGGGAGCATAAAGTGTAGTGATTCAAAAACTGAGCTCATCAAGAATGATAATGCTCCAACATACTGATAAAGTCATAACAAAATGAAAACCTTTGCATCTGAGAATATCTCAAGCACCACTTTTTCCGTTGTCATCTGACCTGGCCTCTTTTGTACTGCATATTTAGATCATCATGTCATTCTTACGATGTTGTTAACCTCAACTGACCTATTTACACATGCATTGACTTCTCATCATACAATCATAATTTGGGCTCTCACAGTAATAACTATTTTGAAAATGCTTATGCCATTTAATTTGAGCCTTTTTGTATTTGTTGGAATCCAAAAGATGTTAAAAAGGTCAAGCACCTTATATACCTTATATCACATACAGTAAAATTATGATACCAAAGTATAGCATGGTTAAATGCAAAACCTGATCTCTCTACCTAAAGTTCAAGTTTGATTTGCAGTGTTTACTCTCTAACAAGTTGGTGTTGTAGTTAATGATTGTACTATTATGTAAGTGTGAGGGGCTTTATGTGCTTGACCGTGTTATCTGTAGCATCTTTCTTGTGACCCTTTACTCCACTTCCGCTGCCATGTAGGCAAGATGGATTTTTCAACAGACATCCACGATACCAGATAGATAGATGCTGCTATTGCATTGTCACTCTTATGCAAGCTGGCTGATCTGCTCACATCATGTTTTACTTGTTGGTCCCCCCTCAGCCCACCATGTTGTCAGTCAATCAGGCAATCTATTTTTGGCCCATGTTCATATGCATCCCAAATCCTGGTCTCAGACATCAGATTGAGCTGGATTGAGCTGGGGCTTTCTGGATTTTACCAGTACTGTACCATGGTATGAACCAGATATGGCTCCACTATACTCCCCATATGGACAAATCATCAGTGTGTGTTATTTGTTCGATTATGATAGTGATACTACGCTTATTCCGCTATAGCACAGTATTTGTGGGATTCCATTCATGCTAGTATTGACTGTTTGGGACAACCTTCAAGGAGGATTTGTTTAGGTTTTCCTGATGCCTCTATAGTGTATTTCTCTCCAATTTGGCTGCAGGCTGCCCGTCAAGCTCAGTCTGAAAGCAGCAGTCACACAAATGTCGCATAGATTGAAATCAAACCTTGTGAATAATCCTCTGACTTCAGGGGTTTCTAACATCTAGACCTGCCAAGTAGTCTCTAACTCCAGACAGCATGTTTCATAATCTCATCCCTTATGTAATAAACTGAACATGATTGGACACATGTTTCTGTGCAGACCTGATTTAGTAGTTTACAAATTAAACATACCGTAGGGTGAACTGGCGGTCTCGTGCTTTTCTGTCTGTCACAGTGACCAGTTAAAGTGTGGACATACTTCTTTAGCAGCTTGTCTGAGTTATACTAGCTTCTGACAGTGACAACCTGCCAGCAAGAGGATTTGGACTGTGGTGAATCTTGTTGGAGCTTGCACATCACTTGTTTTAATGGTGCATGCCTAATACAATATCCTGATCTACAACAATGCATATCACAACAGGGAAGGGTTATTTCTTAATACATTAGAAAATGAATATTGGCATGAAATGTCAATATGAATTGGCATGATTTGATATACTTAAACAGATGCACTGAACTGCAAATATTTATGTTTAATAGCAGCAACGGATATTTGTATGTAATATACTAAAGGCAAACAAAGAAAGCTATCAGATTCAGAGTATGAATACATAAATCTGAATTTAAACAAAATCCATACTACATGGAAGAAGACAGTCTATGTCATCAGAAATATTACCATAAAGAGTGTGTTGTATAGCACTATGAAGAGCATAATATGAAGAAAATTAAGTAATACATTTTCTTCTGTCACATGACATGTTGTATGTCATCTTGCACAACCTTGTTGTGTATGTGATGTTTACTCAACGAATTACCATTCACACCAAGTCCCGTATTTTTCAACATCAGCAGAGCTGTTGCCTCACATGTAAACTAACACATCATTATCTCTGCTCTATCGAGATTGAACCAACTACTGATTTTGTGTGCTTTAACACAAAAATATACCAAAGAATATAGTGTTAGTTGACAGTTTTGTGTGATCTCTCTCTCTCTCTTGCATTTTGGCCTTCATGTTTTCCTTCCCATATTTGGTTTGATTTGATGAGATAGAACAAAAGTGCCTCGTGTGAGAAGCCATCATACAAACAGCTTATCAAGCCTGTGCAGTGTCCTGTGTGGAGGATAACAGGAACTGGGTATGACCAAAACCAGTGGAAAAATGTGGACTCTGTGATCCTGTCATCTAAATATACTCATGTTGTGCTTTCACTTTCTGTGTGTGATAACAGTAATTAGGTTTAAATATAGGCTTGTGCACATAATGTTGTAATGCAGGCGTCTCTATAGTATGTCTCTTCAATTAATGTTAACAACAGCAGTCATGTAGGTGTTGGGCTTTCCCTACGATGGCAACCCCAGATCTGTTAGATCAGTGTATTTATGGAGAATTGATGTAATTACCATAACTCTGAGACCCCAGTGACCAGAACTGGATGTTTGTTTGGGAACTAAAGATACACCCTTGTTTCTCCAGATCTAGTTTCTTGGATTGCCCAAACAGTGCTTGGCAATGCTTTTAATAGGCACAGACTGGTTCAGTCATCATTCTTTGAATTTGACATGTCCCCTCCCCCTTCATTGCCATCCACTATAATAAGACAAGGAATGGATGGCAGCCCTGTGTGCAAAGGCAATACAAGCCCACCACAAGATATGAGGCAATTAGTTAATTTTGTGTGTTTTTTGTTGTTGTGTTTCATGTGATGATTTCACCTACACTTCTGCCTTTAAAATATTGTCTCTTAAAGAAACTAAGTGCTTTCCTTGTAGAGGTCTTTATTTTTCCATGATTTTTAAAGTTTATTTTCTAGTTGCCAGTGCCTTGATTTATACTTGGAGTCTCATTTCGTAAAGTCACATCAGACTAAAGCAACTTCTTTGACAATTTTTCCATTAGTGGTTGAATGTACAACTGAAAGTTTTGAAAGCTAAAGTAAGGTTTCTTTGAAGAGTATTTAAGTGTAGGAGCTTTGTAGAGAGTGAGCCGGGGAACATGAGCTGTATTTCATTGTGGTATTGAAGTGCATCTATCAGCTTCTGTGGTGGCTGCAAGCTGCAACAACAGGTCTGTCTCTTTACATAACCTTCTATGAGCACAGAGGAATGCAAACTGGAAAGGGCAGATCTATTGCACACACCCCTCCCGCCCCACACGATACACCGAGTGACTCCCACACACATACAGCTCGTCACTCCTTATCTCCCCAGCAGCTTTGAGGCAAGGGCTCCCTGACCCTGTGCAGTGTGTATGTGCATGTTTTGTAGACACTGGGACAGCAGAAAGCAGAGCTGAGATTGTGCGACCAGAAATGGTCGAGAGAGTCACAGTAGCAGCTGCTCTCTCGCATTAAGAGGCTCTCACTCTGACAGAGGACAATCACAGGGACACAGACCCAGAGGACATCTTTCTGCTGCCACTGCCTTCCACTTACAGTGCTGACTGCAACTAAGTGATTCATCCAGTCAGGAGGAGAACACTGGATTGAGTGTTGTGTTTGTTTATGTGTTCCCCATCCTGTCTGGAGCAAGGATGAGGATGAGGGAGCTGTCTCTACGTCAGGACCCTGACCTGAGGAAGGAGTTGGCTCTGCTGGCACGCGGCTGCGACTTTGTTCTGCCCTCTCGATTCAAGAAGAGGCTGAAAGCCTTCCAACAAGGACAGGCAGGTGGCTGTATCTCTACCTCACAGGTTGTGCTGGCCTGTCAGCCAGGGGACAGGTCCATTAATATGGGCTCAATGTTTTGTTAATTTACATTGCATTGGGATATAGATATGAACACTGAGAAGTTTCTGATTGGCTCCATACGATTGCATGATGTTTTATTTTACAGAACGACTTTTTTGCTTGTTTTGAGTGGATGGTGTTTTAACTTTAAAGCACTGAGAGGCTTACCCATTTGGTGATCTTCCATTCAGTGTGTTGTGACCAGCTGCTTTACTGTCCCTTTCAGGCTCCATCATTATCTCTGTGCAAAATGTCACAGGGCTTAGCAGTTGTGCTCAAGAGCTCTGCTAGCAGTTAGCATGAGGTGAGAGCGAGAGAGGGAGAGACTGATCGTACAGGGCAGGGCAACAGGAGATGTTTATGTCCTTTTATAGCCATAGCTGACACCAACACACAGGACTGAAGAGCAGCATTTATGAAGTGGCAGGTTAAACAGCAGATTATAGCAAGCAACAATCATTACTCTGACACAGAACACTGTTTACGTGTTTATGACAGCTAAGGTTTGGGACCACATTGATAATATTAAAAGTTTTGCAGCCTTAATGAAACCTGGGTTTGTAATCTAAAAGGGATGTGTGATATTACCAGAATTTCTTATCCTAATAGAAATTATTTTATATTTAGACAGTTACATACTGCAAAATAGAGCATTTTCTGAAATAGATTGCTTTCTTAGATTCTGAATTATATGCTCAAAAAGTAAAAACTTTAACTTTTAAATAATTTTTCCTTCTTTAATTTCTAACCAAATTTTCAATTACATCTAATAAAATATAACAATATATATAAGTATGAAAAGGTAAATAGAAAATACTTGTCAGTTATAGCCTAGTTGAATGCCTTGTTTCATGTTCCCAAAGAGCTCATTTTGTAACACAATAAAATAAACCAATATGATGCTGAACATTTTTGAAAGGTTATACAATATACATACAGTACAAGGCATTGCATATGTCACATAGGACCAAAACAACCTCATAGTAGTGCTTTTTATCTCTTAGCAGTAGACTGTGTGGGAATGTTTGTGTGATTATTAAAGGCCATTATCCAGTTGGCAAAGTCTTGAGCCATATAAATAGGCTTTGAGTGTGACAAAATTATGAAGAGTAAACTTGGCAATGCCCAAGTTGTTTTTAAGTAGATGTATATTCAGTATTTGGATTCCAAGACTTTCTGGCTATCAAGTATCACCTTTTAATATGTATATATGTTATCTTCAGCACTTGAAGAGAAGTTTTTAGTAATTAGTAAAGTACTTCCTCATACTAGTTTGTCATCATATTTATGATCACATGAAGGCCTGGCTGAATGCTGCATGACTTGAATGATACACTGTTATTGTCAGTACAGTTTAATAACACCTAAAGCTATGAGGAAATACCTTAGTGTACAGTTATACTGAAGCTGCATGGCTGTTTGTCAACAAGGATTTTGGTACTTTTGAGTAACATCCATTGGAACCTGTCAGAATTAAGATGCACAAAGATTAGAGGTTTTAAAAGACCAGGGTCAAAGCTAACAGACTTGAGACTCCTACTGTATCACATGTCAGCAGTTAAAACTTTACACACACATCACATGCCTTCCTTGCCTCTATGTCTAGGGCTGTCATTGACAGCTAATGCTGCCTGTAATCAGGTATGTGGTTTAAACATATCTGAGGTGGCTCTGCTCATTCAGTTTGCTCTTTTGCTTACTCAGTCCTGCTTTTTGAGGTACACATATTCCTGCTTTATGCCAACAAAGACACCTAAACGTTTATTAAAGATTCCGTACACTTGAGAATATTAGCTGATGATGACGACATGTTTTTATCAATACAGTGCAGACATTTTGGTATGTAATGGCATAGTACATTTTATAAAAAAGCATTAATTAATAGTGTGGAAATGCTAGTTCCAGGGTCCTGATTTTACAATGATGGCTCAGTGGAGAAGGACACTAAGACACATAAATAGAACAGAGGTGTCATTATCTCCACCAGTGACATACTTTGACAAGTTAAATCAGTATGTTTCTTCAGCACTAAAGCGGTCATTCAGCGGGTTGTGTTAAAATGATCTTCCTGAACATCAAATTATTATTTGTTTATTTATTTGCCACTGTAACAAAACTGTGTACATGTAAAGAAGTCTCAGATACAAGAAGGTGGTTCACCCCAACCCAAAAATTGACTTACACTATCAGAATCCAGAGAGATAAATTTTATCATATTTGGTACAAATGGATCCAGTTTGTATCCTCTAGCCGACCAGAATTTGTATCACTCCTCTAAAAATGTCCTCTTTTTTTATAACCTCCCTGTATTTATTCTTCGTTTTGTGCTTTTCTGCATAAACATGTGTAATGTTTAAAGAACCCAGGGGTATTGTAATGCTATGATTGTTTTTAATTGAGAAATATGGAAACTGTTAGCACCCAGCTCATATGTTAGGGTTTTTTTACACTTTTGTATGTATAAAATAAGAAATACAAAAAGGGCTCTAATAGATAATATCTATATGAATGGTAATGCTGGTGATATTTTTATCACCTTTTTCAATAAAAACAAAATGAAAAACAAAAAAGAAGTCTCAGATAGTAGCTGTGAAACGTTTCTGACAAAGCAGACCCAAGAGAAAACAGCTAGACAGCACAATTTGGTGAAAAGGGCATATTGTGATTATCATGGGCAAGACTGCGATTTTGATTTGAGCCTACTTCTTTGATTAACAAGGTCAAAGCACATATGATGCATATAGAAATGGTCAAACATACAAACTTAAACTAGCATTAAAAAAAGAACAGAAACTGTGTTTTGCCTTGTCTTTTGTGAATATATCTTTCTCGGGGTAATGTGATTACAGCTGCAGTTTGATTAATTTTTGGAGCTTCAAAGAAAGTGAAATTTAATGGTTTTCTTTGGTAGTTTTCCAGTGCTGTTTTAGCCGTAAATCCGTTCAGGGTATTAAAGACCACATCATACTCTCCTGTAAATTTGAGATGTTTATACACTAAGTAATATGGTCTATAGGTTCTTTAAACCATTGTAAACACTGGATTTTAGAAACAGCCTGAAGTGATTGTCAGTCATCAGCTTCACGTATAAAGTTGCTTCGCCTTAATTGAAACCTACAGAGTGATAATCTACTATAAGGTGTATCTGTTACAGATAAATGGATAATGATTATGGCTGCTGAGTAATCACAACTCTTTCCTGCACTCCAGAGATGCTGAGAGGTTTGGTTACTTAAGTGCTAGAAAAGTAGAATTGTACACAGCAAGCTTCAGGACATGTTTGAGGTGTTATCATCAGTGACTAACAGTTTATCTCTGTGTTTTGTTTTGCTTTTTTTTTTTCAGGCTCAGGTGAGAACGGAGGAGCCCGTCACCACAGCGCTGAGTGAAAGCATTCCAAAGTTTTACTTCCCACAGGGCAGGCCTCAAGCCAATCTCAACATTGACAGCCTCATTTCCAAAATTGAGAAAATATTTTCGCAGTTTCCAAATGAAAGGGCCACCATTGAGGACATGGGGCAGGTTGCCAAGGTGAGAATGTGATTTGTGGTGTGGACGTTCAGCTGCCACCCAGCAAATTATTTTCATTAGTGCTATTTAGCTGCTGACTTTACAAATGTTTGCTCCTTGTAAACCCCCACGGAAAATAGTATCTCCATCTCCCTGAAGAATGTGAGACGTGGTCTGAGGGGAACCTGAGTGTAGAAAGAAATGACAGCTGCGCTTCCTGAGGAAAATCCTTAATGTGATGCAACATACCTTTTCTTTCCAAAATGGAGTCCATACTTTTTGTATTCAGTTGTGGGAAATAAACAAGTGGATTTACTCAGTTACATATAAATATAATTTTGAGTAAACACTCTGAGTTGCACTTTACTCGAGTATTTCCATTTTATGCAACTTTTATTTCCACTTCACTACATTTCAGAGGGAAACGCTGTACGTATTTAATCCACTGCATTTATTTGTCAGCTTTAATTAGTTTTAAATTCAACATATTGCACAGTGGTTAATACAAGAAGCTTTTAAAATACAGCAGATGGATGAAGCTTTAACCAGTGGTTCCTAACTTTTGTAGCTTCTGATGTCTTACAAAAAGCAATATGCAGTCAGCTCATATTTCACATGTCCATGAGTTGTTACCAGCTCCACAAAACAGGGATTTTTTTCTCCCTCTAAACTTCTCATATGGTTTCATTTCAGTAAATGTTCAAATCATCCAATATGTCACAAAAAATCAAATATTAGAGGGGGAAAGTTGAAACTGAAGACAGATTTGTGTATCAGAACTTTGTTTTTTTTTTCCTTCTTCTTCTGCATTTATTATCTTGTGAGCTCCCAGATTAATCCTATGTCATAGTGTATCAAAGTGGATATAAAGTCATTCAAGCTCCACCTCCAGTAGCTACAAAAGCATGCTTCTCGAACACTGGTACTTTAGTATTAATACTGTGTTGATCCTATATATAATAATACAACCAGTCAGAGGAAACAAAACAGCACTTTTATTTACATACTTCAACTACATTTTACTGCAAATACTTAAAGCGGCAGGTGCCAAAATCAAGGGAAGAAATTATATAATAGGTAAATACACACCATCCCTCTGCAGCTGTCTCCTCAGTCCAAATCAAAAGACTATAAATTTAGATGACCTGTTTCATATTGTTTATGGAAAAGTGAAGCTACTTTACCAAGCTGACGAGCAGACAAACCACATGTGGCTGAATCTGATCAGTGCTCAGTAATTACAGCTGTCAGTCATGTATTTCACTCCCCTACCTGCCTGAAAATCTCCAAAACTGCATTTTCTGCAGCTTGAAAACACAGTCAAGGGATATATGCAAAAGTCTTATGTCCATTCAGACCACTTGAGTTACCAAGAGATCAGATAGTTACAGAATTTTTTTCCCAGTGACGCTAAAAATTATTCGCTATCAGAGCTATAAGTAAGACTTCAAGTATTTTCACATTGCTGTTTTTACTTTGACTCTGATTATATTTTCTGCCCCAGTATGTGTTTACTTCAAGGTTGGATATATAGTTTAAGTTTTCTTCTTGGATTCCATTTTCTTTATCAGTGCCCTGTCTGTGTCTCTTCCCCGTCTCCTTAGGCCTGTGAGTGTCCTCTCTACTGGAAAGTGCCATTGTTCTGTTTGGCTGGAGGCGACAGGACGGGCTTCGTGTCCGTTCACAAGTTTGTGGCGATGTGGAGAAAGTAAGACAATGGCTTCTCTTATTCTCACTGGTGCACTAACTCACACCCAAATGGCCTAAACATTCTCCTCAGAACAATGATGACCACTCGCTGGGGGTTACAGATACTGCATGCAGCTTTAAGCTATTATGATATTTTCCTTTTCATTTCTGAACGGAAATCATTGATTGCAAAACCTTCAGAAACCCTAAAGGGGATGGTGACTGTGCACATACAGTATATAAATGAAAACATCCATTCAGTATCTTTCTGCTTGACATTGAAAGGGGTACCAGGAGGCTTTTGTAATGGCGAGTGTGTGCTTAGATGTGTGCTGAATTATGTTGTATGCTGTAGGCATGCTCTTGTATTAATGTGCAGGCCCCCAGAGAACTGGACGGACCTGGCCTTTGACTTGTGCTCATGACTGAGCCATTCTTAGATGAGAGGCCACAACAGACGCTTACATTATTTTCTTGAAGCTACAGTAACACACTCTCATTTATAATCAACCAACAGCGAGTCTGAATCCTAATTTCAGAATGTATTATACCTTCTTTTTAAACCTGTGTTCTCTGAAACAATGATAAAAAGGACAAAGAAAAAGAGGAAGTAACCTTGCAACCATCTGTTCTCTCTTTTCTTCTCCAGAACGCTGCAGACCTGTCACGATGACGCTTCTAAATTTGTGCACCTCTTGGCCAAGCCTGGCTGTAATTACCTGGAACAAGACGACTTTATTCCATTCCTGCAGGTACTGGCTAGAGCACACCCAGGGAGAAGGCTGGACTTGGCAACACGGGATGGCAAAATTACATTTGCTTGGGTGGTGGGCTTAATTTTTGGTCTGTCCTGCTGAGGCAGGGCTTTTTCATGTGGTGGTCTAAATCAGGGACGTTACTGTGAGCCAGTAACACAGCATGATGGGAGTATGCTAAAAGGGATACGAGGAGATTCCACTGGTGAGGGAGTTAATCAAGGGGAGATTCAGATTCAGTGTACTTCGCTCCTTTTAGTGTATAATTTCCAGTACCAATTTAGAAAACAAATAATACATCATAACCCAAGCTATTTATCCATGATGCATGACCAAATAGGGTATAGAAAGAAACAAATCTGATCTTGTTGGCCCATTTCTTAATAATAGTAAAATAAGACTGGACATCTGTGGGCCCTTAAAACATCTTAGATTCAGGTTTATAAATTTTAAGCCTTAGAATTCATCAAATAGTTTTTATACCAAACCTTAATTGAAACAAAAACTAACAACTTTATCTAATTATTATATGTCTTTTTAAATTATCTGAAATTCAGTCCATATTTCTGATGTTTCAAAGCCACTGGACCTAATACTCCTTTTATAATCAATAAGTACTGAACAAAACAGTGATTTTAACATAACCATCGCTGTTAAATTCATAATAGTACAGAGCAAAATTCTTAAACCACCATTAGGTTTGTCCTTTCACAAGATGATAAATTACAGCCAGGAATATAGAGGAAGTGCTGTATGTAAATGGCATTCAAGCTAAAAAATCAGAGCAACAAAAACAGTTTCTGCAGATCAAAGTGTAAAGTATGTAGCATGACCTCTGTTTGTACTTAACATGTCTTGAATGCTTTTGTTGAGACAATATGAGATGTACATGCCAAGCGTTTCTCAGTGTATTTGGGGAACAGAGGTCATACTCAACATTTTTGCCTGTAGAAACAGTTTAGTCGTGTTTTCTTTTCATTTGTTTTTAATACTATGTGCATATTTCTTGTATTTTCCTACTGTAGCTTAATGAAGAGACTCAGAGGTAAATATATATATATGATCTGTAGAATTGTGCAAATAGAACACAGCTGAAGGCGACCTGCAGGAATTCAAGTTTCACCCCTTACACTGAAAATGCACATCTGCATTAATGCTGTACAAGTGAAATTTCCCTTCATGTTTTTCACCACTTGATCTTAATGTAAACCCTGAGTCTGATTTATGATTAGAGCAACAAAATTAATACAGAAAATGTTGACAGTTTGTTTAAAATGTCTGTGTACAATAGTGTGGTTGATTGTTCGGGCAGTCCAACCATGTGGACCTGCTGCGCTGGCTGTTTGTATTCTCATTGCACTTGACAAGTTGTTTGTGCGCCACACTGGCCCCACCCCACACCTGATTCATTTTCATGCTGGCAGGAGCGACTGGGCCGAGCCGAGCGCCCGTTAGCATACCAGCAGAGATGCCTTGTGGCACACGCTGTTTAATTTGTACGCTTGTGCTCAGCGAATAGCCTTTGACTGTTTTGATGAATGAAAGGCGGATTGCAGTGGAGTAGATTTGACTGTCCCCGCCTGTTTCCTCTGCCCTGTGATTTATGTGTTTCTCTATGATTTAATTTCTCACAGTAAGAGTCAAAGAGGCATGACGGCTGCCCTGAAATAAGGCCTTTTAATTTCATTGCCACCTCCGCATTTATGTCAACAATTCTTTCCCCCAGTAGAATAGAAGGGGACCGAATAAAGAAAAGACATGAGGGAGTTTCATGGCAAGAATATAGCTGGAGTCCATTTGAAATGCAGTACACCCTCTGTGACTTTATCGCATGAAAAAGGAGAGAAGGTTAAGAGAAGTCACTAACATGTCTTTTGTTTTTCCCCTGGCCTTCCTACTACTTGCGTTAGCTAGTGTAAGCGTATCCCAAAACCAATTGACCCAGTGTTTTCTCACTTCAAAGAAACATTTATATCTCTCCCTCAACTAGGCCTGCAGCCTTTTATTTCACATTGCACAAATATGTGTCTGTCTGCATCACTCGATCATGACATATAAAACATATGGCACGACAGAGTGATGCAGATAGACACTGACAACTTCTGATGTTTAAATAACTGCATTTATATGCTTTCTCTGAATATCTTCCATTTTGTCTGGTGAAAAGACACACACATGTGGTTTGCCCTTTAGCTTTTCTCTGAAAGTAACTACAGATTGTAACGGAACACATTTTTATTGCATCAGGCACAGCATGTCATTGTCATGTTATCCCACATTTGTGTTTTTAAGTTTTGTGGGGATTGTTATGGTAGAGATGGAAATGTGCAACGCAGACCAAGTGAGCTGACTTTTTGCTTTTTGTGTTTTCAGGATGTGGTGAACTCACATGCAGGCCTGGCCTTTCTTAAGGAGGCACCAGACTTTCACTCAAGATATATCACCACGGTATCGTAACCCATACATAACAATAGTGCTGCACAATTACATGTAGTAAAACCATAAAATATGTGATAATGTTGTCAACTTTTTTTTAAGGTGATCCAGAGGATATTTTACAATGTGAACCGGTCATGGACTGGAAAAATAACATGTTCTGAACTCAGAAAAAGTAACTTCCTCCAGGTGATTGTCTTCAAATGTTCTATACCTCTGTGTTGTTTTCTGTTTTGGCTCCAAAAGGAAATGTCTAAACTTTTTTGTTGCAAATTTGTACAACGTCTTTAAACGTCTCACTAACACTATGAAAGGTTTTCATGATCAGTTTGATTAGTTTACTTTGTATATTACATATCTATTTCTTGCTTTTTGTGTAATAGGTGTAGGTAATATACTACTGTTGTTCTAAGTAGGTTTTATATGCAATGTAATGTTTTTGTAAACTGTAATATGTACATTTGATAGCTTTGGTAGTGAGCAGTTTATCATTAACAGTAACAATTTTTTAATCATTTTTATGCAAAAAAAATTTGAATGGTATATTTGTTCCTTTTTTTACAGAATGTAGCGTTATTGGAGCAGGAAGAAGATGTGAACCAGCTGACAGAGTTCTTTTCCTATGAACATTTCTACGTAATTTACTGTAAATTCTGGGAGCTGGACACCGACCACGACCTCTACATCGACCAGAAGGATCTGGCACGGCACAATGACCAAGGTACCCAGCACACCTCAGTTTACTCAAGAGAAGCAATGAAATTATATTTAGAATTATCATGAAAGAAGTTATTTTAGCTTGCATTCACATGCAGTGAGTGAGTCAGTGGAAGCCACTCGTAATGATCACAGTTACAGCGATGAGCTGCTCACACGGATCAAACAGCCAGTGACGGAATCATCCTTAGACAAATTCTGTTCACATGATTTACTTGAACTAGTTAAGTTGATTGCTTACAGTGACCACTTTTAGGGTGATATATAGCATGATAAATAGCTTGCCTTACAGTTTTGTTTTCCAGCCAGTTAAATGTTCAGAAATGCACAGAAACCATTGTGAGTTACTAATTGTAATGTATTTTGTAAACCTCTCAACCCTGTTTCAGATTATAGACCAATTATAATTGGAAATACTGTAAACTATATTTTATATACAGCACTAGAGGTAGGGAATATTGGTAAAAATGGGATGATTAAACGTGTTTCTAGTAGTCGATGGGAATAATCATCTGGATAAATATCATATCATTATTTCTCTGATTTTTAGTCCTGAGTAAAAATTGAGGAAAGGTAATATGTAGTCATTTTTTATTATTGTTTTAATGGTTGACTTTTTATTTTTTTATGTCACAACCATTTCTTCATGTTAACAGATGAAGTAAAATTAAGCAAAACAACAAAACACAGAACCATTCTGTTTTACTACATATAAATATTGTGATTATAAAATTGTCTTGTGAACATAAGAGTCACTGATCTCCAAGGAAAATTAATTTAAAAAATGTGTGTTTTTATGTGTCTGTTTTTGGGGGGTTTTTTTAGATATTTTTACTTTTTTTTTTTTTTTTATCCTATTCTTATCTTATTACTCGGACCTGAGTACAAATTTTGCTCTTCATCTGCTACATTTAATGAATGACAATAAATGAACCTTGAACCTTAATGTGATAAATAATATGAAAATGATATCGTTATATGATGTAAAATTATCTTATTTTTATCACTGTATTGACCGGCTTCATTCAGTTCATTGTTTTGTATGTATAATGTGTTTGAGTCATACACAGTACAGTCATTTGGAAAATATGAAACAGCCACCATCATCTGATAATGATCGATTTGCCCCAAATAGATGTGATCACTGTAACCGGTTTGCACTGTTTCTATTTTTGCTTCATTGTTTCAGTAGCCTGTTACAGTGAAAGTCATGTCTTCATGCCTGGTGCAAAAATAACATAAGCGTTAATACCAGTACACCAAATGAGCTTTCCTGTTAGCACTTGTAGACAAACCACAATAAGTCGACTCAAATTAGACATACCAGTATATAATATTTGTGCATGTGGGAGGGGTAAACTTTCAACCAAATAACAAACACACTCAGGACTTGTCTTTGACGCCTTCGTCCCACACACTCCACACCACATGTTCCTGGTTGATGGTCTGAGTGAGGAAAGGGAAATGAGACACAAGATCAATAAGGGAGCAGCGGATAGACTCTGCCCCAGTGACGCTATGTCTGGAACAATTTTTGCCACTACATGCTCAAAAAGATGACCAGAGGATTTATAGCATTGTCAAGATAAAACAGAGCCACACTACGCAGCCTGAATTTACAGTCTGTGAGAATGGATTACATGTGTTGTGAAAAAATTGTACATTGAGTCTGGATTCTAAGTTATATCTTAACTGTGTGTTTTCCAGCCATTTCCCATAAGATGATTGAGAGAATATTTTCAGGAACAGTAACAAGGTTAGTAAAGGTTTGACTTCAGTTTGCAGGATATTTGTCATTAATAGTGAACAGACTTTAAAGAAACGACATATTCTGCGTTTTAGTTTTAATCCAGATCGTGTGTTTTATTCCAGAGACAGACGGGTGTATAAGGAGGGACGGCTGAGTTACGCTGATTTTGTCTGGTTCCTCATCTCCGAAGAGGATAAAAAGACAGACACCAGGTATTTATCTATACCCGCTGCATCTTAACGGTATTGAGCAAAAATTTACGATGCCAATATCAATAATGGTTTGTACGCAATCATTTTCTTCTATTCTAATTTTCCATTTTAACCAAATAAATTACAGGACAAACCTTTACTTTCATATCCTCCTGAGACCCGGGAAAGTAAAAGTTTTGGCTTTTTTACATTGAATAGTTGTCTTGATTCAATAGTTTTTTCAGTTACATTTTTTATTCTTTTAAGGAATGAAAATGCATTGCTGAGTCTCAGGAGGATATTATTTTTCCGTAATTATTTTTTATAAACTCAAAACCATTTAATGCTTCAGTTATTTAATTCCATAATTTCTCTTCTGTATATTGTAATTCAAGTGTAAATCAAGGTTTTTAGGCACTTATTTTGGCTCGTACAGCTTTAAGTTTTCTACTTTATCTGTTTATTTTTACATTTGTGGCTTTTTTATTTATTTTTTCAGTTCTACAACCTAAACTACAAACCTGCTTATCACAACCTGCAGTTATCTGTTAAAATAATATCATTAATGATCCACAACCGACATTTGTGCATATTCTGTGCACTAACACTCATGAGATTTACCACAAAGGAACTGAAATCCAGTGTGAAAAAAGACATGTTTTTCATATTCTATAGGATTTAAGCAATTTAAACAATGCCCTAAAAGTGTCAACATTCAGACCCAGCTCTAGTGCTTCCTCTGTGTCTTAGTTTGCTCATGTGTGCTTTTCCATGACCTGTGTCTAGTATAGAGTACTGGTTCCGCTGTATGGACCTGGACGGGGACGGGGTCCTCAGCATGTACGAGCTGGAGTACTTCTACGAAGACCAGTGTCAGAAGCTGGAAGCCATGGCCATCGAGCCCCTTCCCTTTGAAGACTGCCTCTGCCAAATGCTCGACCTCATCAAGCCCGAGGTCGAAGGTCAGTTCCCTTTTTACATTTATACACACTCTAAGAAGTCAACACACTCACAGGTTCCACTTTTTTCCTCAGTGGTATTCGCAGAAAGACCCCCCCTCCCTTGAAAAATTCCCCCAGTACTTAGTTTTACCACTGTGCCATTTAGAAGACACTAGTCGGCTGTGAGGGGGTGCATACTTAGCATTGATAGCCACAGCAAGAATGTGACCCATAGTCGACCTGGAGGCACGTTGTACCCGCAGAGCTGTGAAATGTAACGTGTAAGAGGAGACGCACTCACTTTTTTAGAGAGTGTTTCAGGAGGATGTTTTTCCTAAACAGTTCTAACACTCCCAAACTACACACTGTGTTAACTTGTTTTGAGTTCAGTCCAACTTTTAAGGAGATTTCTGGTTTTTGATAGATGCACACATTTGATACAGAGCTGATACATTTGAGAAAGTAGTAGATTTTTGTAAACTAATCCTTGATACAGCCCTGTCAGGGAATGGAAACTGTTTCTCTTTTCTCCTCAAATGCAGTTTTTTGTTTTTACTCTACGTAGTTTGAAAACTCACATCAGTCCACTGTAAATATAACTCATGGAATATTGATAAAAACAAAAAAATCAGTTGATACAGCAGAGTTTTTGTCAGAAATTAAATAAACTGAACGTTAAAATATGATTCTGGCAGTTCTTGGTTCTAGGTTGAGTTATGACATTGGCATTTAATTTTTATATATATTTCATTAGCTTTCTAAAAGTTGCACAAACTTCAGTCTCACTTGTAAGTATGTTTTTGGGGAAAATATTGACCGATCACACTGTCACAAAACTACAAAATAACACCAGTTATCGCTAGAAGCAAAATTTTCTGTCTTATTGTCAGTACAAGAAATAAATCTCCTTCGCAATTTGTTTTGGAACTTTATACAGACACCAGTAACATCTTCAAGTGCTTTGACAGAGATCTCAAAATGTCTTTCTTTAACCTCAATGAAGAACGGAAGTGAGCAAGTTGTCATAAGTTCGTTTCATCCCAGGAAAAATCACCCTGCGGGATCTAAAGAGGTGCAAGTTGTCCCACATATTCTTTGACACGTTCTTCAACATCGAGAAGTATCTGGACCACGAGCAGAAGGATCCATTCTCTGTAATAAGGGTAAGATCGAAGAACACACCAAACTGTGTCATGATGCTTTTTTTTATCTGTCAAAGGTTGAGCAGGTCATCTATGGGGTTTTTTTTTGTTTTGTTTTGTTTGTAAAGGAGGTGGAGGCGGACGGCCAGGAGATGTCCGACTGGGAGAAGTACGCCGCAGAGGAGTACGACATCCTTGTGGCTGAAGAGGCCGCCAACGATCAGTGCAATGACGTGTAAGCATCACATTACGTAGTAATCTCACTAGTGTCAACACAATCAAACTTCATAAAATAACAAGCTAAAACCTAATGGATTTCTAGCAGTTTTCTATGTACGAGGTCATTGTCGTAAACAGACAGAGCTCGTGTCTCACTGCTAAGACGGAGGATTATGTTGAGCCTGTCCGTGTAGGAGTCAGTGATAGATGAGGCTGTTGACAGGCATGTTGTATGGCGCTTTTAGGAACACCAGCGACTTCTAAAGACAGGCAGCTGACCAAAGCAGGTAAGACACTGAGGCCACCACCAGGGACAAAGTGTTCTCCTCTCTCTTCCTCAGACGTCTAGTCCTAAACCCACTCCTAGCTTTCACTCAGAAATCAGCAGTCTGAGAATCCTGCTGACAGCAGATTGGCTCACACCGTAGCACATGTCCAGACATGGACAGCAGCTCAGTCTTGGCTGGGAGTCCGTTTTTGAACCAGACCATTTGTTTTTATCCTCTGTCTTCAGAGTAGAAAACAATAAAACTCTGCTCCTGCACCATCTCTGTTCTTTATTCAGGAGTGTTAAGGCAACATGAGAGGAAGGAGGGGGGTTTTATGTTGTATTTTGAGAATAAAGTTGAAATTATGAGAATAAAAGTTGAACTGTCTTTCAGGGAAACTCTGAGCAACTTAATTCAGCTTTTGCTATCGATATTGTTCTATGTAAGGATGGGTAGGCTTTAACAAAAGTAAACACACTGATGAAAACACTGCTGTTGTGCATTCAGTATCATGGGCTGTACTCCTGAGTGCTATGGGTAATAAATGCTGCGTTGACAGAGGCTGTGAAGGGGATGTTATTTGCTCTGTACAACCATGACGACCATTACAACTATGGGTGTCAACAATAATGGTGATGCTGTGCAACTATATCAATATAAATCCATACACTGTTACATATTGGGACCATGTCGCAGTAAATCAGGGGTGTCAGTCATTTTAGTTCAGGGTCCACATACAGCCCAATAGGATCTGGAATGGGCCGGACCAGTGAAATAATAACAAACCAAAGTTTTCTCTTTGTTTTAGAGAGGGGAAAAAAGTACAATTACATTATGAAAATGTTTACATCTACAAACTATCCTTTAAAAAATGTGAATAACATGAACAACCTGAAATTTCTGAAATTAACTTCAACAATTTTATGCCTCAGCTTACCATTTACACAAACATTACAACTTACTGATCGCGGTGGATCTACAAAGGCACGTTTACAAACATTCATAATATTCAAATTACACTTATTCTCATCAGACATTTCAGGTTAGTTATATTTGTTCATGTTATTCATTTTTTTTGTTAATAGATAGTTTGTAAATGTAAACATTTTCATGTAATTATTCTTTTTTTACACTAAAACAAAGGGAAAAATTTGTCACTACTTATAGATTATTATGATGGTATTTTACTCATCTAATCCACTTGAGATCACACTGGGCCCCTGTATGTGGCCCCTGAAGTTAAATGAGTGTTAATAATCAAGAACACCCTTAATTATTAATATTTTCAGTGTAATTTTGGAATTTCACAAATTCATTCTGTTCGACACCCCTGCCGTAAAGTCTGCATCACGACAGCATTGCAGTTTTAGCTTCAAACCTTCAGAATTAATCAACTTGACCTATTTTCTTTTTGTTTCTTGTGATACAACAAATCCTCTATATTGCACTCCGATATAACCATCAACACCCTTCCATTTGTCTTCCATGTGTATGTCTGAGAAAATAATTCCTTGTTACTAAAACTGATTCTGAAGTACATTTCCCTGTTTTAGCTACAGATGTTAATCTTTTTTAAAAATCAACTTTATTCTCAAATTAAAAAAACTCTCTGCTTTTCTTTTTTTTTTTTTTTTTTTTTTTTTTTTTTTAATGTGGTGTGCCCTTAATACTCAGTTATCTGTTCCTTCATGTGTTCCTCTGTCTTTTCCAGTCACATCAGAGTTCTCCTGTTTCTGTAAAATGCTTCTTTTAGAGGTGCTCTGCCACACAAAACCGTTTTTACTTGTATTTTTTTTAATATGTTCGGTCCATAGGTGTTTGTGTTATGTTGTGAATTTGAAAATGAACCGCTACCTCCTCTGTCTGCTATTGACACTGAAAAGAAATAAGCAGAGAAATCAGGTGAATTAGAAAAGCTGGTCAGTGTGGCATGTTAATGCCTGAGCTCATTACTATTCACGAGCTCACCCGGGTGAGACCACGCCCACAGAATTCATCTAGCTCAGTGACAGCTTTCATATACAGCAACCTGGGGCACCGTAAAGGGGGGTTAAACATGACAAATTCATGAGGCCTAGCATTCCCGGGGGGCCCATAGAGCAGTGGAGGGGGCACAGTGGATACAGGTTAGAGGGTGTGAAAATTCCATGTAAGGTCCGCCGTACATGAGAGGCATAGAAGCCTGGAGTCGGATGTTCAAATTATTGATTAATTCATTAATCGTTAGTTGGTTGCCCTTGTCAATCAATTTACGATTAATTGATCTGCGGCGATTTTTCTGAGAACCTGAATTTCTTTTTCAGTTCGGTCTATAAGAATAAAAGCTAAATACACTTCATGACAAAAGCATGTCATATTCCTTAATGATTGATTTATTAAACCATTGGATACAGTCAGGGTTTCCTGTGGAATTCACCTGTTGATGTGGTGGGGTGGGGGGGGTGGGGGGGATGCTCACACGCGCACAGTACAGCCGGGGGATGCGTTGGTTGGTTGGTTGGTAACCGCATGCATGCGTCACTTTCCGTCCTACTTCCAATACTATGGGGGTACGGTGCAGTCCGTGCCCCTGCAGAAGTGGAAGTGAATCTTTTCGCTCATTTATCTTTTCTCCCCCTCCTGAAGCTTCACAAATGCATCACATATCTGTGGCCCGAATCAGGAGCCTGGAGGATGTTTTCAACTTCTGTCTCATTGACTGTGGACTAGACAAACCTCCAGAGAAAACGCTCCGATACAGACCCCGCATTTGTGTGTGTATTTATTCAGGGGTGCACTGCTCCAACAAACAGACGGGCCGGTCTGTGTGTGGCTCCACCACGTCCATACAGCCATTCTAACTCATCAACGCCATAATCCGGTTCAATGACCGGCTATCCCAGCCACGGCGTCGCAGCGCAGACAAACCAGCAGCCTTCGGACAGGTGTGGACGGGCGGAAAAGGGCAATGAACAATTTAATCGAGCAGATTCTTATCGACAATCATTAGTCGATTAATTGTTTACATCCCTAGTTCAAAGCATGTTAAGTTTCACTTTCGGTTTCCACCAGTTCCTCTACTTGTTGCAGGGTAAAGATGCTGAAAAGCCAGGCTGTCATCGGCTAGCTGTTAGCCAATCAGAGTCAAGCAGATTAGCATGTTGAATATTCATGAGAAATGGCACAAATCAGGCTGAGTCTTCCAGCAGGCTTTCTATGGCACGTTAGAATGGCTTGAAACTTGGTAACCAAGACATTTTTTCCACTAAAATGTTACAGAGTCCATGGTAGAACTTCGGACATGACCACAAAAGTAATGTCATGCGTGTGGCAGGGCACCTTTATCACATTTTCCAGAGAATGCCTGGATTCTTTGGTTCTGAACCCAGGTTGTCTTTCATATACATGTGTCTTTCACTGATGGTTTTCTCCGTGTGTCTGTGTAGGTATGATAATCCTTTGAGCCCTCTAGGGCAACACATCACAGACGAGCTGGGGCTGACAAAGAGACACTTCTTCGAGATCCCCAGCCCACACTGCAACCTGGATCTGGACGAATACGAATATGAAGACGACTTCGAATGACCCACCACCCTTGCGGCATTTTCTGCCAGCCGAGCACCGTGCACTCCCTGAAACCGAGCTCAGACGCGCCGGTCCAACCCCAGCTCCCATCCTGCTCAACGGGATCCACGTAACCAAGCGGAAAGTGAGCGCAAAAAAACCAGAAGGCGGTGGGATCAGATGTGCTGTAAACAGCTTGAGAAATGGTGTTAATACACATTTGACTAACACGAAATGTGAAGCAGATTTAAAAGTAGCTGGAGCAGAAGGTAGTTCCTCCCGCTGCCAGATGTTTTAATACTCTAAGCCACACATTGTAGATCTTTCCCACATGTTTACACCAAGAGACGTTGTGTTTTGCATGTAATGCTGTGCCAACGGTCAGGTTTGGGGGTGGGTATCGTGCCATGTAAACATCAGAATTATCATATTCACATAAGCTACATCATGTCACACACTGGAGTCACAAACAGATAAATCGTTCAGGTTTTGATTCGATGATTATTTGAAGTCATTGGCGAATCGTACATTCCAGTGATCAGAACTGAAGGTTCTCTAGAAAACTCTAAGTTCAGTTACTGTAAATGCCAAAAACGTCACGGACGAGCCTGCTGTAAACACAAAGCACAGTTCATACACAGCGAATGTTGTACAGCTCTGTTTCATGATGACATGGACATATGTGTGAGATGGGTTATACATTTTTAGAGCTGAGTTTCTAATAGCTGTAAATATTTATTTGGTGCTTGCTGTGTTGTAAATGATTTGGACAAGTGTATTAAAGTCGTTTTCTATGTTATAAAATACTTAATTTGATTGTATTTTGACAGAAAGAGGAACCAACTTTAAATGTTTTGCCTTTTCTTTAGATAAATAATAAAGCCTTAATGGAATATTAATAAAACCAACATGTGCCTTTGAATTTTATTTCACATACTGTATGTCCATATTATTACAGATTAATTCTTACCCACAGTGATGCATTCAGACACTAGATGTAGACTCCATACAGTACTGTTTTGTTTCTAAAGTTATAAAAAAATATATATAAAATTAGTCACTCAGTTCAACCTTAACTACATCCATTCTCGATCATATCTTTCAAATTCACAACATATAGCCTTTTAAATGCCAGTTTGTAAAGTGGTACTATTATAAAAAATAAATAAACAAATAAAATTCTCTGTACTAAACACCAGTGACAGTTTTAACATTATCAGAGTCTGAGATATGTCAATAATAAGCAACAACAATGTTTATGATGCATTTTTATTTTTTAAACAGCATCAAGTCAAGAAAGCACCCATGTTTTTTACCTTATAGGTCCCGAAAACCACTTTAAAATCATGATGTATAAATATTATTTTCCTCTTTCAGAGTTTACATCAATATGAGTCATGATCAATCGTCACAATTTTAACCCTTTAAAGTCATTTGTGATGTGACGCTCCATGCTTCTAATTACAAAAGTATAATTTCTACAATTCAGATTCCAGTTCTATGAATTGAAACCCTGATACGATGTGTAGGTTTGTGCTGAAAAGGCCCAAAAAATGAGTTTAAATACAATAAATTTAGTGTTTTGAGTTGGAGGAGTTTGAGTTGGGTTAAAACAACCCAAATGATATAAAAATAATAAATAATGAAATACTTTTCTCTCCTTTGTATAAGGTGTGAGGGTTAAAGGCAATTATAAAAAAAGGGACATTTATATTACATATATATTTACTGTTGAGCTCATTTTAACTTATAAAGTACATAATAAAATCTCAAGCAGGAAACTGGAGCTTATTCTTCTAACAGCTTTGTAAAGGTTTGATCAAAGTGCAAACAAAGAGGAAAGCGTACACGGACAGAAATACAGATGCTTTTCAAAAATGGTCTGAATTAAATGTATTTAACATTAGTAAAACGCTACTATTGTTGTAAAAGGCATGACATTATTTTTCTTACTGTTAACAAATCCCATGAAACGTCTAAAACCAACAGTTCAGTGTTTCTCGCAATATTTATACTTTAGATTTCCCTTTTTCTCTTTGATCCTATTCCCCTGAAAATATGTGAAAAATATTAAAATTCCACTCAGCTTGGCACTGTCGCTTTTAGAGACAGTTCATACCAGAGTTTAAATAGCTTATGTTGTTTTCAGGTGTGAATCAATTTGGCACGTTTACAACAGACAGTGATTAAAAACTAATGTTGATAAAGAACTGTCGATGTCACTGAAGACGTTTAAAGCAGAACGTAATACACTAATGATCGGTTTAGTTCTTTTCATGTGATTTGTGAGCAATAATTAACAGACTTCACCGTCAAGATTACATTCTCCATCTATGTCTTACATAATCACACTACACAGACAGAGAAGACGAGTTATAAAAGGTGCAAAAGATAAAGCTGTTTTTTCTTTAAATCAGGTCCAATTCACAGGAAAACGAAGGTCCTTACAGTTCAACCTCCACAGTGTCGTCGTCGTCCACGTCGTTGTTGGTGCTGAGGACGGATCCGTCAGTGCGGAGTCTTTTTGCAGGCGGTTCCACGGGGACAGAAAACGGATCCACCTCAGTCGTCTGGTTGCTGAGGGGTGGGATGAAGATGCAGAAAATATTAGAAGAGATATTAAATGATTATGCATGAGTCAAAAGTTAATCCTATCATGTTGTCACTTGAAATGTAAAGATGTGACTTTAACCCTCATGCATACTGGTCACTACAGTGGACAGCTATTCTACTGCTGTTCTCTTGTATATTCATGGATTTGTTGTTCTTTTTGTTGTTTTTCTTTTTTTTTTTTTTTTACACATATCTTTATTAAAGTTTTAAGACACTACATATCTTTTCTGACATGAATTGGTAACATTATGTAGATCTCTCCTGAGCATAAACCCCCAGAATCACAAGCCCTCCCCAGAGTTTTCACACAATTTATCAGTAAATACATGTTTCTGTGCGTCAAAAATTAAATGTGTGGTGTCCAGCTGAGTGGACATTTTTGCAACTTCATGAAAAATAGGTTAATAAGATTTTTTTTTTTTTTCTTTTTTTTATGTATTTTTTAAATTTTTTCAATTATTTTTATTTTTATTTATTTATTTTTCAGAAGAAAATTTTCAATCGCATTGTTTGTTTCATGCCTAAAGAGGAATAAAAACACTCAAGAAAAAATTCTGATTAAGGTTCTCATAATTTGTGCATGAAAGGGTTAATGTCAGATAAATGGTATAAACTAATAACAGAAAGAAGCAGAAAAGGCTGGAGTGTAGTTCATGAAAATCAGATGTATATGAGTATGAGTCACCTGAAAACATCTTTAAACAGTGACTAAGTTATAACTGACTATTCACACAGATCTGGAATCAGTGGTTGTTCGTTTTTGCTGACCGGTGAAACTGCAGTTTACATTCATTTCTTTTCAGACCCACATGAGTATACAGGGTGGGGAAGCAAAATTTACAGTATTTTGAGGCAGGGATTGAAAGACAGTGTATGACCAAATAGTTTATTGAAAGTCATGACAATTTATTTGCCACAAGAAAATGTACATAATAGAAAATGTTTTTATTCTATGTGTCCTCCTTCTTTCTCAATAACTGCCTTCACACGCTTCCTGAAACTTGCGCAAGTGTTCCTCAAATATTCGGGTGACAACTTCTCCCATTCTTCTTTAATTGTATCTTCCAGACTTTCTCCTAATAGTTTTGCTCATAGTCATTCTCTTCTTTCCATTATAAACAGTCTTTATGGACACTCCAACTATTTTCGAAATCTCCTTTGGTGTGACGAGTGCATTCAGCAAATCACACACTCTTTGACGTTTGCTTTCCTGATTACTCATATGGGCAAAAGTTTCTGAAAAGGTATGGATAATAGTGTTAGGTATGATTATGACATCAATATATGTTTGGTTTCAAAACAATTGACGTAGTGCCTGCTGAGAAAAAACAACTAAATGTTCATTGTAAATTTTGCTTCCCCATCCTGTATAAATATCAAATCAAATTTTATTTATATAGCACCAAATCATAACAAAAAAGTCACCTCATGACACTTTACATACAGAGCTGGTTAGAACCAGATGCTCAAATATAGTGAATACTTGGTAGGAATTTAATGAAAAAGGTGGTAAATAGAGCTGCACAATATATCGTTTCAGCATTGACATTGCGAAGTACGTGTGTGCGACAGTCACATCGCAGGTCCTGCAACGTAGGAGGCACATGAACTCAGCGTGCTCTCATTTAATTTTAAGGGTACCTGACACACACTGCACGCAGGGATCCACCAATCACAAACGTTCTTAATCACTTCGGGGTGATTCACTGTTATAATAAAAATACTGAAAATATTGAAAAATGAGCAACGAACAAGAGAAAATCCCCGAAAATGAAGACTTGGTGCCAAGAAGAAAATCAACATCAGTTATCTGGAATTATTTTAGTTACAAGAAGGATGATACTGAAATACGTGTTCTGTGTCATTAGTGCCTTACACCTGTTCCCACCAAGGTTATTAACAAAAACTAACGAAATGATGAAAACTAGAATTGTAAAAACATTTTCGTTAACTGAAATAAATAAAAAGTATAATTAAAAGAAAAAAATGATAACTAACCGAAACTATATTGTGTGTTTACAAAACTAACTAAAACAGATAAAATTCCCTTCGTTTATGTTTTAGTCAATGTCGAATTGATATGAAATCAATTTATTTTCCTCAAGCAATTTTAGCTAGTGGCACCATATGATATTTAAGAGTCCGTCACTTGTGGTCACTTGTGGTTTAGAGTCGTCTTCTCATCCCCACTCTACCTGGAAACATGGAAACTAAAGTTGGGAGAAAGCAGCAGAGTCCTGTCTGGGATTTATTTGATTACGACAGTGAAGAAGATAAAAGACATAAAGAAACTAAAACTAAGCATTTAGAAAATAACAAAAACTAATAAACACTGGCAAATCTGCTCTAAAAACTAATTAAAACTAACTGAATTAGAGAAAAAAAAAAGTCAAAACTAAATAAAACTAAACTATAATGAAAAATCCAAAACTATTATAGCCTTGGTTCCCACAACGAGAGGAAACACAACTAATTTGTTTGACCCTTTACATCAGCACCACACAACTATTATATACTCCTGAGTATTTTTTCATATCGCAATATATATCACAGGGTTTAAAAAAAAAATCGCAATGTCAGTTTTTCCAACATCATGAATCAGTTCCAGTGAGAAACATGTCTTTTACAGAGCAGTGTGGAGGTGAATAATGGCCATGAAGTGTTTTTACAGAACATTAATGTCACAGTGAAGTCGACCTTTGATGTTTTGTATATAAAACATAGATTGTATATGAATAAAGTGGACGCCATTGAGTAAAAATGAAGTAATTCAGGAGCTGCCATGATGCACATGGTTTTCAGCCATGTTTATGACATATTCTGGACTAGGTTTGGTCAGTTTTCACATAACTGATCAGAAGGATGAAGATTTGAGCATAAATTGATGTAATGTAAATGACTAAAAAGAGAATACTATATAGAGATGTTTATTGGTCATTTGTCTGAAGTCCTGCTGAATATGACCAAGGTTTTGGCTTCATTTTTAAGGAACTGTCACTGTATCCGCTTCAAGGGTTAAAAATCTGGATCCATAGTGAAGCTACATTATTTTTTAATATATCTTCAAGTGTAATACCACTAATGGCCACTAGATGCTCCTCTGATACGACATGGCTCCCATTGACTTAGATCAGATTTACCATTAAAAATAGTTTTCTTGACCATATAATGACTGTTCTCCATCTCCGCCTTTAAATTAGATTTTATGGTTAATAACTGGATTTAAAGTCTGCCCTGTTAGGCACTAATTGGCAGGCATGTGATTGACAATTCACTTGCTTCTGTTGAATTAAGGTTAAACTCTCTCATTTTTTTTTTTTTTTTTTTTTTTTTCCACAGACATCTTGATAGTAATGTGTTCAGTGAGTTACACCAACGAGATAGTAAAATAATCCTCTAGTACACAGGTGTCAATCATGCGGCCCAGGAGCCAAAACCGGCTCGCCAAAGGTTCCGATCCAGCCCGCGGGATTTTAATTTGCAAAGTGCAAGATAGGGCATCAAACTCAAAAATAATATCATAATAACCTATAAATAATGACAGCACCAATTTTTTCTCTTTGATTTAGTACAAAAAAACATTAAATTATGAAAACGTTTCCATTAACAAACTATCCTTTAAAATGTGAATAACTTGAACAAATATGAACAACCTGAAATGTCTGAAGAAAATTAAGTGCAATTTTAACAATATTCAGCTTGTTACTGAACGTTTTGTGCCTTTGTAGATCTAACCTATAATGCATATGTATAAATGAGAAGTCGAGGCAGAACATTGATCAAATTGTACTTATATTTCTTAACAAATTCCATTTTTTTCAGGTTATTCACATCCTTTTTGTTTGGATAGTTTTTTAATATAAATATTGGTATAATTGAATGTTATTTTTTGCACTAAAACAATTTGGAGTTGTCATTATTTCTTGGCTATCATGCTATTATTTTACTGGTCTGGCCCACTTCAGATTAAATTGGGCTGAATGTGGCCCCCGGAAGAAAATGAGCTTGACACCCCTGCTCTAGTATCTCAGCTTCCAAGCAACAGTTAAAAAACCAAAGGGTGGCGTCACAGTTCCTCTGCCCTCCGTCCATCTTTACTTACAGTCTATAACGTCACACGTCATGACTTGAACATTTTATCCATTAGAACTTTAACCTTACCCGGGATTTTGAAAAACCTCATCACGTTTCTTTTTTCTGTTTCCCTGAAAAAAAATTCCTCGAAGGGGGGGTGGGACTTTCCAGCTTCCCCAGAATTCTTAGTTCTCAAAGAATATGAGCAAATTCTTCGAGAACTGAGAAGGCCGATGATACTGTTAAGAGTCTTACCTTGGGATAAAACTGGGTCTTTGCATTTTACTCATTTTGGACTCAGTCGGGCTGAACGGGCAGGGAGATTTATTTCCTGTAAAGTCACAAATAAAACTGATTTAGCTATAATCAATACATAACTGAGAGCTTGACTTAGTTTACGTGCTGTACCTTCCAGTTTTTGCCTGGAGAAGGGTGAGCGATTGGGTGGGTGGGGCTTCCTGTCAGAGCTAACGTAGGACGCTGCATCCTCCCCTTCAGCGACAGCCAATAAGGACGCACGATAGTAGACAAGCGGCTGCCAGCTCTCCTCCCTGAGGTTGACGATGTGCTCTGCGGTGTGTTTCTGCAGGTAACACAGCCTGAAGGACATGAAGACGGACTTTCAGAAATTCCAGAAAGCCATGTTTGCAAAACTTCAATCAACGTTTCATATATATGACGGTATGAAAACAGAGAGCAGTGATTTCTACATTTATTCTGCCTTGTTTTTCATTGCAGACAGTGTGTTTGATTTGTAATAAATGTCCACTGAGGTCTGTAATGTATTACAAAAAGAACTGGTGTGGGAAAATTTAGGGCTATTATGAGACAAAAACTTTGAAAATTGGAGCAAAAAGCAGGAGCTCATTATTACGAACACTGGGCCTCACGCAGCAACATCATCGTAAGTTTCTCTTATATTTTCCCTTATTTTTTCATTATGAGAAACAATGATAGAAATCAACTCCAGGATGATTCCTCTTATTTTTCCCCCTTTTTTGTATTTATTTATGAGTTGTCATGACAAATATAAATCTGAGGGATAACATCTTAAAGTGAAAAATATTTCTTTCCACTGTCCCCAAAGATGTTTTTTTTATTTCTGATACAAAAGTGTCCAGTCAGACGCATCACTTCAATTGACCAATAAAATATTTCTCAACCACAAATTTAATAATAAATCATAGAAATTCCTCTAAAATATAAAATGATCTGAATTAGATTATATTATGTGTTTCTGTGCACTGAGCAAATACTTATGAAACTTAAAAATTGTGTTTTCATTGGTGAATCCCACAAATCTATGGATATGAAAAAAATAACACAAAATTGGTTCATATGTAGTTTCATGTATGAGGTTCAATGATTCATGTGACTGATCTCAAAGCAGCACAAGTAAACGGTAACCTGTCGTCCAATAAGAAGTTACTGTGGATTTTGGTGCTCAGTGTTACACCTTTAACTGACTGACATGCTCCCAAACAAAACACACACACACACACACTTATAACTCACATATCTGGGAAAATTATGCAACACTACTTCTCAATCCTCATGGGAATAGTGTATTTCTTTGCCGTGTATGGACCTGGTTATTTTCTACAGTGTTATTAAAGGTGTTGTGGGCTTGGTGGTCAGCTGACTTTGCTTAATGTTACAACATCTGTGACTTAATAAACATTTCAGCAGCAGAACATGTTTAATTAAAAGCTGCTTGAATAATATTCAGTTGTGGGCGCTGTTTTTAGGGATTTTGATTGGAATCATTAAAACAGGTTTACTATGTGACTTTGGGCCATAAAACTGAATACTATTATGTGTACATGTTCTTTGTATATTTAATAAGCTACTGACCCTGGACTAGTCTTCTATGAGAACAGAAGGACTGAGGATCACCCTCAAATATGTAAGAAAATATGAAGTATTTATAAACATTCCTCTGTATAGATCCGAATGAAAAGATTCAAGGAATCTGCAGGAATTCCTGTGGGTCAAATGGAAGGACAAATGTCTGTCACTCAGACCACAGATGGTACAGTTCTCACATTTTCATAAGTTCCTCGTTTTCAGTCTTTCAGTTGTTTTTTGAGTTCATTTTCAATTCATTTTACAAGTACATAAATATTTCTACTTCTTCAGTTTGACTCTTGGTGTTAGTTATTCTCATTTTTTTTGAGGAAAGCGCTGATTTATAGAAGTTGAAAAGTGGAATAAAAGAATATGTGACTTACAAAACCATTGTTTATTAACCATGGAAGACCTAAAACTACTTTTGTAGCAACTTCAGTGAATTTCTTTTTTCTATATATTTAACCTTTCTTATGCTAACTATCACCATTTATTTTTTTACCCTTGACATTTTTCAGTGAAAATCTATTTTTAATTCACTGATCATGCAGATATTCATATAAGCTTAGAGTAAATTCAAAGATTATTGTATCAAAACTGAGAGTGACTTTTTCAGCAAAATATATAAATAAATGAACATAAAAACAAGCATTTACAACCACTGTCGCTTCACTGTGGAGCCTCTGAACGTCCAAATGACACCCATCTGATGCTGCTGAACAGCTGAGAAACCACATTTTATGGGAATGACTTAATTATTTTGATAGAATTAGTGGCTCAAAAGTTTTTTAGATCAGCTGATGCTTTTGGTCACTGGTGGTCTTTGAGGGTTAAAGGTCACATACTGTGCCAAACCATTTTATTGTCATAGTATCTGTACTGTGGCATTGCAAAAATCAAACTGATTTTGCCAGAATTTTTATCTTTATGTAAACATTTTCATAAAAATAAGAGATAAAACCACAAGGGCTCAGGATTACTTTGGTGACTCTTTGTATTTTATTTTGTATTTTATTATTTGCTGAAATCAGCTCGTCTCAAAACCACATAAACATTGGAAGTGTAATCTGAATCATCTCCTGTTCCAACTTTTTTATGAATTATTTTCATACCATCTGCAAAGGAAACACAGGCTAAGTACATTCATAAGTCACTGCTTTCTGTTTTACCTTCATTTTTCAGCCCGTCCCAGTTGTGTTTTTCTGATTTGCATGTTTGCACTTACACTGTCTTCTTATCTGGTTTGAGCAGTTTGCTGGAGAACTCGCTGAGGATGGTCAGGTAGGACAGGTACAGCGGTGTGGGCGTCTCTGGCATTTGGTTAAACCCTTGGAAGACAAACTCTATTCCACTCCTGCAAAAATAAATAAATAAATAAATAAATAAAATAATAATAATAATAATAATAATAATAATAATAATAATAATAATAATAATAATGACAGAAACATGAACGGCGTACAACTCAGGGGATCTGACTTTTGTTATGGTCACAAAGACAGACAGATCCATAAATGTATCCATGTATCATTATTTCTGTTGAGAATATTAACAGTAGAAAACGGTTGCTGCTTTGGCTGCTGTGCTCAGCACAAGTGAGGCACTGGGAGGCAGATGCTGTTTATTTCTATAATAAAAGAACTACACTTTACTGCTGATAGAAAATATCCTCAAACAGAAATATTATTTTTTAAGAAGGAAAATCAAGTCCTTTATAAATGATGTATGTGCACCAAAAAATGGACTTTGAAATTTAATCACTATTCCATTTTCATTCCTAATTTGTGTTTCTGAAAACATGGTCAGAAATGACTTGATTTAGCTTTTTTTTTTATCAGTTTCATTTTTATTAAGAGTAAATTTTGAGTTGACATGAGTAAATTCTATGATACTGCGATGCCAAAGTTTGATGCTGATGCGTGCGGTGTCTTTATTAAAGTGAATTAGTGATGAATCATCCTATGTATGAATTATACATCGATAACAGACTAATTTTACTCATGATCCATGATGATGAAGATGCACAGAGGTAGGAGGTAACAAAGTACAAATACCACATTACTGTACTGGTCAAGTATCTGTACTCATGTGAACTTTTTTTTAAATATGTCTTTATTTTTACTCCTTACATTTTAACACAAACATCTGTACTTTATACTCTTTACTTTCCAAAACAGACTCCTTTTTAATGTTTTTTCGGGGCTAATTGATTATTTCATATTTTGCATCATGGTGCACTTTCCAAACATCTGGACAAATTTCAGCTTTAATGAATGGGACAATAACACATGCAATAACAAAGCAGTGCATGTGATAAATGACATAGTAATGCAAAAGACATAAGAAGACAGAGACAAGGTGTCATCTACTGGATGAGACCAGAGGAACTACTACAGACAGAAATCATGTGATGTTCAGTAGCTTTACACAGCAGCTACTGGAAATACTTAGACCAGTGGTTCCCAACCTTTTTTGGCTCATGACCCCATTTTAACATCACAAATTTCTGACGACCCCCGACATCTGAAACGAAGACATTTTTTTTGCTAAAATTAATTTGTTTTTGATCATGTAATAGTTTGCTATATTATGTTGCAAATAAACGTTTAGTGTCTGCTTCTCAGTTTCTCTTGGAGATGTCTTAGCGGGGCCAGGTGGGCGAAGAAATCTTTCCATTCTCTGTTCGGTCCGGTTTTCTGACTGCAACTGTGTCCAGGCAGGTTCAAGTGTAGTAGCGCACACAAGGTCACATGACCGGGTCAATCAAGATATGCCCTCTCAGATATTAGATCCTGCATTATATTTGAACTTGATTTTTATTAGGAAAAGTGTGTGGTGTTTTACTTATAATGAAATATACACTGAATCATTAAAAAATATTTTATAAGTAATTTTTTTTTTTCTGAAAAAAATAAAGGAAGGTCCGCACAACCTGTGAGCTCCCAAACCATTTATTCTGTGACGTTTCGGGCCAAGGCCCTTCATCAGACTGATGAAGGGCCTTGGCCCGAAACATATAAATGGTTTGGGAGCTCACAGGTTGTGCGGACCTTCCTTCATTTTTTTCATGGTAAGTTTTTTTGGGATCCTGCACACGTCCTATTTTTGGATGTGCGTGTCGTTGACCTTCTTTCATAATTTTTTTTTATCAATTACTGGAAATTTCAGGCAACCCCAAGGTTGAAAAACACTGACTTGACTGACTCTGAATACATTTGACAGACTGTACTTTTGCAGTTTTATTTGAGTAAAGCAGAATCACTTTCAGTCATTTTTATGTGAGTGTCTAAACTTCTACTTGAGTAAATTAAGTGTGGAATAACTACAAATGCATGTGTAAAAATAGAATAGTGATAACATTTTAAAGTAAATGTTCCGGTTTTCAGGTAATACGTCCGTGCTTACCTGTGTATCGTGACGACACATTCTCGAAACTTGACGAGGTCCCCAAAGGTCAGGGCGAAGCGGCGGGCCAGCTCTTTGATGCTGGTGAAGGTCTGCACCCCTGGGTGGGCTCCGCCTCCACTCTCCTGCTCTCGCCTCAGACGTGTAAACAGCTGGGAAGTGCAGACAAAAATCTATCAGCATCTGTTAGCTCCTTAACAACGTAAAACGTACCGTTTTTTGTGTGTTGTGAGTGACGGTACCTGTTGCAGACACAGCACCAGCGTACGAGCGCTCTCTATCTTATCGATCTGTCTGGTCCTGTACATGGTCTCCTTGATAATGTCCCCAAAGTCGTTATAATACTGAAGAAGTAAGAGCAAGGACATGTTAAATACTCTACATGAAAACATTAAACAGTTCCTTCCTTTTCCTGCCACATGTCATTTCACTGCACAATAAACTCACCTCTGCCTGATGCTCAGACCTGGTCATAAACATATTTAATATATAATACATTTAATATAAACATATTCCCACTACGCACTTTACTGTCCATGTTACTGAACAATTCCATTTTACTTTGCACATTACAGTTCATTGTTGCACCTTGCTGTTTTTCTACCATTTCTTTTTTTTTTATACCTCTAATTTATTATGTATAGTGTGTTTGCTCTTGTATTCTATTGTTGAGCTTATATTCTATTTTTGCTGTCTGTCATGTTGTTCCTATCTATCTATCTATAGGAAATGTTTGACATTTTGAGAATGACAGTTGCTTATTTTTTCTTTCTTGTTCAGAATTACACACACACACGAAAAAAAAAAAAAAAAAAAAAAATCAATGCCACCTCCATATCTAGCTGCTAAATATGAAACAACATCATCTAATTGTTAATATACTATATACAAAACTTGCAGTTTACAGAGAACTTATGAATTCCACAACTTCGGGACCATGACATCACTGTATTTTCATTTTTGCATTATAGCTTCAGTTGATAAAAGGAGATTTGTTTGTGTTTTTGACAGTCTGCTCAGTTACACATACTTTTATTGAAATGCACAAGTACAAATCAAGGAACTTGTACTTGGCTTTGTGTGAAATAAATTTACATATTTATAGGGACTGAAGACTTTCCTGTTTAGACAGGCTCTTTATGGCCCACCATAATGTTTCGTTTTACATGTAGTATTTTATTTTAATGTAGTATTTTATTTATTGATTGATTTATTCTTAATGTAGGACTTTCTTTTCTCTGTAGCACTTTGAGATTCCATTGAATGAAAAGTGTTTATAAAGGCAATTTTTCAATATTGTTATGATAATGATGATGATAATGATGATGATTATTATTATTAGTAGTATTATTCGTATTAGTATATGTGCAAATTTGTGTATTTTTATATTAATACTTCAGCTGACACTCAAAGCAAACAGCAAAGAACAGCAAAAATTATTTAACTGCACACAATAATAAATCTGAGCTTTCCTTGAGTATTTCTATTTCATGGTTCTTTACACTCATACTGTTATACTGTTTATACTACTTCAATATATCTCAGAGGAAAATATCACTTTTCAGGTTCAGGTCAGTTTGTGAAGAACTGAGGGATTAATTCCTTTATCAGCTGATGAAATTCTCCTCAAATTAAAAAAAAAAAAAAAAAAACTCTGGCATTTGTCTTTACCTTTAGATCATCCATGATCATATCTCAAATGATGATCTAATAGAATATGATGCATGTCTGTAGATTAAACTACCATCAGTATGTAAAGTCGGTCCAATGAGCTCAAACTTAAACATATGCAGCAGGAGAATGAGTCCAAAAACATCTGCTGCACAGTGACTACTTATATTTTTCATAATAATAATAATTTCCAGATTTAGCAGCATGTTTTACCCAAGTGCAATATGGATACTGAACACATTACAGTGACAGTACCTCAAATAAGGATATACATTTAATATATAACCTCAGTGTCCAGCCAGGGTCAAAGTGCAATATATATTTATCTCTACCGTTTCTTGGTTGGTTGACATGCTTGTTTTTATTCTGTATATATATTTACACTTTTTTTTGCAACCGTTTTGCACTATGCACCACAAGAGAGTTGTCTCTTTTAATTTCGTTGTACATATGTATAATGACAATAAAGGCATTCTATTCTATTCTATTCTATTCTATTCTATAATTCTTACATACTTTTATTTAGTATTTCTCACACCTTCCACTACTGGGTATCCATCTCCTGTTTGACGTGCATGAATGTAGGGAATTAATTGGTCTCATTTCTATCCAAGTGGATTTTCCTGAATTTAGAACAAACAATTCCTTCAACTTTTACCTTCATGTAGTACATGAAGACCTCAGCTGCCATACTCATCTCCAGTACCCCGTGTACTATGAGTTTACAGTATGCTGCCAGCAGATTTCTTCGTTTGTGCAGATCCTCCAGCTTCATCTCCACCTCGGAGTTTTCGCTGTCTGACGGAGCCAGATGGAATTGATGCACGTTGAAAAGGAAGGGGAAAAGGGAGTAAAGATGTGAAGTGGTTGAGAGGGAAAGAAGGGAAAATGGGGTAAAGTAAAGAGGAGTGATTAATCATGAGAAATCATAAAACAGAACGGAAAGAACAAAGCTGAGGCGGGAAAGAGTGTTTCAGTCACTTTGAGGACAATGGCTTTAGCAGGTGGAAATCAAAGATAACATAAGAGTAGAGTTATGGTTGTGACACCATGTGGCTTCAATCTTTCACAAGGCTAATAAAATAGGCTCGGAGGTGAGCCAGAGTTAATGGAATTTTCTCACGGAAAGAGATTGCCCTGATTTTATGATTTAACTCAGTGCCCTTGCCCTCTGAGTGATCTCTGATCCAGCAGCTAATAGAAAACACTGTCTATATAACAAAACCGTTACCAGGCAAATCCAATAAAACAATAGCTTTTTATTACATGTTCAAAAACCAATAATCCCATATCGTATTTGGTTGAACATTTAAGAGATTCCCACCAGGACAGTTATTGACTTCTCTGGACTATGCTTTATTTGGATGTAATATGTCTCTGAAAGTAGAAGTTATTGTAAAGATAATAAAATGTTTTAGTTGTAGTCAGCCATGAATGAATTCATAAGTTTACCGTCAGGACTTTGCGCAGACAACACCCATATGCATTTCCAACATGTCAGTCTTGTTTTTCGCATTTAGAACAGACAGGAACGAACTGGAAACATCAATTTACAGGCTGCACCACTTTGCATTACAAAGTCAATCGTGCTTTCATATAAATTAATCAGCCCAGTTTCAGTCTAAGGATGTTAACAGCGTGACCTTTGTAATTGCGGGTCAATTGTCAGGTCAGGTTGAAAATCACTTTTACAGACAGCAGGCAGGCTCTGTGGTGGGTTATTAAGCCAAATGTGTGTCCGTGCATTTAATATCTGCATCTTTTTACCACTGTAAGCTGCTTCAGTCAGTCCAGGCTTCACTCACTATGTTAAAACCCCAGAATGTGCAGAGAACTGACAGAGTGACAGTGCCATCTACTGTGGAAGAGTCAAACCTGCTGCCTGGAGAGAAGTTTGTTCCAAATGGGGGAAACAGATTCACAGAGTTTGAGCTGTGATCCTGCTAAATGTGAAAAGACTCAAGACTGGAGGTGGACTTTTCAACACCATTACACACCCTTTATCTAGATCCGCAATTAAATCACACACATTAATCAGATCTGATCGGTGCTTAGAGGACTATGTAACACATCTAACCTAGCACCATTTGCTTATCCTATTGTCAGATTGTCTTGATTACTATAATACAAGAAAATTGGGTTATATTTCAGAATATTTCAGTGTGTTTTGTTTGTTCAACTTGGCTCCGATAGAGGCTGATGGCTAATATTAGGCATCACAACTGGAATCACTTACTTTGAAGAAAAATAATTGCTTAAATATTAATAAACAGACGGATTTTTACAGTTGTTGTTGATGTTCAGTTCCAGAAACAGTTGATTAGTTCCTTTTAACTTATTTGTTTGATGGAGATTTTCATTTCAACACTTCATCCTGTTTCTTATACAGTCAAAAATAGATAATTCCTGACATGACTAATGCTTTTTCCTGCTCCAAACTATTCTTATTACACTGGCTTTTAAAAATCCAGTATCGGTCGACCTCCGGTTTCCACATTTGCAGGTTTTCGTCCGTGCAATATGATGATACAAACACTGCACCAACAGCCCTACTGGAAGGAAGTCAAATATTCTGAAATAAAACTAAATTGAGTTGTATTATAGTAAGCAAAACAATCTGCCAGTAGGATAAGCACATTTTCCTTGGCTGGATTCCTTAACCCTTATAAAATTAAATAAAAACTGCCAAAGTTGTAGTAAGTTGTGCTTATTAAAGTAATGAAAACACAATATTCTTAAATTGGGAAGTTGTGTAAGTGGTCTCACTCTTAAATTAAGGAAAACACTCGAAAGGTTTGAAAGCTTAAGGTCACTGTTATTATTGAAATATATGTATCCAAGTTCAGAGCTCTAAAGTGGTGGAGATTTCAACACTCACTGCACTCAAAAACCTTTTGAAATGGACTGTTATTTCTATTTACTGTGTCTATTTATTGTCTCTTCGCTATTTAACTAATGAAACAAATGTGATGTAACAAAGGTAGGATGTGTTAAGTCGTATATTTTAGATATAGTTTAGGTTACCTCTTATTTATGTGGGCTGGAACATGTTATTACTATATAACACATGTACTTTTCCAAACATACGTGTTAGTGAATCCATATTTTTTATATACTGTCATATACTTATTGTGAGCTCCTATTCTCACTCTCCATCTAAAATAACTCCTTTATATTTCACTCCTATTTTAATTGCTGGTGAACAAACTGAAACTGAATGATGTGACCATTATGGATGATGTTACTTATGCAGTTTACATTGTTTTTTGAGTATATTCACACAATTTTTACTGCTGAAGTCATGCTCATTGATGCATCTCTACACATTTTTTCCCTCCATAATTCCATAATTGTCTACTCTGACCCCACACTGACTTTATATTGGCTAAAATAACACACCTTAAAACTGTTTTTTTTTTTTTTTTTTTTTTAATGTTTCTGATCTGAGTCCTAGTTGTCGCCCCAGACATAAATCAGTGGCATAAAATTATTGGAATTAATAGTGAAGGTATAAATCTAGATCATGGGTCAGCAACCATTGCTATCTTAAGAGCCATTTTAGGACAGAAATAGAAAAAAAAATCTGCCTGGAGCCAAAAGATATCCTTATGTGTTTTACCTTAATCAAAGTTTCAGTGCATGTGTAGAACTACAAATACATTACACAACTAAACTAAAGAAACTGTGAAATTCGTCATTATTGAGTTGAGCGGCAAACATTGACTGGTAGGTGAATGCTTTCTTTGCAACTGAATAAACAGATGAATACCTTCAGTGTCAAAAAATGTAAAATAGTCTAATTTTTTTTACTATTACAACTACTCTTTGATTCATTTGGAGTGTAGTTTACATTTTGATAACTGCATAACATCAGAATAACTTTATGGTTGTGAAAATAATAGCAGAATGTGTTTAAAAAAAAAAAAAAAAAAAAAAAGTAGTGTTTCCATGTTTTTTGACAAAGCCACATGGAGCCACTTGAGAAGGGCCCAAGAGCCAAATCTCCTGGGAGCCAAAGAATGCCCACCCCTGATCTAGATGTACTGAGAGTGTGATTACAGTCTCACCCCTGCTTTGGCCATCGAAGTCTGAGCCGACAAATGTGTGTGTGCATACAAAGGTCAGCAGCGCCCTCTGCAGTTTGGGGCTGGGAGTGTAGAGCAGTGGACCACAGGAGGTGGGGTCCCACACTTGTAACTGGTAGGAATGAGCTGTCAGGACATCACAGATGCCCAGAAACGCCTAAAAATGAAATATAGTGAGTTGTTTTTTGTTTTGTTTTTTTATATTTACCAAACCATTTAACCTTTTGGCCAGAGGCATCGGTCTGTGTTTCCTGTCGTACCTGTTGCCTCACACTGTGGTCGGAGTGGGTCAGACAGTGATGACATCTCTCACAGAACAGACGTAGCTGCAGCCTCTGGACCACAGCTTTCTCCTAAAAATACAACATAAAACATGTTATAGTGTTTTTAGAGAGTAGCAGGAGATGAACATGGAGGTAATATGAAATGAAAACAAACAATACAGGTTATACATTATATAAGTGAATCCACCAGAGTGTGAATGTGAGAGTGAATAAATAATGGATCAATAATGTAAAGTACTTTGGTTGCCTTGAAAAGCACTATAGAAATCTAATCCATTATCATCATTATTATCATAATCCCAAATCTTTTCAGCTCAAGATTTTATGTCTCCTCTGGAAATTTACAAAAATACATATTAAATTGTTATATTCTCTACATTTTTACAGACTCTTCCACCATCACCATCCGAAAGCCAGTTTTTCACACATTTCATACCTTGTTGTTAAAAAAAAAGAATAAACTAAACAACAAATGATCAAAAACAGCCAAAGTGACCAATAAAATGAACAAAAATGAATAATAAACCAAAAAAAAGTAACGTGAATTTAAAAAAGCCACAAACTGAACAAAACTGAAGAAAAAATAAAACAAAATAAAAAAAATAAAAAAAAAAATGTAGGAAAATAAACAAAATAAGCAACTAAATGAACAAAAAATAAAATATTTACAAAATAATAAATAACATGAAAAAATATTTAAAAAAAAAAATCTGACTAAAATGAAGTAAAAATAAAGAATAAAATAAGTAACAAGTATTTGAATTTGAGCCCAGTAGTTTTTGTTTTGGGCTCTTTATATTATTTCATCTTGTTGAGTCTTTCATGTTGTTTTTGTCAGATGTCTTACCTCTCCTCTGCATTTCATATAAGTGACCATTTAGACAAAGAGAAGAACCATCCTCTACCATTTAACCTCATAAAATAAATCTATATGCTATATTATTTTTTATGTATTTCACTTAGCAATATACTGTCTTGTTTATATACAAAGCAATTTAAGTGAAGGATAATGACACACTTCTTTGCCAGTCTGTTCATCATTATGTATCCATTTTGACACATTTGACACTGAATGAATGTTGAAGCTAAAATATATCATAGTTTAAATACATCACTATCAATAACACATGTACTTCTACAAGAAAATAAGAATTTTATGCATAAATCTATGCTTTGCAGCCAAATAAAACCAAAAGATATTTCTTAAATTAATTACATTTCTTTACTGGTGTAAAAATCCTGCATCAAATATGTTGTTCAGGTTCTCAATGAATCAGATTAAATTCATCTTAGTACACTGAGAAATAAATAGAGGCAACTTACTCTAGTTTCAGTGCTTGTGCTGAGAGACCAGAGCATAGAATAACACAGACACTGCAGTAGCTCCAGTAGAACCTTCAGACAGAAGAAAAAAAGAAGAGTTTGAGATTTATGAAACACTGAATAAATGTACAGTAGATAAAATTTGTACAAACTTTTGGTGAAGATAAATCAGCAGAGCTTATACTTTGATGCAGTGGTAAAATTTAAACAGCAATATCAGTAATTTCACTCAAGTACAGTACAAATTTGGAGTTCCTGTACTTGAGTATTTTGATGTTTTCCCACTACATTTATCTGAAAGAGTTGGATACTTTATATATTGAGGTTTTCACCCACTCCCTCTCCAGTGAACTGAAAAGTTTAAGTGTTTCCTTTGTGGATGGAGAAAATTCTCTTCCTCCTTGAAATAAATAAACTATAAAAACCATCCAGGATTTGCTGGATGGTTATTTATAGTAAACTAAAAATGTTAAAAAAAAAAAAAAATCAAAAAGGTCCTCTCTTGAATGTCTGGGTTGTCCTTTCTTTGCTAATGTAGAGACTTTACATATAACTGTGTAACATGGAAGACTTCATGGAAAAGGACACTCTCCCTAAGGCATCAAAAACACAATTATTTCTATCCTCAAGTAATTACATTCTAAAGAAAACATAATTCTGAATACTCCATTTCTGCCAGTAGATCCCAGTACAACAGGGGTGTCAAGCTCATTTAGTTCAGGGGCCACAAACAGCCCAATATGATCTCAAGTGGATCAGACCAGTAAAATAATAACCTATAAATAATGACAACTACAAACTTTTGTCTTTGTTTTAGAGTGAAAAAAATAAAATTACATTATGAAAATATTTACATCTACCAGCTATCCTTTAGAAAAAATCTGAATAACACGAGTAACTATGAACCTGAAATTTCTAAAGGAAAATAAGTGTAATTTTAATAATATGTTAATGTATTCAGTCATTTTAGCAATTTACAAATTCATCCCATGAGCAGGCTTGAACCCTTTTGTGGACTGGTTTTGGATCACAGAATGTATGTTTGACAACCCTGCACAGTGCATAAAGAAAGGATGTGAATAATGCTTCCAGTGGTTCTCTGGGTTCATCGGTGACGTTACTGTATATATAATTTTGTGTGTAGATATGTGTATATAGGTGTACATGAGTGTCTCCCCTGTCCAACCTGTGGTATGTTCAGCATGTGCACAACTGTAAACAGTATTTATACCTTTTTTGTTTTGGTCTTTATTTTTGATTTTGCTCTCATGTGCTTTGTTTGTGCTCCACTCTTGCTGCTGTGAATTTGGAATTTCCAGTTGTGGGACTAATAAAGGAATATCTTATCTTATCTTACCTGAGGGGGTGGTCCTCCCTGAACACTCTCTATTGACAGGAGAGGAGACAGCAGCTCGAACAGACTCCACTGAGACAGGTCATGACAACTACAACGACATAGAGGGAAACAAGAACATACAGACAATAAATACGTGTCACCAGAAGAATATTCACATGTTACTGTGAACTGTCAGTACACTTACTTGTGAAATGCTCTGAGTTTCCTCAGTGTGGTTAAAATCTCTCCTGTTTTTTCCTCGTCGGCAGAGAAACTGTCCTCCTGTGACAAAGAGGCAGAGGTCAATGTTTACCTTCTTTCCTAAAAGTGTTAATATAATATTGTCGTACCACAGGCTCTGGAAGACCAACCAGAAGAGTCCACAGAGGTGCATAAGTCCCTTTTAAAACCAAAGGAAATCTATCGTATGATGTATCACTTATTTGTTTTTGTATGTTATTATCTGTTATGTCGTTTTTTTTTTTTTACTTCCCTAGAGTCTGAGGATATAGATTAGCAATTTTTGCGGTAATGCAGCATGTTAGCATCTTTACTTATATTCCTATTAGATTAACAAAGTAAATTAAAAAAAAACAAATGTAATCATTATTTTACTAGCATATGCATCTTGTGACACCTCACTATGTCCTAACACTCTATATTGAATATAATCTAACGGCTACAAATGTCCAGTATCTTTTGCTGCGCAGGTGTCCTGGATGAAAAATCTAAGTATGAAATTAATTGTTTTGCGTCTCTAAATCACAGGTCACACAAATAAATACATGCACAAATACAGATCAAGAATATAAAGTTGGGATTATAAGTAAAAAATTCTGTTTTGTTCTTTTCGCTAAATGCATAAACGATAGTGCTGTGGTTTCAGGACTCACCACAGACTTCCAAAAATTCTATTCTGATTCCATCCAATCAAGTATTAGTTCAGTTAATGATATTTCAGTTAAACACTAACTTTGCTTTGAAATCAATGACTCTCAGCAAAACAATACTTTAAACTGTACAAAGAACCTTCTAACTTGGAGCATCATTGAAAATCTTAATTTTTATATTGACAACTACGATAACTGTACATTTTATTTAGCAAAGAAGCCCCAAAAGTGCTTTTTTAGTACACATGTGACTAACAGTAGTAGTGTATACTCATCCATAGAAAAATGCAATAAATATCAGATTGTATTCATCATTCTAATGAAAATAGATAGAAATCAGAGGTTGTTTTTAAATCCAGCCCCAAAATATGAGGAAACAAAATTAACAAAATGAAGTTAAACGCATCCTTTCCTAAACTACCACAGAAACCTCAGCAGTCTTGTCCACCAGACCTTGACTGAATCCTCCAGCAGTACTTTGAGTTTGTCAACCCACTGTTGGATCATGGAGTCTCTGGCAGTTTGAGCGACAGAGCACCAGGATGCCCCGTCCGCACACAGACTGAGGTATGAGCGGGCTGCAGCTTCCAGAACATCAGGGCCTGAGTGGAGCTCCAGGACAGCCCCCACCTCTGCCAACAGGCTGGACACCACCTGAAGGAGATGGAACCATACGTGCAGAGTGAACCGTTAATTATCCATCCCAACAAGAAAACTCATTCAGTGTTCACTTGAACTTTAGAAAAATGACTCTAGAATTTATTCTATTCAATCATTCATTCATCGTCTGAACCCGCTTCATCCTCACTAGGGTCACGGGGGTCGCTGGAGCCTATCCCAGCTACTTATGAGCGAAGGTTGGGTACACCCTGGACATGTCGCCAGTTCATCGAAGGGCTGACATGAATGAATGAATTAATTTATTTTAATTTCTGTAAAATAATGTTTATTTTAGAAATGAAATCAATTTGGAACATTTCAGTTGAAAAGTTTTTATTCCTTTCTCTACTTTGTTGAAGATACTGGAGTTAGTTCTTGGTCAAAAAATTGTTAAATCTCATTGAAAAAGAATTATTTGCAAGTTTGTCACTGACTGTCCCTGAGGATTGAATGCATTTACATAATCTATTAAAAGACCTGCGAAAGGATCTCACACAAGGTAACTCAGTATTTTCTTCTAAATCTCAAATTTTTTGGAATTTGATCTAATTCTTTATATTATGTTGTTTTTGTCTAAAGTTTTGGATTTTACTCATTTTGTAGTGCTTTATTGGAAAGAACTTGGTAACTTAATTTTAGAAATGCTCTATAAATACACTGATAAAATAAAACAAATCTAGTTAAATGCCAAATTCGTGTTATTGCTTCTCAACTGCTTTTTTTTTTTAAAAGAAGTCAATTTGGACTTGTCATTACAAGAGTACATAGAACTCATTTGTAATCAAAAGGATTCGCATCATTTATTTTCCTTTGTTTCTGGCAGAAGTTGAAACTCTGGGATGCAGACCTGTGTGTTTTCAGCCTCGGGGCATTCAGGATTGAAGTACTGAGGAATCTTCATCAGAGAGACCACGATGTCCCAGCTATGTGAAAACTGTCCAAATGCAATATAATGGGAGACGTTACGGAGACACAGTGATAAACAGACATCTGAATGCTTTAATAAGGATTCAATATGACACATTTTGTCATAAGTAGACAGGGTCTGCTCCTGTCTACTTAGGTGCACTAATAAAAGCTTATGTCGCCCCACGACCACTCCGCTCGTCTGGGGAACGTAGTCTGGTGGTCCCCAGACCTTGTACAAGACAATCCAGGCTCTTTTCATGGGTCGTTCCACGTTGGTGGAACGCTCTACCAAGTGCTACAAGAACAGAGTCATCCCTGCCTATCTTCAAGAAGCTCCTGAAGACCCAGCTCTTCCGAGAGCACCTCCTGTCCTAGCACTTTCAAACATTCCATTTTAAATATTCTAATAAGGTTTTTCCCAGGACAACCACAGATTCTTTCACGATTACCTCTGGACCTGCTGCGGTGGTCCGGCCTCTTCCCTGCCCTCATCATCACCACTCACTTATCCTCAACCGCCTCCATGTGTCTCCCCCTACTCCCCCCTTCTCCCCCTCTCCCCCAGTCCCTATCTCTATCGCTCTCTCTTTTTCCCCTTCTCTACTCTCTCTCTTTAACCCCAACTGGTCAAGGCAGACGGCCATCCTCCAGGAGTCTGGGTCTGCTCGAGGTTTCTGCCTGTTAAAGGGAAGTTTTTCCTCGCCACTGTCACCAGTCACAAGTGTTTGCTCCTGGAGGATTCTGTTGGGTTTCTGTAGAATTGACTTAGAGTCTGGTTCTGACCAACTCTATATATAAAATGTCAAGAGATAACTTTCTTGTGATCTGGCGCTATATAAATAAAATTTGATTGATTGAGTGATTTAATTGGTTTTCCCCTGTAAGTCGCTTTGGAAAAAAGCGTCTGCCAAATGCGTAAACATAAACATAAACATAAACATTTTATAACATCAACTGAATGGAATAAATACCTTAGACAGTAACTTAGGAAGCACCACAAGGAAATGTTCAGTGAGTTTTGCACAGTCATCAGTCTGCTGTTTCTTTTCTCTGGCGCTCATTACCTGGAACAAGTCAAACACAATGTGATACTTAGGTTGGGTGTTTAGTATTGATATTGCATTAGATTTGAGGCGATGTTATATATTTTTTGTAAGTATTTTATTTTGGAGGATTTTTGTTGATAACATAAAATTCAAGTACAGATATGACACAGTAGACATGGTCCAAACATAGACCAAAACAAGACAACAAAATAAACACAAAGACTGCCAGTTCATAAAAGATTTCAGTAAGTCAGTCCATCAGGTAGTAAAAGTGTTCATTAAGTGTCAGGAGCTATCCATGAGGTGAAGACTGCAAATGGACACTGAGTGTCCAAAGGAAGGTCCTAAAGTGCCATCTATATCCAGAGGACAAAGCAAGAAAACAAACAGCAGAGAGGTACAGCACAGAATAGTTTGATGCACTAGAAAAAAACTAGATGCTTGAATTAAGCAAAAAAATCTTGAATTAAGCCAAAAACAAATCTGCCAATGAAACAAGTGAAAATTATCTTGGTAAGATTTCTTGAAATAAGATTTTCAACATCTGTTGTCTAAAAATAAGTTATTGTATCTCACTGAAAAGTTACTCTTTAGGTGATTATATCCTATTTTAAGCGTGATGAGATAGTTTGACTAGAAATGAGAAAAGTAAACTTGGTAAGATTTTGATTTTTGCAGTGTGTGCCTAGCTTGACACTGTATCTTTGTCTGTGTTGATAAAATCAATAAAAGGGACCCCATATTTTAAGAAATTTGGTGTGGTTGTCTGAGCGATGTTATATTCTTGTCTTCACTAGAATAACCTCCCACCTTTTTCACTCCAGTCCTCCCTACCAGCGCTGGTCCCTCTGAGGCCTGACGCACTGAGGCCACCATGATCTCCACAAGCACCGCTTCTTCTGAGCGAGCAAGACCTGCACACAACACAAAAGTACACTATATGGCCATGTTCATACGGCCAAGTTTGGTGCTCAGATTTATTCATCAAGTTTGCTTTGACAGCAGCAAAAATAAACACGGAGGCCACTCACTGAAGCAAGCATTTACAGTTTCATTTCTAAGGTGATGAGCGGGGGATGCAACCAAATGACATGATGACTGATTGACTCCTTCCAGGGTTCCTACAGGTTTCTTCAAGTTAAATTTAAAGGAGTGATATTTTGCTTTTTTTTATTTTTTTAATCGAATTATGCATTTTAAAACATTTCTCTGTGGTCTGCATAAACTGTAAATGCTATGCTTGGGTCTGAATTCTTCATTAATTAAACTCCACAGGTCCATCTTCAACAATATTTCTTAATAATGACACCAGAAAGGTCGTTTTGAGCGCTGGCCCTTTAAATGCAAATGAGCCACTTCACACCACACCCCCTTCAGGCTGTTGGCTGTGCTGCTCTGTCCTGTTCAACCAACAACTGAATATATTAGGTAATCGGCTCAAAGTTTGGACATATTTTCAGTTTTTACTACAACCACTGCTGCTGACAAACAATTATGTCGCACTCGGAGAAATGTTCATCAGAAGTCTTGTGCAAATGTCGTGACATAACTAGTTATAGACATAACAAATAGAGCAGGAAATAAAACGGGTAGTAGAAATCCACTCAATTTTTGCCAAAATTAATATAAAGATAGCTTTGCAAGACCTGGAGGGTTCAAATTCAAACTTTTTGAACTATTAGGGTCCAAACACACAAATAAATGTACCAAAGACTAATAAAAGTGGTTTTAGCAAAATATGACCCCTTTAAGACTTTCTAAGACCTTTTTAAGTCTACATGGAACAGTATTTAATGCCCATTTCACAGCCATTCCCTTCCACTTGTGTCAGCCAGGTCTGGAATGATCTTTTCTCCAACCAGGCATTAATTTGGCCCTTCCTCATGCTTACTTTGGCTTGTGAGCTGTCCCTTAAAGTTCCCAGAAATCAGCTTTCTCGGGTGCCGCATGCAACCAATGGCTGCACGTGTGTTGGGCTGAATGTTCTGTAATCATTTCTCACCAGGGCTGCAAAGTTAGCAATAAATAATTGGTTCCTAATTTCAATATGAATTGTCAGGTTGGAACTGAGTAGATCAATGTTACTTTCTTTGCAGCTTGAACATTTCCCAAACACATTTAAACACAATACAGCCAACAAGTTAATGACAACATACCGTAACTTAAGACTTACCTTATCAAATGTAATACGCTTTAAAGACTTTTTTTAAGGTATTAAATACAGATTTGTAAATTCAAGACTTTTAAGACCCCGCAGGAACCCTGTCCTTTCAGCACAGAATTGTGACAAATTTCAATTTGAAGTGATGTAACAACACACACATATTTCCCGACCTGGAGTGTATGAAGAGTTCTGCAGCAGTATGGATGTGAATGTGGGCCAGTCCTTCAGCAGGACTCCAGCACAGTCCCACAGACTGTCCACGAGGTAGACCACATGCTGGTGCAGCTGTAGATGCACACAGGACACACATATGAGGGTTCAGCCAGCAGCTTGCTACAACCAGTGTTTTGAATTGAAAGAGCTTGTGTTGTTCACCTCAGACTCTTGGTAAAACTTTAGTAGAGCCTTCAGTCTGGCGTATGTTTGTTGTTTATGAACCTCCTCTGCATTCGATTCACCCAAAGCCTCAGATTCAGGGGATAAGGGGTTTAGGAGCCTGGAAGAGACCCACATCATGCAGGTGAATGCTGCTTTAATTTCTTTGGTCTGTTCAGTTTTGACATTAGGATGGCCTACCTTGAGTAGAGCAGCTCCCCTGCAGTGACTGCAAGAGGGCGCTGTGAAGAGTAAACAAACTGGAGAAGCTGCCTGTAATCGTCTGAACTAAGTGCATCATCAGACTTCCTGAGGAGTCAGAAGGAGTTTGACACATAACTAGTGCATAATAAAAACATATGGGAGTAATGAATTTGGGCTTCAGCCTACACCTTTTCAATCAATACTGTGTTTTGTTTGGTTGTTTGGCTTGTTGTGAGCCGTTGTCTTCAACAGTTAATGTTTAAATAGATATCCATGCATGCTGTATGTATGTAGAAAAGTATATATACATTTCCTTTTCTTTGTGCTTTTACTTTTTATTTATTTCAAGACTGAAATCCTCAATCAGTCAAAACTACCAGGTGACCCACCGGGAGATGAGAACCAGTAGCTTCATGGTCTGCACTGCCACTTCATTGTCCTTATCCAGAGTCATGGAGATCAGCCGGTCCTGAAGAAGACCCAGTAAACGATAAATTATTCAAGATAATGTCTGCACTTATTACATTTCACCTCTGCACATCTACACCTCGTAAGCCTCTTTCAGCTCAGTTACCTTGAACCGGCTCATGAACAGGTCTAGTTTAGGCAGGAGCTGAGCATCTCCATACAAATCTTGCAGAGCTAACACACACTTGAGACGCACATCAGGTATCTGAAAAACGACATACATGTTATTGAAGAGGCAACATACAAAGCATATAGCTTGTCTCTTAGGTCATTTCTGACATCATCAGTTTTGTTGTAATGGTTATAATTACCCCGCCCCCTGAAAGGGAGGCAAGGGGCATTGTTTTTGGTTCAGTTTGCTTGTTTCTTTGTTTCTTTGGTGTTAACACTCTAGCAGCAAAACTATTTGGTTGAATTCATACCAAATTGGGCTTTTAGATTACCAGTGACCCAGAATAGATCTCATTACATTTTGGGAACAGCAGGTCAAAGTTCAAATTTTTTATGATTTTTTTTTTTTTTTTTTTTTTTTTTTTTAATTTTCCCCATTTACTTATAATGGGCAAAATGTCAAATGTCTGTAGCAGCAAAACTATTGGTTGGATTCATACCAAATTTGGCTTATAGATTGCCAGTGACCAAGAACAGATGCCATAATATTTTGGGAAAAGTAGGTCAAAGTTTGAATTTTTTATTCCTTTTTTAAATCTTTTTTTTCCCCATTTACTTATAATGGGTGAAATTCCAAATGTCTACAAAAACATACATTTTGTTTAAATTTACTTCAAACTTGGCACATATACAGAGGCAACTGATATGCTGACATCAGCACACGCATACACATGATGACATCAGCTGGATCTATGCCAAAATAAGCTACAATATGCGCGAGGGGTGGGGTTTGTTGTGCCTAGCACCACTTGTTATAATTAGCTTAGTTTTTCCACAACACTTCACGTTATGTTACATTTTTTTGCTGTGGTTTACCTTGTCATTCATCATCCAGCCCATATACTTGAGGTAACTGTCATTGAGAAACACCAAGTTGTAGAGCTTCATCCATAAACCCAACTCCTCCATACAAAGGGAGCGTATTTCTGGTAGCACATCACTGCCTCAGAGCAAACACACACACACACACACACACACACAGGTAAGTTCTGAATTTAATTTGATAATTTGATATAACTGTGATAAACTCTCAAATCAACAATGACAGGAACAGTTAAATGTACCGATATCTCTTCAGGAAAACCCCTTTAAAGATGATGTCCATCATACTTTCTATCTCAGCTCTCTTCTCCTGAAGCTTGAACCAAATGAAAAAGGCCACAGAATGAGGAACATAACACTTACTTGCCTTTACAAAAGACAAAATCCTGTAAATTCTAGTAGTAACTACCAGTAAGAGAAAAGCACTCAAACCTCAGTAATTGTCTTCTGTATTCTCTCCAGTTGTGGTGTGCTTCTCTGTCTCATATTCTTTGTCTTCTGGACCTTGTAGAGTTTCTGATTGTTTTCGATGCCAACGCTCAGACTCAGAGCCACACCAACCAGCGAGCTCAGCAGCTTCAGCGCTTAACAGGGATGTCCAGATAAAAACCCAGAGAGTAGATTAACTTAATAAATATATCTAAGACTCTCTGTGTGTGAATGCATGTTTTTTTAACGCTTACCAGCCAGTGTGCAAGTGTGTCTAAAGGCTCGGATATAAGAGTTCGATAGCTCTGTGAGCAGAGAGATGAGGGTATTCATCAGGTAACTGTCAAATATGACACTGTGCTGACACTGAGCCACCAGGACAGACACAAAGTCACAGAACTCTGAGTGGAACCAGCGGCCGTACGGTCCGGACTGTATCAGAGGATACTCCACACTGTCCTAAATCAGAGACAGAAGACAGCAGCAATGACCTGAGGGATATATTTTCAGCTTAATCAGTATTTTGGGGCAAGAAAGAACACAAAAAGAGATCACTCAGAGGCTTAAACCAGTGGGGTCTAGGTTTAAATTTTATCAGGGAGAGAGAAAGGAATAAACTTGTTTTATTTCTGGAAACGTTCAAAGAAAAAAACAAAACAAAACATTGTTATACTCTTCAGAGAAAGTAGTATAAGCTTTATGAGGTGCTGAAACTACAAGATTTTTTTTTTGTATGAAACATTTCTTGATAGTCAAAGAAGTAATTTAATCATTCTGATCACAGTTGTATGAGAATTTGTACCTATTCTTCATCCAACCAGTTACACAATAAAGAAACAGACAGCTTGAAGTATACATATAGGAATAAAACAATTATAGTTTTAAGTGGTATGACACAGTAAACTGATATAAACTGAGCTTTAAATAAAACTGTCCAATTAGTCCAATGATGGATTAAAATAGTTAGTATCATTTGATTTACAGTTTTTAGAATGATATAGTACAGCTCTGTGGCACTTCCTGATATGACTGTCAGTATCTTAGAAACTTAAAACACAATGATCCTGCAGAACAGGTTCATCCTAACTCAGATGTGTTTCCATGCAGACTTACTTACTAGCAGCCATTTTATTATTTTAACTGTCTGAAATGGAATCCCAATTCATACAAATTTCAACACAAACCTAAAATAATTTCTGCTGCCAAAAAAGAATTAGACACAACTTGAAATAACCATACATGAAGTATTCACGTCTCATACTTAATTAACTGGAAAGTGCCCAAATGATTCTTATGAATAGGATTAGAAATGAGTGTGAATGAGTTGTTAAGAGTTTTGCAACACTGTCATATAACATGCATAATGATAAAATACACTTCTGTTTAATAACATAACATTCAATACAAATACAAAATGGAATATTATATAAGAATTATATGTTGATTATTGCTAAAAACTTGAAGATGAGGGATAAATATGCTTTGATTAATGAGGAAATATAAATGTGAATACATTACTGACCGTATCCATGGGCCATGTGACTGTGAGGATCCAAGGAAAGGCCAGAAACTTCTTATACTGCAAACCAGCAATCTGAAATACACATTTATGCAGTTTTAGTATAAAGCATTGAAACTTGTGTCTGTGAGAGACAATAAAGGAGGGATCCAGATTAAAGATCTCATACCTCATCCAATTTCTCAACCATTTTACTCATGACATCGCTGTTTTCTTTGGTCTGACACATCTCTGCTGTTACCACACCTGGTGCAAAAAAAACAAAAACAAAAGGAAACTAAACCATCTGCTGTGTATATTCTGTGTTTGATAGGTGTTTGTACATGTGTGGCAGCTGCTGACCTTTGCACCCAGAACACTGGATAAAGAAACTGATGAGGTCAAGGAGGGAGGAGTCTCTGTCCATCACATACGCCTCAATCCAGTCATCTATCACCTCCTGGTCAACCATGACGCCAAGATCAAAGAGAGAGTTTACATGAATACTGACATTCCAAAAAAATCACAAGAGTTGTAATGTTGATTTGTAACATTAGCTGCACTTTCAGATGTAAATCAGGACATGGGCTCATCCCTGTCTGGTGTATAAATACTCCTCAGCGGAATATGTCAATGTCCTGACCATAGCTGGAAGTAACGGTATAAGTCTCTCTGACACGGAGGGGTTGACACACCACATGGTTTAAGCCTCCAAATCACAACAATACACAGTAGCCCTGAGCAATAAGTCCCACTTTCATCATTATTGCAATAAAAACACATCACAAAAGGCAGCTGGAGACACAATGAATAAGAAAAAATATATTCACATGCACTCCATTACTCAGAATCTTGCAAGAGTGTCTCCTTATGTTGGACACCAAACCACCACAGAAAAATAAACGAGGGCAGGACTCGTGATAATGATGAAAAAAAAAAACCCTGTAAAGCTATTATCTACACACTAGTATTTATTGCATTCATAAGGTTATCAAATTATTGACAATTTCACTGCACATTGCACATATTCCTTATTTTACAAAGGCCACAGTCTGAGGGAGCAACTCATAATGCTCATTTTTAGACAAAAGTGTTAAATAAAACATGAGCTCTCACCTGCATTGCACTTCTGCCCATGGTGACCACCTCAAACAGAGTAACCGCCTCCACATGCCTTTGTTTTCTGTGACTGCCTCTTGCTCTGCTCACACTGCTGCAACTCGCTTTGGTGTTTGTGCGCTTGACATTCTCCGAGCCATCATGTGGTCTTTTTCTTCTTCTCTGTGGATTTTAATGTTGTGAAAAACAGTAAACAGAAGTAACACGGCATTTCTGCAGGAAACATTACCTAAACAAAAACTATTTACCAACATATCATCAACAGAAAATACCTACCACACTCTTTCGTCTGTTCTCATTCCCAGATTCATCTCCTGAATGACTGATGGCTCCAGTGGAATTTTCTCCATCACAAGAGTTCTTCCTAGATAGTCAAATAAAATGAAGCTGAGTTACATTAATACTAGGCCTATATCAAAGGTAAGGTTAAAATCACATAATTCAGTGATGCTTGATGCAAATTATGACACAGATGATTTAAGACATAAATTAATGCTGAAATCACCATATTACACTTCAGCTTTGAATAAGAATAAACAGACTGAATGACATCTATATAAATATGTGACACTCAACCATACCTGCCGTTTTGAGGATGCTCGAATCCAGACATCTAGTCATTACAATTTGACCCTTGTCAATGTCGCTTAGGCCCTTACACTGTCCATTTTGGCTGTAACAGCTTTGGGGACAATAATAGCTTTTTGCTGCTTCCAAAACATCAACTTTAAGGATTAAATGTTCACTTGCAGACAAATATATCCCACCAAATTTAACCCTTTGATGCATGAATTATGAAAACCTTAATCAAGATTTTTTTCCTGACTGTTTTTATTCCTCTTTAGGCATGAAAAAACAATGAGAATGATTTTTTTTTCTTAATTAACCTATTTTTCACAGAGTTACAAAAATCTCCACTCAACTGGACACCATATGTTTAATTTTTGAAGCAAAGAAACATGTATTTAAAACGCAATATCAAAGTGATATACTGTGTGGAAAAATATGGGGAAAAAAAGCATTTTTAATGTAGCTAATCTGATGTTTTCTCATACTCTAATACTAGTTCTTACTCACTTTATGGAGATAATATTTAAAAAAAAAAAAAAAAAAAAAAAACCTTTTTGTTTAACAAAACTGTTAATTTCAGTCTAATAACAACTAACAATTGATTTACACTCAATCATGTTACTGCAGATCAGGTTTATCAAGAGCATAAAGTTACAGTAATAGTATGAATGTCAGTGTATGGGATGGTGCATAAGTGTCCACTGTGTTGGCTGATATGGAACTAAAACAACAAATCCATGAATATACCAGAGGACAGCTGGAGAAGAACTGTCCATTGTAGTGACCAGTATGCATGAAAGGGTTGAAGTGCCATTGCAGCGAAATAATCAACACTATTGCCACTTCACTAATATTCATAATGTTATGATTGACCTTGCACATTCCTCTGTTGTCGATTATGCAAGTAATAATGTAAAGCCATAGTGACTTGATCAGTAGTGAGACACAGTCACTCATGATATATGTTATATTATTTCATGCATTAAACCATCAGTCATCCTCTATTGTAGTAAATCATCTGCAGATTCCTACTTCTGCTCTGAGAGCCTGGATGCAGCTGCAGCTGAGGGATCTGGTATCATGTCCTCCTCCTCAGATCTTTAAACAGGGTTCAGCATTAGAAGATATGATGCACTTTTGCTCTGAGGAAAAAACAGGAAACTTTTTGCAACCACATGGACCAGAATAATATCCCAACAATCCCCATAAAGGGAGGAGTTAGGTGAGAATGACATTTCTGTACAAAGATACGTGATTGTAGTCCTTATACTAGCCCAATGACAGCTAACCAAACACAGGTGAGATTAATCACTCTAATGCCCTGTCATAATGCTACATGAAGTGGACATCTGGTGTCTACAATAAAACAAAGACACAAAGAATAAAACTGCTTCACAGGTAGCTCGTTAGCCTTTAAACTTTTCCAGCTTACCCCTTTACGTTGATTCATCCTTCTGTTTATGTCCAATAAGGAGTGATTTGAAAAATGAAAGCTGTCAGATTAGTCTAAGTCTACTGTTTCCACTGACATCCTGCTTCTGTATACCAGCTCTCATAGTCAAGTTGCCGGACAGCCTAACCCGTCCCTATTGGATAAAAACTGCAATGCAATGATTTGATTGGTTCTGCGTAAACGTCACTCATTACTTTGTCCCTCCTCTGGCGACTGTGACAGACAGACGCCGTCAGGTTTGGTTTTCACTGCATACTTCAGCACTGACAACTGCCACAACACGTCACACTTTCCACACATTTCAGCTCCTATTAGTCGTATATTCATGTTATATATTAAAGTCCAGGTCTTAAAAAGCACTAAAAAACGTAAATACAGCTAACCGTATTGCTCATTCTTGCTGTCATTACCGTGTAATACGTGAAATTGACTTTATTGTTGATGCTTCTTGAGCATTTTAATTAACAGACACATTAAACTGGATAATTCAGGGGGGACTTGTATTCCCATTGCTTGAACATTTTACAAGACTTTAACAGCAGGAGGAGCCATTTACTCGAGAAAGGAAAGGAAATACAGACGTAAATAGCAACTTCCGTCTTCTTTGATAAGTTCAGAGATCGGCGAAAACTGTTACTGCGTAAAACAGAATAACATAATGGACAAATCTCGCGATATTTCTGACTGTAATTTTGACAACAGATAAGAAAAATCAAGTAGTGTTGTGTAGTGTATTAGTGTAGTTGGCAATATTATTCACATAATTAACTTTTACTCTAATTTATATGCCATGCTAAAATAAAACAAAGATGACCTGTTACTATATTAAAGTTACTTAACCCCATAAACTCTAAGTCTAAAATGCCCTCTACCTTTTTTCTAATTTTGACTATCGAAAAGGTTAGAAAATAGGTTGTGAATGAGTCTGTTTGCCCATTTTTCCAGAGCACTTTTGATCCAGATCTTTCCGAATCTGGAAATCATTTACAATTTACTGCATGTTATAATACTGCTAAAATGGCTTCTTCTCCAGCCTCTTGTACAGGTGTGAGTGAAATTACCGTAATGACCCAATAAAACCTATAAAGTACAACGTCTCAGTTTTCAGAAACCATTGGAATATTTCCAATTACACAAACAGCGAAAGAGTTACAACCATCCAAACTGCATATGTGCAGGGTGTGTCAGCGATGACACGTCAGGGTTTAAACCTGACCAACTAACTAATGTATAAAAAGATACTTAAATTATAGACTATTTTTTGTTAGCAGTGGAGCTTAAATATAAAGTTGAAAAAAAAAAAAACTAAAAAAACACACAAGTATCCAGTACCCAGTTTTTGCAAAGTCTGGCAAAAATTACTAACAATAATAAAAGCTGCAGTAATAACTTTTATGATCTCATAAAAAACAACATACAGACACAAAGAAGTGAAACAGTCCAAACTGTCAAAGAAATCATCTCAATATTGCATATAATTTATTGTTCCGCTTTAACTTAATTTTAAAAAATTACAACAGTAGTGCAAGGAGGGGATGAACACACTTATATTCATTTCCAGACAACTTGCCATAGGTATTAATATGGGCCACATTCAGAAGGACAATATAAAAACACACATAATATGTTAATGATTTACATTGCAGTATCCCAGTATCAGTCATTTGTATGAACTGAAATGTGTAGCACCTTTCGCAGTCATCTCATCAGTATCAGTTCATTTGGATGCAGGAGACTGAAGAAACCTGGTGCATCAGGACAGGAACTGGGACATGAAGGTCATGGCTGGATGAAGATCGTCTGTTAACTCCTCTGGCAGCGACAGTACCACCGATGTCAAGCTGTGAGTAATTTCTAATATCCTACATAAAGAGGAGCACATGGTAGCAACCAGAGTGTTGTTGCTTTAATAACTTCAATTCATGTAGACTTTGACTCACCAGGTGATATAGTGAGCAGCCAGCTGAGGTTCATGCCTGGAGCCTTCCTCAACTGCCAGAGACTGTTTCATCTGTTTGAAGTTGGCTTCAATCTCTTTCTTTATTTCAGAGAAAGTACGAATTCCTCTGAAAGAGCTGATGACTTGCTGCAAAGTGTATTTTAAAGCACAAAAATAGAGGAATGAAATAAACACCCAGCTTAAAGCATGTCAGAAGAATCGTCTGAAACCAGGAGAGCTGTGACTCATTTTGCTTACATATATAACCGAGAGCTGGTGGGCAATGTATTTGTGACTTCCAAGGTGCCGGATGTCCTCTTCTAGCTGTTGGCTCAACACCAGGAGCTGGTTCAGTTTGGCAATATAGGAGAAGTATTCTGCAAACACAGCACTGGCTGACGTCAACTGTACACTTATAAATGTGTTTGAGGATTGCATGTATTTTTCCACAACAAACATTAACTATGATTCGTGTTAAATTCCAACTCACATGATTTTCAGTAGTTTATTGAGTTTTCTCTGTCTTAAAGCTATTTACACTGCAATCCAACAAATGCTGGGTTTTGGAGGCTAATGCCGACACCACTATCTGGGAGTTTATCAAAGTTCATCTAAATAAACAGTTTTTACAATGATCCCTTATATGCGGTTATCCAAACACTTGTGACAAAGATATGTAATGTGACAATATTATCAAAATCTTAAGGTTGCTTAACAACCACCCTTAAGCGCAAACCTCGGCCAAGGCCAGTTATGTTATTTATGTTTGTTTAAACCTTTATTTAACCAGGTAGGACAGATTAAGAACACAATCTTATTTACAACTGTGGCCTGGCAAAAGGCAGGACCTTTTGAGGGAGAGGGAAAATGGGACTGTAAAAGAAGACAAGATTAAAATGAAACAAAACAGACAATCTAAACACTAGGCGAAGTTAACATAACTTAGTCTATGTTGGACCAATAGTCCAGTGTACCCCTTCTTCCAATGTTATTAAAAAGCAAACAAACTACAAATTACGACTGATCTATGTTTTCCTCGTTTTTGTCAAATGGATCACTTTAAACGACTTTTTCTCCTTGGCTTTTGAAACCATGTGAGATGTTTGAAGGTACTATCTTTATTCTATTGTTTTTATTTGGTAGTGGTTTATTGTTCTTATTTATCTATTTTATTTATTTATTTATGTTGTTGTTTTTAATTGTATGGCTGTTTAATCTATCTTGTATTTTATTCTTTTATTTGGGTTTTATTTATTCTTCTGTATAGCACTTTTTCTTTTTTGTACAGTTTCTATGTCGTTAAATCTATTCTGTATTTTATTCTTCTGTTTTGGTTTTAATTATTCTTCTGTACAGCACTTTGGTCCACTGCAGTTGTTTAAAACTGCTTTACAAATAAAGTTGGATTGGATTGGACTCTTACTGCTGTAACAAATTTCTGCTTCTTTGGTGACTGTTGTTGGTGGTTGATGAGTTTTTAAAGGTTTTTATTAATTATTTAGCTGCAAATGAACATGCATATTGCCCTTGAGTACAACCTTGCTGGGAGTCAGATCAATCAGTGTAACAGAAGTAAAATAAGAAAACATCTGTACATTGGTATAGTTCCTATATTAGCTTTTATTTCTGCCTTGATGTTTCGAGGCTATTGTGCTCCTTCAGCTAGTGTTGATTTTTTCATCTTTTATTCCTAATTATTTATCTGTTACAGTTCAAAGCTCTACATTAGTTGGAGCTCTTCAGTGAAGTGAAAACCATTTCTAGCTCCTGCCTCTTTTGATAGATCTGCTTGGCCCATGTCCAGCCTTTCAACCAAGTCCCATAAACATTAATGCAGTCATTTGTGCATAGTTGAATAAAAAATGTTAGATTTTTTTTTCCTGCATTATATGTAACGGCTTACATATATGCTGATATCAGAGAGCATATACCAGTATCCAATATATCTGAGGTAGGCCAATAGTAATAATATATTTCTTGGACTCTGATTTACATCCTGTAAGCAAAACAATAAGAGATACATTTGTGTTTTCCTCTTGCAGGATGTCTCACCATCCATCGGTGGCCTCTCAAGCATGTCTACAGGACTGCCTTGAATCAAGAACACCTCTACACGGGGAAACATAGCTGACAGACCCACCATGTCCAGGTAGTCCTGAAGAAACACATGAACACCCACTTAGTTGTGGTGCACACTTTCTTATTTTAAGAACTGTTTTTTTTTTTTTTTTAGTGCAGGGGAGTAAAGGATATTGCACTGCACATACAATTAATTTTGATAGCAAAATTAGATGCAATACCTCTAGCTGTGGCATTGGCTTTGGTAGATGTTCAAGGCACTGCAGCATTTGGTCAAGAATCTCTGATCCTTTAACAAGTAAACAAGTTGGAAAAGTCAGGTTTACAGGAACTGTCCTGTTGTCCAATTTTCTGTTACCCTGCCACACATACCTTGAGCCTGGAAAGTGTCTGACTCCTCTGGGCTACAGCCATGCCCTAACTGCTCCTGGAACTTTTCAATAGAAATTACAAGTTAACAGGATTAAATAGTATGTAGAGCATTTTCAACCAGTTCCTCTATCTTGGCTGTGGATGTATTAGCATATCCTATTCATGTGTGCAATAATTTCCCTTAGTGTGATGCCACCTTTGAGGGCTGATGTAAACGTCTGAAATATGACACAGACACACAATCGTGTTCTAAGATGTAACAGTAAAACAGTACAGAGTGTGAATTTGAGTAAGTCAAATGAACCTTCAGGTCCAAAACTATCTGGACAGCGATGGCATGTCCTGTACATTATCTACTAAATCCAGAAATAGACAGTATTTCAAATAAATGTATTAAAATATGCTTGTTTGTTTTTTACTATGAATACTTTAATCACAATATCATTTTTAATCTCAAATATATAGAGGCACATTTCACCAATACGTGTATTTTGCAAAACAATTTGACAGCTGACACTCACTACACAGTGGTTTAATACATTACACAATGAAGTGATTTAAGTCTCAACATCCTCTATATATCCAGCATCGTCCACTGGCATATTTAAGGATCCTTCTGTTCTTTATCTACATATACAGTTGACTGGCAATTAATATACCTTTATTGACCTCATCTGCAGATAACAGTTTTCCAGTAAGATGCCCTTATTTCTAATTGTGCAAAATCACTCTGTGTTTAAGTGCTGCTTTGCTGCTCTTAACTGCTGTGTTTTGAGAGTATGGCAAGATTCATCTGTACCAATGAAATTTTTCATGAATTCATTTTCTAATTTTGCCTTTTGTCTAGATATATGTTAAGAGCCAGTATATCAACTGATGGGAACATGTCACTTTTACACCTTTACAGATCAAAACAACTAAGACAGGGATGTCAAACTCATTTTAGTCCAGGGGCCACATACAGCTCAATATGATCTCAAGTGTACTGGACTAGTAAAATAATGGAAAAAAAAAAATCACATTATGAAAATGTTTACATCTACAAAGTAAGCTTTAAAAAAATGGGAATAACCATGAACAACCCGAAACTTCTTGAGAAAAATAAGTGCAATTTCAACACACACATGTGCAGTACAGCTCAGGGTGGATCTACAAATTCACACAACATTGAGTAACAGGCATAATATTGTTAAAATTTTATTTATTTTTCTTAAGACATTTCAGATTGTACATGGTTGTTCATGTTATTCACATTTTTTGTGAAAGGATAGTTAGTAAATGTAAACATTTTCATGTAATTTTCCTTTTTTACACGAAAACAAAGACAAAAAATTGGAGTTGTCATTATTTCTAGGTTATTATAATGGTATTTTACAGATCACTTGAGATCACAGTGGGCTGTATGTGGCCCCTGAACTAAAATGACTTTGACACCTTTGACTGTTGATATCTTCAGTGTAATTTTTGCAATTCACAAATGCATCCCATGGGCCGGATTGGACTGTTTGGCCCACGGTGACATGTTTAACACCCCTAAACTAAGATATATTATCTTATATATTTAACACCCCTAAACTAAGATATATTATCTTACATATTTATAATGTTATTTCCTCTGACCTGCCAGGGACTGCGGATAGAAAATAGCCTTTTACTAGTTCTGGCAAATTTACATTTACATTAATGTGCACTGTCCCTTTAAATAAATAAATAAAAGGTAAAAACCAGAGATGTGATGCATGGTTTGTCAGTGGCAGTAGGAGCCACCTGTCCTGTTCAGGTGAGTCTACCTGCTGAGTCTGTGCCCTGATGAGGAGGTCCAGCTGCCCACATAGACACAGCATCTCCAAGCCCACCTGCTCTGGACTCAGATGGACGGGCATCAGGGGTCTCCTCACCTGTAGCTCCACTGATATATATATTTAAAAAAAAAAAAAAAAAAAAAAAAAAAAAAAAAAAACCTCACCAAATCAATAACCCATTTTCCTTGCCAACCAATAATCCAGGACAAACACTAAGAGATAATATGATGGAGTGAGGACAGAGGGGGAGTTATCAGTGTACTGAAATGAGGCGGGTACATTTTCTCCTACATAATGCAGTTAGATTAAAACAAAGGAAAGTACACATTGGAAAAATAGTGTTTGATAAAAACAAAACACAAATGTCAGTTTTCAGACTTACCTTTAAACGCGTCATGGTAAACACACGGGTTACACAGCGGCTCTGATGTGCTTACTGCCATTATTATTACAGCGGCTTTCACACTATTCTCTAAATGTTGACTAGCTAACAAAAGCCATATGGAGACAACAGATTCCTAAGTGAAGCTGTAGAAAAACTGAAAAGGCCCTGTATATTTCTTGACTGATTCGCATCTGGTCGGAACTATGTAAGGCAGGTGCTGCGTTTACGTGTCCACCGTTCAGACGCCGCGGATAAACCCAGACACAATATGCATCCGTCCGTAACTCGTCGTTTCTTCTCGGGTTCGGTTGCTCACACGCAGCGGCATAGTGAAGATGCATCCTCTTCCTCCGGGGGATCCATGAAGCCGGTGAAAGCTTTGCAAAATAAACCGAAGCCCACGCCCTTCATAACAACAGACGTGCAGTGAACGCCCCTCACCCCCCCACACACACAGACTGAGGAGCAGCCTTTCTCAATGATGTCATGTTTTAGGGATGAGAATCGCAGCATCACTAGGTGGAGATGCAGCTTCAAGCAAAGCCTACATGTTTTTGCACTGTCAGTGGAAGCACAAACCAACTCTGGGCTTGGTTTATTAAATAGCAAAGTCAGACAGGAAGTCTCGATGTCTTCAATCAGGACTCAAAAACAGGTCTTAATAAAATACAACTGGCTTTTAACATTTGTCACAGTTTTACAGTATCCAAAGTGAAAGTCTGAAATAAAAACGTAAAGCAAGAAGACATTTAAATAGTGTGCTAAAGAATACATCTCCTGGTCCTAGAATATGAGTTTGGCACTGTTAAAAAAGACTGAAGACAGTTTCCTAGCAAAAAATCTACCTCACCCAATTCTTTAACACTCAAATATACATTATTGTACATATTTTTTTGTAAACAACCATAATTTCAATAGATAATCCTCTGTTTACAAGTGCACCTGGAGACAAAAATAACATCCTTTTGCATCAAATTCCTCCCTCTGACGGAGCTCACATGTCAATCAAGATTAAACACTGTGGTCCACGACTGTACATATTTTACTCCCCTTTGTAATTGCAATTGTATAGCAAGTCAGAATTCCAGAGAAGAGAAGACAGGACACATGCTAGATGTTAGGACCACAGTTCTTTGTTCTGTGATGGAGACATCCTTAGTATCAAAGTGACTCCAAACGCGTTCCAGTATGAGCTTCTGAATTTCTTGTTTCTACTGTCGAGTGCCTGGAGGTAAGGTGAGGCTGGCCATCAACTCGTGAACAGAAGCAAATATAGTACATTCACCTGGGTAAAGAAAACACCCACTGTTAGTAAAGGAAGTCTGAACCAAGTCTACATGACACACATGAATAGTTTACTACTTCTTTAGTATGTAGGGCCCAATTCAGACCAGAATTCACAACATTTCAGTGCTTTTTAACAGTGGTCCTTCTCAGTCCAACTGCAGCTACCTGATGGCATCACCTGTATCTAACACTATCAAATCTCCAGTGGCTGGTTTTAGACGGTAGCATTAAATAGTGTTTGTATTTCTCAGTATTTATGGGCTGGATCTCACCTAACATTATATTTCACTGTTCCCTTGTGAAATCCTGTCCCAGTGTTTATTGCTTTCTCTGTTTATTATACCAACTCCTCAACACAACAGAACCACACCATGAGATGTGAGGAATCCAACCCTCTGCATTTTTTGTGCAATTTTACTTTTTCATCAAAAGTCGAACTCAAAAACTACAACTATCACGGTCATCTGTCATATTTTAAGACACAATAAAAAATACTCAGCACAAAAAAGCCTGAAAACACAAGCAATGAGCAAATATGTTGGCACAACATAACAAAAAAAAAAAACTGTTTTTTTTCCACAAAGAAAATAATACACTGAAATGCTGAAAAATGACTTCAATTGTGTACAAATGAATAGCTTCAATAAACTTAACAAAAATGTGATTTTTATACGAAAATTAGGCAATTTAAAACTAGTTGAATTACCTTGGGCCAACAAAGAACCTGTTCCTTTCTGTAGTGGGAATAATGTGTTGCAATAGGCATTACTTTTATTTTTGCCACACACTCATATTTTTTTATTTTTGTTTTAATTATTCTCACTTTTCACATTAGGGTTATGTTAATTTGCCATTGTGTCTAACAGCTTTGGGACTATTGTGCATGTGGTAATTTGACAGCTACTGAAATTATGTATTGTGAAGTTCTATATGAAAGCAATACAATGTCTTATTTTATTGATGTCACCAGGCAGGTTTTCTAGATGCTGAAGCTCAGCAGACTGCAAGAAGATCCAAGTTTAAAAACTCTTCTTGTTGTGAATCCTTGGTTTGAACAGGTCTTATGACTATTCTGGGTTTGTGTCTCACCCTGTCTGGCGGGGTGCACCTCATTGAACCTCTTTAGAATATTAGAAACCATGAGTGCTGCAGCCCCAGAGGAGCTGTGCTGTCTGGGAATGTCAGCCTGCTGGGTGAGGCCTGTTGCCATGTCGTACACAATGGGTACGATGATGCTCACTGGCTCCTGGGGCACTGGGATGCGCTGGGTCAGCTGCAGCTGTGGTATAAAGCACACCAGACAATAGGTCAGGTTAGTGATTAGTGACACTACTAAACCTACTGAGGGCTTCGCTTTGTGCTCCAAGGACTGCTGGTGGAGCAATGCAGTGACTTACGAAGAAGAGCATTTTGGACTTCAGCACCACAGCGATGGTTCCTGGAGGGGCGATGGGGGGAGCACTGGGAGGGATGGTGAGACAGAACTGAACGTTCCACTTCAGCTGAGCAGCCTGGTCAGGGAACTGGAGAGGGTGCAGGTACATAGTTTACAGCAATGAGAAGGTTCAAAAATATCTTTGTAGAACAAATTTTTAAAAATGACACTGAATATGATACGTGTGTCTCTTATAAAGACACAGCAACCCACCAGCTCAAGCTTCATGATCCGGACACAGTCTCTGAGGATGTTAGTGGGTGCACCCAGTAGCTTTGTGAAAGCATTCAGAGTGTTGGATTTGAAAGGAGGACCAGCAACCTGAAATAAAGGTAGAACAGACAAATCACATGGATGCAGACAAATGTTGACTGAAGTTGCCATTTAAACACAAACCTAATACAAATGCCTGCAAACACAAGATTAGGCTAGTATTCCAATGTATAATTCAATATAATAAACAATGGGTGTATGTACTGTAAGCAACCTTAATTTCAGAAGACAATTATGGTGTTAAAATGAGTTTGATAAGTTCACCCAGTTTAATCACGCCCTGTTCAGGCCCAGTGTTAACATCTGTCCTTGCAAATCTGATCACATGCTGTCAGCAGTAATCCAAGGTCTGAACACAATCAGAACAGAGAGAAAATTGCAGGACGCATTCCTATCCAGTCACTCAAGATGCACCTGTCTACATTTTTATATCAGTCTCAACAGGAATGTGTCCTTGCTACTTATCCATCACGTTCTATGAAGTACACCACTGACATATTAAATGATGCTCCACATTCCTCTTTTTTTCCACATCGTAAAGACACAACATCCACAAATCACATAATTTAGTAGAAATTCATTAATATGTTTTAAGCACTTACAATCATCCCTACTGCATGTCATGACAAAAGAGCCAGTACAAATAAATGACCAGTCAAGGTTTTTATATCAATACTTAAAGTGTACTGAGTGATTAACATTCAGCTCATGCAATGAGTAACGGGAAAAAAATACTCCTTCAAATCTGCCATTGGTTGCCTTCAAGCAGCACACTGAATTCAAGTTGCAAAGAAATATTACTAAGGCAACCTCTTTAGAATAGAAATGAACATGCTCACTGCGTTTTAGGTCAGAGATGAGGTTTTCTATTTGCATATAGAGTAGGCTAGTCAAATCTGAACAGAGGTGGTCAGTCAAGATGCATCTGGTGATGTATTCTAATGCAAGCTGAAATGGCCACTTGTGGTTGGATATCTCAGGACAGAAAACTGAAGACCCTTTAGAAGAGCTGGTCTCAATAGATGAACTCTGAAGCAGTTTGTTTATGGTTGGAACATGAGGAGAATTTAATCCAACAAAATGCTACATCCTCTGCCTCTAGCTTTGTTGTGCATGTTTCCTGTACTGACCCGTGTCTCAAAAAACTTCTCCAACACCTGAAGCTCCTCTTGCGACCAGGGTCCTGCATTTTCTGGAGTGACCTTGAGCTGCAATGTCTGATAGTTCTTTGGGTTGAGAGCAACACGGCACTTGAGCACATCCGTCTTGAACATGATTACACCTGGCTCATTGGAGTTTACAATGGTCAACTTGAGAAAAGACAACAAGAGCAGAAGGTTATTGGTGTTCAGAACAGACAATGAATCAGAAGAAGTATATTTTTTCCAACACTCACATTGGCCTCCTGCTGAATGATCCTCTGAAGGTGGCGTCTCATGATAACTGAACCCAAGAAGCGCTCAAGTGGCGAGCAGAGGTAGCTTCCTGCCAGGCCTGGTACCAGGCAGGGAGTGGGTGATGGGAGCAGAAGAACATGCAGGGCACTATGGGTGAGGATGGTGGGTATGGAGGCAGCCCAGGGGCGTTGAGGTAGAGTGCGGGGTGGAGGCATACTGGAAGGCATGACTTGGGAACCTAAATTAGAGAGAAATTCACCAAAGAAGTACAGCTGAAGTCAGAGAGAATATAAATCAGAGATGCAATTTAAAATTCAGAATCTGTCCAGCCATGATAAAAAATAAAAATTTAAAAAAAAAAAAACAAAAAACAAAACACAGCATTGGACAGTATTTAAACTATAGTACAGATTGATATATTGGGCAATCTAGCCTGAAAAGGTTATAAATGTATTTTTGACAACATGCTATAAACCAGCAGCAGTCACATGAGAACTGCCCTGGAAGTTAGTGGCAAGGACGTTTTTACAAGCTCACTGACCGAAAAACAAGACAATGTAATGTAATCAATTTCAGTGTCTCTAAGGGTGGCACCTACACCGAAAGCTTCAACAACCCTCACAAAACAATACATGGAGGAATGATAAATCTAAGCAGCAACAGAAAGATGAAAGGTGAACTACAACAACAGACTTTATTGGAAGCCTTTCAAAAGCATGAGCAACTTTCCCTGGGCAGCAACTTTTCTTTGTTGCTGTCAGGGGGAAATAACTCAAAAATTAAATAGGTTTATTTGACTTGTTATATGTTCAGTTTAAAGTCACTTTTTATAACATAACACAACTCTGAGAAAGCAGTACTTACTGGTCCCAGCACGAGGAGAATGAGGATCAGGGATTGGGGAGTGCAGAGAAGGGTTACCCGGGGACATGCCGTGGATCCTAGCCCCAGGAGAAGGCCCTGAAACCTGAGGTGAGCCTGGCCACTGACCTCTATGACTGGGAGACACCATGGCGTATGGAGAGCTGGGATCCAGAGCACCTAGGGCAGAAGAGAAGCAGTCAGCCACACACAAACCTTCATGTGCAGACTGGAATTTCCCCTTGTGGGACTAATAAAAGCATGTCTTATCTTATAACAAAAAACACAGTGCAATGAATGCACCACTATGTGCCCTCCTTTGTGTTATTTTACAGACCGTCACTTGATTGTTTATGTCAACGGTCTCAAGTGCTTAATGATCATACTTGAGCCCGTTCCAGACCAGAATTACAGACCAGAATCAACACCATCAGGCCACTATTTACGGCACCCCTGCTCCTTACCGTGGGGACTGGCAAAGCTGGTCTGGCCCATGGCTATCCCCAGAGAAGACGGAGACGGGGTGGGCCCAAAAGGAGAGGGTGCCCTCAGAGCTCCACTAGGGGAGCCAGAGGCATGGATGTTCCCTGCACACACACACATATATACACCAAAGGGCTTGTCAGGGCGACCAGTTCTCCTAACACACACGCAAACACACGGATGTGTACATGCTAAAGCTGGGCGGAAGGGCTTTTGTCTCTGGCTGGCGGGCTCAGATGGAGGAAAATGGCAAGAGCAAGACTAACAGCAGAAGACTGAAAGCACACTGATTCCCCTCTTGGTTGGGAGGAGGTGTGCGTACACTGTATGAGAAACACAACTGATCTCATGGGATCAAAAAATGGGCACACGTGGTTGCTCTTATTCATGTTCTCTGTCAAACAAAAAAAAAAAACAACAACTTGCGATCCAAACAAAAACACAACTTGGCAGAAGGGTTGATGAGAGCGATGCAGTATATTTACAATGATGTCTTGGTCGTCGTGCTGTATGGAGAGCTGACAAGCACAGATGAAACAATACAATATATCATTCAATCACACAGCAAAGTGTAACACGTCTTAATACCTGGTGACTGGGTGGGCATCATGGATGGAGATGGAGTTACGTTGGGGTGGTAGTTTGGTGGTGGTGAGGTAAGGGGAGGATATACCCCTCCTGCACCTGCCCTCATTGTCTGCGGTTGCTGTGGAGCTTGCAGTTGATTCATCAGACTGTCCACGACATCTACTCCCACTGGAGATGGTGGGTTATCATCTTCATTGACAGATCGTCTGCGAGCATCCTGGTTGCTGTCTACAAACATGTTGAGAAAAGTCTACGAGGGGAAAAGAAACCAAAGACAGGATTTAATGTAGAAATCTGGGACAAAAACATCCCGGCTGCTGATGTTAGCATTGTGCATCACCGTTACTTATATCTCACTAGAAATGTAAACTTTTCAAATTATTTTTTATATAGGGTTTCTGCTTCTTTCAATAACTTAAATGTAAGACTTTAAGATCTTCATGAATACAGTTTACAAACTTTCTGTATTTCCAAGCCAGATTTCATTCAACATGAAATACCCATATTTTACAAATTGAACATTAACAGCAACTATTTTCATTACTACTTCTAGAAGTGGCTATGTTGAGTTGCCATGCATATCATACACTGTAGTGTGAAACAGTAGCTGGGTGTGTGCTGATAAATTCGGACCAGGCTATGCAGTTTACATTTGTGATTATTTGTTTAATTTTGTAGTTTCATTACAACATCAATTCAAATTTCCCCAAGAACACACTTAAAAGCTAAACTGAAGTTAGTATCACTTCTAATCAATTTTTCAAACCTGTCAAAAATCACATTTAGGACAGTCTAAAACATAAAAAGGAGAAAATTCAGATGACTGGTATTTTGACTTTGAGGAGCAGCAGACACCCAGTATCCAAGACACACACTTAAGAAAATCCCCTTTCCCCTTAAGCCTAACTTACTTTGAGTCCTGGTGCAGGATAGAAGCCTTCTACAATCTTTGTGTTGTCAAAGAGACTGTAAGCTCCATCTCTGATGGCTACCACACCGCGACTGCGACAGTAAATGTCAATGCAGTACATGTTTCGAAATGCCAGGCGGATGTGCGTAGGGGACTGGGGCAGGATGGAGAAGCACTGGTAGGCAGTGTTTGTGCGCTGGGTAAGGCCAAGCATGGGCACTGTAGGTAGCTTATTGATTGCATTCAGGGGGGCCTGTGTGTCAGAAAGTACCTAGGAAAACAAAGAACAAAAAATTATGCTCACAAGGAACAACTCACAAACAATGAAGTATGAGTAGATCCTATTAGATAGAGTGGAAAGAGTAGCATTTTTTTCAAACGACTTAAAGGCCACATGAGGTGCCTCGTTTGTTCATATACTTTTAAAACTTTTTTAAACCACTTATAAAACACAGCAAACACCACTTGAGACTGGCAGAATGGGTGCATCGTGTCTGTTAATGCCTGCTATTTTCAAAACAATGCTACTTGGCACCTGCAGCAGCTGCATCACATTAGGGTTCTTGTTGAACATCTCCTGTAGCTGGTGGAGAATGATGTTATGGCAGTTGGAGCAGCCAGAGTTTGGCCCAACAGTGCCCAGGGCAAGATGGAAACGTTGGCTGCTGGAGTTCCACTGGATGGTGACAGAACTGCCCTTGGTGCTGCCGTAACACAGCACTAACTTGCGGTAGTTATACAATCGCACCTCTGAGAACACACTCAGATAAGATGGCATCTCTAGAGGGTGAGAAATCAGAAAGTAGGGATACATTACACGGCCCAGGCTATAGAACTGTTTACAGAACAAAAACAAAACTAGCCCACTACAAGAATAAAATGTCTTATGATCTTAGACATTGACAAGTCTAAGATTAGTGTTTTTGAAGGTGTGCATACCTGGCAGTGCTCGGGAAAAGTTGAGGACACACTGATAGAGCTGACTGATGGCGTTCCAGTCATTAAGGAACATCTCTACCACCTTCCGACCACCCACCGGCTCAGAGAGAGGGTTTTCATACGTCAGATACACATGCCGCGTCGAAGCTAGTAACAGTGGAAAGATAAGTTTATTTTCAGTCTGGACCTTGTTTTTATTATTTATATGAACACCATATGGTAAGACGATCACACAAACCTACGACAAATGGCACAACATACGGTGTTGAAACTTATTATGCAATTTCTACAACAAATCTTTAGAATTCTATAGGAGTTTGGATATCATGAGTATCTACACAGATGAGGCCTCTACCATGCTCTTTGCAGTGTGTGCTGTTGAGAGGGCAGTTAGCCAGCACCAGTTCAGCCACCCAGGTGCGGTTGTTCCTGCCCTGCAATCGGAACGTACAGTCCAGTAGAGAGCGCTCTAAGGCTCTTCTGGTCTCTTCTCCTACTCCATTACAAGGGGGAATCCTGTGGAAAGCAAACTGACGTTACAATGGTTTATTATAGTCTGAATAAACACTTTTGTGTGCTGTCATGTATGTAGATGAATGTATGTATCAGGGCAGTGTGATTTACTTGAGTAGCCGTATTGCGTGACTGCTGCCATCTCCCTCCACTTGGACACCCTGGTTTGGGATCTCCATATTGGACAGCTACTCAAAGACAGAGACAAAGAAATAAAACATTATAATGAAACTGTATAAACACAGAAGTTTTATACAGATGAGGGCTGGGAAAATACATACAGATGAAGGCTGAATTGCGTTGTAATACACAAATAGGACAATAACTTTTAAAAAACAATAATTTCAGTTCTTTTTGTTTTTAAACATGCATGAATTCTGGATTTGACTCATCTGATATCTTTTGGTAACATCCAGAGACTTTTTTTAACATATGCCGTTTCACTTGGATGAGTAAAGTTCATTAGCAACCCCAAGAAAAAAAAGCATTGGCACCTGCTGGTCATGGTAAATTAAAGGTATATTAGTCTGACATCTTTGTGGCGATAACAACACATTTACAGCATTATTTAACACAGTATGTCTTTCACTTCCATCCACAAATTATATTTCAACTGAAATTGCCCTTACTGAACTAATTTTGAATAGAATCCAATGCTGAATAAAGCACGCTGCCTTGACATTAAACAGTAAAACTACCAAAGAACAGCAACTAACCTCTGTCCTCAGGCCAATAAAGGGCATGTTTGTGTCACACATCGCTACCAGGTGAGCCAGCTCTTTGTTGAAGGCACACATTTCCCCAGACCGCTTCGGCTTCTTTGGCTCCAGATCTCCTTGTTCTCCAGATATCTACACAGCGACAAAGAATACATTTATTTAACTTTATTTATATCTGTAGAAGTGTGACTTTATCCAAGCTAGATACATAAAATTGAAAACAGAGAACTACCAACATCTAGGTCATAATGTGACTGATATACTATGGCCAATCATGTTGGGGAGATTTTATCCAAACATGTTTATGCATGACAGAATACAGTACAATTCTTCTGGGATTGACTACCTTTCTCTTAGTCCCAGGGCGGGCTCCTCTCCCTGTGGTGTCCTGGACAAGCTGTTCCAGGTTGGGTTTGAATTGCTGGAGGAGCTGGGCACACATGGGCCCGTCCTCTCCTTCCAGCTGAGATACCGATAGGAATGAGTATTTATACTGTATTGCAGTGGGGCTGCTGGGCACGTCGAGCATTTCCACCACCTATAAAATTATATAGATCATTGTAGAGAGCAGCTCTAACGACACATTTAAGTAAGAGATCAGAGAAATTAAATAAAGGGCACTATAGACAGAGTGCTTCCTAGTGGTGTAGTAATCAGTGGTAGAAACTCACAATATAGTACTGTGGTAGACGTGTGAGCTTGATGAAGAGCTTGTGTTTGGACAAGCTGCCAACAGGGTGAGAAGCTGAGTTAGAGAGATGAAGGACGTCAGTGCACACAGTAGGGAGGTGTTTCACAGACTGTCGACATCGCTGCTCCCCCAACCAGAACCTGGCAAGAGAGAAAGAGAGGAGTCAGTCCAGCAATGAAACCTAAGCTGCATGAAATCACAGCAACACTCTTACTGCTCTCACTCTGTTTACTAGTTCATGAGTCTCACAGCTCTGGTATTCTGTGCATCAGCACAATTTGTGAGATTTTCAGTTTGGTATCCAAAAAATAATAAAACTACAATTAGGCAGCACTAGGCATATGAGACTGTTGACTCCTACTGTCTTTATCCTATTCAATCTACCAGTCACACTAATGTCAAATGATTGTCTAGTATATATTTTTTACTTCAGCTGTTGGAGCCAGGATATGATGCGCTTCATATCATCATTGATGGTCTTTTCAATATCATCCAGCATGGACTGATCTGGAGAGAAAACACACCAGTTTTAGATTCTCAGATGATGATTCACTATGTTTCACAATGTTGTTAGATTTTTTTTTTACTCAAATGTCACTAAAACCATATTCCTGTCAAACAAAAAACTAACCATGTTCCTGCTTATACTGAAATACAGTTACTTACCTAATCCATAGAGCATTGGCTGGAACATGCCAGAGTGCAGGTCAACGAAAATGTGAAGGCATTCTGAGCGACCACAGGGCTCAAGTATTGGAATAACTAGTGTAGGTAAAGCAGTCTCGATGAACGCTGAAAAGAAGAGACTTATAAACAGGTGTGTCCCCACAATGGATCACGCAACACTGAACAATATGGAAAAAGTCGGAACTAATTAGGAAATGTAACTTTTGAAACCATTAAAAAAAGACAGGAAAGTGTCTATTTCTTATCTGTTATCATTCATTAGCATGAGGCTACAGAAGACAACATGGATTTGTTCAGTACAGTGAGTATATTTTCTCATATAAAAGGTCCAATAATACATACAGTTGTCACTGGGATTGCTGGCCTTCAGGATGGCCTTCAGTTCCTGTAGCTTTTGATGTGATCTGGCATGCACACTGTCAATCAAGAGTTTCTCCACTGACAGATGGTCAATCTAAATGAGAGAGCACATTAACATAAATATACTGTAAAGTTATATTGCTCTATATTGTGTATTACACTGAAGACAATTTCATGTGTGCCTTACCTTCATAGCTCTCTCCATTAATTTAGAGTCACAGGCTGGAAGCGGAGGCTCATGAGATATTTGCAATGGCTTGGATCCATCAGATTCATCAATCCTTATAGTGACTTTATGAACTGAGGCTGTCCCTGTTTTCCTACCAAGAACCTGTTGGCTGGAATGATACAAAGAAAATAAGGAAACTAGAACTGCATATTGGCATTAAAAACAAACCCGTTCAGTTTCAATACAAGGTTTCAGGGCCACACGAGGTGCCTTGTACTAAACTGCAATAAAATGAAAATAGTAGAAAGAAGTAGGTAAAGCAACATTAGAACATAATTCTATGATTTTATTAAATAAACTTATTATGTTCCTTGAAAATTCTTGTTCATCACTATTGCATAGTAACTGGTTTTACCCCTCGGCCAACTTCTGGCTGAAGGGGTACTGTAATCGTTTTCTCGTCTGTCTGTCCATCTGTCTGTCCATTCAACAACGTAATCGCATTACCTGAAGAATGCATTCAGATATCAGCACCAAATTTATACTGTGGATGCATCTTTGCATGGAGCAGAAGCCTACTGAAAATCGGTCACCTTTACCAACTTTTCCCAGGTCAAATGGCATCAAATGAAAATATGACCCCTTTGTTGGAGTGATATGTTTGCTTGAAACGGTCTTGTGCAGTTATAATAACTGAGTACTTTCAAATATAAATATGTATGTAATAAGTTTTACACAAAGACAATCTAATCTAAATTATAGGGCCTTAACTTTCAACAGAATCTTACACTGTATTTGGCTGAGGGGTATTAAAAGTGCACAGCACCTTATGTTTTGTTTGACAGGTGCTGTCAAAAATCAGAAATACATTTTAAGACATTTCAAGGTCTAAAATTCTGCACAATGTCTATGTGTGTGTAATTTGCCTTGTTTTTCAATTTGACTTTGTCTTACTTCCAAACAGTGAGGGTGAGGTATTTTGCAGGAACATATCTCTCCTCCTGCACCAGGTCTCCCCAGCGTTCTCTGATCAGCATCAGTGTCTGAGAGTGGAGCACCTCTAGCTGTAGTGATAAACAGAAGGAGTCTGGAAACAATGCAGTTAAGAAAATACATTGTGGGAAAGTCCAAATGAACTGAGATGAGTATCAGAAACATCTTTCCATTAACATTCATAACACACACATACCCTCAAGACACATGCACTTTCTGGGTAAAAGGGGCATTTGTGCCCAAAACAAACCTCTCTTTGACTTGGTGAGCTGCATTGCTAGCTTAGGTTTTGGAAAGGCAGAGCAGAGATATACTGATTAGCATTGTCGCACCTAACTTGCATCCATGATTAGGATCTTTGATGTTAGAAATGCTACCAAGCTGTTGTTTCTCAGTGTGGATGTATGTCGTAGACATGGAATTGTCTGGTCAGAACAAATCCTTTTGCCTCTTCGTTACATGGATTAGAACATGCATTGCAAATGACGCCCCTGTGCGTTAGCAGAAATGGGATTGAACCATGTATTTTCACACATGACCATCAACAAGAAAAGAATTCCATCTCACAAGATTTGCAATGTGACAGGCTGTAGTGCAAAAAGTGGTGCCTTTCCCTAAACAGTAACAAAACATGGTTGTGTTGTTTGAGAATTAAAGAGGGAAGGAGGGCAAGAAGAATGCAATTCTGCAGCTGTGTTTCTCATTAAAATGCACCATGCATTTGCTTGACCAGTCAATACTCTATATGCTCCAGCACACACTCCTGCCCTACTGCAGTAGTTCACAGCAGACTGGGATATAAGCCAAGTGGTTGCAGGAAGGTGGTACACCAAAGTCACATGGATCTGCACAGATATATGAACACACAGACCAGAAAAGGATACGCAAACAGTTGTACATGTCCTGTAGGGGTTTTTCATCTGCACATAGACGAGCCTGGACCAGTTCATGGATGAAGTTCACCTGCAAACTGTGGACCAAGGTTCGGCCATCTGTCAGTGTTGAGGGAGAGAGGAGCGAAAGAAGCGTGGGAAAGAAATAACAGACAAAGAAACATTAAGAGTGGGCCAGGATGACAACGATGAAAACACAAGAAATAACAATTAAGTATGCAGTTAAATTACTTGTACGGTATTTGCTGTGATCTTCAACAGTACAAAAATCTTAAGAGATGCCCTATTTGATAACCAACGTAATGTGATATTCCATTTTCTAACAAGGCAAACAAATTTCTACAGCTTTGACATACCTATGAGTTTTCAATAAATACAAACTAGTTACACAAATTTCTGTTTTAAACATTTAATACAGGTTTTTCCTTCCACTGCTTGACCATATATTTTCTTGCTTTTATAAAGAACTATAAAAAAAAATAAATAAAAAAAATAAGCAATAATATTCAAAGATTTGATAAAGACAATTTAGACAATATTTTGACAATCTTTCAGCAATCTCTATCGGCATAGTATCTTAATGGTGTCTCCCTTCACCTTTAAATACTTTAAAAGCCATCTCTGTTAAAACGTCAATTTAAGTTTGATCAGTGGTCAATGTTTTTGCTACATTTCTGATTACTGCAAGATCATCTGCAAACAGTTAATCTGTTCTCTGAAGGACACCTTTGTCAAACAGGTCTTATACAATCCTGATCAAAATTTTAAGACCAGTTGAAAAATTGCAAGAATTTACATTTTGCACTGTTGGACCTTAATAAGGTTCGAAGTAGAGTTTCAAAATGCAAAATGAAGACAACGGAGTGAGACAAAAAAAAAAAACTGAGTAAGGAATTTATTGAAAACAATTACACTGAAATAGGCTGTTCATCAGCCAATCAAAAGTTTAAGACCAAAGAGAGAAAGCTTTTTTGCCTTTGTCATCAGGAGGTCATGATAGTGTGAATACCTGACAGAAAATGACATTGAATCCACATTTTCGCACAGATTTTGACTTTTAAACGCTGTAGTTTTAAACTTTTGACCAGCTGATGAACAGCCTATTTCAGTTTAATTGTTGCTTTCAATAAATTGCTTACTCAATTTTTTTTTTTTTTTTTGTCTCACTCCCATTTCTTCTTTTTGCATTTTGAAACTCTACTTAGCACATTCTTAAGATCCAATAGTGCAAATTGTAAATTCATGCAATTTTTCAACTGGTCTTAAAATTTTGATCAGGTGTGTACATGTGCTTCTCAACTGAAAGCTCCAGGAGTTGATATGTGCATGTCTTACCTCCAGTTTCCTTGTCCTCCACCAGAATCTCCAACTTCAGCAACCTCCAAGGAATATCAGGGTCATCTCCCATTACGGTCAATGTGGCCTCAAACTCTCCTTCCACACGAAACTTTACACGCCCATTAGCTACACAAACATGCACACAAGCAAACAAAAGTTTAAGGTTAAGATCCTATTGAGACAAAGACGACTAAAAACAAGCTAATAAAAGTGTAAAAACAGAAAGCAGTTAACAAACTCTTAAGTCGATTTACACCCACTAAAATGTGCTTAAAGAAGCTGCTTACCAACTGTGAGGTTCGCTAACTGTGGAGGTAAATCTGTGGTGACAAGACGATGCCGTAAAATCTGATTAAGCTGGTTCAGGGTGGTCTGCTTCTCTGTCTTGGTAATTGGGTCTGGAGGAATGATCTTATCCTTCACAAATAGACAAAGCAAACAAACAATTAGGTGGGGAAGATATATAACAACGAGTTGATTAAAGTGTTGAGGTCCTGTTGGACTGACTACAAATTTGTTGCTTTATCAAGCAGGAAAGTAAATTTATAGACAAACTTACTCGAATGCACGTGGGTAAGCGTGGGTATGAACCTGTGGTCAGCACATCAATGGCAAAGGGGATGGCAAAGCTGGGCAAACGGGCATGCACTAAGGCATCTCTGGCTAGTGAGGCTAGCCTATCGGCTGTATCTACAAACAGGATTGTCTGCTGGTCCAAGAAGCTGGAGATCATCTGTGACCATGGGAAAGAAGTAAGTAGTAGGTTAGTGTGGTTTATGATGAGACTAAACATTTGTATTACTGAAGTCCGCCTTTACAGAATGTCACCTATATGTTTATTCACACAACTTACCGCACACTTCTCCACTTTTCCTGCATTGCTTGCCCACTTCACCAGTGCTAGGAGACGCACAAATAACTGTCTGGTACGACTGGCAAATTGTACAATCTCTATTTTTCTGGAAAAGGAATGCAATTTTTAAGTTAAAACAAAGTTTGTCAAAACCAGTGATTAAAATAATTATGTTTTAAGGTTGCTTTAGAGGTGACTGGGGGATATTTACCTTTCCATATCGGTTTTCCTGGGAAGTCTGAAAGAAAAATATTACATATTTTAGTTTCACACTGTATCCAATCTTGCAGGATAGGAATAGTCTAAAACTGGCATTAGGTTATCATGTGATACCCTGATATAAATCTAAATTTGTAAACGAGGAAAAAAGCTAGACGCCTGGTATAGAAAACTAATGCAAGTGGTCCATCATCAACCTGAAATACTAATGTGGTCACCACTTATACTGGATAGCTTTGTGGGTTCACACTGGAAGAATGATGAAGTGACTGATGATAACCGGTGTAGTGCCGAAATCCGAACCCCAGCAGCATTTCACACAAGGGAGTCGACTTCTTCAAGTGGGTCTATCAGTAGCAACAGGACAGGCCTACACCATATACCCCTGAAATGGTTAGGTTCAAGGATAAAAGCCCTCGGTCAGAGTTAGGACAGAGGTTAGAGGAGGTTGCAGTAATGTAAATAATGCTTAATACCACAGGGGGTTGGATTTGAGCACTACACCGGTACGCCCCCTCACATCACACCGAGCTTTGACATTAGCGCTATCTATTAAGTTAGACTAAATACTAAATTAATCTCTGCATCAATGTAAGATTTTCTACATCTTTGTTAATCCCCAAATTTTACTGTACTGTCCGAAAGTATTGCATTCACTCTAGTCTACAAACTTTAGCCGATTTACCTAGCTGGCTAGTAGCTGCTAAGTTAGCTTTAAGGCCTGTGACGCTAAAATAATACTTACAGTTCCGCCAACAGGGTGATTTCATGGTAGGTTCTTTGGAGCAGGAAGTCGATGAGCATACTCAATCGGACCCCCTGCGTGGCCGGTGCCCCGGGTGGCGGTTGTTGTGGACCCGAGACAACTGGACCTCCGAGCGGGACGAGTTGCCCATCTGACCCAATCTGCACCGGGGCCATTTTACAAAGAGGATACAGACCGGGTAGCTACGGCGATGCACACCCGAAGCTACAACGAAAAACTACTGAGCCGTATTAGCTAACTCCTCACGAAAATACACTTTTTACGGTCTCAACATTTCTTTCTTGAAATGAATTTCTTCGCAGGAACTTGGCTTCCTTTTCAGCGGAAAACTTAAACTAATACAAAAAACTGGTAACTCATGACGGAGACGGACTCAATGCCGCTCGGCCGCCATCTTTGCTGTCGGGAGTGATTATAGAGGAGGGAAAGAAAACCCAGACAGGAATCTGGAGGAGCACACTCACAAACAGCTCCATGTACAACTGGGTTTAACGACAAATTACTGCTTCCCAGAACACTATTATTTAATGTCAGGTGCACAGTTCCCAAGAAGTGGGTGTAGGTATGGAGCTTTGCAAGCCATTTGGTGCAACAGCATTAAAAATAAGCCATTAAAACCCTAAATGAAAACAAAAAAATAACCTCATAAGTGTAGGGCATAATTCAAGATTCAATGAAAAAGAAATATATTTAACCCTCAAACACCCAAAGGCATCTATGGATCTAAAATGCTGAATAATTATTGAACCACTAATCCAATATAGTGAAATAATTGATGTAAAATATAGTAAGTTAGTTTTTCTGCTGCATCAGATCAGTCTTTTTCAGATGAATCCATAGTCTCTCTAATAAACATGGTAACACAGTCATCTGCAACATTGGTTCAACAAGGCATCTGTTTTGATATAACAACTTTCGAATTTACGCTGAGATTTTATGATCACCTACACAGTAAGTATATTAAACTTAGGCAAATAACAGATTTTCCCTGAGGAAATGCAAAGAATAATAGAATAATTAATGGTGATAAATTGCTAGTTAATGGTCAAATGTAGAGAAAAAAATATTTGAAATTTACCAAACAAATTATTCTGGTATTTATGGGTTAATATGTTATGGTTTGACAACTGTTAATGACTATTTAGAGATTTCTGTGAAATATTCACATTTATCTTTGAGAAGCATTTAAATGTTAAAAAAAACAAAAAAAAACAAACTGTGATTCAAGAGTTAGGAATCCTAGATTAATTTCTACCAGTGATGTGATTAAAGTTTAGCTTTTCTGTTTACTGCAATGTGTAGCTAAACCTATGGAAGAGGATTAGGGCCACTGGGGGGGGGGGGGGGGGGGAATTCAAATCTATATATTCTGAGATTATAGTCAGAATTCTGACTTTTTTCCTCAGAATTCAGGTTTGTTTGTTTTTTTCTGACATTCAGGGAGAGTGTTACTTATGCTTTATGGCATGCAGGAGGAGTAGAGCAGGCTGACATAATAACGGATGTAGGTGACTTTTTACGCAGAATTCTGACTTTAATCTCAGAATTCTGACTTTTTTCTCAAAATACTACTACTACTACCAATAAAAATAGGTTGGACCTTAATTTTTTTTTTTTTTTTTTTTTTTTTCCAGTGGCTTTAATCTTCTTCCATACTACACCCCCTTTCAGATCTGGACCAATAATGTAGATCTGTGTCATGGTTTGGTTCAGGGTAAAGACAACAAAACTAAAAAGAATATATTGCTAATAGATTCATTGAGTGCATTCCTTAGATCTAGTAAGATTTGTGTTTGCTCTCTTATCTATACATAGTGATGTCACCACTTTGTTTTTCTTCCTTTTTTTCCTCTTAACCTCCTCTGTACCATGATAATGAGGAGCTGTATAATCCTAGAAAAGCCATACAGCAAGGGGGTGTTTTACTTGTGCTTTACTTTCTGTATTCTCACTTTAACATGTCTTGTGACTCATTCTGTTAGTGTGATACCATAAAGATGTTGCCAAAAATGCTCTTTAAAAGGTATTTGTGTGTGTAAAGCTCAAACACACTTTTGTACATGTACATGGGTCAGTAATATCACATATTTATTTCAGAGAAGATCTGTAATCTTATTTTGATGTTTCGATTAACATCACTAATTTGAGGACCTAGAATAGGGGTGTCAAACTCATTTTAGTTCAGGGGCCACATACAGCCTAATATGATATAAAGTGGGCCAGACCAGTAAAATAATATAAATAATAGGATAAGAATGTTTGAGTGAAAAAAGTAAATTGCGTAATGAAAGTGTTTACATCTACGAATTGTACTTGAACATAACATGAACAACTAGAAGAGCACTCAGAGAGCGCAGACCTCCGCCAAGGCAGATCAGCCCTCCTACCTCCCCCACCCCGATCACCACCAAAATTTAATTTGTTCCTTGTGCCAGTATCAACATTTCCTGAAATTTTCATCCAAATCCGTCCATAACTTTTTGAGTTATCTTGCACACAGACAGACAAACAAACAGACAAACCAACACCGGCAAAAATATAACCTCCTTGGCAGAGTCAAATATGAACAACCTGAAAATTCTTTAGTAAGGTAAGTGCAATGTTAAAAATATTAGGCCTTAGTTTATCATTTATACATGTGAATCACAACTTAGAGATCACAGTTTATCTACAAATACATAAAACATTAAATAACAGGGAGAATATTATTAAAATTCCACATACTTCTCATAAGACATTTCAGATATTCACATTTTTGTAAAAGGCTAGTCTGTAAATGTAAACATTTTTGTGTAATTTTACCTTTTTTTACACTAAAACAAAGAGACAAATTTACAGTTGTCATTATTTATAGGTTATTATAATAGTTTTTTACTGGTCTGATCCATTTTAGACTGAAATGACCTAAAAGGATTTTAACATCCTTGATTGTTAATATCTTCAGTGTAATTTTTGCATTTCACAAATTCATCCCAGGGGCCTGATTGAACCCTTTGACGGGCCGGATTTGGCCCACATGGCCACATGTTTGACACCTGTGACCTAGAAGGACAAGGAACATACAGGGTGTAGCAGAACTGACAAATATTAAAACTATGTAATAATCCATAACATACCACCCATAATTCCAAACTTCCTGGATTGTGACCCATTAGGACAAAGCAGAGAGTAGTGTTATTGATTCAACATTTTAGACTTTTATCATCCTAAAATTTGTTGCTTGAGACCCAAAGAGGTAGGCTTTCAGATACATATATTGTAAGATTAAAGAGCTGAGAAATGCTCTACATATTCATTTAAATTTTCAGTCAAAATAATTTTTTCCTTCTTTCCCTTGAAACTTGCCTATATCCCCTAAATCGCTAGTTTTTCCTCCTTTTACCTCCACATTCTAGCCATGGACCTGACCATAAATACACTTATGAAGTTCTAATTCATTAATAAAAAATATTAAACTTCCTTAAAGGATGTTTTTCCTCACCATTGTCACCAGTCACAAATGTTTCCTCCTGAAGAATTCTGTTGGGTTTCTGTAAATTGTCTTGAGAGTCTTGTTTCGACCAGCTCTATATGTAAAGTGTCATGAGATAACTTTTGTTATGATTTAGCGCTATATAAATAAAATTTGATTGATTAATGTTTACAATCACAAAATCCTGTTTTGGATGCTCTTAGACCCTGTGCTTAGAGTCTCTTTCAACCATACCTGCTCTGAACTTGTTTGTATGCACTGGTGAAGTACTTCCATATTGTACTTAAGAACTCTCCTTTAATAAAACTATTTATGTAGTTGTTGACTTTTTTTTAAGTTTATCTTTGAGCAAGATATTTTACTCTGCATTCTTCTTCATTCAAGTCTTACTCATTCAGATGTATTATTATAGTATAGCTGCACCCAGTAATTACAATGAGCCCCATCATCACCACCTGTATGCTTTGGCGCATTAATAATAAACACTCAGTAATATTTTGCCAATAATTCTGGGTTATTACAAACTTTTGGTAATGTAAAATCCTTTATATAGTTTTGAATCAGGGTGTTTTTGAAGTGTGGTGTTGCTACTGAAGTAGAATGTCTATGTGAGTACTACTGCGTGAATATGACTTGTTTTATTATTTTTTTAATATAATCGTCAACTATTCATTGTATGATCACCCCATGCTATAGGAGGCGATATAGTCAAGTGCGTCAATTTGCTCGGCTTTTTCCTCCGGTTTGTTTTAATATACGGAGTTGATCATCCTTTCCCGGAGCCGGAGTGACTTATCAGAATCAGAGGGGTTTTATGCCCTTTCCATTCAGCGGCTGGTGTGTTTGCCGAGGTCCACTCGGTTGCGGTGCAAACGAGCTCACAGACAACGCTGACTGTTGGACTTCACGTTGTCGTCTGGTGTGTTTTATTGAGCAGCATTTGTGTCCGACTGCGCTTCCGCCATGTTGAACTGATTCAAGTTGTGAGTGACTGCTGGGACCGAAGTGACAAGCCCCAGAAATCGGACTAGATAGAGTTAGGGGGCTGTTACCGCGCCGGTGACGCAGGAAAAACACCCAGAAGCAGAAGAAAAACGTAGGAATTAGATCTTTCTAGTAACAGGTTTGTGTCCTGCGAAACTGTCACCGATATAGGCCACGTTTATGTAATATTCGACGACACCATCGTTCAAGGCTGGACGTAGCCCGTAAATAGAGGGGGAAGTCATATCAAATTCCTGGTGAGTTGTTAGCTAACTAACGCTAGCTCGGTTCGCTGGCTGCTGATTGTTAGCCGGCTACTGCTAACATAGCGTCAGCTGGCGGTGGATGCAAGGTAACATAACTGATGTTAGCTGCCTTGTGTTGTTCAGTGCTTAACGGCCATTTCTCTTTCAGCTACTGTTGTTCGAACAATATGCAGTGTCAACGCAATTAAACAGATATTTCTGTTTTTATGGTACGTGCAGTCTGAGCACAGCCTACCACGATAGATTCACTGAAGCAACGCTAGCGCTAGCTACCCGCAAAGGGCTTCGACGGTGTCTACAGACTGAGCATTTACATTTCCTTAAAACGCTACATGTTTACAAGTTAACCGAAATGTAGTTGTCTATGAGTTTCGTGGCTTTGCGTTTTACCCACAATAGCTCGATCACAAACACTTTCCTTTTACAATTTCGTATCACTTAAGTGCCAAAATTTTAATGTGTTTGTTTTAGTTAAGTTATAACTTGGCGATAAACGATGCAGGTCAGAGCACTCAGTCAAATTTCAGGAAATAGACGACTCCCCTGTCACTAACATTTTTACGTTATCTATGATAGCGAACTGTCGTCCGGTTGGTTTATTTTTAACGTTGAAAACGGCTGCAAACGAAAATGAAACTTAAATCGTAATAATCTCTTGGCATATAAGGGAAGTAGTTGGTTGTCGAGTCACATCAACAAGCTACTTGTCAAAATAGAAATGTTAGCTAAACGAACCGTAGGGTATTTACTCGCATGGAAGCTAACTGCTAGCTTCAACTGTTTATCTAGATTGCTCGTAGTTAGCATGACAGATGTTCATTGTAAATGGCGTTACAGGGACATAGTTGATTAACGTTAATGCCAGGGAAGGTAGTGGTCGATCGATAATGGTTTTAGTTATTGACCAGAACCCTGATGGTTAAGCCTGTCAGTAATGTTGCAAAGGTTTGCGAGACAAGTATAACGTGAGGCCCGAACGAATAATGAGGCCTGCATGTCTCAGCGCAATGGGCTTTGGACAAGGCCTTCATTGCTCTGCTGTCTGTCTGGGCGGATCGCCTTGCAGGCTAACCTAACGTTAGTTGCCGCAGCTAGCTAGCAGCAGGCGTTAACTACCTAAACCACCAGCTGTTAACGGTAGTTAATGGCGCTAGTTTGTGCTAGTTGTTACGTAAGGTCACCGCTTGCTCCATTTGTCCAAATATTATTTATATTTTGAATGTATTCCACAGTAGCCCACGAAATATTACGTTATTGACTTCACCGTTTCGAAGATGTTTTAAAATACCTCTAACGCTAAGGTTATAAAGCCGGTTCATACCCAAGGGCCGCAGTGGCACTTAAATCTCGCCTCTAGAGTGGTTATCACTCTGTGTCATTTTATGATACTTTTACAATTAATGTAACTCAACACAGTGGTCTTGTGCGTCATTAAACTAACCCACCCTTTACCCACATTAGTAGATAAAGACATGTATTACTGTTATATCACGCTACTAGCAACAAACCAACGACACTTGTCAAATTTTGATCACTGTATTTGTAATGAGTGCTCTGGTCCACTCTGCTTATTATTAGGTACATATTATGTCCCACCTGCAAAATCGAAAATAAACTAGTTTCACTACCCTTAATTACTGAAAGTACTCACACATCCGTCGTAACTGTGGATTGTGCTACTCAAACAACGTTTTTGTTTAATGCTTAATAAAAATGCATGATGGATGAAAGCCCACACACCCTTGATGTTACAACTGTGTTAACTTGCCAATAAGCATGCATTGCTTGCATCCAACCATTCTTCTCCAGGATGTCTGATTAGCTATCTCAGTTCAGTTCATGGCCATTTGTGATATGCACAGATACAAAAAAGCCTTCCTTTGAAATGGTTCCTTTGCCTGAATACATTTTAACAAGAATACATGAATACAAGTTATAAACAAGTTTTATGACCCTGACTGTAATTATTGACGTTTAATATCTTAAGTGCAGATTTGGATATGCAGCGTATCATTCATTGTACTCAAATATGTTGATTTTGGTAAATTATGAATGCGTGGACATTGGAGGCAGCAAAACCAGTTAAACAGATATAAAGGAATGAAGACGGTCATAATGACTCACAGTCCTCCATCCTCTGGAGTTCACAAAGGGTCAGACTTCATATTGGGATTGTCTGTTTTACTGAAGCTTTCTGCTGGTTGCACAGTCTAGAGGATGTGTTGTTTGTCTTTTTGATATCTCACTTTGAAAACATAAAATCATCGGCATCTAGTGATGACCTGCATTTTATTTACTTTGATTACAGTAGTTGCTGTGGAACTATATGACTTCAGTGCAGGTGACATCTCTCTTTTTCATATCAACTTGGGCCAAAATACCATTTTAAATGTCTGAATGGTTCAAGTGTCACATTGTTTGCCTTGACATTGGTGGTTGTTGATGTTTTACCAACATTCTTGATTTTCAAACATTATTATTTGATTGTAGTCCTCTGGGAAATTACAGACAAATAGACATTAAGAGCTCACACTTTACTGTTTATACTTATACCTCAAAGATGTATATTCAGAGACTATTTTTTACCAGCCATAGAGAGAGGCAGATTAATTTGAGAATCATCAGACTGTTACTTATCTGTCCTCATTTAATGTCTAAATATGTGGCTGCTATCTATTGAAGCAGAAATATTAATATAGTTTGGTCTGAAAGCTATCTTTTATTCTTGTCCGTTTTGAAATATTGATGTCAATTAAGATAATTTAATAAAGATTATTTACAGAATGTTTCCACAATATGATATACTGCATGTCACATATTGCACAGATACTAGAATTTATGAGTTCTATACTTGCCTCAAGTATAATATTTTAGTGACTGTTTTACTGAAATTGAATTTTGTACAAGCTATCTCATTTGTTGAAGTTGGTACTCAAATTAATTGGACAGGTGGTAATATGGCATCATCACTAATAAGAAAATTGTGACAAAGGAAAAAGCTGATGAGGAGTAGATTCCTCCAGGATGCCAGTGCCCCTTCTATAGGGCCTTCTGAAAGGTTGAATGAACATGAAAGATGTAAATCATGTCCTATACCTTTGGAGTCACCAGAACTCAACCCAGCTTGAACCCCTGTGAGAGGTTTTTGGATTTATTTGACTGAACTCTCTACCACCATCATCAGAACACAGAATGAATGAATATCTTTTGGATGAATATGTTGAATCATTGTCAAGATGCATTAATGCTATTCTGGTGATGTGTGGAGCCAATTCCTTACTTACGCCACGTTTCCACTACGTGGTCTCGACTCGACTCAGCCTTTTTGTGTTTTCATTATGAAAAGGACCTGGAATCTGGTACCCGGTACGAGTTTTTTGGTATCATCTCTGCTGAGGTTCCAGGACTGGGGACCAGATACCAAAACGTGACGTGTAAACACTGCAGACCACTGATTGGTCAGAGAGTCGTCTCTGTGACCCGCCGTTTTACAAAAAACAGATGCGCAAGTTTCCAGTAAAAATAGCGGTAGGTTAATCCACATGATGACAGCCTGCAAAACTACACCATGGTTTGTCGAGGAGGTTCAGGCGTAAAAATTCAGCATGAGCTTGAGAAGACAACACACAACGAGCGAGTTTATCAGCAACTCTCTGAACAGACGACATGGAAGTAACACACCGCATCACTATGACGTCCAGGTACTGTAAAGTCGGTAGTATCCTGTAATGGAAATGGTCTCCAGGAATAGGACCTGGTACCTGAGTTGAGCCGAGCCAAGTTGGGCTGGTTCCATGTAGTGGAAACGTGGCATTAGAGACTTGTTTATTAGCCATCTTTATGTCAGGAGTGGCAGGGAGCTCCAGCAGTTATGCCTTGTTTCCACTATGTGGAACTGACTCAACTCGGGTACCAGGTACTATTCCTGGAGACCGTTTACAGGATACTCCTGACTTTAGAGTACGTGGTCGTCATAGTGATACTTTGCATAACTTCCGTGACATCTGCTCAGAGATTTGCTGATAAACTTGATTGTTGCATGTTGCCCCGTCAAGTTCACACTGAATTTTTTTCGTCGGCCACCAAGAACAGAAATGTGTGAACCTCCTCGACCGACCCCAATGTAGTTTTGTGGACTGCCATCATGTGGATTAGTCTACCGGTATATTTATTGTAAAGTTCTGAATCTGTGTTTTTGTTTTTGTTTTTTAAGAAATGGGGGGTCGCACATCGATGACGCAATGATGCAGAGACAACTCTCTGACCAATTAGTGGTCTGTAGTGTTTACACGTCATGTTTTAGTATCTCTTCACCCATTTTGGAACCTCGGCCGCGCAGATACCAAAAAACTAGTACCAGGTACCAGATTATTGGTTCTTTTACATAATGGAAATGCAAAAAGGTCAGGTCGAGCCGATACCACATAGTGGAAACGCAGCATTAGATGGTGGTGTTGTTTGTGGTGGGTGTACAGATGCATTAAGGCCACTCTTTGTTTACTGCTGGCAGGTTTGTAAAAGTCTTCTATGGGTCAGAGGATTTAGGCCATAGTTATAGTGTAAGATAATGAGGTGTTTATAGCCACAGTTAATCAATTTCAGTAGTTACAGTGAAACCAAAACATGAGATGAGATCTTTTGTTTTCTTGTGTGTTTATTTATTCGGTGTCTTCCTTTAATTTCATTTGATTTTTGATTTACTCTGGCCACTAGGAATTATGGGGGACAGGATTTCTGCAGGTTCTTGAAACATCTTCAATCCAGTGATCTGAATTTTAGGACTTAAATATCAGAAATGGATTTGACAGTTCTTAAAATTGAATAAAATTCCCATTACTGTTCTGTAGTTGCAGTAAAATCAGTCTTGGAAAACTACCAACATGTTGCAAGCATGGACTTTGCTCCCTACTCTAAACCTAATAATAATTATTATTATTTTTATTTTTATTGTTGTTGTAATTGTTATTATTGCACCCTAAAATAAGATATAAATTGTTTAATCTGATAGGTTAAATGCAAGTTCAGAAAAATCTGGCAAATTTAGTCCTTTGTTGAAGTCTGTTGAAAAAGGATTTGAAGCTTGCCACATTGTAAGAAAACAGTCAAATGAGGAACTTAGAAAATAAAATGGGTCATAAATTATAATTACATTGGTCATAAATGTTATGCATTTTTACTTATAGAAATGTAAGAACATTTAAAGTTATGGTGATGCAGTTTTAAATCTAAAATCATTCACATTTTCTCCTGTGTCAGGCTTTCAAATGTGGCTTTTTCAATGACATGTACTTAGTCACTGGACTCTGAACATTTGTTTGGGCACACACTAGTGGTCAGTCACCCACTACACCATTATGCATGCTATAGATGGGTGTCTTTCCCCAGTACAAGTCTTAAACCATCTGTAAATCTAGTTTGCTTGAATATCATAAGTCACTATGTCAGTCTGCTGATAATTCTGACCTTTACCCCTCATCTCTGCTTCAGGTTATGCAATGGTCTCAGCGGCACATCCAGATCTCCAGGTGCTTGTGTCCCTCTCTCGTGTGTTCGGGCTCTCTTCCCTCTGCTCTACAGCTGAGGTGGCTGTGATTTCCCTCCTGGCCAGCGCTCCCTAAGAGGCCAAGATTGCCAAGATCTGCCCTGTGGCGAGCATGACGGCCACCACGCGTGGCTCTCCGGTGGGGGGCAATGACAGTCAGGGCCAGGGCCAGGCACCTGATGCTCAGAGCCAACCCCCTCTGCCACAGAACCAGGTTAGTATCTACTTTCCAGCAAAACCATAACATGACCTTTGACAATCTTTCAGTGTCCTGACTGTGTTTTTTTTTTCCTTTATGCAGAATATTTGTAATGTTTCCATCCCTCTGCTGGCTTCTGCCTTCATCCAAATCCCTCTTGTATTTTTTTTAAGTAGACACTTGTAATTAAATTAACCTATGACAGGAGAAGGAACTGTGAGTGTCTTGATATCCCCTTTGTGTTAGTCCAGACACTGCAGCAGTTTTTAACAGATATTGCTCGTACCTAACCACACACAGATGCCCAAGGGGATGAAAAGGGAAGGAGGATGGGAGGGAGGAAGGAAGGGAGCGGAAAAGAGGGAGAAAGAGAGTAAAGGGGAGGCATCAATGAACAGAGCCTCCTGAGCGATGGATAAAGGATGTGTGTGTGTGTCTTTGTGTGTGTGCTTGTGCAGCCCAGTGTTGGTTCGAGATGAGCCGTAGTGAGACGTGAGAGGCAAGCTGCCTATGTAGGTCAGCCAAGCAGAAGGAGCCTTCACCACACACCCCCACATTTCATAGTTCTCATTTATGCATCTCTCCTGTCAATGTGGATCCCCCATTAATCTCTTATACACATCTGCTCATACCACCAATGATGCTCATACACACCCTGGAAAAGGCAAGGATTTGAAAAAGGGTCGGTCACTTTGGTGCTTAATTTAACACTATCCTTGTACTTGTTGTTCTAACTCTCCTCAGTCTAAAATACATTTTTTTGTGAGGCTATTTGCCCACACTGTTATAAACCAGCATACCAACTCAAGTATACTTCTAATACAAGCATGTCTACGTTTTGGTTCCTCTAAGAACAAAAAGATTGTTATAACATTGTTCTGTGTTCTATGCCATATACAGTGCTACAATTTAATTGACTTTGGTGGCTTTGTTTAAAGGCCTGTTAAGAAGAACCACCTGCCTTTGCACCTGCATCCATGTACACTTGGTGACCTGAACAATAGAAACCCCACCCCCATGAAAGAAGTGTGCCTTACTTTTATATGGATATAAGTCACTATAGAAACAAGAGAATTAAAAACACAATTTAAGTTCCACTCTCACTTGCAGATTAACAAGTTACTCTTTTTTTTTTTAGTCAATAGGGTTTTTTTGGCTGCTCTGTTTGTCTATAGAGTTTAACATTTTTTTTTAAATTTCCAGAGCCTGAAAAAAATATTTAAGACGCATTTCTTGTGCATATTGTGTGTCACAGTTCAGTGACAGTAACATTGCCATTTTGCATCTTATCGACAATATGATAATATGCACATTTGATCTTCCTCTGTTTTTCAAACTTGCATACAAATATTTCCTATTCAGAATTGCTTCTTCTGAATCATAATATTTTTTGCTTTGATGCAAATGTCCTGCCTGCATCTGTGTACAAAAATATAAACCTCCTAAATGTCAAAGAATACTGCCATGAAAAGTGCATTTTTCAACAATTAAGCATGACATAAAACCAGATAAATTTTTCTAGTGCTACAAGATACCGTATATATAGTCATACTGTGCACCTCTGGTTGATTGTCATGGATGGATTTTTATTTTGCTTGATAATATAAGATGGACTGGGTTTAAATGAAAAATTCAGAAACTGCATAGTTTTACAAGTAACCAGAAGAGTGAGTAGAATTTCAACCTGCAGTTTCAGATTGTTGTCATGACCTACAGTGATCTGTGGGATTGCCAGAATTTCTGCAGCTGACAATAAGAATGTTTGCTGAAGACATTTTGCAAGACCCTGCATTTTTCACATTCAGAGAAGTCATTTTTAATGTTAATGGATTATGAAATGAATCAAATCATTAAAAAAAGAAAATTCAAGGACAAATTCTGCAGCTGTTACCGTGGTGCCACCCTGAGGCCAAGCTTTACATATTATGCCCCTCAGGCTGTAAAGTACTGTATAACATTAAAGTTGTTTCTGGTTTGTTGAGCGGTGCTGCCTAACTGGGTTTTCTTATGATACTGTAGAAGACAGAAGTCATTTGTCAAAATGTGTATGGCAAGCATCCTGCCATTTACATTACAGCCTATAGGTGTTTTAATTTAATTGAATTTTACTTGTCTGCATATATATTTTTTAACACGTTGGGATACTTTGCGCCTTGTAGTTTTTGACATTTTGACTGAAGCAGCATTTCTTCTTATGTTTCTTTGATATTTCCAGACTTCATCTCCTAACTCATCTAATGAGAACTCTCCAGTGAGCCCACCAGATGAGCAGGGCCAGGGGGACGGACCCCCTCAACTGGAAGAGGAGGAGCCTGCCTTCCCTCACACTGACCTAGCCAAGCTGGATGACATGATCAACAGGTATTTACTCACATGCTGACAGACAAGCTGTATCCTGTGTTATTTCGTTGCCTCCCTTGCTTACCAGTGACAGCTTGCAGTGTTTGCTCTAAAGAACTAACTACCTGGTTTAGTTCTCTTGAAAGTAAGTGTTTTCTTCTATTGCACAGTTACTGTTCAGCTTTACAAGATGGCAGTCTCATCCTCTGCTATTTGTCCCCTTTACCATTACAGTGCTACTAATGAGACTTACAAGTGCATTTAGTTTTTGTTTTTGTTTTTTTTTTGTTGATTCATGTGTTCTTTTTTGTTTTTTTTCTTCCAAGGCCTCGTTGGGTTGTTCCAGTTTTGCCAAAAGGAGAGTTAGAAGTCCTCTTGGAAGCTGCTATAGATCTGAGTAAAAAAGGTAGGAATGCACAGATTTTGTTTTTGATAGGGTATTTTTTGTATAGAGTCGTGAATTGACAAGAAAAACTGTTCACATAGTTATTACATCCTGTGGTACATTTATACTGCCACTTTGCCAGACATGAATGAAGAGACTGAGACTAAAATACAAATTTAGTGAAGACCCCCATTGGAAGGAGAAGAGTTTGATTAGGTTTAATCTGTGTTCCATGGAAGCTAAATCATTGTATGTAGTTGCCCAGATATGAAGTGTTTCTTGCATTTTTACTTGTCTCAATAAAATGTTTGGTCATCCGTCATGTATTTCTAGAACTAACTGATAGATAGTTTATTAGTGAGTAAAATCTAGAAAATAGTGAGAAGGGTCTTTATTGTTTTTGTTTTTAAATAACTCTCTGTTGAGAAAACTGTGTCCAGATTTCATTAATGCGAAACATTAAATACTAGTGTCTTTTTCATTTGAGAAGCCGCAAAACCTTGCAACGATTAAATACAAGAAAATTTCTATCATATATGATTATTGTGAATAATTACACTGAACATAGGACACAAAATCTTTACACTTTCAAGCTAATTGTGTTGTTTGACTAAACACTTTATATTTAATCACACAGTACAGTAAAGATAAAATTTAATTAGAACATCACACTTTTTTTAGTCATTTCCTTTGTTGGGTATTAATCTTGTCAGTGATCAAAAATTAAAAGGTAATGTGTAGTAATACCAAACATCACTGGGAAATTGGTGTTGCATACTAGATATTAACCAAGTTTTGACAGCAGTGTCAAGACAACTAAGCCAGATTTAAAACAGCCTCCTCTTAGTGCCATGCTTTTAATTTCATTCTGTTTGATGTTAAAAATGCTCTGATGTTTTTACCACTTTGTTAAAAAATGTTTTCTTCTGTTAATTGTATTTCATTTTGTGGGCTGGTTAATGTGTGTAGATGTAATTAAATTACTGGTGCCCGTTTTTGCAGGATTGGATGTTAAGTGTGAGGCATGTCAGAGGTTTTTCCGAGATGGTCTTACCATATCCTTTACCAAGATTCTGACAGACGAGGCAGTCAGCGGCTGGAAGTTTGAGATTCATGTGAGTCTTCAATCACACTTTTTTCTTTAGTGTAAACAAGCCACCACCCATGGGAAAATAGTCTGTCTTTAATAGTGAATAAAAAGAGCTGGCGCATCAAAAATGCTACCTTTTTAGAGGTTATGCTACAAAAGAATATTCAAAGGGATATGTGGTTTTATGGAGCATTTTACAGCAATTTGGCATATTGTGAAGTCACATGATTCAGCATAGCCATCATGTTTTTTTCTCTCTGAACGGAAATCTTTGTTTTAATGGTCATATTCATTGTTCAAATAGAAGTCTTGCTTCTAAATAGATTTTTTTTTTCAGAGTTTTCTTCAAAGTTTTCTTCAAAGGATAAAATGTGGTGCCAACAGCAATCAATGGTCTTTTGTTAGAAGAAACTAATGTTGGCTATTGTGTTGTATTAGCTGAGATTGATTACTGGAACCTTTTCACAACTAGTGAAGAGACAAAGACTTAAAGGAGCTAAAGGTCTATGTTTCTCCTGCCACCATTGCTGTCATTTTTTACTCTGTATTACTTGAAAATGTTACATAAATGCAGTTTTACCTAAACCAAGCCACTCAAAAGGTTAAGAAGCAGCCAGATAGTTGTAAACTGCTAATTTAAACCTTATGTAAATTATATCTCTGTATATAACTGTATAATCAGTTGCTTGACACTTAACATGGCCGTAGTCTTTAATTTCACAGATGTGTATTGTAAAATATTGGTACAAAGATTAGTCTTAAAGTAACACATGATGTATGCAGTCAAAATTTGGAGTTTAATTCTGTGGCAGTTGTACTATTAATACTGTCATAATGAGTCATATACTATGTCTTGTAATTTCACTTGCTATTTAGAAATTATTTTTTAAGTATTTAAAAAAAATATCCATTACTAATGAAAAACAAGACATAATATACCATAAATATTTAAAGTCGTGACTCTAAAATGAGACCTATAAAGAACAAGACGACACAAGAGCTTGGTACCAGTTAATGCTTTCCAACTTTGTAGATTTTGTAGCTTTTTGCAGTTTTCTCTGCAATGGTTTCATCATTCTGTTTGAATTGAAAAGAATAGCACACAATGGGCTATATCAGTGTGCAGGTTTGAGAGAAATAGGTCTGGGAATTGAGAGTGAATTGTATTTTAACCTGTGTGATACTCGGGGACGACGTAAAGCAGAGTCTCACTAAACCAGATGTAGATCCCTACATTCCTGAGGAAGAACATTATCTATTTGGCTTCATAATTCTGTGCTCCACCCTATTATGTTCTTTATTTCTGTGTTTTGTTCACTTAAGGTTCATTTATTGATTCTTTACTCTAAATTTGTTTCACAGAGGTGCATCATCAATAACACACATCGGTTGGTGGAGCTGTGTGTGGCCAAGCTCTCTCAGGACTGGTTCCCTCTACTAGAGCTCCTGGCCATGGCCACCAACCCTCACTGCAAGTTTCATATTTACAATGGCACGCGGCCCTCTGAGACCGTCCCCGCTGGAGCACAGCTGGCCGACGATGAGCTCTTCGCCCGACCTCCAGACCCACGATCTCCTAAGGTAAAAAATAAATAAATAACACCAACTGTTAGCAGATACGGTTGGAATCATGTTCATCAAAATTTATCAAGCAAATTATAAAATCCTCAAACTTTGTGACGACAGTGTTGTTCAGTCGGCCACTACTTCAGATTTGAATGTCTTGACTTGCACTTAAAGCTGCATATGACTTCCGTCACCAAGTTTTCATCAGATCTGTAAAGCCTGAGTCATAGGCTAAGGCGGAATCCCACTTCACCCCTTGCCCCCCACCCCACCCCTGCCCCTCAGTTTTGCACATACACGTGAAGGGGTAGTGTTATCCTGATTCTCAATTAGACGGAGGGGAAGGGCAAAGGCAGAGGGCTGTATAGCCCTCAAAATAGAGATATTTCAGGACCACACTACAAACAGACGGGTAGGACAAATTTCCCATAATTCAGTTTGAATCGTTGGCAAGATAGAGGTAAACACAGCCAAAAAGTGCTGCAGTGTGATGAAAGAAATGCACAAATGTGCGTATTTTCTTCGTAAACAACTTAATCATTTGATCAACCATTCAATGCCGTTTTAATGTGTTAAAGGTAGCATTTCTGCAATTTATAGTTGATAGCTGCAAAAAGATGACCAAAGCCCATGCAACAGAGATGTTACAGCTACTGACAGCATGGGGAATACTTTTGGATACAAAGTTGTCGCATCTGTTCATAGTGGGATCGATTACTGGATACCAGGTCTCGAAGGGTTGTCCCATTTTATAGGGGAATGTTTCAACCCCTACCCCTTGCAGCTCCATTTCAAGGGGTAGGGGTAAGGAGGAGGGCCAAGGGGTGAACTGGGATTGGGCCTAAGTATCATGAATCTGTAAGTCTTTCTGTGAATGTCTTACCTCACAGTGAACAATTTCGAAGTGTACTCGACCATAAACAATCCATTTGTTTACAAACGGAGCTGGTAGGTCACTTGGGTATTTCCGGAAATTTGTCACGATGTGCATTGCGGGAAGCGGAGCTCCATGCAGCCGCAGTAGCAGCAACAACAAACATGTCGACCAAGCGAAAATGGGTGCGTGGAACTCCATTTCCCAAAAAGCACATCGCGACAAATTTTGGAAGATGCCCACGTGACCTACCGGCTCTGTTTGTAAACACATACAGTGTTTATGGTGGAGTACACTTTGAAATTGTTCACCATGATGGAAGAGATTCAGGTGAGTAATCATGAAAAGACAAAGGGATTCGTGATACTTAGGCTATGACTCAGGTTTTACAGATTTGATGAAAAATTGGTGATGAAAGTCACTTAATATTTATCATTAATATTAATATTTATCATTTAAATCAGTAATGAAGGTTATCAAATTATTGTCATTAAGTGCTTCAAAAAGTCATTAATCTGTCGTGCCTCACCTGATGTACTTCATTATTTCCAGTATTCTGATATAACTGAATGTCTAAAATGAACTAATTACTTTCAATCTTGTGTGATTTTACGTCGCACATTCCTTTATAGTATCTCCAGGGAAGTAAAAAAATATATAAATTGTTCCACATTCATCAAAACAAACTTTATTCTCCTGTGAAGGATAGCTGCTTGCCTTTTTTCCTTCTAGACAAAAACCATGGAGTGGCATCATAGTCATGCCTCAAGGGTATGCTTCAAAACAAAGAGAATCCCTCTCTGGAGTGGTCTGATAATGAAAAAAATGGAAGTCCAAGTCCACAGAACACTTGGTGTGTCAGAAAGCATATTATATAAAGCAGAAGGTGGATACACAAGGGAATAAGAATTTCACAATAAAAGAGTGATGAATACAGCGTGGGCAAGGGGTCAGGATGGAGTGAACTGCTGCACTATTTGCCTGCCTTTCTGCATTTGGCAAAAGGCCCACTACTTGTGTATCCACTATGCAAGTGTTAAGGCTCATTTTGCTAAATTTATTTTTGAGTTATTACTATATATTTAACCCTTTTGCTAAAAACTTTTTTCACTCATTTATTTATCCTTTGCTGTTTTTAGTTAGCTACTGATTAGCTAAAATGTCACAGTTATGTTTTGTGTCAGTCTCCCATTTGGCCTTCAGCCCCCAATTATGTGATGCCCTAAAATGGTGTTAAGCTTGTAACTACATACTCTGTTGCAAGAAAATTTCACCAAACATGATTTTTTATGCAAAGGAATTAGCATGTTTGTATTCCAAAGTCTTTGCTTATGCATTTAACAACAGTAGAGTTATAAATTACTTCTGAAACTGATAACTCTGTAGTCATTGTGTTTTTGTCTTTGTTTTTTTTAATTCACAGGGCTGGTTGGTGGACTTAATAAATAAGTTTGGGACGTTAAACGGGTTTCAAATGTTGCACGATCGCTTCATGAGCGGCCAAGCACTGAACGTCCAGATCATTGCTGCACTTATCAAGTGAGATTGTTAATGTAGTTGCACAACATTTTACAATATGTTAATATCTATTATTACTACTTGCCTAGATAGCAGAGTTCAGTTGGTGTAATGATCATGTTGTTATGTTTTTCTTTGAATTAACTTTGTGTCTTCTGCCTTACAGGCCTTTTGGCCAGTGTTACGAGTTCCTCACATTGCACACAGTAAAGAAGTACTTCCTTCCAGTCATCGAGATGGTTCCACAGTTTTTGGAGAATCTCACAGATGAGGAGCTGAAGAAAGAGGCCAAAAATGAAGCCAAAAACGACGCACTATCCATGATAATCAAGTCTCTGAAGAATCTGGCTTCTCGTGTACCAGGGCAGGAGGAGACCGTGAAGAATTTAGAGATTTTTAGATTAAAAATGATTCTTAGGTAAGTTTGATAGACTGTTTTTTTTGGATGTTCTTTGCATCAGATTGTTGTTAACAAAACTTTGTAAGCTCTTGTTTTATTACCATGTTAAAGTTCTCACTACTTTTTTCCCAGGTTATTGCAAATTTCATCTTTTAACGGCAAAATGAATGCACTAAATGAAGTTAACAAGGTGATCTCCAGTGTATCTTACTACACTCACCGACATAACCCTGAGGAGGAGGAGTGGCTGACAGCAGAGCGCATGGCAGTAAGTTCTTGCCCATTCTAGTTTAGTTTTTTACGTCTTTCATTTCACTTAACTAGAGGTGTGAATGGTTCCCTTTTTGTTGTCCTGTCCTACCTTAGGAGTGGATCCAGCAGAACCACATTCTGTCCATTGTGCTGAGGGACAGTTTGCATCAGCCACAGTATGTTGAAAAACTGGAGAAGATCCTTCGCTTCGTCATCAAGGAAAAAGCTCTTACCATGCAGGATTTGGACAACATTTGGGCTGCACAGGTGCGACGCAACAAATCTCTTTTTAATTCTTTGTGTCAGTCTATAGAAGTGTGTATCTAAATAAGGGTGAAAGATTTATTGGACTGTTCAAATTGATTTTGGGTCAAATATTCATCTTGAATTATTTCAAATAAATATAGGCATGTTGATACAGAAGATTATCTAATAACAAGTGTAGCGCTGCAGCTCTGGAAAAAAAAATTAAGAGATCATTGAAATTTCTAGAACTGATCCTGTAATGTGATTGAGAGGGAAATAGATGATCACAAGCTATCAAAGCTGTGCTGCATGCACCAGTAGTGACATAAATCATGCAACAATAATGTGAAAGGGTAGTGGAGAGCATGCCAAAAGCATGAAATATTTCCAATTTAAATGCCATTTTCTGCAAATAAGTGCTGTATATGACAAGATATTTGTAATCTAGGAAAATGTTGTCAGGAATAAGATGAAACACCCTTTTTACTCAAACGCTTGGATGTGGTTAAAAGCAGTTGTTTTACCTACAGTATATGTAGAAGAAACTGACTTTTGTGACAGTCGTCATAATCAGTTGAGATGCTTGAGCAGTGTCTGTCAGCGGGTAACCCAGCAGTCTGGTTGTTGTCTTTGTATACCTGCAGGCTGGTAAACATGAAGCCATTGTGAAAAATGTCCATGACCTTCTGGCCAAGCTGGCATGGGACTTCTCACCTGAGCAGCTCGATCACCTTTTTGACTGTTTCAAGGTATTTATGACTGATGTTACTAAGTCAGTCTCACATCAGAGTGCTTTTGCTTCACAGCATGTGTTTCCAGCAGGTTCTAGCTTAATCGCAGTACAGTTTCTGTTTTGCATCTCCCTAACACAATTTGTATCCATTACCATAACCGCTTGATGTAATTGTTCCTCTTGGTGCAGGCAAGCTGGACCAATGCCAGTAAGAAGCAGCGTGAAAAACTGCTGGAACTTATCAGGCGTTTGGCTGAAGATGATAAGGATGGTGTGATGGCCCACAAGGTTCTGAACTTACTGTGGAACCTTGCTCACAGCGATGATGTGCCGGTAGATATCATGGACCAGGCCCTTAGTGCTCACATCAAAATACTGGATTACAGTTGCTCACAGGTACACACTGGGCTTTTGTTTGCTTCTTAAAAAATAGTAGCTTGTTAGATACCAGAGGGAAGTCTTAACTAACTCAGAAGAGACTGATTTTGTTGGTGATTATTCTTACTCACAGGACAGAGACACACAGAAAATCCAGTGGATAGATCGCTTCATAGAGGAGCTACGAACCAATGACAAATGGGTGATCCCTGCCTTGAAGCAGATCAGAGAAATCTGTAGCCTCTTTGGAGAAGCTCCCCAGAACCTAAGGTAACAGAGTGGTATACATCACAGTGTTTGTAAAAAAAAACAAAAAAAAAACAGATAATTTGGTGTTAAGTATGTTATCCCTTGTGAGATTAGTGCATGTTGCATGATCTCCACATATACTACACAAACATCTCCACAAAAAAAACCAAGACCTTTAGCTCTGACCAGCTTACATCCCTGGCATTTTAATCACATTTGCACAAGGGCTGAGGTATGCAACCTGCTCAGTAGAGAAAAATAACAGATCTAGCTAGCATCAGAGTAGCAGATCATTTTTATGCAGTGATAACAATTTTCCTGATTTATTTCTGTGCATTAAACATCATTGTTAACCAGCAGATTAGGGTGAAACACTCATAACTTTCTGACACCAGTGTTATAAATCTTCTCACATGTACTTATACCACATTTCCTCTACGTGGCACTGGCTTGACTCAACTCTGGTACCTGGTACTATTCCTGGAGACAATTTCCATTACAGGTTACTACTGACTTTAGAGTACCTGGTCATCATAGCAACACCGCTTAACTTCCGTGACATCTGCTCAGAGAGTTGCTGATAAACTCGCTCATTGTGTGTTGCCCTGTCAAGCTCACGCTGAATCTTTTCACGAGCCACCAAGGACAGAAATCTCTGAAACTCCTCGACTGACCGCAGTGTCGTTTTGTGGGCTGTCATCATGGATTAGCCCACCGGTATATTTACTGTAGACTTCTGAATCTGTTAATTTTTTAAAGGAAGGTCTGCACATTGATGACGCAATGATGCAGCGTTTACACGTCACATTTTAGTATCTCTTCACCTGTTTTGGAACCTCGGCCAAGAAAGTACTAAAAAGATAGTACCAGGGGCCAGATTTAAGGTTCTTTTACGTAATAGCAATGCAAAAAGGTTGAGTCGAGCCAGTACCACGAAGTGGAAACACAGCATAATTTTATACTGGGTTGCCTACTTACAACCATATTTTTATGCTATTAAAGGATGCCCCACAGTGTGGTGCATTTTTAACAGCCAGTTAAATTAAGCATTCTAGGTGTTTGCTAGCTAATTTTCCAGTTGAATAGTTTTGGTTCCAGGGGTTCTTCTTTTAGTAGCTGAAACAGGCACAAGCTTTGTTACACAATAATGAGGTAAACTGTAAATGCAGTTGAAAAAATAGCATTTCTATCTTAATCACCACCTTGCATAAATGCAACCAGCCAATCATATCAAACCTGTTCAAATGTAATCGATCTGCAGCTAAATACTTAGTAAATATACCTTGTTGTTCAGAATATATTTTTAATGTTGTTATTGTTATATAAAAAATAATAATACAGGACCTGGAAATTGAAATGACTAATAATTATATTAGTTTTATCTGTACCTTTCTTATTTTGAGTATTGTCTGTTAGAAAAAAGGTCCTGTTACTTATAGTGTGCATACTGATAAGTACAGGTATATTTTTTTTGTAAAATTTAAAATCATTTCAGTCTATGATTTATGGTACATGGACCTAAAGTTTTAGATGTGTAGTAGACAAACAATCTTTAATCAGGCTCTGCAACCCTGTCAAACAAAACAATAGTTATCTTTGGAATTTGCTTTACATTGATTATAAGTGCCTGTTTTTCAGCATTAACCATAAATTATTTTGACTATAAGTCATTTTTTACCTAGTCATTATAGAAAATGTGTAGCACACATGCCTGTTGTTTTTCAGAAGGAAAATGCCAATTAACATTCAAACGAACTTAGTGGGGTAAGTTGAGAGCTAATTTCAGGGTTCTACCTATTTCTGTGTTACGTCATGTCTAACTTTCTCTCTGACATGTATTATAATGTACTATTATACAATGTTAATCTCTGCTTGAGCAGTTCTTTCTTGGGTTTCATCTCAAATGACTTTCAAGCTTCATTGAAGCTCACATCCAAAATGTTCTTCATTCACAGCCTTAGGCACTGTTAAGACATATTTGTATTCTTACGAATAGTGAAGGATGTTACCTTAAATGCCATGGTGCAGTGGGAATTCAAATTGAAACATTAATGATAATGTTGATTGCCGAGGCTTCTACTAACATTCTTCCAGCTCATTCTTTGCTGTATGACGTCTAGTCCTTTGACATAAAAATTAGAGAAAATGGCAGTTCAGGTTATTCAAAACTCCAAATTTACTCAATAAATGTGAAACTGAATCAGTGCACAAGGTGTGGTTTTTCTTCTCATGTCTGAACAACATAACTCTAAGAGTCAGGACTGTATTTCAGTTGAAAAATGAAAGGTCCTTTGAGATGGAGCCCAATGTCTCTTAATGCCAGCTCCTTTCAGCTCAAATCATTCAATGCAAAATATCACGGTCATTTCATGCCTTGGTCCCAACTTAATCAGACTGATGCTTACATCAGATATCATCTGAGCCAAAATCTCTTCTATTTGGAATACTATTAATTTGCAATTAAGAAGTATTTTGGTTCTTACATGATATCATCACTATTTTTCACCACTGATGACTATTTCTCATTTCTGTTTTTGAAAGCTGAAAAATCCAAGAATAGTAGCTATTACAAATCCGTGCATTATGGTCACATTTTGGTCCAAGTTTTGGTCCTCCAGTGAATGACACTGTATGTGGAAACAAGGCAGGAAATGGCCATTATTGATATTTCTTCTGCTGGTTATTCTATGACATGCATATCACATAGAGATGTATCAAAAGCTGCTTTGTTGATGTACCTCAAAGAAAGAAAGAAAAAAATCAGTAATGCTAATCAGAATTTTTTTTTTTTTTTTTGGAAGTTTGTAATACCAGCTTCATTGGCTTGTAACATTTTCAGCCTTTGGCACCCTCACTTAATTTCTATTTTTGTCCCCTCTCACCTGCCCAACACTCTTCCTGCTATTCTTTCTTTAGTCAAACCCAGAGAAGTCCTCATGTGTTCTACCGCCATGATCTGATCAACCAGCTGCAGCATAACCACGCTCTGGTCACTCTGGTGGCTGAGAACCTTTCAGCCTACATGGAGACCATGAGGCAGTTCTCCAAAGGTAGGTTATCAGAGCCAGAAATGGCAACCTGGACTCTTTGGTTTTTAATCATAATGCAGTAATGATGAGGAATCACTGCCATCTGTAGTCTGACTGGTTGTATGTGTGCTTTGACAGAAGAACAAGCTGAGTTTGACCCCCAGACTGTCAGGCCAGGAAGCCGGTACAGTCACGTCCAGGAAGTACAGGAACGACTCAACTTCCTGAGGTAAATATATCACATTCAAAGACAAGGGTATTAAAATGAACCATAACTGTTCTGAAACCACAGGTGTTAAAAAAAATAGGTTAAAGTAATAGATAAAAAAGTAAATATTAAATTGCAGTGCACTTGCTTTAGGTGAGGTAATGTCACTCCACCTAGAGAAATAAATTGCAGCTTGTATTTTAACAAGATTATGAGAATGTCTATCTTCAGTTGAACAAGTTGAAGTCATAGCTTGAGAAAAACCAAAAGCGCAGAGGGGCAAAATCTGGACTTGGAATTAAATGTCCAACAATTTGAACATGGTAGAGGCAGCACTGTCTAGCCATGAGGTAAGCTTTGTTGCAGCATGCAAATCAGCTCTCAACCCCTCCACCCCTCATTCTTACTTTTCATGTATATACAGGCATTTCAGATAATACATGGTCTTGATAATTTCCTAGAAGTCTAACAGAAAGTCATGGAAAAATACTAGTAAAGTGTGTGTGAACCCACACACACACGCTCTAATAGCAGAAGGATAGTTGAGAGGTGTGAGCTGTTGGAGTACTAGTGTCTGATGCTTTACAACAGTTGTTAGTTGCTGGGCTGATCCCGGTTTAATTAACAAGACTGTAAAACCACAGGTGAAAAATGCATAGATGTACAGGGGTTGGACAAAATAATGGAAACACCTTAAAAAAATCAACAAAATATAATTTAATATGGTGTAGGTCCGCCTTTTGCGGCAATTACAGCCTCAATTCTCCAAGGTATTGATTCATACAACTTGTGAATTGTTTCCAAAGGAATTTTTAGCCATTCTTCAGTTAGAATACCCTCCAACTCTTTTAGAGACGATGGCGGTGGAAATCGACGTCTTACTTGAATCTCTAAAACTGACCATAAATGCTCAATAATGTTGAGGTCTGGGGACTGTGCCGGCCATACGAGATGCTCAACTTCATTAGAATGTTCCTCATGCCATTCTTTAACAATTCTAGCTGTATGGATTGGGGCATTATCATCTTGAGGTTAAGGTGTTTCCATTATTTTGTCCAGCCCCTGTATTTTAATGTAAATAGGACAAATACAATTCAGACTGAACTTCAGCTAATGAGGCTGAAGTGTTCATGCAAAGGCAGCAACCGACTACTCGTAGACACTCCATTTAAGTTCCTTGTTGAATGACGCTTTTGGGTAATTAGAGAGGATCAGGTGCTACCCAGTGGACACCCCCCCCCCCCCCCTCCCACCACCACCACCACCATTAATTATAATGCAAGATTTGAACCCAACTGCCCTTCTCAGATACGTTTCTGTATCCTTCAGGCCACCAGCTCACCCACTCCATCCCATTTTTTGCCAGGTTCCTGCTGAAAGATGGCCAGCTGTGGCTGTGTGCCCCTCAGGCAAAGCAGATCTGGAAATGTCTGGCTGAAAACGCGGTCTTCCTCTGTGACCGTGAAGCCTGCTTCAAATGGTTTGAGTTCTTCTTGCTCTTGACTTAAATAAAGTTCATTGCTTCTGTTTTTGTTATTTGACATGCATTTTTGCTCTAATTGATGTCTCTATCCTTCCATCCAATAGGTACTCAAAACTGATGGGCGATGAGCCAGACCTGGACCCAGACATCAACAAGGACTTCTTTGAAAACAACGTTCTGCAGTTGGACCCATCTTTGCTGACAGAGAATGGCATGAAGTGTTTTGAGAGGTTCTTCAAGGCTGTCAACTGCAGGGAGGGCAAATTGGTAGCAAAACGCCGGGCCTACATGATGGATGATCTGGAACTAATAGGCTTGGACTACCTCTGGAGGGTAAGGGGATTCGTGGCAACTGGCATACAGTGACAGAAGTTTTTGCCTTTTGTAGCTTTTCTCAGAAAGTGTTTAGTAAGTGTTTTATTACAACATTCCAAAACTGTAACATTTTTATGTATAACTTTGAACACAAACTACATTTCTACTATTAATAGACGACTAATATTCCTTCCTTTTCTACCATCTGTGGATTAAAGAATATGTTTGTATCATGCTTGAATAACTTAAGGTCAATGAAAAAATATATTCAACTATGAGAATGAGGTTTTTTTCTTGTGGAAAAAAAATTATTTTACTGTCTGCCTTCTCTAGGTGGTAATCCAAGGAAGTGATGACATTGCCAGTCGAGCCATTGATTTGCTCAAAGAGATCTATACAAACCTTGGACCAAAACTACAAGTCAATCAGGTACAAAGACTGTTTCTGTCAGTAAGGGCAGCATTCTAGTCTGCTTGTAACTATTTTGTTTCTTCTATTCTCTTTCCTGCTTTAGAAGCCAAATCAGTCTTTTAAAATAATTTGTAACTGTAGTGTAATAAGAACATGCCTTTCTTCATAATGGTTCTTTTCCTCTGCCATAGGTGGAAATTCATGAAGACTTCATCCAGTCGTGTTTTGATCGTCTGAAGGCATCCTATGACACCCTCTGTGTGTTAGATGGAGACAAAGACAGTATCAACTGTGCCCGTCAGGAGGCTATTCGCATGGTGCGAGTTCTCACTGTGCTCAAGGAATACATAAATGAGTGTGACAGTGACTACCATGAGGAGAGGACCATACTGCCCATGTCCAGGTACAGTTGCAATACCTGTGTGATAAATGTATCATAAATATGTTGGACAAGTCACAGATGCTTCAAAAGTGCCTTTCTTTCCAGTGAAGAACCTCTCTGGATGGCGTGCAAATGTAGTATGCAAATGATGCTACACTTTTTCACTTGTCTTATCCTCATTCTTCTTTTACAGAGCGTTCCGAGGGAAGCATATCACACTGATCGTACGTTTCCCCAACCAGGGGCGTCAGGTAGATGACCTGGATATCTGGTCACACACCAATGACACAATCGGGTCAGTTAGGCGTGGCATCTTAAACCGGATCAAAGCTAATGCCGCACATACCAAGATAGAGCTCTTCATTGGTGGAGAGGTCGTTGATCCAGCTGATGACAGGAAGCTGATTGGTCAGCTCAATTTGAAAGACAAAACGGTGAGGAAATTACAATAGAGCTTATTTTTTGCATCAAAAAATATTTGTGCGGTGCTGGTGTATGTGTAATTGATGCTTTACGTTTTAATGCTAATCAGTAATCCGTGAACTGATTTCATCTAACCAGTTGTGTCTTTATCAAAAGTAACATTTCTATTTCTCTTGTTGATGTACACCATAGTTAATTTTCCCGTCCATTAATTTACTTTCGTGTACAGCTGATAACCGCCAAGCTGACCCAGGTGAGTGCCAACATGCCCTCAAGCCCAGACAGTTCTTCTGACTCATCCACTGGCTCCCCTGGTAACCATGGCAACCACTACAGTGATGGTCCCAACCCTGAAGTGGAGAGTTGTCTTCCTGGTGTGGTGAGTCTGCAGTACTGATACTTTATTCATTCTGCACAGAAGACAGCTGCCATGTTAAAGCCAAATAATAGTCACACTTAATTGTATAAAATGGAAATTGGCATGAAAGCAGATGATAAATACACAAAGTCTGAATGCTTTGAAAGTTAAGGTATGTGGTAGATAAAGTAGGTGTATACAGTATATTATACTCGTATTTCATTCTCGCACAGAACTGTCAACTCAGCACAATATGTGTAGGGGTAGTATGCATGCTCCATTATTTAGTTTACATGTTAAGTGGTACATTTCTGTTTTTTTCCACCTTGGTCTTTCATGAAAACATTATTAAAAATCATGAGTAATTATCAATATCACCTGAAATAAAACGTTTTATTGTGATGTATTATCAACTCCAAACAATGTATGAGAACGTGTTGTTTAGTTCTGTACGTAAAATATGTTAGTGTTTCTGTGTGTCTTTGAACACCATTCTTCTTACCCCCTCTACCCTATTTTACAGATTATGTCGCTGCACCTGCGATACATCTCCTTCCTGTGGCAGGTGGCTGACCTGGGCTGCAACCTCAACATGCCTCTTCTTAGAGATGGAGCCCGTGTTCTCATGAAACTCATGCCCCCAGGTAAGCACTACCCTGTGTTCCCACGGAGATATATTCAGCTAGTTAACTTGATGAAAACATTTGCCTACAAAAACAGATAAATGTAGTTTTGGCTTAATGTCCTCTTCGTGTCGTTTTTGTGTTTAGATAACACTACAGTGGAGAATTTGCGAGCGGTGTGTTTGGACCATGCCAAGCTTGGTGAGAACAGCCTCAGTCCTTCACTGGACTCACGTTTCTTTGGCCCCTCACCCTCACAAGTGCTCTACCTCATCGAGGTGAGTCTCCGTGTCCCTATGTGATATAAGTTTATTTTTTGTGTCCTAATAACCACATTCTTGCCATTATTATCCTAATTAGAATCTGGTATAGTAGTCTGACTGTAACAGAGTTGGTGGTGTTGGTTAGCCACCAGTCTTCCATATGCTGACAAGATCTACTCACTGTAATATAGCCCAATGCTGACATAAATACACTGACATAAATAATCATAATTTTACTGATTTGTTTACTTTTTTGTCATTGTCATGCATTTATTTTTGAGGGTTGGATAACATCTGATTTTTGGTTAGTGTGGGAATTCCAGTGCAGCAAAGATGTCTAAAACCCAGTGATAGGTATTTATATATGGTATTTTAATCTACAAAAATCTATATGTTTGACACTATTTGTCCTTGTTTTAGGTTGTGTATGCTTTGCTGATGCCAGCCAGCGCCACTCTGGGAGAAGATGCCAGTGATTTCCAGTACAACTTCCTTAAGAGTGGTGGGTTGCCCCTAGTGTTGAGTATGCTCACCAGGAACAACTTCTTGCCATCAGCAGACATGGAGACTCGGCGTGGAGCTTACCTCAATGCACTGAAGATCGCCAAGCTCCTCCTCACTGCTGTGGGCTTCGGACACGTGAAGGCTGTGGCAGAGGCCTGCCAACCAAACGCTGAGGGAAATATTCCAGTCTCACCGGTTAGGCTACACACATAACTCACTCAGAGACATGACATCAAAACTGGTTTATCTGATTTCTTCACATACTTCCTCTAATGGGTTTTCTTTCTTTCTCCACAACCCCATTACATACCTTCATTGTCCACAGATAAATCAGGCTACTCATGACCAGGCCCTGGTCCTACAGAGTGCTCTGCAAAATATCCCGAACCCTGCCTCAGAATGCATGTTGCGCAACGTAGCCATCCGTCTGGCTCAGCAGATTTCTGATGAGGTAACAGAGCCTTTGTAATTATTTTACTAGGAACTACAGAGGAATGATTTTACAAATAACTTTTATATGAGACACTGTATAAATTTAACACTAAACAATCACAATATAAGTAAAGGTAACAATGTTTATTCAAATGTGGAAAAAGATGTTAATTCTTTTGATTGATACAGTCTTCAATAATGACTTTAACAAAACCTTTCTTTTTCCATCAGAACTTTTTCCAAGCCTCTAAGTATATCCCAGATATCTGCGTGATCCGAGCGGTACAGAAGATCGTGTGGGCATCAGGCTGTGGTACCGTGCAGCTTGTCTTCAGTTCAAATGAAGAAATCAGCAAGATATACGAGAAGGTAAATATTCATGTTATTATTTGTCGGTTGGTTCATGTTTTAATTTGTTTTATCTGTGTGTCTTAATATTTTCTTATGTCTTCCTCTTAGACAAATGCAGCTAAGGAACCAGATGGGGAAGATGAGCAGGTGTGCTGTGAGGCCCTGGAAGTGATGACACTGTGTTTTGCCCTCATGCCGACAGCTCTGGACACACTCAGTAAAGAGAAGGCATGGCAGACCTTCATCATAGACTTGCTGCTACACTGCCACAGCAAGTGAGTTCACAAATTACCAAAGCATAAATGAACTATCTTTAGTTGGTTAAGTTTTCCTCCTCCTCTCTTAGTGTTTAATCTGAATGTAACGATCCTCATGATCAAATGTTACTTGAACAGATCTGTGCGTCAGATGGCACAAGAGCAGTTTTTCCTGATGGCAACTAGGTGCTGCATGGGCCATCGACCCCTCCTCTTCTTTATCACCCTCCTCTTTACAGTGCTCGGGGTGAGTGGACATGTGCTCCTTTTTGTTAAATATGACTTTTCACTCATTTTATTTATTTCAATTGTAATGTGTCAACAGTATATAGTGTATGGAAGTAAGTAATGAGATGCAGTCTTGAAATGTTGCTGCTCTTCTTTTATTTTTGATTGTATTAAAAATTGAGTACATCTCAAACAGTGTCAGACTCAGAAATACAAACCAGTGCACTTTTCATAAAAGGCTCATTTCAATTTTTCAATGTGTCTGTCCAGAGTACAGCCAAGGAGCGAGCCAAACACGCTGGGGATTACTTCACTCTGCTCAGGCATCTCTTGAATTATGCCTATAACAGCAACATTAACTTGCCAAATGCTGAGGTGCTGCTTAACAATGAGATTGACTGGCTCAAACGAATAAGGGTAAAAAAACAAACCAGTATTTTCACACTGTTTATTGGTTTAACCTTTGTCATCTTAAACACTATGTGTATTATGTCCTCTGAGTTTATAGCACACTGTGTTTCCATTCTCTAGGATGAGGTTAAGAGGACAGGGGAGACTGGTGTGGAAGAAACTATTCTGGAGGGCCACCTTGGGGTCACCAAAGAGCTTCTAGCCTTCCAAACACCAGAGAAGAAGTATTACATCGGCTGTGAGAAAGGAGGCGCAAACCTCATCAAGGTACAGCAGGCAAAACAAGTTAGAAACGACTAATCTAATAATAACAAAGGAAAGAGCTCTTCACAAATGCTTGAAAAGTCTAAAATTCAATTGTCAGGACTTTTCAGAATCTTTCACCACTGCGATGGAGCATTAAGTGGCTCTTAAACTGTACTCTTTTTTTTTTTTTCCCCCGCTAGGTCAATACTAATGAAATTATTAAAACTGATAAAATGAAAAGCTTAGTATCAGTTTTTTTAGTAACTCCACAAAACAGTTGAGATGCCTTCATTCTGACAAATCAAATAAAGCAACAGTATCTCAGATTTGTGGTCAGTGGGACATAAAAACCAAGACTGACCATTTTGTCAGAGAATCCTACGTTTTGAATGTTGCATCTTTCAAAGCTGCTCCCTTCTCTTAAAATGCTTTTAAAAACTGAATTTTAACTGAACAAAAATTGTAAAACCACCCACTCGTTTGTTTCTTCCTCTCTAAGCCATAATTTCTCCTTTTCCTTTAATTAGGAGCTGATCGATGACTTCATCTTCCCAGCATCTAATGTTTACCTGCAGTACATGAAGAGTGGGGAGTTCCCCACCGAGCAGGCAATCCCAGTTTGTAGCACTCCTGCTTCCATCAATGCTGGCTTTGAGCTCCTGGTGGCCCTGGCTGTTGGTTGTGTCAGAAACCTCAAACAAATAGTCGACACTCTGACTGACATGTACTACCTGGGTAAGGAAACGTCACACAAAATTTCAGAAATGCTTTCCTACAGACAGTTTACAAAGTACAGCTTACATGACTGTTTTTCCTTCCTCATATTTCCAGGGTGTGACACACTGACAGAGTGGGAGTACCTGCCTCCAGTAGGGCCACGTCCCAACAAAGGCTTTGTAGGTTTGAAGAATGCTGGGGCCACCTGTTATATGAACTCTGTCATTCAGCAGCTGTACATGATCCCTCCAATTCGCAACGGCATCCTGGCCATTGAGGGCACAGGCACTGATGTGGACGATGACATGTCAGGGGATGAGAAGCAAGAGAATGAGGTACTATCAGAATTTATGTTGTGAAATTAATGAAGATTTTCATTCTTACTCATCATTCAGTGACTGAAAAATTGTTTTACTCCAGGCTTTAGGCTTTGTCTTTAAATCTTGGAGCTGAGGGCATCTTACCAAAAAAAAAAACCTTTTCCAAGTTTTAAAATGAAGGTCCAGAGTTCCCTTCATGTGTGGTTAGGTGTCATTATCAGGTAAACTTTGACAAAGTAAATAGTGTTTTCATATGAACTACGGGACAGTCTCCACTCCCTCTCCCTCTTCTGAACTTCACACACATCTTCCACAGTCAACAAACAGCTCCCCGACGATGAAGAAAACACCTTTTTTTCACACTTAAAATTACCTAATGACTTAGAACTAACTGAAATGAACCCTGGCCTCTTATGCTTTCCTCTCTGGAGTGAAACAACACCGTGGTCCATGTCTTTTTCTTGTTAGTCATGCATATTCACTCATCTAAAGAAATTGCAGTTGATGTGTGATGTAATGTCAGAGGTCTGGCAGATAGTTGTTTACATCATTGCGGATAGGCAGCTGTTGTTTTACATTATGAAGGTTTAATCAAAGGAATCAAAAAAAGAAGAAGACAAAAACTCCTAAAGGATATGTGATAAATGGCATTTTGGAACTGTATTTTAGTTTCCAATCTGATATTCATTGTTTTAAGTAATGTTTCTACAATAACAGTGCACTATGACACATCTAAAAATGTTGCAATTTAGGCCAAATGTGTTTTGTCTATTGTCTCCACAGAGTAATGTGGATCCTCGTGATGAGGTGTTTAGTTACCACCACCAGTTTGATGATAAACCCTCCAGTAAGTCAGAGGACAGGAAAGAGTACAACATAGGTGTACTGCGTCACCTTCAGGTTATATTTGGACATCTGGCTGCATCCAGACTGCAGTACTATGTCCCTAGGGGATTCTGGAAACAGTTCAGGTATTTTAAAGGCTGTCATTTGAGTTCTTTCATTCATTTTCATTGTCATCAGTTGATCGTGTCTCGTTTGATTGTTTGTGGTTTCCATCCATTCTGTTTCTCTTAGGTTATGGGGTGAGCCAGTGAACTTGCGGGAGCAGCATGATGCACTAGAGTTTTTCAACTCTTTGGTGGATAGTCTGGATGAAGCTTTGAAAGCCTTGGGCCACCCAGCCATGCTCAGCAAGGTGCTGGGAGGATCCTTTGCTGACCAAAAGATCTGTCAAGGGTGCCCCCACAGGTCAGTATCTGAGTGTATTTTTGCTCCAAGTTAGAGGAAATTAATATTGAGGTGTTGACTTGAACTGGCCTGATGTCTAATAACTGTATGCTATGTGTTGTCAGGTATGAGTGTGAAGAATCATTCACAACACTCAATGTAGACATTAGAAACCACCAGAATCTGCTAGACTCTATGGAACAGTATGTCAAAGGTGATCTTCTGGAGGGAGCCAATGCCTACCACTGTGAGAAGTGTAATAAGAAGGTGAGAATAGAGCACACACCTGGTTATCAGCCTGTGTTGAGATGCATGTACTGCCACTTTAGACTCATGGTGGAACAAAGGATGATTTTAATTTGGCATATGATCTGCTTTTGTACAGATCATTTTATTAAAAATCACTTTCCTCCTCTACTAATATTAAATGTAGTGATTCTTTATTAAATTATTTCACTTTGATCTGCAGGAGTTTGTTTTCCTGATACTAAGGAAATGTAGTCATGATGACTGAAATGTATCTGTAGCAACATCTTCACTGCAGAAATGAAGAAACTAGAGATCATAGATGATGAGCTCTGAAAGACTGAGTGAAAACAACAGACTGTCAGAAACAGAGAACTCAACTTCCTGTAGGAACTTGGGAAGCTGCTGGTGGCTGTAGATGTCCCACTTTACAGTGTTCATCAGTGAGCACAAATGTAGAGATAAACTGTTATAGTTTGGTTGTACCAAGCCTACCGTGTACAAGAGGTGATAAATTGTGATTCAGATCACAAATTATGATTCTTCCCAAAACTGTTGTCGTACGGTGTGTTTGGCTAGATCATCCTGTCCTATTTCAGAAATCATTCTAGTCAAAATAACTGGCATCATTACTGTGCACAAGATTCATCTCCTTAAAATAAGTTGTAATGTAATGTATGTGTGTGTGTGTGTGTGTGTTTACTCTCTCTGTCAAGGTGGATACAGTGAAGCGCCTGCTGATCAAGAAGCTGCCACCTGTCCTGGCCATACAGCTCAAACGCTTTGACTATGACTGGGAGAGGGAGTGTGCCATCAAGTTCAATGACTACTTTGAGTTCCCCAGGGAGCTGGACATGGAGCCATACACCGTAGCAGGTGTGGCCAAATTAGAAGGGGATGATGTTAACCCAGAAAACCAGGTGATCCAACAAAATGAGCCCTCGGACCCCACGCCACAAGGCAGCTCCAAGTACCGTCTGGTGGGTGTGCTAGTTCACTCGGGCCAAGCCAGTGGCGGACACTATTATTCCTACATAATCCAGAGGAATGGGGGTGATGGAGAGAAGAACCGCTGGTATAAGTTCGATGATGGGGATGTGACAGAGTGCAAGATGGATGATGAGGAGGAGATGAAGAACCAGTGCTTTGGAGGAGAGTACATGGGCGAGGTGTTTGATCATATGATGAAAAGGATGTCATACCGGAGGCAGAAGCGTTGGTGGAACGCCTACATCCTATTCTATGAGCGAATGGACTCACTGGACAAGGACAGCGAGCTTGTCAAATACATCTCTGAGTTGACCATCTCTTCCACCAAACCACATCAGGTCAAGATGCCTGGTGTCATTGAGTGCAGCGTCCGCAAGCAGAACGTCCAATTCATGCACAACCGAATGCAATACAGCCTGGAATATTTCCAGTTCATTAAGAAACTTCTGACCTGTAACAGTGTCTATTTAAATCCTCCTCCAGGTACGCAAATGTGTCTCTGTGGTACTAAAACCCTCTTGAGACCAAAGATTCACAATGAGATCAGTTGAAACTTGAATCCACATGCACTGCACTAGTCTGCAGACAAACTGGTATATTATTTCCATAACAAAAGCTCTCTGTATTTAGTCTCTAACTACTGGTATTCAGGCTTTGTTGTCTCAAGATATAATTTGCAGCATATTATAATATGAATGAGGATAGTGACGATGAGCACAGTATTGATGAAATTACAAGATATAAGAATTTCTCCAATCTATTCCTGGAGATTTTACATTGTTTAGAGGAGTATCACTTACAACAAGCAAAGAAACCAATCGCAAACGAGACATCATTTCACCATGGCAAAGGCTGATAATGATCAGCTTCTTGGTGATAAATACTGAGGAAAAAGCAACCCGTGTAACACTTGGTTCTAAAATCAGCTGCCGGCAACTTGACTTGCTGAGTCCCAGAGGACGCTGTCAGACAAGCTGACACAAGCCAGGTCCCATCACTGCAACCCTCTTACAGCATCCCAGATTGGCTTCATTTTGTTGTGAATCTTTGGTCCGAACTGGGGTTTAATTTCCATTTTGAAATTAAGAACTAGTTTGGTGTTGTTATTGACTGTATTGTTATGCTAAAGTTTTCATTATTTGAATTTGTGTCTAGGTATGTTAGCCACTGATCTTCCAACTAAGTTGTTTTGGAGGTTTTCAAACCACACTGTATGCGCCTTAAACAAAAAATTAGACCATCTCCATTAGTAAGATGTTATGTAATGCAGTTCTATATTCCTCATACTACGGATTTGCACTTAAACCTAGAATGTACCTCATAAGAAGTGATTGACAGTGGTTCATGTAGTTGTTCAGCCCTTTGGGTATGTGTGATTATGAGTGTGACAAAATGTGAGTCATATGATCTCTTATAGATATACAATACCACATTATTTTGCAGTGAAACGCCCTGGGAAGGCTTATTTGTTCTTTTGAATGGTGATTAGTCATATCTCTACTCTAAATTTCTTTCTGGAAGATATACAGGCTGCTTTTATCATTTTGTCACTGATTTTAGACCCGATCATCTAATGAATTTATTTTTCAAAGTACATCATGTCCCTGTCGAGAGAATCAATTGATTGTATTCCGCTTGGATTGCCGAGAACTGCACTGTTTGTGCATCAGCTATTAAAGGCACCAGTGTATTATTAATGGAGCCAGTACTATTTTGCAAGAAACTTAATTTTTGAGGGCAGCCATCCCTTCATATGAACTTGATTGAGACTGAATGATTCAGATCATTCAAAGTACGAGTTATTGATGCCCATAATGTTTTTTCTCTATTTTATACCATCAGGGGACTAATGTACCAGTAGATATTAATATAACACTTTACAAAATCTTTGTTAGTAACATCAAAGTGATTTTTTTTTTCTGAACCTAGATTTAGAAATACTCTACTTACTGACTAGACAAATTGACCCTGTATAATAGCTGGGATGTACTAGACTGTGGACACTACAACTATATTTTATTTTGTGTTTCATATTTCTTTGATTTGGTCTGAAATCTCTCTCTCATTCAGTACTCCCTACATAATATACTCTAACTAGTGAGCAGCAAGTCATCATTGTCATTTAACATGTGACAGCTGCGGAATTGCCTAACTCATATCTGTAAAATGTGAGGCATTGCATTTTGCAGTTGTTAGATATTAGTATTCATGTGGAGCACAAATATAAAACTAAAAAGAGTAACTATCTCTTACTTGTGGATTGTATCCTGTCTATAGATGAGCATACAGTGCAGTTATTTTTCTTATAATATATATATATATATATATATATATATATATATATATATATATATATATATATATGAGATGAGCATACAGTGCAGTTATTTTTCTTAAAATTTACACATATATATATACACACACACACATACATACATGTATGATTAACTGACAAAATATGTACATGGTGACAAAATGTTTTTTTAAGTGGCACTTAGATGAAGCTTTATTGGTCGTTTGCCAATTAGAAAAACCCATGCAGATTACTTTGAAAATTCCTACTGTGCTTTTCTCATATCTTATTGCTTTTCACCAGGACAAGACCATCTTCTGCCTGAGGCAGAAGAGATTGCTATGATAAGTGCTCAGCTGGCTGCTAGGTTCCTCTTCAGCACAGGTTTCCACACCAAGAAAGTCGTACGAGGTCCTGCCAGTGACTGGTAAGATCTGTTTCTGTCTGGTTTGAAAGCCATTTCTCTCTTTGTTTCTTTAGAGCTAAATGATCTTGTACTTTCCTTTAGGTATGACGCCCTCTGCATCCTGCTGAGACACAGTAAGAATGTACGCTACTGGTTTGCACACAACGTCCTGTTTGCTTACCCTAACCGGTTCTCTGAGTACCTGCTTGAGTGCCCGAGCGCTGAGGTCCGTGGTGCATTTGCCAAGCTCATTGTCTTCATTGCTCACTTCTCCCTGCAAGATGGCCCTTGCCCCTCACCCACTGCCTCTCCAGGACCCTCTGCTCAGGTTGGTACAATTCTGCAGCTACCATTTGATTTATAGAAAAAAAAAAAAAACAACAGGCTTTCGTAGGAGTTTAAGATACACTTGAGTTTCAGCTTTAATTTAGATAACGTCATCTTACTGTCTGTCCTGTGACTGACGGGCTGGCTTGTTTTCTATGTATGTATATCAGGGCTGTGATAACCTCAGTCTAAGTGACCACCTGTTGAGAGCTGTACTCAACTTGCTCAGAAGAGAGGTTTCTGAACATGGCCGTCACCTGCAGCAGTACTTCAACCTCTTTGTCATGTATGCCAATCTGGGTAAGGAGCACACAGATGTCACCCACCTGTCATGTTCAGCTGCTCCTCAGTCTGACTTTAAAGATGAACTGATAGATTTTACAAAATACAACTTGTTTGGCCTTTCTTTCCTCTTACCCCTGCACAATTTGTACACTCACAGGCCTTGCAGAGAAAACCCAGCTGCTGAAGCTGAATGTCCCTGCCACTTTCATGTTGGTCGCTCTGGATGAGGGTCCCGGTCCTCCAATTAAGTACCAGTATGCTGAACTGGGCAAACTTTACACTGTGGTGTCCCAGCTCGTTCGCTGCTGTGACGTCTCCTCACGCATGCAGTCCTCCATCAATGGTGAGTATTTGTCTCGTTAGCTACATAAGATTTGTTAATTCTTATAATAAAGGAATCAGAGCCCGATGACGACTTTCATCCTTGCTCAGGATCTAGTGACTGACAAACTAGCCACTCTGAGCTTTGCTGTGTAGGCGGAGCTTGGAGCTGAGGGCTTTCATCTCAAAACAAATGAGTGTGACTTAGAGGTTAAATATGTAACATTTCTTGTATGTTCAAATGAAGTTTATGTTGGAATTTGTGCTGTGCTGACAGCCAGCCTTCATTTGTAAGCCCACAGTGGCTAGTATTGTACAAACAAAGGAATAGATGACAAAATAATCCCAGTTCTTTATGTAGAACTCAGTTTTTCAGGCTATTGTCAAATGGTTAGAAATTGAGTTAAGCAACAAGCTCACAGCACAAAATAAACTCCCAACAGAAGCTTCACAGACATGCAAAGTATACAAACATGCATAAATCGTACATGTTAAGGTATCCATATGTATTTTAACTACATGCAGTGATGCATTTCATTTGCACTGCTCTAAATGTCTTGCCCCTCTGTACTCCAGGTAACCCTCCTCTCCCAAATCCATATGGTGACACCAACCTGACAGCCCCGGTGATGCCTGTCCAGCAGCTGGTTGCAGAGATCCTCTTTGTAAGGACCAGCTACGTGAAGAAGATTATTGAGGACTGCAGCAACTCTGAAGAGACGGTGAAGCTGCTTCGCTTCAGCTGCTGGGAGAATCCCCAGTTCTCCTCCACTGTGCTTAGTGAGCTGCTCTGGCAGGTAAATGTTTGAGGCATCTTCTAATGCGTTATGAGGAACATTATCATATATATATATATATATATATATATATATATATATATATATATATATATATATATATATATATATATATATATATTTTTTTTTTTTTTTTTTTTTTTTTTTTTTTTTTTTTTTTTTTACTCCTTACATCCACACTTTAGTGAATGTAAGGAATAACCAGTCCCTTTATAGTGGTTCTTTACAGCTCTGTCTTTAACAAAGTATTGTTTTCCAACTGAAAGAAAAAAACAAATGTAGGACAGTTTTACAAAAAGTACATCGCACACGTATATCAATGATTTAAATTTCATCATATTCACTCGGATAAGTCTGTCCTCCTCTTGAGTGGCTTTAAAGCATTTTTGTACTTTAATAATATTCCAGAATGCAATTCTGTACATAGTGGCCCTTGTCTTTGTAAACACCCTATATCACATTAGCATTTTTCCTTACATTAGAGGTGTTCTACTTCTCATCTCCTGAGTATCATAAAGCAACCAGTGGTGGGAAAATGGATCACAAATTGTTCAAAGGAAAAATGAATTCAACACAGACTGTGTGAAATGTCTCAGTGATGCACTGTTTTAGGGAGTCTGTAATACAGCATGTTCATGTCTAATAAATGGAGCACTGACATTTATAGCTGATGTGGAGGTTCCCCTCCCATTTCTCCACTGAGGCCAGAACTTAAGTACAACTCCCAAAAAAGCTCAAAATAGGTCTGCAGTGCACAGTGTTAAAGTTTATATTTTTCACAGAAGCCCCTGTATACTTGTGTATTTCTTGAAGTCAGTTTTCAGAAAGTATATATTTTGTGTTTGCAGGTGGCATACTCCTACACCTATGAGCTGAGGCCTTACTTGGACTTGCTGCTACAGATTCTGCTCATCGAGGATTCCTGGCAGACACACAGGTCAGACTGATTGGCCATTGTGTAAACTGTAACTGGTCTGTTGTTTCTAATTATTTGTAGCTAAAATGAGTTTTTTATGTGTGTGTGATTTGGTTTTGTAGGATCCACAATGTGCTGAAAGGCATTCCTGATGACAGAGATGGGCTTTTTGATACCATCCAGCGCTCCAAGAACCACTACCAGAAACGAGCCTACCAGTGCATCAAATGCATGGTAGCCCTGTTCAGCAACTGCTCTGTGGCCTACCAGATCTTACAGGTACACATACTGATGAAACTAAATGTAGCACTGTATCTTAATGCCTCCTAGTTGGAACTGACACATCTTTATTGTTGCCGTCATTAAACAGGCAAATATAAACCACATGGTTCAAAATATAAGATTGGCATAACAATGAGTAAAACAGTGAAAGGCAAATAAACACTTGTTTACAGTGAAATAGCATAAAATAATTCCCATATCACACAGGTTACATGCCAGTGGTACTTTAGACATACAGTGATATAAGTGATAAAAAACTATGTATAAACACTCTAGTACTATACTGAAGTCTAATTTTGAGATACTTATACGTAACTTGAGTGTTTCTATTTTGTGTAACTTTACTAAGTACATTTCAGAGGCTCTGAGTTAGTTGTTACATTACAGATGTAATTACATAATTTGTTTTACATAATGAACATTTTCATCCCCCCGGAATATAATGACAAGAGTATAGAAATCAGCCTGTGTGTCCATTTGTCATTATTTAGTTGGTGGAGCAGCTAGAAACCCACTCAGCCATTTAGGTTTTGTATCCCTGGATATGATTTAGGTCAAACTAGCTTCAGTTCCAGCAGAAGTAAATACAATATTGATGTGTTAGTAAAAATAATCTAATAATACAAAATCAGTCAAACTCACCAAAACATTTGTCATACTTTCTTTTCTACTTGTTTACTTTTACTTAAATATAATTTTCATGAGGGACTTTGACTTACAGTGGAATATTTTTACATTGCTGTATTGATACTTTTACTTTAGTACACTGATCTAAATACAACACGTTTACAGTCACTTCAAAATCAAATGTCATTCATGGCTCTATCGTGTGAAGTCTGTTGCTAATCTGTGCTGTGTTTGTGTGGATACAGAGTAACGGTGACCTGAAACGAAAGTGGACATGGGCAGTTGAGTGGTTAGGGGATGAGCTAGAGAGGAGGCCATACACAGGAAACCCTCAGTACACCTACAACAACTGGTCCCCTCCGGTCCAGAGCAACGAGACCTCCAACGGCTATTTCCTGGAGCGTTCACACAGTGCACGTATGACACTGGCCAAGGCCTGTGAACTCTGTCCCGAAGAGGTAAAGATATTAACATCACATCCTTCTGCAAGACACAAAAATGTTAAAAATATATGCTTTTAGTCATAATTACTGTGCGTAGAATTACCATTAATACAAATCATTTCATATTCTGTTAAATTTTCAAGATTTCCATTTTTCTAATAAGGAAATTAAAAATATTTCTGATAAGACTTAATTTTTAACTAATTGGACCCTTTTAACTTCTCGTCTTTGAAACATGCTATTAAATGTGAATATGTGCACAAACAGCAGCTGCTGTAGTAGTTCATGTGCACCAATGTTTCTAATTGTTTAGTTGAGTTAAAATCTGTATTCAGACTACACATTTTAGCTCCTTTTGATCCTGTTGCAAATCCAGGAAATTACAATTGTATGACAAATGTTGATCAAGAATTTTGTCCATGCTGGCTGCCATACACGATGAATACAAGCAATTTTTGTGTCACTTAAACTAAGTTACTTGTACTTTTGTAATGTTGAAAAAATCCAGTCAAATGACACACTTCTCCTGTAATGTTCCATACACAGCTCAAGTGTACACAGGGAAGCCCAGGGAAGGTCAGTATTCCAGGCAACACAACATAAAGGAAGGAAAAAAAATGTAATTTATCTCATGAAACTGCAGAGAAGTAACAGCCTTTATCATGGCTTCCAATGTATAACACCAATTCAGTTCATTCAGGATAAAACATGTACTGTGTAAGAGAATGAAGGAAACAATATGAGTGTCTTTACAAAACTGGCTACAATGTGGTTTTCTGAAATTAATGATGTAGTAACACTGAGTTGTTAGTTTTCTTAGTTTTATTTCAGTATATCACCCCTTTGTGACATTGTTAGCAAAATAGAAACTAAAAATTGCCATCCTCCACCCCAATAGAATAGTGAAAGGCAAGGTAGACAGGCAGTCTGTTGGTAAGACACGAGACGCTGTAGTGTTACTGGCATTAGAAATCATCTTAAGCAGCTGCACAGAGTGAACAGTCCTTTGTTCCCTTCCTGTCTTGTCGCCCAGTCACAGCAATTTGCCAAAGCATCAGCACTGATACAGCTACTCTTCATCCAAGTCTAGTGCTCTTTTAACAACCCATGCCAATGTTTGCTTCCTCTTCAGCTCCAACTGCGGTGCTGCCAGCCACTTGCATTTGATTAAAACTCTGACCTCCAGCTTTATTTCAGCCTCTAGTTAGAATGACACTATTTTACAGTAAAAGTAGCGCTGTACTCCTCATTAGGTGACATTAGAGTTGGTGACGCAGCTTTTATTTTTATAGAGACAGTTTGAGAAAACAACCACTAGCACACATTGTCACCAATTCTGTATTTCCATTATGTTGAATAAAAATTAGTAGCCAGTAAATTTTGAGTGTTAATAATAGCTAACTTCCTGTGATTAAAAAATAAATGAATAAATAACCTGAGGATGGTATGTGTTATTATCAGTTTACACTTTACATTGTGATTATTTAACTTTCCATGCTGCAAACGCATCAACAGTTAAAATATGGAGTTAACATTCGCATTAGAGATGTTTTGTTTTGTAGAGAATAACTAGCAGCTCTCTTGCTGACAGGATGCTCTCAAGTGCAGAATCCACCCACACACACACTCAGATCTCATTTAATCTTAATTTACTTGATAACGAAACACAGCAGGACACTTGACTTTACCCACGCAACCTACTTGTTTCACATTGAAATGCCAAAGCTTAACATCATATGCAGTGTTTTCTTCCCAAATAATTTATGAATTGATATATCACATTAGTCTCATATACTTCTGTGTCTGTCGGAATGAATTTATGTTTAATTACATTTATGTCTCATCTCCCAGGAGCCAGATGAACAGGAAGCACCTGATGATCAAGACTCCTCACCGCCCGAGGACACATCTCTGTACCCACATTCTCCTGGAACTACACAGTTTCAGCAGGTAATCAATAATTCACCGTGATTTAGGAAAGAGCGTCACAGCCTCTCATGTTTGCATTTACTGTAAATAAAGTAGAAACATAAACCATGGAAGTGGTGTCAATCCCCATACCTAGTTTCACCCATGACGTGGAGCAGTAACTATAGGAACACAGATTTAGGCCCCTGGATATTGTACATCCAAGTGATTAAATAAATTTTCTTGTCAGTAACACCGTATTGTTTTTACTTATATTCACAACACCAACAATTATACATGGAGAATATACCTGAGGCAAATAAAGCCAATGGTCATCTGTTTATAAAGTCAGATAGGAGTGATTTACACATCTTTAAAATCCTCTTTTAGTTTGTCACAGACCAAAGGAACAGAGATGCAGTGCAGCCAGAGAAACTGGCAATAACTCCTGCATGAGTGTGTGAACACTTCACAAGTTTAATATCAGCTACAAAATTTAGGAAAACAGAGACAAAAAAAAGTGGCTGATTGTGTTTCACTTCTTCCTCTGTGATGAAAACTGAGGCACATGCCATTTTCACTTTCTACATCAGAAAAAGTGACATTTTCACCAATACTCAGGAAAACTGCAAATGCTGTTGCACCCACTGGTCTGCTTGCCACTTTTTTGGCAACAAATAACACTTATCACAGTCACATCATTGGAATTTGCAGTCGTACTGCCTGGTGTAACAAAGAAAACAAAGAACGAACCTGAACAAGTGAAATGGGTGAATATGAAGTGGCTTCCTTTAGTATTCTATCGACCTGGTAAATAAGAACGATCATGTACTATGAATATCACAGGACAAAAAAAAAAAAAAAAAAAATGTATCCTAAATAATGCAATGTGCAGTGGTTGAGTTGCCAGACTGGTTACTAGGTTAGCCATAACCATATTAGCTGAAGTGAGTTCTATATTGGCTGGTTGAGGTAAAATGGATTCTACATGTCCATGAAGATTAAATAAGTGTCAATCTGTTGTTTTGTTTATCAGACAAAAATGGTGGTAAACCTGTAGCAGGAAGGCTACAAACTACTACATCTGTATGTGCCTCATTTTATTTTGCAGACAAAGAGGTGACGTGAATCTATAGAACAATGCGTCACTCGGATCAGTTTCCCTTTGAACTTATTTTTGCTAAGTTTTCGATGTTTCTCCCCCCACACAGAACAACCACCCCCATGGGCAGCCGTACACTGGACCCGCTGCTCAGCACATGAACAACCCCCAGCGTCCCGGTCCCGCCTCGGCCCCGACTCCAGGTCCTACCCAGACCCAGACCCCCACCCCCACCCCAGGCCCCGGTCCCACTCCTGGCCCAGGCCCGCGAGCACAAGAGAACTGGGAGAGCACTGAGGAGGTCGCCCCCGCCCCCACCTCTACCCCAGCGCCTGCCCCACCTAAGGAGTAACGTCCCCTCCCCCCTCTGCTGTGCCTCGAGCCTCCATCGTCCCGCTCTTCCTCCTCTCATCCTTTGGTCAACAGAGCTCCTCATCGGGCCTCTCTCTCTCTCTCTCTCTGGCCCCAGGGCAGGGCAGAGCCAGGCCTCCCACCCCCCTCTCCAGGCCACTTGTAAGATTCTGTCCCGTCAGCCTGATGGAGGCGCTCTCCCCTGGCCTGGGGCTGCCTGACGTGTGACAGGGGCCTGCTGGCAGCTGCAGAGGCGAGGGAGTGGATCAGAGTTCTAACAGAAAAACAAATTTACCCGGAGCTGACGATGCTGATGCGCTTGTCTACACGACGAAAAGGTGTACATAGTATGTTAATGTTTTTGACTGTTTAAATCCTCCAGTAGCATAACTCCGTGTGGTTTGCTGTTGGGAGATGTTGCAGATATTATGAAAAACAAAATGGATATTATAAATAATAAAAATGCCCAAAAAAAACTGTAAGAAGACAACACCTCTTTGTTTTATCACCCATGCTCAGCAGTAAAGTTTGTTCTACCATCGGACGGTTACTGGTCATTCAACTGTAGAAGGACGCATTGTTATTATCATAATTATATTATTATTCTTAAGCTCCTTGGCAACCTTATGACCCATGCCAAATCAACTCACGAGCTGTGGTTGGTTTTAGTGTGAGATATGGAATGGTTGGGTGGACTTTTACGGTGTTTGGTTGATGTGAAAAAGCAGTGATGCAACATTGTTCTGAAACTCATTGCCTTTCTTTTTTTTTCTTTTTTGTTTGTTCTGGTAATTAATTCAATCCTTTTTGAAGCTCTAGTTAATATGCTGTAACATTTAGCATGGCTTCTCACCAGAATAGTGTAGCCCAAGGGAAGACTTGTGATCATAACAACCTAAAGCTGTTCTTAATCCACATCTCCAGAGGGGTGTTACCCTTAGGTTTTTTGTTTTTGTTCTTTTTCTACTCATCTACCCTATCTATGATGAGGGCGATATTTTGAACCAATGTATGAATAAGTGGCTTTTCAATTGCACATTATAATCCTCCAACTTCACATTTGGCAGTCAGTTTTGGTGGGATAGACAGCTTAGCTTTTCATCTATAGGAATTCTGAAAAATGAAACACATATGCAACAGAATTGCTGCACTGGGCTATCTGGTGTAATATAGACTGTGTGGTTTGCTTCTGTCTCTTCAATAGAGCCTAGTCTTAGACAGACTTGTTGCCCATCGGCCTCCATTCTGCCATGGAGCTGGCTGGGGTTGGCGTCTGGCTGCAGCTTGGGATGACAGAATCCTGGGCAGCAGCGGGGCCTCCCGCCCTGTCCCTCGATGGAGAATAGGTTCCTCAGCAGGGTTATACCGTAAGAATAGCGGCTGGTTAGTCATGTTGCAACTTGAGCTAACTTGTAATTCTGTAGGAGTAAAGGTAAACATCAGTAAATACTGTATTTAATTGGTAACTTGAATGCGTGTATTTTTTGAATTTCTTTTTTTTTTTTTTTTTTGTCAAAACATACCAAATACTCCTGCAAATGAAAATATTCTGCCCACCGTATTATATTTAAATATTTTGCTCTTATTTTATAGAATTTATTTTGTTGTATTTCACTAAAAATAGAATTTGATTTAAGAGGAACATTTTTGTCCTTGTGTTATTTTTAAAGAAGATATTGACTGTACAGAGTTCTGCGCCCTGTTTTTTGCCGACTTTTGTTTTGGCCATGGTGTGACGTTGAATTCTGGAGCTACAGTCGCGATGTGGACTTTCACTTTGTGAGGTTTTTTGTGCACAGAAGTATAACAAAAAAAAAGCATTGCGCCCTTAGCAAATAAAGAACATGGAATCTTGCCTGTGTCTTTTTCATTGTGGACGTGTAAACCTCTGAGTATCAGGTGTGTTTTCATCAAATATGATGTGATTAAATAACTTGTTACTATTATTATGTGCATGACTGGCATTAGGTAAACTACAGCTGGTGATCTTCATATGAAACAACTTCTGAAGATAAATGTCATTGTCATTTGGTCACGACTCATGTACACTCCCACCCATGGAGTTCTGGTTTCATGAAGGTGTTCTAAACCAGATCAGGGTTAAAGTGGCCTGTGAACCAAATTTGGTAGGTCTAATATTCCAAGTTAAGAGCCCAGAATCCCAACCTAATTCAGAGCAAAGATCTTTGTTACCATGGTAACAATCATTTACACCCACCAGTAGCACCAAGTGACCCAGAGGACAACAAACATGGGTCATGACCTGTGGATGGTTGGTGGTTTAATAATGTAGAAAAGGAGAAAATGTTTTTTAAATCCTGTTTTTGGTGGCTGTATTCTTGTCTAGATTACTAATAAAAGTAAAGAATTCTGTTGGTAAAATATCTTGAAAGTTAACACCCTTCTTGAAAGTAAATGTCAGATAGTTAACAGTTCTGGGAGGTTTTAGCCTTGTTTTTTTAGTTTCAAAAAATCTGTTAATCCTGAATTTGAAGCAATTCTGACCTGCTTCATGAACACAAGAACTTACAAGGGATACATTTGGAAATCTAAAAGATGTTTGATTCATAAAAAGTCGCTCCCTAGGTACTGCAAAATTTTCACCAATACCTCCTTAAGGGCATTTTTATGTACCCATTTGGACAATTATTTAAGCAGTTTCATGTTCAGGCCTGACAGCAACTATTACAACTGTGATGCATGTGCCCCCTAGTGTATAAAATGTGCTACATCAGGTGTTTTCAGTTTTGGGAGCTGGACATCTATGGCTCTTGAATGATGAATCTCAGTGACATTTAGACGTTTATTGCATGGTGAATGAAATTCTAAAGACATTACCTCATGTGACCTCATTGTAGTCAAACTGGGCCTGATTTTGTGAACGGATTAATATTCGGTTATTTTACTCGAATCACAAACATCACACTGAAAATAAGCCCAGTTCAGCTACCAGTTGTTTTTAAAACCTCAAGAAACATCAATTAGTCTATCAGCAAAACATAGAGTATGAAAAGCCATCAATACTAAGCAATAAGATATTTCCTGTTCATAGCTGATGTTCCATTTTACAGCTGCACATCACAGGTTGAGCTCATGTGATCAAATTTGCATCTGGTTTGAGATACTGAAACGCATCGGTCTATAAAATCTGGTAGCGCGTTTATATCATCTCTTTTCTGTAAGAAGCACAAATCTCTTAAAAGGTGTTTATTCTACTTAGACAATATACCTAAGCCAATTCAAGAGGGTTTGATAGTTGACAGGTGATGGAAAACATGGCACTTACTGTAATTATTAGTTTTCAATGTCACCGCTTTCTGTAGGTTTAGATTAGACATTACATCTGGAACCAAGGTTTTCCTGTTTGATATCCAAGATTTTAAAACATTGTTTTATCAATTACAACATGTTTAGAAGGGTCCAAAATTAAAATTATCTAATTTCATATTAGCTGTGAAAATAAATCTGTACTCTGACAGAACTATCAACCAACATAAACCTCTAATTTAGACCATGTTTTACAGCCTGATTTTTATAGAAACGTAAAAAATAAAAAGGCAAAAACAGGTCATTTTCTTTTAGAACACATTTTATTATCAAGAAGCTCAGACCTAGTTCTCCTTCTCCTGGACGGTCTTTGTTCCACGCAGTCTGCCTGTACGACGGGCAGCGATAAGACCGACCTTGCGACCAGCAGGTGCATCCCTCCTGATTGTTGAGGGTTTGCCAATATGCTGATGGTTACCACCACCGAAGGGATGCTCAACGGGCTGTAGAGAGACAAAGACGTGTCAGTCTCAACACCAGAAATGTGATGAAAATGCATCAATACAAGACCCATAACATAACGTGCCACACACTTTTAATACCCCTCGGCCAAATATAGTGTAAGATTCCATTGAAAGTTACTGCCCTATAATTTACATTACTGTCTTTGTGTAAATTTGGAGCAGATATCTCAAGAGTCTTCAGATAATGCGATTATGTCGTTGAATGAACAGAGATGGACGAATGGACAGATGACAAAATTATAACACTAAAAAACCAACTTCTTGCTCCTCATCCTGCTCTATAACATATATAGTCTCAGCACTGATAATGCAGTGCCTTACACTTCTTTTATATTAACCCCTTCTACAACATCAGCTCTCATTTCATACCAGCCAAACAAACTGTTTGCTCAATTCATGTGGACTTGAAGTGCGAAGAATTTGTCTAAAATATTGAACAATTAAGAGTATTGACTAGCTTGAATTTCAGTCAAAATCCCCAACCTTGTCCATTCTGAGATTAAATGGCCTTGATAATAAAACCACTATAAGCATCCACACAAACAACTCTGCATGTTCTGTCCACTTAATGACACAACATGTGCAACCTATGTTAAGATAAATACACATTCTTCTAGTAAAAGTGAGCATTTCAGACGTACAAAATAGCATTCTTCCTGTGTACCAGTCACTTCGCATACCAATATCATTCTTTGATTAAATTGTGTCATTCAGGCTGTATGTGATATTGTGAGTCACACTGAAATCACTGGACAATGTTTGGATTCAACTCTACTTGCTTGGTTGTGAAGGAAAACTCAGTTTACTGATCATTGTGAAATGATAAACTAGCATTTAAAAAATAGTCTTAAAAATGAAATTGTGCATGTTGTTTAACACTAAACCCAAAACATCACCATATACACTCCACTTGAACATCACATCCTTTCGCAGTTACGTAGTTGCACTAATCAACATTGTGACACCATTAATTATGCAGCTTTAGATGTAATTTCGGTCATTGTATTGGTAGTGTATTGGGTTTCACTTTCAGACACAGGTCTACCTTTCTCTGCAATTACATTCTTGCATGGTATAACTCCGTCACTCATAATCCAAGTAAGATTTCGTAGTGAACATCCAAAATGAAAATCCACCCCAGAAATCCTCAGTGCAATTTTCAATATTCAAGATACATCCTGACCACTAAAAAAACACTGGGATTCTACAGATAGAATCACAACTCCAACACAGACATTTCCACATGTACTGAGGATCTGCTGACATTACATGGAGAATAAGCTGGACAGTTATCCATCTGTTTGACATGTCTGTACCCTTCCTCTGCTCCAATTAAACAGGACTGAGATCTATTTACAAGTTCTTTCAGTTTCTCACATACTGTTCAATAAGAAACCACTCACTAAAATGAACAGGCTGTCAGAGGGAGAAATAACATGACCTATTAGACAGCCATTTACAATTAAACATAAAACAATGTCCACTGCATTCATTACCCCCAATCCATCTCATTATCCAGCCTGTCTTGGGTTTGTTAATACAGTCAGTTTCATCATGTTCCCATGCACTTACGTTCATAGCCACACCACGGACACGTGGCCAGCAGTTCCTCTTGGCCTTGTACTTGTGGTAAGCGCGACCGGCCTTCAGGATGGGTTTGTCAATACGACCACCTCCAGCAACAACACCTTGAAACAAGATAGAGCCGTCAAATCTTAAGTTCCCTTACTTTATAAAGACATTTTAAGAGGGTGTCTCAGTGGCAATGGTTGCAAATCCCAGCTCTACTCACCAACAACGGCTCTGTTGGCAGAGGAGATGACTTTCTTGGAGCCGGAGGGAAGCTTGACTCTGGACTTCCTAGTCTCTGGGTTGTGAGAGATTACTGTGGCATAGTTTCCTGAAGCACGGGCCAGTTTGCCTCTGTCTCCTGGCTTCTCCTCCACGCAGCAGATGATGGTTCCCTCAGGCATTGTGCCCACAGGCAGGACATTGCCGATGTTGAGCTGAGCTGTGAGAGGAAAGATGAACCCTTGTTAGCTGCAGTAGCCTCACACTGATGCATCAAACATCAGTCCAATTACAACACAACCTGGTTAAAGGGCTTTGATACACATGAATATCACAAAAATGGCATTGACATCAAGGCTGGGTTGCTGGAGATAATTGCTTTTGATACTGAAGGTTCTTGAACAAAAATTATGTTATCTTAAGACCTAGCAGACATTTTTATACAGATTAACATACATATGTGCAATACAATATGATTCAGCATCTCTTCCTCTACTAAACTTTCCTGACATTCCACACAAAGTAGTTTACCAAACATGAACACGTATATATGAATAATGCATATTGTGTAATATGAATATGTAGCCTACTATACGCACTGTTGCTGATATTGAAATGTTACATCAAGATATCTTATTCTCTAGTATCCACAAAATATTAAAGTTTTGTGCAAAGTCACAATTGATTTGGGTCCTAAAATTACAATAATACAGAAGAACTGCACAATCAGAGTAAATAAACCTAAAGTAAATGTCTCAATCTGAATAAAAAAGCCTCATCAGAAGAACACTCTTCTATTGGAATCACGGCTTAATAAGCACATCAATCCTCATTTCAATTCTAAATGCAAACACATCTGCACAAGTATGCAATATCAGGTAACAAGATTAGTTTCCAGTAAGGATGAAATGATGCACTACAGCAGACTTCAGAGCAGCGTAAAATCAACACAGTGATGATAGACATTTTTTTTCTTAGAGCAAGTGATGCCATACTTCAAAAAAGTCTCTTACCCTTCTTGCCGCAGTAGATGAACTGTCCAGTGTGGATGCCCTCAGCAGCAATGAAGAGCTCTGTCCTCTTCTTGAAGCGGTATGGGTCACGGAAGGCCACCTTAGCCAGGGGAGCACCACGGCCAGGGTCATGGATAATGTCCTACAGGGGAGAACACCACCAGAGGATCACAAAGTGACAATGTACAAGCACCAGCTGCTGAAACAGACACTGGCCTTTATACTCAGACCAGAGGGAGATGTTACACACCTTCACAATCCCCTTGATGTAACCATGACGTTCAGCGAAGTCAATATGACGGAGTTTAGCAGCACCTTTCCTGTGCTTGACGTGGGCTTTGAACACTGAGCCCGCACCTTTTCTCTGTCCCCTGATCACACGTCCCATCGTGTACTGAAATACAAGACAGGTCACGTTATAGACCACAACATGTGAATGAGGACTCTTTATGTCAGCTGATGTTACATGTTTAGCACGTTTCCACCAACATCAAACAACGTAAATGGATATCCTTGAGGATTACAAATAATGTAAGTGATGAGTATGAGTTGACCAGTTACTTTTAGTTCTCAGCTTTAGCTCCTGCTAGCAAGCTAACGAGACTTCCAATTTCACTCTTTCACAGAAACACTCTACTAGAAATACTCAAGTTTGACTGCGTAACTGGTTGACATTAAACATCAATTCGAAATTTACGTCTAAAATCACTCAGTGGCTTACATTAAGAAGACCGTGTCTCTATGCGGCAGCCGGCCTTTAGCCGCTACACACCGCTCTCAGCGCCATGTCACCAATAAGCTACACACAACTACCAAAAGGCATCAAAATTACGGTCATTTGTCAAAATAGTCATTATATCACATTCTTTTGTAAATGCTGTATATTTATAAACGGTGCTGTAGAGTGGATGGCCTGCTAAAACCATGATTTAAAGCAGATTTTGGGAAGGGAATAACACAGAAGCTGCCCTACCTAAACTCCGTTGACGGAAAGAGGAAGTTCAGGGGAAAAGCGGAGGTTTTCTTCCGGAGAAATGGCCGAAGTGGATGATGGGAATTGTAGGCAGACATTTGAGTAAGCTACCAAGAGTAATCGATTGCTCTAGTTTTAGATAAATATGAATTAAACCACGTTCCTTTAAATTTATGGCAAGAAATATAAAGGTTAATTTGTTTGTCTTTACATTACATTGTATTTTATTATTTATTCTACCTATTAATGTTGATTTTCTGTTTTTTGTTTTTGGTTACAAATAACTGTTAGAGGAGTGTTACACACTTGCAACAAGGTCTTCACATTTTAACACATATAAGACAGAAGTATAGGAAAAAAAAATAAAAAAAAATATATATATATATATATATATATATATATATATATATATATATATATATATTTTTTTTTTTTTTTTTTTTTTTATTAATTAATTAAATTTTTTTATTTATTTATTTATTTATTTATTTATTTTAACACAATCGTGAAACAGGAGTAAGACATACTAAAAGGTTACAAAACATCAGAATTTTTTTTTTTCAAGTGATTTACAAAAACATTAGTGATTAGTTTTTGTTGTCTCAATCCTCTGCTTTTAGAGAAAATAATCCAAATATTAGAGGATGTTTCTTTGACAAAAATGATTCATATTTAGCCTTCTCCTGTCCATTATTTTGCGTTCTGTCTGTTCTGCTGATTTCTATTTATTTTTTAATGTTAATTAAGTGTGGAATATTATTTTCCCCAGTAGATGGAGCCAGATTTCTAGCATCATAAAGTACAACAACAATTATGTTGAAGTAGGATACATACAGAGTAGAACTCATGTACTTTGTGTCATAATTTTTTTTATATTCAAAGACATAAGCAACTTTAAATATCCACACAAGCAAACTAGATTAGGCATTTTATGATATCTGCTTCAAAATGTAAGGAGTTTGTCCTTGTCCTATCATGTCCTTCCGCTTCCACCACGTTTCCTGAATATCAGTGCAGTAGTGTTTTTGCGTAATCATGTTGAGAGTCAAATAAACCAACTAACTGCAGGTTGTTACATAATCTCTGGCAGAGATAGATGAGGAACACAAACGCCGGTACAATATATACGTAACTGGTTTCCACTTCACACCCTTTTCTATCAATTGTATCAACAAGTTGAGCAACATTTTTTCATTAGGTAGGTGCACTCATGTACTTGCCGTGTAAATGCCCAGTCAGTGAATGACTCATAGCTATTGACTAATATAGAAGGTGTTTACTCATGATTTACAGACAGTCTGAGAAGTAGGTTAAATTTTCCATGAAACTGTCACCTCTGGGACATGTAGTTACACTATAAACATAATCTGTGAAACCTCTGCTGGAGCATTCATCTGGGGGTCTTTCACTTCACGTGTCTCATTTTGTAAATCTCCCTCTACTTGACCTTTCTCCCAGTAGCTAATTACACTATGGTGAACCTTCAAACGACAACATATGGTCTCCTCAGTGTTCAGCCTCTCAGCACAGCACAAAGCAAGGGATAAATGGCCAAAGAACACACTGTGCACTGTATGCAGGACAGAAGGCTTAACGTCAGAGAAAAGACAGAGGGGCACGGGTGGGATGAGAAGTGGAGGCAAAGGGTATAGGATGCGGGAGGGCTTTGGCTAAGCTAAAGCCTGACCCAGCCTGACCTTCGAAGGACATTTGAATCCATAAGATTAGGTCATAGTCTTCCACTCCAGATGTCACATCTTCCTTTCTGGAAAACATGTAATAAATACAGATTTCTAATCTGGATCTTCATGCTCAAACAGAAGAATCAGCTGCATGTCTCATCTTCATTTGTTTTATTTACTATTCTGGAGTTTAACCTTTTTTGTGTATGTGTACCACTGCCTTAGTGCCTTTGTGGTGGAGGAAGATGAGGAAGATCATGCTGGAGTTTATTTTGTACTGCAGTTGCTCGGTATTTTCCTGTCTGTATTCTTTATGTTTATTCTTGTTTTACCTTATACATTATAACTGTCCAGTGTAATCTAGTGATCAGTTAAATCCCACCTCTATTTCTTACATTTTCTTTGTTGATTACTGGTCTAAATATCGATATTCAGCTCCTTTACTTCAGAAAAATAACTAATATCACACTTTAAGTAAGTTCTGCATCTAAAAGTATCTATATATTGTCAGTAAAATGTACAGATATGATGATGATTGTATATATGATATTTTTGGATTCATATAACTGTTATTGTGCATGTTGGACTTCACTGCTGTAGATATTTAAAGCTGAGCTCATTTTAACTACTTTGTATATTTCTGTGTGGTTTAATTTACATCAAGGCATCATATCATTGTATCATTGCATGGGCTAAGAAAAAAAGAGATCTGTTTTCAATTTGGTGACAAAGCATTTTCCAATTAATACATAAGGGTTTATACAGAGTTAAAGTAAAGGTGATGGAATAGAAAAGAGAGAATTGTCTAATTTCCATCATCTCCAGAAATAAAGGTTGTCACATAACCCTGTTCTTAATTTAACAACAGAAAATTCATTCCTTTTTTTCACATGTAATGTTCCAATAACTTGAGAGTTAATTTTAAACATGTATATTCTCACACTATAAATCATTTTATTTTATTTTATTTTATTTTATTTTATTTTATTTTAGGGACAGGGGCTCCATAATGGGGAGAAAATGATGATGATTCTAAAGGCCCATGACTGACAGGGGAGAATAGCAGAACATTAGTTAATTTATAACCATAAAAGAATGTTTGCTTCACAATGCACATTAAACATATTAGTTCTGTGCAGTACATTTGCTTGGGGGGGGGGGGGGGGGGTAAATAAAATCCAGCCTGACCCCTGCCTCCTCCTCCTTATTTCACAATATGATTTGTTCCAAGTGCCAGAGCTCCTAGATGATTCTAGTAAATATACATCCATCCAAGGAGTAAAACTATATTTTATCTGTAATTTTATATCAATGTAAAAAAAAATAATTATAAAACTGTCATTAAAAATATTATTCATTTGTAAAAGATGGTTTACACCTTTCTCACCAGTCTTGCATAAAATCATATAATCTATTGTAAGCAGAATATTGATCAGTCTTATGTTTTTAGGGGTTGCATGGTCTGCGGTATTGAAGTGGTGGGGTTCAAAGTTATAGTTTTTCATGGGACCAAAAACCCCAGTATAGGAATATTAATACAACGTTTAATACCAGGACCAAGAAACAAAATGAGTTTATTATGTATTTAGGAATATTAATACAATGTTTAATGCCAGGACTAAGGAACAAAATCAGTTTGTTTGTTTGTTTTTTTTATTTAGGAATATTAACACAATGTTTAATGCCAGGACTAAGGAACAAAATTAGTTCGTTTTGTATTTAGGAATATTAATACAATGTGTAATGCCAGGACCAAGGAACAAAATCAGTTTATTTTGTATTTAGGAATATTAATAAAACATTTAATGCCAAGACCAAGGAACAAAATCAGTTTATTTTGGATTTTGGAATATTAATACACTGTTTGATGCCAGGACTAAGGAACAACATCAATTTATTTTGCATTTAGGAATATTAATACAACATTTAATGACAAGACCAAGGAACAAAATCAGTTTATTTTGTATTTAGGAATATTAATACAATGTGTAATGCCAGGACCAAGGAACAAAATCAGTTTATTTTGTATTTAGGAATATTTATACTATGTATAATACCGGGACTAAGGAACAAAATCAGTTTATTTTGTATTTAGGAATATTAATAGAACATTTAATGCCAAGACCAAGGAACAAAATCAGTTTATTTTGGATTTAGGAATATTAACCCTTTCATGCATACTGGTCACTACAGTGGACAGCTATTCTCCAGCTGTTCTCTTGTATATTCATGGATTTTGTTCTGGGTTTTTTTTTTTGTTTGTTTGCTTTTTTTCCCCACACAAATCTTTATTAAAGTTTTAAGACACTACATATCTTTTCTGACATGAATTGGTAACATTATGTAGATCTCTCCTGAGCATAAATCCCCAGAATCACAAGCCCTCCTCATAGTTTTCACAGAATTTATCAGTAAATACATGTTTCTGTGCATCAAAAATTAATCATGTGGTGTCCAGCTGAGTGGACATTTTTGCAGCTTCATGAAAAATAGGTTCATCTTTTTTTTTTTTTTTTTTTTCCATTGTTATTTTTTTTAATGTATTTTTTAATTTAAAAAAAAAAAAATTATTAAATTTATTTTTCAGATGAAATTTTTCAATTGCATTGTTTTTTTCATGCCTAAAGAGGAATAAAAACACTCAGGAAAAAAATTTGATTAAGGTTCTCATAATTTGTGCATGAAAGGGTTAATATAATGCTTAATGCCAGGACCAAGGAACAAAATCAGTTTATTTTGTATTTAGGAATATTAATACTATGCATAATACCAGGACTAAGGAACAAAATCAGTTTATTTTGTATTTAGGAATATTAATACAATGCTTAATGCCAGGACCAAAGAACAACATCCGTTTATTTTGCATTAAAGAATATTAATATAATATTTAATGTCAGGACCAAGGGACAACATCCGTTTATTTTGCATTAAAGAATATTAATATTAAATTAATGCCAGGACCAAGGAACAACATCAGTGTATTTTGTAATTAGGAATATTTATGCAATATTTTATGACAGGATTGAGGTACTGCTAGTGAAAGAAAATTTCCTTCGTTTTTCAAACGTACAATTTGTACTTTGTTTCTCTTTTTGCTCATACCAATCCGAGATTAAGAGAAACATCGCGATATTTAGTCACCGGACCACTGGTCGGGGTTACACAGGCGATATCTCGCGCTACCTGAGCACTCGGTGTCTCATTCCACCACGGTCAAGCCTGCCGGGAGGGGGTTTTTGTTCAACAGCTCCACAGAAATAATTTAATTTGGAAACTTGAACGGAATTTATATTTATAAGACACCGCACTTTTATTTATTTGAAGTAAACGTAGCAGTCTTACTAACTTCATCGGCAGCCGCTGGACTTGGATCGTAATTTATATAGAAAAGAAGAGCTAAATTATCGTTTCAGCATAGCCGGTCGTGCTAACAAAGAAAATCCTTTCTCTTCAGAAATAATCCCCCCACTACTCTCTTTAGTTATGAGTCATGTGGTCGTTGATAATCCACACGGTCTAGATCAGCAGGTAAGTACTTTTAGCTATTTCATTCTCATTTCCCGCATTTTAACGTGACATTTTGCTATTAGGCACATGTAGTTTCGGTAGAAAAAGACGCTGTGTGTGCTAGCCTGGAGCCATGCTAACGTTGGTGCTGCTAAAATGGAGGTGATGATGTCGCCGTTGAGAGATTGTGATGGCGGAGCTCGCCACTTCGTTGTGCCAGCGAAGTGAACCATCCAGCCGGTTCACGTCTTTGTGTGTTTCAGAGTAGGCTGAGAACACAACAAATTCGCATATCAGTAACAGACAAACTATTTAATTTGATTTTTGTGCTGGTATTAAAAGCGGTTTCGAATGTTACCTAACAGTAACTACCCGGCCGGTATCCTGGTATCTTAGCCGGCTAACGTCGGGCCTTCTCAACCTGAAACGTGGCGCAGGAGAAAAAAAAGTGTTGGCAGCGGCTTTTACAAACCTATAATGTTACTTTAAACTTACCCACTCGATTATTACATCCTCCTAATTCATTAAAATATCCTATCGTAACCGACTTAAACATGCCTTATACTCTACTTCTTTTTCGTTTGTCAGCATTTTCTCGGTTCACCATCACTGCTATGCGATGTCGTCTGTTGTTTAATGGCCATAATTATGTGATGACTTAGCGTCGTGTTATACTTTAACCATGAAGGATACAGGTTTAACACCATCTTAAATGCACCTGGCAGGCATGCAAATGAGTTGATAATAGTATTTAAACGAAAAATACGTTACGGGCCTTTTTTGTCAAATGGCGTTGTTGTTTTGGGTCTAATTTAATCCTTTTGTCGTTGCTCACCTGATTAAATATACACATTGATTTTTTTTTCTTTTTTTTGTAGCTTGCTGCCCTAGACTTAAACTCTGCTGACGGTCAAGGCGGAGGAACCGGCAGTAAGTAGTGCATCATATTTTACTTGTATGTAGCTGCTGTTAACATGTCTGGGAAGTTGCATAATGACTGTATACCATGTAGTACACTTATGTTCCTTGAATGATCACACTTTTTTGTTTTTAGGTGTGTATGCAAAATTAATCTCTAGAATAAATTGTGTATTTATATTTGGCTTATAACATTGGTTTCCCTTCTTTCAGGGCGTTACATTCCGCCTCACTTGAGGAACAAAGATGCTTCCAAAAATGGTGAGTCTTCATTTCATCCCTGAGCCACAGCCACACTGTTTTTCACAGGTTTTACTACTGGTGGTTTTTCATTATCTTGAAACCCATCAGAGCACGGTAAAAGCAAGCACGGTATAGAAATTGGTGAGGCTTTAACCATATATTTCTTGACACATTGGACATTATCTGTCAAGATAAAGATGGTATTTTGCAGTAAATTTGCTGCACTTTGAACCACAATAGCAGTGGTTTCATCTTTGCTGGTGCACAGAAGACGTGAGAGAGCCATGTTGAATGGTTTCTGTGTCTGTGCATGACGGCTTATTTTGGCACTGATTAAGTGGGACAAACACTTCTAGAAAACATCTGTAGCCTCAAAATTTCTGCCTAAGATACCCATAACCAATGAGATGAATGAGAATGTGGCAAATTTTTTATAACTGCCCAATTCATGAGTGTTTTTGGCTGGTGAGTGCTAGCTGTTGACGGCTCTGATAAAGGGAATTGTGGGTGGGGGGTGGGTTGGTGCTTGTATCAGACACATTTAGACTTACTACAATGTTTAGTAGGTGGTTTTGGCATACTCAGATCATTTTACATTTTATATATTTTAATTATGGCACTGTGTCATTGCACACTTGACGTTTTTCTCGTTTTGCTGTTTTCTTATTCCACAGCAGGAAATGCTTATTCCGCTGGTAGACAGTGCGGTTATTCAGTGGCACCAGTAAATCTCTGTAAGTCCCTTCTGTCTGCTTTCGCTGAGGGCAACCTGCATTTTCAGATGCATGAAATAGCCATTTACACACCAGCAAAGCCAGTGCGAAGGGGTAGAGGGTTAGAGTTATACATATATATATATATTCATTTATTTTTGATGATGGGCTAATGATTAATTTATGTGCTTCTCTTTGCTGGGATGCTTGCAGTCAAAATGAGAGCAAGATGTTAGTGATAAAAGGCAATTCGATGTAACAATTACGTGTTCATTGTCATTTAATTTCTTGAAGGTTTTGTGATTGAAAAAGAACAATTTCATTGTTTATTCAAGCCCGTATTTTACCTGCAATGTCCCCCAAGTTTCTTCTAAGCAGTGCCCACAACCATGGCAGGCAGAGTGTCAGCAAAGACAAAGAAATAACTATACTTCAGGATGGGATGACTGTAAGATTGGTAACTATTAGTGTAAAGTCAAGCCCAACACTCATATTGCATGAGCCAGTAATTATGGGAGAGTCTTTTTATAGCCTGCTTCCCTACCTTTGCTCAGGTTACCCAAGACTGGCCTCTCAAGAGCTTGCCTTTTACCATGCCTACAGTGGGGGTTGGCGAAACAGATGTGGTATACCTTGACCTCTACCTGCATGCCATCTACTTGTTGGCAGAGTTTCATGGTGTATATAGTTGAACACTGGAACAGAATCAATGTGTCCTTGCTTTGTCATGGTCACTTGAAAATGGCAGCAGAAATGTGGGCCTAACCCAGTGTTTGTCAAAGCTTGCAAATGAAGTTGCTTTTGATGCATGGTGATGGTGCGTTGAATACACTGCACTGCATCACTAGTGTGGCTGTCTAACTAATGAATCAATATCTGCCATTGGTTGCATTTGTGCAATAAAAACAGGGTTTTTGTTTGGCTTTGGAGCAGTGCTTCACATTGCTGTGTTGGTATAACTGTCACATTCATTATTAAAAACACAAACCTTTCTATTCTACTTAAGATTTTACAACATGTTGGTCAAGTGTTATGCTATCAATAGAAGTACTTAAGATGACTGATTATTGACTAGTGTGTTAAGATATTGAATAAATGCAGACTGCATTTACTGCAAGTTCTGCACATTGAGTATGTTAAGTAAAACTGAATGGTTCATGTAGTGGCAAAACCGAAACCTGCCCTGGGCACATTATTTACTTTGTTAAGGGATGACTTGCATCTGTGGGTTTTTTCCACAATGGTTGCTGGGTTTTCAACTTGGCGTCGTCTTTAGCATTTGATATTGAGTTGGTGCGTATTGTTGTCTTAAGATCACTAGCATGGGATGTTTGGGCATTGTTACAGTAGAGCTATTTAGGCTGATGATTTAACATGTCTCTGATAAAATTCTAAGGAACCCTGCAACACGTCTTCTTGTTCATATTACTGCACAATTGGCAATTTAAAAATCAGCTGTTACAATGTTTTCTGTGCTGGTGCAGATAAAGGCGTGATCAAATAGTGAATCCAAAGCACTTACAAGCATAAGACAGTGTTAGTGCAGTTAATCCTCCTTTTCTGACTTGTTTTCACCAAACCAGTCAGTTTAGCTGTACTTTTAAGTGAAAATGTCTCAGTCATTACTTACACAATGTGCACACGCCTTTTAGCCTCAAAATATTGAGTTTTATATTGTTGGTGTTGAGAAATTATCAGGCACACAGAAATGTGTCAGTGCTGTCCTGGCCTTTTTTGCATTTCAACCAGTCCCACCATAATGTGCAGTAACTGTTTTTGAAAGGATAAGCATTTTGCCTTTTATTTCAAACCATCACTGATGTGGTGTATTTTAAGATTGGATCAAAGGGAAGTTTTTGCTTTTGTTTATCTTGGTGGTTTGGTTTGATTTGAAGACATTGCATTACTTTGTCAGACCAACAGGCTGTGCCACTTCTGCATGGTGTGTTCAGCCATGTCCACAGAGTGCACATAAGAGCTGTTTTGTCAGATACCAGTCTGAGTTGCTAAACTGTACCAAGACCCAACTCTGTTACTGTTGTAGTTTGTGGAAAATTATTTGATGTTCCATACCCGTGGTGGAAATGAAATCCAGAGTATAGACGTATCTGCGTGGTACACTAAAGGGAAGAGCATTATACACAAGTCCTTACAGGTGAATCCTACTTCCATCAAGGTAGTAAAGTATCACAAATTGCAAATTAATTTACACTTTTTTTTTTCTTTGATAATTTACTCAGATTAGTATCTAAGACAAAATCTGGCATCTTTTGTTGGTTGTATATCGTATGGACTGTTCTGAAATACATAGATGAGTGTCTGTGTGGAGCTTTGTCTTTGGCGGGGGCATTTACCTGTTAAACAGGTACAAGTTGGATCATTCTCACCACAGATCTAGTGATGGCCACAATAGTGAAGTCTAACTTCCCTCACCAGTAGGACTAATATGAGCCTAGATCTGTGGGTGGTCTGCCCCTTTTTTTGCTACTATGGCTGCGTAGATTAAGCTACTTGGCGAGCCCGTACCATGGCAGCGCTAACTGTCCATTGTGCCCCACCAGCCTCATCATCAGCCTGCACTGATAATAGTGTGGCCACCGATGGGAACGATGACACAGCCAGTGTCCAAAGCTGGGCAGATCGTTGTGGTAAATGTCCTCAACAGGCAGAGATGTGGTTTAGTGGGTCTAAGATGGTAATTGATTTGGTGGTTAATTTTAAAGATGACAGGTTAGACTTTTGTAATCTTACAATGCTTGATTCTACTGCATTTGATTCTGCAGATCAAAAAATGTGCTTTGCTGTTGTGCACTGCCTAGTTGTTTGTATTGGGCATCAGTGGCACAGATTGTTAGATAAAATATACAAGATCATAGTTTCGGTCCAAGTCAACTGTAGAAGTGTTTATGGCCTAAATATTTTCTTTGTATTGGATTAAAATAATTGGAAGAAACTTACTGTTAGTCAGTACAGAGGACAAAAATTAGTCTAATTGTTCATCTTCACAGATATGACTATAATAAGTAGCACCATATTTGTCTTCACACGGCTCATTTTCTTTTTTCCCCAATTGAAGATTCACCTGGATGGGACAACGGACGCAGCAATGGATTTGTGAATGGTTACCATGACAACCGCTCTAATGGGGGCTTTGGAGGACGTGGACCCCCTCGCAATGATAGAGGTGGGCGTGGCGCCTACCGTGGTAACAGGGGTGGAGGCTCGTTTAATCAACCATTACAAAATGCAGGTGGGGAAATCCTGTCATGCTTTAAGATATTCAACTTAGACTTGAACCATAGATTTTTGCAGTGTAGTGTTAAATTCTACCATCCCCACCCTTTTTCATATAATTATATCAGTGCCATTTCATGCTACATATGTATGATTTAGTTTTCAATAGTGTAAAAAGTCATTAACTACATTAGCTGTGTACTTGATCAATAAAAATGTAACAACCCAAGGTATCGTTTTGACAGGAAAGTGACCGTGGTGCTCCTGGTCTTAAAGACCTGGTAATGTCTGACCAGCTCTTGGTGATGGCTTATTTGCATTTACCTCGGTTCGTAATATTGACTCTGCATGTTTTTATTGCAGGGTTTGGAACCTATGAAAACAAAGATGGCGGATGGGGAGGCGCTCCCAGAGATGCTGCCTACAACAGCTTTGGAGGACGTACAGATCGGAACAAGTCTTCCTTCTTCAATGACCGTGGGGCAGGCTCACGGGGAAGGTGTGTACATGAAGTAATAAATTATGCGTTTCAGGATTCATGTAAAGGCAGTCACTCAAACTGACCTTTCAGACTGAAATTAAGTCTCTAAATAACTTGCATTGACTCATTACTTGTTCAACCTGAAAACTGTAAACACTCTGTCAATACAGGTATGAGCGCGGGGGGTTTTCAGGTGGAGGAAACAGCCGCTGGGTGGAAGACGCCAGAGATGATGATTGGTCTAAGCCCACTGCCCCCAACGAGCGCTTGGAACAGTAAGGCACCTACTGGTACTCTAATTGTAATAAGACATTAAATCACTTTAACATAGTACTTAATCTTGTGTAAATGTCTTTTTTAGTGAGCTTTTCTCTGGAAGCAACACTGGGATAAACTTTGAGAAATATGATGACATTCCTGTGGAGGCCACAGGAAGCAACTGCCCACCCCACATCGAAAGTGTACGTCTGTAAACTTTGCAGAGCTCAAATCATTTTTTAATTTTCCAAACTGAGATGAGAATATGTGTCATACTTAAATATTCCTCATTCAATCAATCTGTAGTTCCATGATGTGGACATGGGGGAGATTATCATGGGCAACATCACCCTGAGTCGTTACACTCGGCCCACACCTGTCCAGAAGCATGCTATCCCCATCATCAAGTCCAAGAGAGACCTGATGGCCTGTGCCCAGACTGGTGAGTTCTTAATAGTTAATGTGTGCCCTTTCTACCTTTGACTTTAAGGTCTTATTTTGACAGGTTTATCTCTACTTTGTGAATGTTTAATGCATCAGTTGTAGCTCCATATCTTTGTATTTAAGATCTAATTTTTATGTTTTGGGGTTTTTTGTTTGGTTTTGTTTTTTTTTTTTCAGGCTCTGGAAAGACTGCTGCTTTCTTGCTGCCAGTGCTGAGTCAGATCTACACTGATGGGCCAGGAGATGCTCTTCAGGCCGTCAAAAACAGTGGACAGGTAAGATGAGATGTATCAGCAGTAACAAAATACAAATGGGATAATGAATAATGAAATGCATATCAGAAATACAGTCTAAATACACAAGTTTTGTTTGAACTGTGCATTTGCAAAAATGTATAATAATCAAATTGACGCTGATATGCACCGCATTTTTTTTTTTTTTTTCTTAAATCTTCAGGAGAATGGAAGATACGGTCGTCGCAAGCAGTACCCAATCTCGCTTGTCCTGGCTCCCACCAGAGAGCTGGCATTGCAGATCTATGATGAGGCAAGAAAGGTGAGCTAATTTACACCAGAATCTGACACCACTGTATAGCATAGTAACATTTTTGCTTCACCACTGACATTGGTTTGTTTTACTTTTTTCCTCCCCATCTAGTTCGCCTATCGTTCTCGTGTGCGTCCCTGCGTAGTGTACGGAGGTGCAGATATTGGCCAGCAGATCAGGGACTTGGAGAGAGGCTGTCACCTGCTCGTAGCCACACCTGGACGTCTGGTTGATATGATGGAGAGGGGCAAGATCGGCCTGGACTACTGCAAGTGAGTGCAGCACCAGGATTCCATATCTAAAGAATCGACCCCAACATCTATTTGATATGTCGACTAAATTTGAAATGTCTCTGTAGCTACTTAGTCCTGGATGAGGCAGATCGCATGTTGGACATGGGTTTTGAGCCACAGATCAGACGTATTGTGGAGCAGGATACAATGCCACCTAAAGGCATTCGTCAGACAATGATGTTCAGCGCGACTTTCCCCAAGGAAATTCAGGTACAATGAAACAATAACCAAATATACAACAGAATTATCTGATTGTAGGTTGTGAAATATGAACATTGTCTGGGTTCTTTATTCCTCTTTGGGAAATGATCAGCAATTTTCAAAACACAAATCATCCATTGATTGGAAAACAAGATTTGCTGCTACCCTGAAACAGAATGTTCGGTCATCTCTCATACTCATAAAACCTTTCAACATTTAGGATCTGAATGCATACTTACACAACACCAGCAGTAAAATTTAACTGTAAAAACTGTACACTGTGAATGTACAGTAAAATTGTAGTTAAGTATACAAGACTAATTTGTTTGGCATTAAAATATTATATGGATGTTTACAAAATAATCATTACTTTTAGTGTTAGAGGACTGATACTTTGCTTTTTTTAAAATGGAGTTATGCATTTTAAAACATTTCCCTCTGGTCTACATAAACTGTAAATGCTATGTTTGGGTCTGAATTCTTCATTAATTAAACTCAGCAGGCCCATCTCCAACCCTATTTCTGAGTAGTGACACTGAAAGGACGTTTTTAGTGCTGGTCTTTTAAATGCAAATGAGCCACCTCACACCCCACCCCCTCCAGCTTGTTGACTGTGCTGCTCAGTCCCGTTTAGCCACTTGTGTTCACTAATACAACATGAACATGTTAGGTAATCGTCTCAAAGATTGGACATATTTTCAGTATGGACTACAACCGCTGACAATTATGGCGTACTCAGAGAAATGTTCATCTTGACCTTATATGTGCAAATGTTGTGACGTAACTAGTTACAGACACAACTAATTAGGAAGGAATTAAAACGGTTTGTAGAAATACACTTGATTTTTGCCAAAATGAATATAAAGATAGCTTTGCAGCACCTGGAGGGTTCAAATTCAAACTTCTTGAACTATTAGCGTCCCCAAATACACAAGTAAATGTAGTTATTAAGACTAATAGAAGTGGGTTTAGCAAAATATGACCCCTTTAAATGGCTGCTGTTCACAGTGACATATACTCATATTCTGCTTTGACTGTAGATCCTTGCTCGTGATTTCCTGGAAGATTACATTTTCCTGGCTGTTGGACGTGTTGGTTCCACTTCAGAGAACATCACCCAGAAGGTTGTCTGGGTCGAAGAGACTGATAAGAGGTCCTTCCTCCTTGACCTGCTCAATGCCACAGGTGAGAAGCGGATGCAAAATACCATTTGGGTACAAATGCTTGTTTTCTCTCATGCAGGTCACATTGGGCTCTAACCCATCATTCTGTGTTTGTCAGTGTGCCCCATACCGAGCTAATATTGACTTGCTACATCTCTGCATAAAAATGTTGTTCCTAATATTAGGATTTTCGAGTGGAAGGTAAAATATCATGCAGGGCTGAACAAACACTGAAATAAGTTTCCATATTAAAGGCCTTAAATTCTCTTGTGGTCTCTGTAAAAATAATGATGTAAAGCTGTGAAAGTTGTGAACTGAAGCAGCCTTAAGTTTACTGGCTGGTTTGGTTTTATCTCAGTTATTCCCAGTGAGGTTCAGGAAAATGTGGCAGAGCCCCCAGAGAAGCCGGGTAAGTGTGAGAACACCATACTTCACTCTGACCCACAAGCCAGAAACATCACATCCCACAGCTCATCCTGTCCCTCTGCTCCCAAGCTGACATGCTGCCTCAGTTTATTTTTTCCTGTCATTTCCTATAAGAACTTGTAGGACCAACAGAAACGGTTGCCTTGCACTAAATGTTGAGTACAGTTTAATTTCTTCTCATTAAAGAGGCCTTTTGAATGTAGTGATCCATTGTCAACACAAGTCAGCTGGCTGGACATGATGTTGGCTGGTTGTCATAGAGCATTTAGTTTCCATGAGTCAGGTGGTTGTGACAGATAAAATGCCACCGACGTGTTTGTTCAGTGGACAGAATACAACTGTTTACAACTGCACTGGGAATTCCCTACCATTAGAGGACTTGGGCAAAAGGCACCTAGCGTGAATAAATGTGGGGAAAACATAGCTATTTTTAAAAGATATGATTACATCTATTACTAGTGGAGTTTTTGGAAGTGTGTCTGAATTAGTGGGTCCTTTATCTCTGCAGAAATGCATGTCATCCAAAACTGCAGAAGTGCATGGTATTTAGCTGAATCATCATTGCAACTAAGCCCATAAAAAACCAAAAACCTGCTTTTTAAGTTGAAATGAAATAAATTGCCAGAGATGTCTTTACATACAGTGAAAGTATTAATTTGACTTTTTCATTCTGTCTCCCTGCCTCTGTAATGTTTCCATGGTGACTTGTGCAGCTACCTCTTCAGAAACTACAACAAGATGTAATTTATGTCAGGAGCAGCATTGCTCAAATTCACACTTGCACATTAACAACAATGTAAAGACTCCAAGGTGATAAAGAGGATTGTAGATGTTAGCTTGATGTTGTAGAGCTCTAATCCAGCCCATACTAAAGAGGGTTAAACTAGTTTTGGTAGTCAGACTTGTAGGTTGAAGGAATAAGGAAAGGATGGAGCTTTGGATGTATCTTTTCTTTTCCCTGGCTTGTACCAGAGTGCATTGGCAATCAGTTGCAGGGTTAGCAGGGTATAACCACTGTTGACTTGAATGGCCTGTCCTACCCCATCACCCCTTAGCCTTTTTTTTATTATGTCAAGCTTTTATTCTGATGGCCATTAATGTGAAAATATGTGAATTCTAAGTGTAATCCATTTTAATTGTGGTTTATACATTGTAGTTATATAGTTATTATCTTGAGTGCTATGTACATTAAAACTGAACCGATTGTCAATTAATGGTTGTCAGTGAATGCAAAGCTTTTTATGCAACCCCTGTCTCCATTTCTCAGTTTTGTCATTTTGCTTGTTTTGACTTCATGATATTGCCGTTTCTGGACTTGTTGTTATGACCGTTTTTAATTTTGCTCCCATCTCTTTTCAGTTCTGAAAACCATCTACTTCCTTGTTTGTCAGTGTGAGTCCCCCCCCTTCAATTTTGCTCATCATGCTCTTTTCTTGTGGCTGTGTAGGTAAGGATTCGCTGACTTTGGTGTTTGTGGAAACCAAGAAAGGAGCAGATGCTTTGGAAGACTTCCTTTACCATGAAGGGTATGCCTGCACCAGCATCCATGGGGATCGCTCCCAGAGAGACAGAGAAGAGGCTCTGCATCAGTTCCGGTCCGGACGCTGCCCCATCCTGGTGGCTACAGCAGTACGTGACTGCAAACTCAGAAATACCACCTTTTTCAAAATATCTAGGGTGGAGCACTAATTATTTGTAGCCATGGTTTTGAAAAAGCTCAGGAGGAATCTTGCAAATGGGTCATAGAGAGACTGCCAGACCTGTGTAACAGAACCGGCAGACTTGACTGCAGCAAATTATTAATGTAGTTATCTTGGCCAGTTGACAAAAAACTCAAGGCTGCTGTCATTTATGTTTTCTTCAAATTTACATCCCTGATCATATTTTTTCTTACCATTGCCAGGTGGCTGCTAGAGGTCTGGACATCAGCAATGTGAAGCATGTGATAAACTTTGATTTGCCCAGTGACATTGAGGAATATGTCCATCGTATTGGCCGTACGGGACGTGTGGGCAACCTCGGTATGAAGATGTCAGACTTGTGAATCCTTTAATGTGCGTTCATTGTCAACTTGTTACGCTATAATCTCACTCTTGCTCTCCAATGTTGTGCAGGTCTGGCCACGTCGTTCTTTAACGACAAAAACAGCAACATAACCAAAGATTTGCTGGACATTTTGGTGGAGGCCAAGCAGGAGGTTCCCTCCTGGCTTGAGAGCCTGGCCTATGAGCACCAGCACAAAAGCAGCAACCGTGGACGCTCCAAGAGGTAATTGTCACCCTTGGATAAAATACATTTTAACAATGTGCTTTTTGAAAGGGAAATGCAGTCACTTTCCAACATCTGCATACATTTAAAAGCAAATTTTATAAATGTAAAACCATCACATGTTGAATTAAAACCCAAATGACCCGTTCATCCATTTATTAAAAAGTAAAAATGAAGGTAATGTCCAACTGTTCCCAAATTCTCGCAGTCTGCTTAGAGTTTTGTTCAGAATTTTACAAGCAGTTCTTCAGAGTTTTAGTCTTTTTGTTGGCTCCCATTGCCACATCATTACAATCTGATCTGCCAGATGAACAGGAACTGTACCTCGTAAGCCTGTTTAAGTAATTATGACTGAGAATGTTTTATCAGATCTAGCTCTTCTGATGCGAATCTACATCTAACAGAGATCCAGTCCATACACAAACACAATGTGTAGTTTTGACTAAAAGAAAAATTTATATTGCTTAGAGTACATTTTGAAACTTAAAATGCTTGTGTAAACTAAAGTCACAGTTTTTGTGGTATAGGTTCTCTGGCGGTTTTGGAGCCAGAGACTACCGTCAGACGTCTGGTTCTGGAAACTTCAGTGCCAACCGTGCAGGGCGCAACACCGGAGGAAACCGTGGTTTTGGCGGAGGTAATGTAACATAGATTTCTACACATTCTGGTTCAGTTTTATTAAATTTAAGAGCAGACAGAAAAATTCTGTTCATCCTTTAAACAGTTTAATATGTTTAAACTTTAATTTTACATTTAGTGCTAAGATCTGACCATTCTCTTTACAGGTGGCTTTGGTGGCAACTTCTACAGCAATGACGGCTATGGAGGAAATTACAGCCACTCTGGTAGTGTGGATTGGTGGGGCAATTAGTCGCCATAGGAATAGGTTGCCACGTCAACCCAACCCAATGGAAACCACATGTTAACTTAAGCCAGACCATAACAACCCTCCCTGTGTAGCTTCACTGACACACAGTACATTACCAACCCTGGTTCTCTGCCATTCGCTTCTCTCTAAATGGAAGTGCAGCACGACGCAAAGGAAAGTCACCAGCACGTGCAAAGCACTGGAGACCGCAGAGATTCGCACACCTCAGAGTGAGCATGGATGCTGACATGCATTGTCCGATAGCAACCTCGGACTTTCATTGTTAAAAGTATTTTTGTTCTTTTTGTGGAAAAACCCAATCGAATAACCTGAGGATCATTTGTATGTTAATGTACTGTGCCTTTTGAATTTAAACAGGAAATCTGTGTTTTCATTTCACCAGATGAACATGGCCAAGAGCTCTAAATTTGTTTTTATTATTTTGTTTGTTGAAAAATATTAAAGGTAAACTAAGCTTGGACTTGATCAAACCTTGGCAAACACTGGGGTATTGTGGCTCTCAGAGTCATGATTCCATTTGAACTTCAAATTTATTGCAGGAACATAACGTAGCGTTTTCTACAGTCAAACAGCTAATGGAGCCATTACTATGTCTAATATAACCTGGGCCACTCTGTGAAGCAACCGTATTTTAATCCTAAGGGACAAAGTTACATTTGTTTTTTTTCTTTGTTTTTTGCTCACTCTATCCTGGACAGGCTCCTTTTTATGGATATGGTAGTCTTCAAAATAGCCATTCCTATTGTAATCTTAAGAAACACAGAAGTCATTAAGCTCAGTGCCAACACTCGCTGAGACTGAAACCGAATATTCAATGCTGGAACTTGTTACTCCACGTTTTTTCAATTGACTTGACAGTGTTACGGCAGCTAGTATGTTACCAAGTGCTAGCTACATTAAGTGGGCGGTGTTTTTGGTTTCTTTTTACTTGAGACATTTTTGGTGCAGGTGTGTACAAAATTGAAAAACTGAGTCAGTTTTTTGATTTTTGAATTGTTTCTCTACAAATATGTATCAAAACAAAAAATGCCTGCCATCTTGAAAGTGAAGTTCAAAATGGCTGCATAAAGGACCACAGCATCGGGAGGGCATACTGTGGCATTAGTGTTTACTGAATCAGCAGACAACCACAAGGCCCAGATGGTATTCTACGCTTGCAAGTGTTTTGTTTTTTGGTCAAGAAGGAAGGACATGTGAACTGAGTCGCAGGCTTAACTTAATTACAAACGTTTTCTCTTTTCAAGCTGCGTTGGAGGCATGGTTCATCTTTAAGAGACAGGCATTTGAACGATCACTGAGGTTTATCAATTAAACGGAACAGAGCAAGGGTAGAGCAGCACTCCGACCACTGGGGTTGGGGGACAGAGGGTAGGCGTGGGGCGCGGATTTCAGTGCACCACTATTGTCAGTGGCTTTGGTTTCCATTGCTGCGTAGTCTAACTGTGGAGGTGGCCAAAGATTTGGGGGTTGGGTTGGGTTGGGGGGGGGGGGGGGGGGGGGGGGGGGGTCGTCCACTTCCTTTACAGGACATGAGTACTGGCAGGTCCTCTGGGAGTTCATCTGCTCAGACGTGTTTATAAAATCTGTGGCTTCATGAAGCCAGAGCAGGCTCTTCCTCTCGAAGAGGAGTAGCCATCGAGAGGAGGAGACGTGGGGCGTCAAACCTTGATGCCCCAGTTTTCTCATTGGGTGTGTTGTGCCTTGAAACCTTTTTTTTAAGAAATTGATCTAAAAGCAGATGCACTGACAGTGTTGAGAACTTGAGATTGAATGGTGCTACTTGATTTAGGTGTGTAGGCCCTTGTACGTCGTGCCCATCAAGTTTTACAAAAGTTATTTTATTGCACATCTAGAGTTTTATATAGATGTCTTGGATATGTGTCCTTAAGCTTCCAAATATTGTGTGTGAGGAGATTGTGGAAAAACGCAGCTTGTTTACAAAGGGGAAGGGTTCTCAACGTTTAACCAGGATTTATTTGGGACCAGGGGATTTAGCAGTCGGGGGAATTTAGCCATTTGCACAGATTTCTAGATTCTACTTTTGCTGCTAGTTTTGTGTAATTTATTAAGCATTTTTGACAAATATTTATTTTTGTAAGCCTCAAAGTGATTCTTTGAAAGTTTCAGAAACTTGACCAAAAGACAGTACAAAAACACTGGCACTTGAATGTTGAATGTCACCTGTATGCGTGAAATTTATATATTTCGGGGTAGTGTGAGCTTTTTAAATGTTTAAGATACATTGGACTCGGTAAATAATATCCACAGCTGTTTCAGGGCCTCCTCAGGGCCTGTCATCTCGATTAGATAAAACCAATTGGTCAACAAAATTTGAAAAAGGAAAAAAAAAAAAAGTTTGATCAATCATGCCAAGGTTTGGAATAAAGCTGTCAAAAAGCAAGTAAAATTCCTAAGCATATCAGTGCAGAAGTGTTCAGATTCTCCAATTGTGTGCATTATTGATTCTTTACTCTAATTTGACCTGAATTGTTTTTCTCCAGTGAATGTCTGGCACATGGCAATCCTTAAAGAAACAAACATGTGGTTTATTCTCATTGTTGTATTTGCATATATGACGGCTCTCGAGTTCTCCTTGAATGTGGAGCGGGTCTGCAGCCGCGGTGAGCGTTCGGTTCTGTGCGGGCAGACCCAGAGACTTGTTCCACGTCCACCTGAGAACCCTAGAGCTCTTTAGATGTAGACTTTGCTTTATGTATTAGCTTATAGGCTACTGCACTGCATGGGAAATACTCAGCTGTGCAATTGTATGGTTTTACCAAAATAAAATGTTTGAATGCAAAAGTACCTGGCAAAATCAAGCATGTTTCATGAAGACTTGTTTACTGTAGTTGTGCAGAAACGACCTGTAGCAAGCAGCCTGCCTCCTTGTGTGGATACATGGCCGACAGGCAGCAAAATTCAATTTGATATTGGTTGGATGGGCTTCGTTTCTTTTGAAAGAAAAAATATAAAGATTTCATTTGTACATTCAACTGTGTCAGTGGTCTTTTTTTTTCCCCCCAAACCTCTGATTTAATTAGTTTTTAAGCGGCAAGATGTTGGACTTTTCTCCGTTTTGTTTCAAATTGTACTGGTCTACAAGTAAAATGCAAAAAGTAAAGAAATTAGCCATGTTAGTTGGCTGTAGTTTACAAAATACAGTTTTGGGTTAAAATGTGGAATACTGAGACCTAATGGGAATGGGTTTTACTCATAAGGAATGTTTATCTTTGGAGTTTTCACATCAACTTCAAAACAGTCTGCACTTTACAATACGTTCACTCAGATTTATAAATCTATTGTATAAATGTACTTAAACCCATATATATATATATGTAATCTATTATATACATAGAAAACATTAGCTAACCAGTACTTTTGTCATTGGTTTTCCAATTCATGTTAATGTAAGACTTAACACATTTAATCCCCGAGTCAGATGATTTGTAAATTGTAGACCAGTGGTGGTAATGTGGAGTATGTTGTGTACAGTAACAAATATGGTTGATAAGGACAAGTTAGTACCACAATCCACAGAATCACTATTGGATATGTTTGAACATCCAACAGAGATCTGCACTGAAAACCTCATTGAAGTAAAAAAAATATTCAAGTACTATCAATAAAATGCAAAAGTAAAGTATTCATGGTGCAGTAATGTGATCCATGTCACTGTTATGCTCTTTGTGTTCATATTACTGATGCACTAATGTGTATGTTGCACTTCACTGCTGCATATGTTTAAGTCTGAGCTCATCTGAACTACTTTATCCACTGTTGGTACTTTAATCTACAATAATGCGTCATATTCTATAAGATCATATGGTTGCGGCATTGCTTTCCAGTGACAACTACTTATCTCTGTATCATAAACTTTTCATGAGATCAGGCCTGTTTTCAGCTTTTATTTTATGACAATGCATTTTCCAGCAAATCCATCAGGACGTTTCTAGAATTCATTTTACTACAGAAGGAGAATTTTTGACATTTTAATCCTTTATGGCAAATGAGCACAGCTGTGTAAAATGGAGGAATTGTAGCCTTGGTTTTGAGTTCATCGCACTTTGTCTCTTAGATGACCTGATTTTAGAGCCTTGAAGTGCTCAAACCAAACAATAACACATAATAGACGCCTCTAAAAGTACTCTGTAGACAAGATTTTTCCGTGTTTTCTCAACATTGAACATTGTAAAAGACCGATCTCCTTTTTTGTCAAGATTTTCTGATAAAATGGGTACAATTATGAAGTGAATGCTGACCTGTATTTTATGCCTCCACAGATGGCGTGTACTTAGAAGCCTTTTAGACACAGACATGGGGGGGGAACAGTGGTTACATCTCTCATCCTGCGTGAAAGCCATGTTTACCTAGATTTTGGGAGGTCTGCATGTTACTCCCGAAAGGTCACATGGTCCCTAATGTGCTGTTTCGTAACAACCGAGCCAGTGACACCCATTAGAGCCTTGTTGTATAATTTCTGTGTCATTTTTTTCTTTCTTTTATAAAATAGGGTTTTTAGGGCATTTGGATGTGCTGAGTGCAGAACTGGTCCATACAGCTTCAAGACTCAAACTAATCTCATTCTGCAAATTGTATCGATCATCTCTCACATCAGATCACACCACTGATGGCCCACTCATCCCCTAATCCATTTCAACATCTGCATTTCTGACAACTTTTATATTTAACTTCATGCTTTGTGTGTGCATGTGTGTATTGCTCGGGGTGTAATCTGTGTGTTTCTAAGTTACTGCTCCGCCTCAGTCGTTGGGGCTGAGAGCTTCGCATTACTTCTGTAATCCCGCCAACCGCCCATCTCCATCCATCCATCCATCCATTCATCCATCCCTCGCTCCATCTCTCCATCCAGGGGATTTGACTGCCATTAAGAGATGGCTTTTCTGGGTGTGTGTTTATGTTGAACACACAGAAACACGGCAAAATCAGCAACGGCGGAGAGGGATTGAACGCACAAACACGGCCTCGTACGGGTCTTCTGGAGGAGTCAGTTATGTCGCTGGAGGTGCTCTGTGTGGACTGATATGGGATGAGCAGGATGGACCCATGCAATATGTCGAAAGTGGCTTTCAACACACATGGATGCAACTGTCTGGAAAGATCTGCAGGTATGTTTGTTTATTCGCACGTACAGTATGTAGGTGCTGGATTAAAGCTGGGGTAGGCATTCTTCCACTTCCAATTCCATAACAACCACTCAGCATATTGCAGAGAATGTCAGATCGCTGTGCTTGTATATTTTGCATGTTAATATCTCATTTAAACGTCATGAAAAGGTGACGTTTTACACTTTGCATTAAATTTCTGCTGACTCCAGCTTTATCACAACCTTCACATACACTATACCCATTTCTTTTTCCTCTTTTGCATATATCTATCAACCTCTACTTTGGTTAATTCCTTTCTAACTGTATATATATATGTGTGTGTGTGTGTGTGTGTGTGTGTGTGTGTGTAAAAGTCTAATTCAGTCTGGTCTGTGCTATAAATATCGATGCCCTGAGACAAAATGTCCAATATGTCTCCTACCGTCTTCCTCATATACTTCATAGAATGACCTGAAACTGTCTGAGCTCTTTACCTTGGGGGAATGTAATTTTTTTTGGAGAACAAAGTAGTCTTGGTCAGTGAAATTGTTCCTATATTTAGATGTTGCCTAATTAGTTCATCAGCTTTTATTGCACATAACTAGACATTTGTGAGATGTGGATGCTGTCTTTATTATTATTATTATTATTTTATTGTTGTAGCCATGTCTTAGCTGCTCTCTTGTCCATTCACATCTCAGTGAGACTATGACTTGGTTAAATAAAGACATTTGTATCATTTATAAGCAAAATGAAAATGACATCTTTGAAGTTAGATCAGTTGTAGATAACTCCAATAACTGGGTGTATCATGTTTTTATACGCAGCTCTGGAAAAAAACAATTTGACATGTAGAGACCTGGCTCTCATGGGAATCCCCTGGAATGTGATCAAGAGGAAAACTAATGTGCCACAAGTGGAATAAATTGTCAAAGACTGGATTAGAGCATGAAAAAATGCATGAAAACTGAATAAAAATTCCACCAAACAGTTATTTCTGAACTTTTCCAAAGTCAAACAAGCTATTCAAGGTATCACAGTTGTCATTTACTGCAAATAAATGTTCTAAATGTCTATATATTCACTTGGAATTTGGAAGAAATATGGTTGTAGATTTTAAAATGAGCCAAAATTGACTCAAAATGACACATATTTCTGTGGAGTAAAAGAGTCTCTTTATTTATTTATTTTTTTCCAGAGCTGTAATTCATAATAATGCTGTAGCTTATCACAAGTGCTCTTTTTTGTGCCATTTCAGCCCGTTAATCCTGGCATGTCCCACATGAGAGACAACAGTAATGACCGCCATCACTTTCACTGGTCAGTGTCAATCTCTTTGCTTTACTGTTCTCTTTTCCCTCTTCAGCTGTAAAAACTGCCTCACAGTTGGCCTACATAAGGAATTTCACTTCTCTGTCAGTCATCACTCAATCCCATAGTTAAGACTGGTTTCTTCTGCAAAATAAGAGCTTTTTCCAGTGAAACAACTGGAAAAAAACAGCAGCTTTGTCTTCATAGAAAACTTCAGACCGATCGATCGAAGTCTGGTTCAAACTGGAGTTGACATGAACTGTGAAATCCCAGGCAGCCCTAGACAATACCTATTGTTGTGGAGCTAATCTCTGTGTAAGCTGTCCTTTCTTAATCACATCATCGTTTCAGCAGCAGCTGGAAAAGAGGCAGTTTAGTCCTCAACCTGCCAGTCAACGTGACTCTGGCATCAAATTATTACTCCGCCGACGTCCTTACTGCAAACATTCAATCATTACAGTCTGGGAAACTGCACTAAATGCATATTGATTTACTTCATTCACTTATTTCAGTACGTTTTTGCTGAATTTTTGACTTTGAGGGTTTAAAATTCAACCTCTGCACCCTTTAACCCATAACGACCCAGTGTTACGTTTGTGGCAGTTCCTAAATTATTTTTTCTCTTTTTTTTTTTACTTTTCTTAAGTGATTTACCACCATTTATTCTAATATTATGTTCAGTATTTTTGCATTCTTAAATGAAAATCAGGTATTTTCCTAGATTTAATTTGCTGATTATCATTGATGTCCATAAAAGCTTATATTAAAGTGAAGAGTTATTTTATCAAAAACAGAGAAAATGTAAGAAAATGTAACTTTTTCAGTAAAATATATCAACTGAACAGAAAAAAAACCCATCTCCATCCACTGTCATTGATCCAACTCCATGGGTTTTACTGGTTGTAGAACAGGGGTGTCAAGCTAATTTTCTTCTGGGGGCCACATTCAGCCCAATTTAATCTGAAGTGGGTTGGACCAGTAAAATAATAGCATGATAGCCAATAAATAATGACAACTCCAAATTATTTTAGTGCAAAAAAAAACATTCAGTTATGCCAATATTTACATTTACAAACTATCCAAACAAAAAGGATGTGAATAACCTGAAAAAAAAAAGAAATTTGTTAAGAAATGTGATTACAATTTTATCAATATTCTGCCTCGACTTATCATTTCTACATATGCATTTTACAGATCAGATTTTACAAAGGCGCAAAACATTCAGTAACAGGCAGAGTATTGTTAAAATTGCACTTAATTTACTTCAGGCATTTTAGGGTATTCACATTTTATTAAAGGATAATTTGTTAATGTAAACATTTTCATAATTTTATTTTTTTTGCACTAAATCAAAGAGAAAAAATTGGTGTTGTCATTATTTAAAGGTTATTAGGATATTATTTTTGAGTTTGATGCCCTAACTTGCATTTTGCAAATTCATCCCATGGGCCGGATTGGACCCTTTGGCGGGCCGGTTTTGGCCCCCGGGCCGCATGTTTGATTGACACCTGTGTTGTAGAAGATGACAGTGTTTCCACGGTAACTACGGAGCCTCTGAATGTCCAAATGGGTCATATCTGATGACCATGAAAAGAAGACAAACTGTATTTTACACCAATTATTTACACGTACTGATAACATTAATGGATCAACAGTTATTTAACTTTGTATATCACTACATGATTTTGGTCACAAGTGGACGTTTGGGTCTTTATGGGTTAAAGAAAAAAAACATTAATTAGGGTAACTATTATTATTTTCTGCAATAAAATCAACATTTAATACTTCTGTATGTTCATGTACTTATGTGTAGCTTGTGTTGTAGTGTGTTTTGTGCTGTTTTCTGTTTGCATTACTGCTGACATCCATGACAACAGCTTCAATATACCAATGTCCATTTAGAGAACTTATGCCAGTTTTTCTGCAAAAATGCTTTCGTTTGCTCATGAGTTCATCAGTGTCTCTGTTCTGTTCATCTGCAACTGCAACAGCGTGTAACATAAGATAAAAATGTTAGTTTTAGCTTCCATTTTTTAATCAAAGTAAAAACAAAAAATAAAAAATAATAAGTGAGTTGAACACCTTTCAAAACACTGCATGCATGTTAAATTCAGGGTGTTCTCCATGTTTCTTAATTGTGTTTTTAAATGTCTACAAAAGGTACATTATTTTAGGCCAAGTTTGTTAAAGACTCAAGTCACAGGTGGTGTTTTGTGAATCCTCTCATAACAAAACTTTTAAAATAGAACAATAATGTAGTTTTTATGCGCAAAAATGCAAAAAAAAAACAAAAACAAAAAAAAACAAACATAGTAAATCAAGAACAAGAAGCTTAAAAATAAAATTTGCAGATGCCCACTGAGGACCAACTACAGCTGTGGACGTTATGTAGCTTCAAACACTGGATTTACATTAATTTGACAGAGGGGGTATCTTAAAATTTCTCACTGGAGCTTTCCTCATAATTTCTCAAAAATACTCATTAATTGCTTGATTGAGTGGCAAAGAAAGATTAAAAAAAAAAAAAAAAAAAAAAAGGATAATGATAATGAAATCAATGAAAGTCAAGGCAATAAAACCATACAACCATTAAATATAATTATGGAAATTATCATATTAAACAACTGATGCAGTGAAATTAAAGTTTAATTGTATACAAATGACTCAGTCTTAGCCCATAAAGACCCAAACAGCCACCGACGACCAAAACCATCTACTGATCTAAAATGTTTAATAACGTCTGATCCACTAATCCTATCAATACATGTAAATAATTGGTGTAAAATGCAGTTTGCCATCTTTTATGGTCATCAGATATGACCCATTTGGATGTTCAGAGGCTTCGTAGTTATTGTGGAAACACCGTCATCTTCTACAACATTGATTCACTAGTAAAACCCACACAGTTTGATAAATAACAGTGGATGAAGACACTGGATTTTAGTCATTTTATATGATTTTTGTTGTTGTTTTTTTCTTTTTTTAAATATTAGCAGAACCAATAGGGTCTTTTAGTCTTTTAGTCTGCATTGGTATTTATTGATTATTTATTGTTGATTATTTAAATGCATTTATTCGTAGTTGCTTTCAATAGTCCTGTATTTGTGCACTGATTTATTTATGTTTGTTAATTCAATTCAATTCAATTCAACTTTATTTGTATATCCCAATATCACAACAAGGTTATCTCAAAGGGCTTTACAGAGTCAGTTAGAGTAAACAACAGTCAAATGAACAGCAAGAAAATGAGTAGTGTCCAGGGCATCCCCCGTCCTTAGACCCTCCTTCTCGGCAAGGAAAAACTCAAAACCCAGTGGGAAAAGGGAGAAACCTCGGGGAGAACCACAGTGAAGGAGAGATCCACTCCCATGGACGGACAGGCTATAGATGCACCAGGACTTTACATTGCATTGTTACATTGCACTTTGGATGTGGGCTGATGTCTGTGGTAAGCTGCATATGAATTGCCCATATGGGATAAATAAAATTGTCTGAATCTGAATCTGAAGTTTATGTTCAGTTAGTGATACATGTTGCTGAAAAAGTCAATTTTTCTTCAGTTTTCTCTGTTTTTGATTTAATCACCCTCAAGTTTAATTTGAGCTTTTATGAACATCTACATGGTCAGTAAATTAAATATAGAAAAATACCTGATGTTCACTGAAAAAACACAACATACAGAGGATTATGGCATAATAAATTGTGATAAATCACTTCAGAGTTAAATATAGAGAAAAAAAAATTGAACTGCCACAAAAGCAACACTGGGTCTTTATGGGTTAAGGCAGGGGTTTCAAACATGTGTCCCAGGGGCCAAATCCGGCCCCTGGGATGAATTAGTGAAATACAAAATTTACACTGAAGATGTTAACAATCAAGGATGTCAAAATAAATTTAGTTCAATTCCATCTAAAGTGGTCAGACCAGTAAAATACTATTATAATAAAGTATAAATAATGAAAACCACATATTTTTCTCTTTGTTTTAGTGTAAAAAAAGTAAAACTACACAAAAATGTTAACATTTACAAACTAGCCTTTTATAAAAAATGTGAAAAACTTGAACAAATATGAACAATCTGAAATGTCTGAAGAGAATTAAGAGTAATTTTACCAATATTCTGTCTATTATTTCATATTTTGTGCATTTGTAGATCCACTGTGATCTGTATGTTGTAATGAACATGTAAAAATGAGAAGCTGAGGCCAAATAATGGCATAAATTGTTAAAATTGCCCTTTTTTTTTCGTAATAAATTTCATTTTGGTCATGGTTCATGTTTTTCCATATTTTTTTAAAAGATAGTTTGTAGATATAGAAATTTTGATAATATAATCTTACTTTTTTCACTCTAAAACATAGAAATTAGACATACAGATTTTGGAATTGATACTATTTATGTATTATTATGTTATTATTTTAATGGTCCGGCCCACTGCAGGTCATATTGGGCTTCATGTGGTCCCTGAACTAACATGAGTTTGACACCCCTGAGTTAAGGGTTTTCTTCATCCTGCTCCAACTAAAACTAACATGAAAAATTAAATAACAGCTAAAATTAGCCAATTCCTATAAACAGTATAAAACTACTGAAACACAAATTTAACAAAAACATGATAATAACTCTACTACTACCACTACAACTAATACTAACAATACTACTAATACTCATATTGATAACCTGGCAGACTTAAACGGTGAACTCCTGACTATTTCAGACGTGTCTTCTGGACTCAGTGGTTCTGATGCGTCCCTCTGCGTCTCTTCCAGTCTCTGTCCTGTGTCTGCTGCCCCAGGCGGTGCTGTCCCGCTGGGCCTGTGTCCGGGCCTGTCCCGCCTCCTGCTCCTGCACCCAGGAGAGGAGCTGCAGCGTGCTGTGCGACCGCTCCAGCATGGCTGAGCTGCCCAAAGAGTTCCCCTGCGAGGCCTCCGCCATCAACCTGGACAAGAACAGACTCAAGTTCCTGTCAGAACGGGCCTTCGGGACCCTGCCGTCCCTCAAGTCTCTGTCCCTGGACCACAACAACATCTCCTTCATCACCCCCGGAGCGTTCAAGGTCTGGCCCGGTCCGGCTCCATGCACCTCCTCTGTCACTCATTTGTTTTTGTTTTTTTTTGTAACTTATATTTTATTACAGGGTGGGGAAGCAAAACTTACAATGAACATTTAGTTGTTTTTTCTCAGCAGGCACTACGTCAACTGTTTTGAAACCAAACATATACTGATGTCATAATCATACCTAACACTATTATCCATACCTTTTCAGAAACTTTTGCCCATATGAGTAATCAGGAAAGCAAACGTCAAAGAGTGTGTGATTTGCTGAATGCACTCGTCACACCAAAGGAGATTTCAAAAATAGTTGGAGTGTCCATAAAGACTGTTTATAATGGAAAGAAGAGAATGACTATGAGCAAAACTATTAGGAGAAAGTCTGGAAGATACTGTTAAAGAAGAATGGGAGAAGTTGTCACCCGAATATTTGAGGAACACTTGCGCAAGTTTCAGGAAGTGTGTGAAGGCAGTTATTGAGAAAGAAGGAGGACACATAGAATAAAAACATTTTCTATTATGTACATTTTCTTGTGGCAAATAAATTCCCATGACTTTCAATAAACTAATTGGTCATACACTGTCTTTCAATCCCTGCCTAAAAATATTGTAAATTTTGCTTCTCCACCCTGTAATTAAAAAAAAACATCAAAATGAAAACACAACAACCTGAACATGTCTGGGTAGCACAGTCTTACCAATTATTTTGCTTATATAATGTCCATTTTTTCCACTTTTTGCTCATTTGTGGTTCTTGTAGTCTCAATCTGTGTGGTAGTTTTTCCGTTAGAAATATGTCCTCAATTGTAGTTATCCATTGATCCTTTCATCTTCCCCCATTTCCTTGTTATACATTTTTTTGCAGCTATCAACATCACCTTTACCAAATACTTATCGCATTCATATATAGTGCCATCGCTAAAGTTGCACAAATAAAGAATTTCAGGTTTCTTTGGAATTGTGTACCCTAATACTTGACATAGGATATTGTAGATCATTTCCCAATATTCTGAAAGTTTTGAACATTTCCAAAAAACATGAGAATGGTCAACATCCATCTCCCCGCATGATTGCACAGAACACTGGGGATGTCTGAAGGATGCAGTTCATATATTTAAGGTCTTTCATTCCAGTTTACTTTTGTGTGTGCGGAGGTGCTTCTATTTTCATTTTGAGGAATAAATTATTTACATTTTTATGTAGTTTTCAGGTTTTCTTCCATTTATTTTGAATTGTAGATTTAGAAAACCTGAAAAAGATATAATAAAAGATAGTAAATGATACATAAGTTACATAAATGTTATATGAATGTATGATTTCTAAAAATAGATCCCATTCCATTCCTGAATACCATGAACCATTAACGCTGGGGAAATACCTGCTAATCTGAAAAGCTGATGTTATGTGCAATTCTATTAGTTTGTATTACATTGTTTATAGTAGTTTTTATTTAGTTTTAATATATGATAACCCTGAATCCTAGTGTCTAGTTTACATTACATAACATATTCACATTTATATCCAGAACAAACATCACCCTTTTCCTCTAGTGTCCACTTCTGGAATTTATTTACTGATTTAGATCTCTGCTGGTTTTAACGCAAACAACTACATCTGACATAAATAATATAGTAATAAAATAAATTAATAAAGTAATTTTAAAAAGTAATAAAATAGTAATGTTTTATCCTTTTTAATCAGAATGAATAAGTTGCTCTGGTGGAGGGTTTAAAAACTTTCTTAGTAATTTATATAAAAATAATATTTTGTGATGAATAATTCCAAAGTTGCAAAAATAAAACTCTAGGTTCTTCTTATTAACAAAAGCTAAGACTGAAACTAAAACTAACAGTGAAAAAAAATAATTTTGACAGCCATAAATAAATAAATGGATAAATAAATAAATACGTAAATAAATAAGAAGAGCTTTCTGAACTGAAGAGAAAGTACAGTGAACAGTGTAACACAATCTAAAATTCCATCAGTTTTAATTTGATTTTATTTCTAATTTCTGCTGTTAGCGCCTAGTTTTGAGCCATGTTTTGAGTTCATCGTGAACAAGAATAAAATGTCTTTGCAGAAAACTGGATCTTTAATAAACAATGATTGATGTTTTCTTTACTTTTTTGCAGGTGTACATCATGTCTTTCCCCAAGACTGATTAAAAATAAAATCTAAATAGAAAATTTGATCTAATAACAACATAATGTGAATAATTAGAAACCACTATGGTAAAATATTATGTCTTTGTGATGCTGAAGTATGAAATTTTTTTTGTTTTTTGTTTTGTTTAGCTGAAGGTAGTGTTATTTGGGACTGGGGTATCAGACTCATTTTAGTTCAGGAGCCACATTCAGCCCAATATGATCTCAAGTGGGCCTGAAAAGTTAAACCATAGGCATAATAACCTATAAATAATAACTCAAAAATATTTCCTCTTTGTTTTAGTGTGAAAAAAGTAAAATCACATATGAAAATGTGGATAACCTGAACAACTGTGTACAATTTGAAATTTCTTTTAATAACATTACATCTTAGTTTATTATTAACACAAATTATAGCTCATAGTGGATGTACAAATGCACGAAACAATTGGTAACATATAATGTAATATAATATGGTTAAAATTTCACTTTTTTTATTTTTCGCAATTTCAGGTTGTTCATATTTGTTCAGGTTAATTACATTTTATTGTGAACAGAGTTTTATTTTCATAATGTCATTTTTTACTTTTTTCACATTAAACCAAGGAGAATATTTGGAGTTGTCATTATTTATAGGTTATTATTTTACTTGAGATCGCATTAGGTCCCTGAACTAAAACAACATAAAACAGCCTTAACATTTAACCCTTTCATGCACACTGGCTACTACAGTAGACATCTATTCCACAGCTGTTCTCTTGTGTATTCATGGATTTTGTTGTTTTAGTTCCAAATCAGCCAACACAGTGGACACCTATGCATCATCCCATGCATTGCAATTCACACCATTACTGTAACTTTGCTGTTCTTGATAAACCTGATCTGCACTAACATGTTTGAGTGTAAATCAATTGCTTGTTATTGTTAATAGACTGTAAATAACCATTTTTCTTAAACAAAAAGTTTTTTTTTTTGCACATTATCTTTATAAAGTGAGTAATAACTAATATTACAGTATGTTAATATGTGACAAAACACCAGATTAGCAGCATTTACAAAAATTATTTTGTAGTTTTCACTCAGTACAGGGTGTCCCATAAGTCTCCATACATAGGAAAAAATAAACGTTTCTTGACATAAACCATTTTTATTTATATAATATGCTCTATATGACTGCCATTTTGTCAGGAACACATTTCAATGCGTGTCTGCTGAAGAACTATAAAGAAGAAATATAAAGAAATACATGTTAGAACCATATATGTATGGAATGTATTATGTCTCCTATGTATGGAGACTTATGGGACACCCTGTATATCAGTAAATACACGTTTCTTTGCTTAAAAAATTAAATGCATGATGTCAAGCTGAGTGGATATTTTTGCAACTCCATGAAAAATAGGTACATAAAAATTTTTTCAATCGCATTGCTTTTTTCATGCCTAAAGAAAAATAAAAACACTCAATATCTTGATTAGGGTCAAAACGCGGTATTCAAAATCTCTCTGACGGGACATTTTAGAGACAATTTGACCCACATTTTTACTTTTACATTCATTTTTGCTTTAGTTGGACCATAAGGGATTATCCAAAACAAGGAGCTACAGGGGTTGGACAAAATAATGGAAACACCTTAAAAAAATCAACAAAATATAATTTAATATGGTGTAGGTCCGCCTTTTGCGGCAATTACAGCCTCAATTCTCCGAGGTATTGATTCATACAACTTGTGAATTGTTTCCAAAGGAATTTTAAGCCATTCTTCAGTTAGAATACCCTCCAACTCTTTTAGAGACGACGGCGGTGGAAATTGACGTCTTACTTGAATCTCTAAAACTGACCATAAATGCTCAATAATGTTGAGGTCTGGGGACTGTGCCGGCCATACGAGATGCTCAACTTCATTAGAATGTTCCTCATGCCATTCTTTAACAATTCTAGCTGTATGGATTGGGGCATTATCATCTTGAGGTGAAGGTGTTTCCATTATTTTGTCCAACCCCTTGTACTTTATATTGAAATAAATGTTGGAATGGCAATCGATTAAAGTTCGCTCTCTGACTGGATACTACTGTGTTTTGACCCTTTAAGGTTCTCATAGTTCATGCATGAAAGGGTTAATGTCTTCAGTGTCAGTTTTGCACTTTATAAATTCATTCCACAGGCCACATTCGGCCCACGAGCCACATGTTTGACACCCTTGATCTGGTACATCAAACAGGTCTGTGTGTGAACCCCATCAGGCCTCTTCTCCTCTTTCAGTATTCATGTCCTCTCTGTCTGCAGGGCCTCTCAAACCTAGTGGAGCTGAAAATGGCCCATAACGAGTACATCAGCTACCTTCACACGCGGACCTTCACGGGCCTGAAAAAGCTGGTTCGCCTCGATTTATCGGACTGTAACCTGTTCAGCATCCCTGACCGTATCTTCATCGAGCAGATTGCACTCAAGGAGCTGCTCTGCTTCCAAAACAACTTCCGAAGGATCCCTGGAGCCATCAGAGGCATGGAGAACCTGACGCACATCTACCTGGAGAGGAACAAGATCGAGGCGGTGGCTTACAACTCCCTACTGGGTCTGGGCAGCCTCAAGTGAGTCACAGACTGTAACTGGTGCTAAATCAGTACTGATGGTCTGTGTAACAATAAAAATGTAGAAGAAGTTTAGTGTTGTAACTGAAAATCACATTTAGAAAAATTTGGATTCTACAGCTTTAATATAAACAAAGAAACTAGAAGTGATACATATTTAATAAACATTAAAAAAAAGTAACTAGAAGCACTCGGAGAGCGCAGACCTCCGCCAAGGCTGATCAGTGGGCCCCCCCCGTGGGCCCCCCGATCACCACCAAAATTTAATCATTTCTTCCTTAGCCCATTTCCAACAAACCCTGAAAATTTCATCCAAATCTGTCCATAACTTTTTGAGTTATGTTGCACACTAACGGACAGACAAACAAACAAACAAACCCTGGCAAAAAACATAACCTCCTTGGCGGAGGTAAAAATCCAGATAAATCAGGTTTAATTTATGGCTGATAAAGATAGAAACCTGGTTCATATATGTGAAATATAAATTAAGCCTTTATACTGTCCTCTATAGCAAATAGTTGGCACAGTAATAGAGAAAAAAAAACAGTTTTTCATTGTAAACAGAATGAATACAGCATATTTTACAGAAAAAATCTTTATTGGTGGGCCCTACAGAATGTCAAAAGCAAAAAAAAAAAAAAAGTGATGATGTACATGTGAAAAAAATAATCAGGCGTTCCTTAAGGAAAAGGATAGATTGAATGAAATGCAAAAAGACTGTAGCAAATAACACTGGGTTACAAAAAAATGTTTTTTGCAAGTTGTCTAGGATTTTTCAACTGAATTAGGACCATTTTGCACCACTAAATCCAAAAATGACATCTGTTTTTCTCAATCAGGTCAGGTTTTTTTGCTAATTTGATTTTGAAAAATTTGGTCTCCTCACAAAATTGATTACATTTTTGTGACTTTATCAGTTGAATTTTTATATAGTTCTCACCCAAAATAGGTTTTAAGAGAAAAAAAAATCATTTTCTAACAGGATTCCTGTTAGGTACAATGGTGTATTCACCGCAGATGTAGCAGAATACGTCAGACTTATTTTTGCAAGATCTTCTAGTCGAAGCCATTTCATTCACCTGTAATATTAAAAAAAACATTAATCATAAATTGGCAAAAGTAAAATCTTCAGAACTCGTTTATTGCAAGAAATATGAAAGAATTTTGTATCATATGATGTGAAAATGTGCATAAATGTAAGCAAAAATGTTAAAAAAAAAAACAATATGTAGCATAGTTCAGAAAGTTGACCTGATTGAGCAAAATTAATGTGATTTTTGGATTCAGCACACCAAAATGATCCTAAATCAGCTCAAAAAACTTAAACAATAAATTTGTTGTTGACCAGTGTTATCAATAAATCTCCTCAAAAACAAAAACAAAGCAGAAAATGACATTTAAAACTAGAAGCACTCGGAGAGCGCAGACCTCCGCCAAGGCTGATCAGTGGCCCCCCCTGTGGGCCCCCCCCCCATGCCAAGGAGGTTATGTTTTTGCCAGGGTTTGTTTGTTTGTTTGTCTGTCTGTCTGTTTGTCTGTCCGTTAGTGTGCAACATAACTCAAAAAGTTATGGACAGATTTGGATGAAATTTTCAGGGTTTGTTGGAAATGGGCCCCCCCGTGGGCCCCCCCCCACCCCCGATCACCACCAAAATTTAATCATTTCTTCCTTATCCCATTTCCAACAAACCCTGAAAATTTCATCCAAATCTGTTTTCACCGTATACTTCAACATCATATGACCGTTCATCACATTCAGGCTGCAACACAATCAAGAAAAAGTTGAGGCAATAGTACTTTAGTGGTAATAATGAGTTAAAATAATAGAATAAACATAATAAAACTGTGATATGAAATAGGTCATGTGGACCGGTCTGATTGATTGATTGATTGATTGATTGATTGATTGATTGATTGATTGATTGGTTGATGTATTTATTTCGAACATGAATGTCAAACAGAAGAAAATAAATAAACAAAACACTTAAACATAAGACATATAATACATATTCGAAAAGGAGTGAGAAGAAGTACAACTTATAAACTCCCACCCCTTCTCCTTATATAATTAATAACAACAATAACCTTCCTAGTCTAAGCATATCTATACTATATACTATAATATGACTGGTACTTACTAGTAAATAATTAGGTTTCTGGTTTTATATTATTATGAACAAATATAATATGATTTACATAAACACATAATACAATAACACATATATGTAAATACATATTCATACACAGATCTATACACACATATACACCTACATATATACACACACACATACACACCTATACATACATTTACACACACTTACCACATACTTGTACATCATTAGAACACCCAGTGACCGGTCATAGTACAAGAAGCATGAATGAAAAGTCCAGTCCTTCATGAGCAAAACCAGACTGAGAATCATCAGTTTGTTAGTGTGTGAGAGAATTATTGAAATGTTTTTAATCATCGTACCTTAAATAAAGATCAGGAGGGATATTCCTGTCTATATTTCAGCCTCGTGTTGCGGGACAGATTTAGAAGGTTCAAGGAATGCGGATGTTTTTCAGTGCGTAAAGGGCAAGGATTCAAGCTTAAGCTGAATTTGATCTCTGATCTGTGATACCATAGACTTGTCATTCATCTATAGCTACTGGATCCACATGGATTACTGTGGTAGGATTATGTCATCAGGAACCACCTTAGCCTGGGAGAATATGGTGATAATGGCAAAAAATAACTTTAAATATTAATATTAGTATTTTCCTAAACCCACTTTTATTATATTTATTTGTGTATTTGGACCCTAATAGTTCAAAAAGTTTGAATTTGAACCCTCCAGGTGCTGCAAAGCTATCTTTATATTCCAGGGGTGTCCAGTCCTGGTCCTTGAGAGCCACTCTCCTGCATGTTTTAGATGTATCCCTCTTCCAACACACCTGATTCAAATGATAAGCCTATCACCAAGCTCTGCAGAAGCCTGATAATGACCGTCAGGTGTGATGGAAGAGGGAAACATCTAAAACATGCAGGATAGTGGCTCTCGAGGACCAGGATTGGACACCCCACCCATTCCGGCAAAAATTGAGTGGATTTCTACAACTCATTACAATTCCGTTTTTTAAATTTGTTACGTTTTATAACTAGTTCCGTCTCAACATTTGCACATATAAGGCCAAGATGAACATTTCTCTGAGTACGCCATAATTGTTTGTCAGCAGCAGCGGTTGTAGTCCGTACTGAAAATATGTCCAAATTTTGAGTCGATTACCTAAAATGTTCATTTGTTGGTTGTATTAACGAACACAAGTGGCTGAACGGGACGGTCAACAACCTGGAGGGGGTGGGGCAGGATGTGGCTCATTTGCATTTAAAGGGCCAGCGCTAAAAAGGACCTTTCTGGTGTCATTAGTCAGAAATATTGTTGAAGATGGACCTGTGGAGTTGAATTAATGAAGAATTCAGACCCAAGTATAGCATTTACAGTTTATGTAGACCACAGGGAAATGTTTTTAAAATGCATAATTCCATTCAAAAAAGTGAAGTATCACTCCTTTAACCCTTTCATGCATAGGTCACTCCAGTGGACAGTTCTTCTCCAGCTGTTCTCTTGTATATTCATGGGTTTTGTTGTTTTAGTTCCATATCTGCCAACACAGTGGACACTTACGCACCATCCCATACACTGACATTCAGACCACATTCAGACCAAGAACTTTGCCGTTCTTGATAAACCTGATCTGCACTAACATGTTTAAGTGTAAATCAATTGCTATTTGTTAGACAAGAAGGTTTTTTTTTGCATATTATCTCCATGAAGTGAGTAATTACTAGCATTAGAACATGTTAAAATGTGAGAAGACATCAGATTAGCAGCATTAAAAATGTTTTTATTTCATTGTTTTCGTATCACTTTCTGATATTGGGTTTTAAACATGTTTCTTTACTTCAGAAATTAAGTACATGGATATTTTTGTAACTCCATAGGAAAAAAAAAAAACTCGATCGCATTGTTTTTTTTCATGCCTAAGGAGGAATAAAAACACTGAAGAAAAAAATCTTGACTAAGGTTCTCACAATTCATGCATGACAGGGTTAATATATGTTTTTCTGTCTCATCTGAGGTACCTGAACCTGCAAGAGAACCGCATCAACGTGATCCATGACCAGGCCTTCCAGGACCTCGTGCGGCTGGAGAACTTCTACCTCAATGACAACCTCCTGTCCGAGCTGCCGAGACTGGCTTTCAAAGGCCTGACCCGCCTCAAGATGCTGAACCTGGGAGGAAATCAGCTGACCAACGTATCCAGGACCTGGTTCAGCGACCTGGTTGAGCTGGAGATCCTGTACCTGGACCGGAACCAGCTGGTGAATATTGAGGAGGGTGCGTTTGAGAACCTGACCAGCCTGATCACGCTTCATCTGAACAGTAACAACCTCACCACGCTTCCGTTCCCGGTTTTCCAGCCCATTTACTTCCTGGGCCGCCTGTTCCTCTTCAAGAACCCCTGGGAGTGTGACTGCGGTCTGGAGTGGCTGAAGGACTGGATGGAGAGCTACAAGCTGGTGCGGGACGTCCCCTGTGCCTCGCCTTCTTCCGTGGCGGGGCTGGATCTGAGCGAGGTGGTCTTCGCCAAGGTCAATGGCACATGCATAGACCCCGCGGAGCTGAACCTGACCACCGCTTCCTCGGATATCGCCTCCACCACGGAGAACCGCTTCAACAGCCTCATTTCTAAACTGCTCCAACAAGAGCTTCGAGAGGAGATAGGGAACGGGACCGAGAGCCTCCGCAACGGGACCCTGCTGGACTCTGAGGAAGTAGAGCTGTCAGGGGTCAGAGGTCAAAGAGCTCTGGCAGACCAGTCGTTCTTCTGCTTCCTCGTGCTGTGGCTCATTATTGGTTTAGTTCTCCTGTCAGATATGAATGTCTACGACGTGTCTTGCACATGAAACTGCGGAACCAGCGAGTAGGTTTTTAAAATGCCGATGAGATGTTTTTTTTTTTTCCAGAGGAGCGCCAAGGATGACCTATGTGGTTTCTGGTGTGAGTCTGCTCTGCCAAATACAGGATTTGGGATATTTTTCTATTGAAATACCAGTACGTCAAACTGATTGTTTCAGTAATCTGTAAAGAACAGCAACAGTGACAATGACATGGCCGTTTTTATTTTCACTTGAGCTGCTTCTGTGACGTAAACTCAATCTGTGTATTCATCAGTGTCAAGGACTAACTAGTCACATGGAAGAGCACCGCTTTATTAAACAAGAAACTGACTGATTCAGAAACATTTTTATTAAAACTGTTAGTGATTCAGTGATTGATGATAATCCAGTGATGATGTTTTCTGACATACAAGGCTTATATTTACAACTGAACAGAGAACATTTTGGATAAAAATGTCTTTCACAGATGGAAATTCTATATTTTTTTCATTCAAATCAACATCGAAGATTACTGTATTAAATTTACATTTTTAGGACTTTTCATATTTATTAACCAATTTAAAAAATCTCAGAAAACTAATCAAAAAGCCAAATAATATAATACTTATACAGTATATTGCATCTTTTAACATGTTAATTAGTATCTGTAACCTGATATATTGCAAAATCAACTTTAAGAATCACAAAGACATACACTATATGGACAAAAGTATTGGGACATATTGAATACAGGAGGCTGAACAAATGTCATGATATAAATTCATACTGTAATAAATATTGTTGCAATACATGTTTTTAGGGTTAACTATGTTTACATGGTAGTCTGCACAAAATGCATCAGAGTTTGGTTTTAATTAATTTTAATGTTGAAATATTGTATCATTATAAAAGTCTGTAATGTCTAACCTCGAGGCTTCTGTCACATTCTGTCTGTAAATAATCATTTGAAAGCACATGTCACCGTCTGGTTTCCTCAGTTCTCACTCAACAAGAAAAATCATCTTTTAAACTATTATACTTGAAATACTGATTTGATATTTATTGTAATAATTATATATTTTATCATGATAATATTCCCATTCAGTGGGAATAGGGCATCCTGCTAACTGTAGATTTAATGTGTCCTGGTATTTTTGTCCATTTGCTGTATCTCTTCTCCTGGTTCATGAAGCTATATATCATTTGCAAATTTCATTTCTACAGTTTATGAGGCTGGTGTCGATTTTAAAGCTGTGGATTAGCGTGGCAATGTGATGAAAATGTATATGTAAAGTTCTACCTTTTGTTGCATAATGCTCAATTTTAATTAATATTATGTAATACTCATAGCATTACATAGTCTGTTGCCAGTGTTGTGAATTGTCATTCACATCTATGTGTAAAGTTAAAGGGGATAAGAGCAGTTGCTCCTGTAGTTATCTCCTAAGCAGATGTCCTCGCTGCTCATTTTTATTCAACAACTCTAAATGTAGGTTCTGCAGCTTTTCCATAAATGCATTAATCTTCTTATTGCATGCAGCTCAGTGCCGCCCTTGTGGGTGTGTGGGACGATGTAATGGAGGGATTGTCACTGCCTCGGCCTCCTATGGATGGAGTGTTTTCTGTTCTGGACATGATCTCTGTCCGTACAGGCGGCTGCTGTAGGTGTGACCGCCATATGTCCAGTCGTGGATTGAGGAGGCAATAGTGGGGATAAAAAAAAGCTTTCAGGTACAAATGCTTACACATCTGAGCTGTTTTTAATTTACAGTATATTCCATGTACTGGTTCATATATATATATATATAGATATACAATGGCGTCTTTTGTGTCAAATAATTTCCCTGTTCCAACACAACCACTGCTTTTTACTCTGAATGTACGTAGTTTGATGAACAGCCAGTGATCCAGTTCAGTGGAGTGTTATTAGACATGAAGCTCTGTCACATTATATTTTTTCTAAATAAAAATGTATGAACTTTGTCATTTTAAACTTATTTACAGCAGTGGAATGTACTTAATTTGAAATTCTCCTTTTTGGGTATTTTCTATTTTATGCAATTTCATAAAACAACTTCACTCATTAACTGTAAGTTATTTCAGAGCAAAACTTACAACAAGCTGTAAAACACATTAATACTTGGGTATTAATATGAATATCATGCTGATGAGTTGATTGTACAATTTTGTGGTGAACCTAATTCATCTAACCCAGTGGTCAGCGAACTTCACAATCTGAAAAGACATTTTTGACCCAAAAAAATAACAAAATTAAAATAGATTCTTTTTTTTCACCCCTTCTGTTACTCCACAGTAATATTATTTGGTTTGTTAACTTAGCATTCCCATTACAATAATGTAATATTTGGTGCATTTATGAAATTATGCAAGTACAAGAAAACAGCTAAGAGTTTTTCCCCAAAACTTACAGAACTGATTCATTGTGTAATTAAAAAAAACAACAACAAAGCAATCCACTGGCATGTGTTGGAGCAGATATTATAAACAAATGCAAACTGAGTTTTGCAAAGGAAAAAGGCACTAAGTCCTAATGTTGCATTGTGGTTGATACAATGTTGGAAAAAAAATAAAGAGTTCTGTGTAGAGGCTTCACATTTTTATAGATGGACCAAGTAAGAATGGGATTCAGCCTGCAACAATGACGGCAAAATGTTGAAGTGTTCAAAAGTGTTATCAATTTGGATTTCAAAATCAGAATCAGCTTTATTTTCCAAATAAGTAAACACATACAAGGAATTCTTTGGATGTTGCTGCCTCTTCAGTATAGATTAATACAGAATGTAAGAAAAAATGTTAGAAAAAGTCAAAGAAGGAAAACTCACACATAAAAACAGATTTGATATGATATGATTCACTTGTTCTTTGTGAAGTCGGGACCAAATGTCTACAAACAGAAGATATTTAAGCTCAGCAACTTCTCTGCTACATCTCAGGCAAATATTACACTTTATATTCCATTGCATTGGTTTCACTGCTTTATTTACTTTACAAATTGCAGGTTTTCATCTCCCTCCAACCTGCAAATCTGGTGAAAAAATGATCAATTTGGACAATATTTGGCATACAGAACTGTGCAAAAGTCCAACGTTAGGTTTGTTCGTTTAATAAAGTTCTAATGACCACATATACGTTTCTCAGTCTCTGTATTAAAATCTAATCTGGATATGTGAAGTATGTACAGCAGTAAAAGCAAAAGTTTCAGCGAAAAAAAAAAACAGCCTCTCTTAACCTAAATCCTTTTGTTCAGACAATAATATTTACTACATTCCATTTCTGATGTTTTATTCCAGGTTTCATTCAACACATGTCAGATGTTTCTTACTGTTCGTGCTCCTTCTTGCCATGGGGTCAGAGGTCATAGTGACTTTTAGAACGTATGTAGTTCAGTTTTTTGTTTGTCTTTTAAGGCTGTGCATGTATTTTCTTTATTTCCGTGTTGTATTTGAAGAAAAGAAAATGAGAAATAAATATGCGTGCTCATTTTATCCCTTCAAAGACAACAAACCTAGAGGTGGCCTAAGACTTTTGCACAGTACTGTATATGTCAAACTAAATTAGATAATCAATAACTGCTACATGAAGTGTTTTCTTCTGGTTTGTTTGCAGTAGTATAGCTCTGTGCTTGTTGGACAGGTTTTCATGTGTGTTTTACTGTTTCAGATTACTGCATTGCTGTACATGAATCCAACAGTTACACAAGCTCAGCCTAAATGCATCAATAAAACCCATCCACATTTTACTTTCCATACCTTAGGTGCATTTCATTGATTATCCATAAATGAGGTTTCTGGTATCTGGATCCTTCTTCCACCGCTGGTCCTTTCAGCCTCAGCTCTGTCGTAGCGGTGAACTGAACACCAGTTAATCTGTGCTCTGCCCTGTTCACCCTTTAATGTGGGATTAGGTTGGGATTTTTTAAGACAACTGGGAGGCTGGATGCTGCATCTCATCCGCCTCATTTACCACCGTTCACATGTAGCTGGTTTTATCCTGGACCGCTGCAGAAATGTAATAAAGTTCAGAACATCGGTAATTTATCAGGAGCAGATCAAATGAAAGCCGTGTTTTATGCTCATCGGAACAGCTTGTTGAGCTGTGAGTATCGCAGCTGTAATGTGATAAAGACCCAGTAACACTCTGTTTTAAAGGTTAAGTAAGACTCGCTTTCACGTTATTACACAAAATTACATGAAAATGTTAACATACACAAACCATCCTTCCACAAAAAAATGTGAATAACTTGAGCAAATATGTACATCTTGAAATGTCGTAAGAGAAGTGAGTGCAATTTTAACAATGTTATGCCTGTTACTAAATATTTTGTGTATTTGTAACTCCGCTGTGATCTGTAAGTTAAAATGCACATGTTTAAATAAGTTTAAGCATAATATTGCTAAAATTTCATTTATTTTTCTTTGAGAAATTTCAGGTTGTTCATTGTTCATGTTATTCACATTTTTAAAAGAATCATTTACAGATGTAAACATTTTAATAATGTAATTTTAATTTTAACTGATTATAAAAACTTTGGAAAAAAATGTTCCACTAAGAAAAGTGCCAAGACCAGTCGGCTGATGTATGCAGCAGCAACAGTCATCCTGGTCATCCTGGTCATCCTGGTCATCCAAACGCTTGAAGCTGTTGTCCTGTGGGTCTCCTATCACACAAGCTGGTGACTCTCAGAAACTTGTCTTCTGATTCTGTTGTGGCTTTGGCTCTGCCAGACTGCTTCCTGTCAGCATTTCCCCCAGTTTCTGAGTGCATTTTGATGGTGAAGGAAACTGGACTTATGGACACCTTGACTTTCTTGGCAATTTCTCTGTGGGAAAGACCTAATTTTTAAGTGTTAAGATGGTCTGTCTCTCTTCTATCATGAACTGCCTTTTCCTCGCCATTTTTATTGTAACACGCTACCGTCTGCAGTACAATACTGTTAGAATAATGCTCTCAATGGTATGGTACCAAAGTGTGTTCCACTAATTGATGCCTTTGGGATTGTTTAGAAGTATTTTTAAGCAAAAAAAATTTTGGACCAAAATCGCGTTTTTTTTTCGTACGATTACTTACGATTTTCGTACCAGTGGTCTAAAATGACCCCCTTAAAAAATGGTTTCAAAAGGTCTGAAAAACCTCACATGTGACTAATTGATGCCTTTGGGATTGTTTAGAAGTATTTCTAAGCAAAAAAATTTTTGGTACAAAATCTTGTTTTTTTTCATACAGCGCCCATACGATTTTTCGTACCGGTGGTACAAAATGACCCTCTTCAAAGTGGTTTCAAAAAGTCTGAAATACCTCACATGTGACTAATTGATGCCTTTGGGATTGTTCAGAAGTATTTTAAAGCAAAAAAACTTTTTGACCAAAATCTTGAGTTTTTTATACCACGGCATTACGATTATTCATATCAGTGATCCAAAATGACCACTTTAAAACAAGTTTTCAAAAAGTCTGAAATACCTCACATGTGACTAATTGATGCCGTTGGGATTGTTTAGAAGTATTTTTAAGCAAAAAAAATTTTGGTCCAAAATCTCGTTTTTCTTTCAAACGATTTCCTGACGATTTTTCATTCCGGTTGTCGAAAATGATCCTCTTCAAAATGGTTTCAAAATGTCTGAAATACCTAAAAGGTGACTGATGCCTTTGGTATCATTTAGAAGAATTTTTAAGCAAAAAAAATTTTGGACCAAAATCTTATTTTTTTTTCATCCCGCGTCCTTACGATTTTTTGTACCGGTGGTCAAAAATGACCCCCTTGAAAATTGTTTCAAAATGTCTGAAATACCTCACCTGTGACTAATTGAAGCCGTTAGGATCATTTAGAAGTATTTTTAAGCCAAAAAGACTTAAGACCAAAATCTCATTTTTTTTCCTACGGCGCCCTTACAATTTTTTGTATCTGTTGTCAAAAATGACCCTCTTCAAAATGGTTTCAAAATGTCTGAAATACCTCACAGGTGACTAATTGATGCCTTTGGTATCATTTAGAAGTATTTTTAAGCAAAAAAAATTTTGGACCAAAATCTCATTTTTTTTCATACTACGCGCCCTTACGATTTTTTGTACCGGTGGTCGAAAATGACCCTCTTCAAAATGGTTTCAAAATGTCTGAAATACCTCACATGTGACTAATTGATGCCTTTGGGATATTTTAGAAGTATTTTTAAGCAAAAAAAATTTTGGACCAAAATCTCATTTTTTTTCATCCCGCGTCCTTACGTTTTTTTTCACCAGTGGTCAAAAATGACCCTCCTCAAAATGGTTTCAAAATGTCTGAAAAACCTCACATGTGACGAATTGATGCCTTTGGAATTGTTTAGAAGAATTTTTAAGCAAAAAAAATTTTGGAAAAAAATCTCATTTTTTTCTTTACCGCGTCCTTACGATTTTTTTTTTAACCAGTAGTTGAAAATGACCCTCTTCAAAATTGTTTCAAAATGTCTTAAATACCTCACAGGTGACTAATTGATGCCTTTGGTATCATTTAGAAGTATGTTTAAGCAAAACAAAATTTGGAACAAAATCTCATTTTTTTCCACGATATTTTTTACTGGTGGTCGAAAATGAACCCTCTTCAAAAAGGTTTCAAAATGTCTGAAATACCTCACATTTGACTAAATGATTCCTTTGGTATCTTTTAGAAGTATTTTTAAGCAAAATAAATTTTGGACCAAAGTCTCATTTTTTTTCATATCGGGTCCTTACGATTTTTTTTTTTAACCAGTGGTCAAAAATGACCCTCTTCAAAATGGTTTCAAAACATCTGAAATACCTCGCATGTGACTAATTGATGCCTTTGGTTTCATTTAGAAGTACTTTTAAGCAAAAAAAATTTTGGACCAAAATCGCGTTTTTCTTTCAAATCGAGCCCTTACGATGTTTGATACCGGTACGGAAAAATGGCCACCTGAAAAAGGGTTTCAAAACATCTGAAATACCTCACATGTGACTAATTGATGCCTTTGGGATTGTTTAGAAGTATTTTTAAGCAAAAAAAATTTTGGACCAAAATCGCGTTTTTTTTAACATATCGCGCCTTTACAATTTTTTAAAGCGGTAGTAAAAAAAATGGCCCCCTCAAAAAGGGTTTCAAAACATCTGAAATACCTCACATGTGACTAATTGATGCCTTTGGGATTGTTTAGAAGTATTTTTAAGCAAAAAAAATTTTGGACAAAAATCGCGTTTTTTTTTTTCATATCGCGCCCTTACGATTTTTTAAAGCGGTAGTAAAAAAATGGCCCCCTGAAAAATGGTTTCAAAACATCTGAAATACCTCACATGTGACTAATTGATGCCTTTGGGATTTTTTAGAAGTATTTTTAAGCAAAAAAAAATTTGGACCAAAATCGCGTTTTTTTAACATATCGCGCCCTTACGATTTTTTAAAGCGGTAGTAAAAAAATGGCCCCCTGAAAAATGGTTTCAAAACATCTGAAATACCTCACATGTGACTAATTGATGCCTTTGGGATTTTTTAGAATTATTTTTAAGCAAAAAAAAATTTGGACCAAAATCGCTTTTTTTTAACATATCGCGCCCTTACGATTTTTTAAAGCGGTAGTAAAAAAATGGCCCCCTCAAAAAGGGTTTCAAAACATCTGAAATACCTCACATGTGAGTAATTGATGCCTTTGGGATTGTTTAGAAGTATTTTTAAGTAAAAAACATTTTGGACCAAAATCGCGTTTTTTTTTTATGTCGCGCCCTTACGATTTTTTAAAGCCATAGTAAAAAAATGGCCCCCTGAAAAATGGTTTCAAAACATCTGAAATACCTCACATGTGACTAATTGATGCCTTTAGGATTTTTTAGAAGTATTTTTAAGGAAAAAAAATTTTGGACCAAAATCGCTTTTTTTTTTCATATCGCGCCCTTATGATTTTTTATACCGGTAGTAAAAAAATGGCCCCCTGAAAAATGGTTTCAAAACATCTGAAATACCTCACATGTGACTAATTGATGCCTTTGGGATTGTTTAGAAGTATTTTTAAGGAAAAAAAATTTTGGACCAAAATCGCTTTTTTTTTCATATCGCGCCCTTATGATTTTTTATGTCGGTAGTAAAAAAATGGCCCCCTGAAAAACGGTTTCAAAACATCTGAAATACCTCACATGTGACTAATTGATGCCTTTGGGATTGTTTAGAAGTATTTTTAAACAAAAAGAATTTTGGACCAAAATCGCGTTTTTTTTAATATATCGCGCCTTTACGATTTTTTAAAGCGGTAGTAAAAAAAATGGCCCCCTCAAAAAGGGTTTCAAAACATCTGAAATACCTCACATGTGACTAATTGATGCCTTTGGGATTGTTTAGAAGTATTTTTAAGGAAAAAAAAATTTTGGACCAAAATCGCGTATTTTTTCATATCGCGCCCTTATGATTTTTTAAAGCGGTAGTAAAAAAATGGCCCCCTGAAAAATGGTTTCAAAAAGTCTGAAATACCTCACATGTGACTAATTGATGCCTTTGGGATTTTTTAGAAGTATTTTTAAGAAAAAAAAATTTTGGACCAAAATCGCGTTTTTTTAACATATCGCGCCCTTACGATTTTTTAAAGCGGTAGTAAAAAAATGGCCTCCTCAAAAAGGGTTTCAAAACATCTGAAATACCTCACATGTGACTAATTGATGCCTTTGGGATTGTTTAGAAATATTTTTAAGTAAAAAACATTTTGGACCAAAATCGCGTTTTTTTTTATATCGCGCCCTTATGATTTTTTATACCGGTAGTAAAAAAAATGGCCCCCTGAAAAAGGGTTTCAAAACATCTGAAATACCTCACATGTGACTAATTGATGCCTTTGGGATTGTTTAGAAGTATTTTTAAGCAAAAAAAATTTTGGACCAAAATCGCGTTTTTTTTAACATATCGCGCCTTTACAATTTTTTAAAGCGGTAGTAAAAAAAACGGCCCCCTCAAAAAGGGTTTCAAAACATCTGAAATACCTCACATGTGACTAATTGATGCCTTTAGGATTTTTTAGAAGTATTTTTAAGAAAAAAAAATTTTGGACCAAAATCGCGTTTTTTTAACATATCGCGCCCTTACGATTTTTTAAAGCGGTAGTAAAAAAATGCCCCCCTCAAAAAGGGTTTGAAAACATCTGAAATACCTCACATGTGACTAATTGATGCCTTTGGGATTGTTTAGAAGTATTTTTAAGTAAAAAACATTTTGGACCAAAATCGCGTTTTTTTTTTTTATATCGCACCCTTACGATTTTTTATACCGGTAGTAAAAAAATGGCCCCCTGAAAAACGGTTTCAAAACATCTGAAATACCTCACATGTGACTAATTGATGCCTTTTGGATTGTTTAGAAGTATTTTTAAGCAAAAAAAATTTTGGACCAAAATCGCGTTTTTTTTCATATCGCGCCCTTACAATTTTTTATACCGGTAGTAAAAAAATGGCCCCCCTGAAAACGGTTTCAAAACATCTGAAATACCTCACATGTGACTAATTGATGCCTTTGGGATTGTTTAGAAGTATTTTTAAGCAAAAAAAAATTTGGACGAAAATCGCGTTTTTTTTCATATCGCGCCCTTACGATTTTTAATACCGGTGGTAAAAAGGACCCCCTTTAAAATTCTTTCAAACAGTCTTTAATGCCTCACATGTGACTAATTGATGCCTTTGGGATTGTTTAGAAGTATTTTTAAGCAAAAAAAAATTTGGAACAAAATGGCGTTTTTTTTTTTATATCGCACCCTTACGATTTTTTATACCAGTAGTAAAAAAATGGCCCCCTAAAAAATGATTTCAAAACATCTTAAATACGTCACATGTGACTAATTGATGCCTTTGGGATTATTTAGAAGTATTTTTAAGCATAAAAAATTTTGGACCAAAATCGGGTTTTTTTTTTTTCATATCGAGCCCTTACGATTTTTTATATCGGTAGTAAAAAAAATGGCCCCCTGAAAAATGGTTTCAAAACATCTGAAATACCTCACATGTGACTTATTTATGGTTTTGGGATTGTTTAGAAGTATTTTTAAGAAAAAAAATTTTGGACCAAAATCACATTTTTTTTCATATCGCGCCTTTACGATTTTTAATACCGGTAGTAAAAAAATGGCCCCCTGAAAAATGATTTCAAAACATCTGAAATACGTCACATGTGACTAATTGATGCCTTTGGGATTGTTTAGAAGTATTTTTAAGCATAAAAAATTTTGGACCAAAATCTAGGTTTTTTTCATTCTGCACCCTTACAATTTTTTGTATTGGTGGTAGAAAATGACCCTCTTCAAAGTGTTTTCAAAATGTCTAAAATACCTCACATGTGACTAATTGATGCCTTTGGGATTGTTTAGAAGTATTTTTAAGCAAAGAAAATTTTGGACCAAAATCTATTTTTTGTTCATATCGCGCGCCCTTAGGATTTTTTTCACCGGTGGTCAAAAATTACCCCCTTAAAAATGGTTTAAAAAGTCTGAAATACCTCACCTGTGACTAATTGATGTCTTTTTCTGTTTAAAGCTAAAGATGAAAGTGTCATGGTTAAGGAGACCAAGTGAACTAGTAAAAAAATAAACAAAACTGAATATTCAACATTTAGTAGCATGTATCTATATGTACATATGGTTTTGCACGCAATTATTTTAAAGCTCAAAATTCATATAAGACTTAAGAAATAGGAATAATTAATTTCTTGTTGAATTTGATGGTGTTGAGAAAATCTAAGTAATGACAGGAAAAATACATATTTTGTGAAACAATTACAAAATGAGCAGGTTATATTACTTTAAAGCTTGATGACCAAGAACTGTTCTATGACCATAACACTTAATAATGATATAATATTTAAATAAATTACATGTGTTTTACTGATGTTTTAATGTTACATAAAATTACAATATTTCCACGTTTACTTTTTTGATTCTGAACGTCCATCAAAGACACATCTAATGCTGCTGAAAGCTGAGAAACTGCATTTTACCTGAATTATTCAAATGTATTGGTAAGATTAAGAGTTCAACAGGTATGAGACATTTTAGATCAATAGCTGCTTTTGGTCATTGGCAGGTATTTTTCTCTTTAAGGGTTAATGAGATTTTTAAAGGTTTTCTTGCATTAAGGATATGAAATACTATTATAAAAGGGAGCTATTGTGCAAATTGTACATCATTGTTTTCATTCTAGTACTTCATTCTCAACTTCTACCATTTAAAACCACTCAACAGTAGTAAAATCTGATTTCTTTTTTCTGTTTTTTTGTCCCAAATGGACAGGTCTACCACCAAACCTCACGTGAGAACCTGAATTAGACCAGGAATTTATAAGTGACCAACATAAACATCATCAGTAACAAAGATTACAACAGGATAAATCCATTGGGTAAATATTATATACTTCCCCCCTTTTGTGTGACATAATGGTGGATTTATCCTTTTAAAGAGAAGCTGCAATATTTCCCTTTGTTAGGAGCTTTTCCCGCATGGATTACTTCAATACACGTTCACCTCACGTTTTTCACTTTGACCACATGTATTACGGACTTCCAACATCAAAACAGGACGTAAAATAAAACACCAATTACTAAACTGATGAAGGATGGGTGTGATAAGCTGGAAACACAGAGGCATTTATTAAGATTCATTGGATAAAATTAAAGACGGAGGTCATGCTCAGCTCAGTTACATATTTCATGACTTCTTCAGTGATAACCAGGGTGTTAATATGTTGCTTTAAAAAAAAAAAAAGGATTATCAGGATTATATGGAGAGCTGGGAGATCCTGATGGCTCTCTGCAGGAGTCTCCTCACATTGAAGAAACAGCGCCCCCAGTGTTTGTGTGGTTAAAAACAGTATTGCAGTCTGTAAAAAGCAACATGTGAAGCGTGTTTTTTTTTTTTTTAATTCAATTGGTAAACCAACAATGAATGTTGTGATCACTGATTGCACATTCTAGAAGTAGACCAAACAATGATTTAATGTTAACACATAAGTCTTTCAGCCGTTCATGTAGTTTCAAGAATATTGTGATCAGTCTATATTTAGCTATAATTTCTATTTTTATCCAGTGTGCTGCATGTGTAATTATTATTTTATGTTACTATTGGCTGCTGGTACAAAACTACTTTTCACTGTGTATTGTACTATGTATAACTGTATGTATCTTATCTTATCTTATCTTATCTTATCTTATCTTATCTTATCTTATCTTATCTTATCTTATCTTATCTTATCTTATCTCTTGTTTATAATGGCCTACATTATAAATTTAATCATTTACTTGTTGCTTGTTATTTGCACATAAGTGACCAGCAGTTGCAGTGCACAAATGCTGAAGTCCCACACATTTGATTAATTTAACAATAATGTGATATTTAACTTAACAGTCAACTTAAACTCGCTATGGCTCTATTTAAAGCAGGGGTCTCAAACTCATTTTTTTTCAGGGGCCACATTCAGCCTGATTTGATTTAAAGTGGGCCGGACCAGTAAAATAATAACAGAATAACCTATGAATAATGACAACTCCAAATTTTTTGTCTTTGTTTTAGTGTAAAAAAAAAAAAAAAAAAAAACCCAACCCAATAAATTATGAAAATACTTGCTTTTATAAACTATTTAAAAAAAAAACAAAAAAAAAAAAAAAAAAAAAAACTGAGATTTATTTAGTGCAATTTTAACAATATTATGCCTCAACTTATCATTTCTACATGTGCATTATGGATCGGATCTTCAAAGACACTAAACACTTAGTAACAGGCAGAAAATAGTTAAAACTGTGCTTAATTTTCTTTAGACATTTTAGGTTGTTCATATTTGTTCAGGTTATTCACATTTTATTTTTACAGGATAGGTTGTAAATATATTTTTTTCATAATTTAATGTTATTTTTTGCACTAAAACAAAGAAAACAAAATTGAAGTTGTTAATTCTAGATTTTATTTTTTTGGCTTAATTCAAGATTTATTTTTTTTTTTACTTAATTTAAATTTTTTTTTTTTGTTAATTCAAGCTTTTTTGCTAAATTTGAGAATTTTTTCTGGCTTGATTGAAGATTTTTTTTTTTTTACTTAATTGAAGATTTTTTTGGCTTAACTCAAGATTTTTTTTTTTTTTTTTTTAACTTAATTCAAGATTTTATTTTTATTTTTTTTGGCTTACTTAAATTTTTTCCTTAAGTCAAGCTAATTATTATTTTTTTGCTTAATTCAATTCAAGACTGTGGAATTTTTGCACTTGGCAAAAACATCCCACGGGCTGGATTGGAACCTTTGGCGGGCCGCAATTGGCCCCCGGACCGTATGTTTGAGACCCCTGATTTAAAGTTTCAGTAACTGTATTTTCACAAGGGAGATTTATTAAAACAACATGAACTATCATCAGTATTAAAATAAGGCAGTGTTTGTATATCAACCTTATGAAACCATTTAGATCATATTTACTACACCAGTTTCTGAGACCTCTATCTTATTAACAAAATGAATACCTTCTTTAAAAACCTGTTGCATATGACCCAATACATGTTTTCTGTCCCCTGGTGGATTATCATCCTACTGTAGCCAGTGGATGGGCTTTTTTTTGTCTCTTTAAATATGGCCGCTTGTTAAATCATCTACACACTTTTTGCAGGAAAATCTTTTGTAATTTTCAAAAAGTTATGTTGAGGAAATTTATATTGTTATTAATCTTTTGAAATAACTACTTCATGTACTAAAACAATGCATAGTTACTTGATTATTGATTCTTTATAGTACAGTTAAATTGTGTTAAAAATGCAGGTTGGCTATACAGTATAACGGGATGTAGGCTTATCAAATGTGATACAAAGATATATAACAAACAAAATGATACGGTGGATTTTTTTCATTTGGATTTTGCTTGAAAGATCTAATAAAATTTTTTAAAAAGTAAGAATTTTGTGGCTAGTTTTTTGAGGCATTTTCCCATCAGCCCTTCTGTCTGTGTATTGGTATTCACCTCATTCCAGTATGCTAGTGGCAACTGAGGTAACATAAGATCTGTATTCAGACCCAAAAAACTAAAGAGTTGCCCTCAGTCAGCAGAGCCTCCTTTTTCACAGGGTAATGCTATGGGATTATGCAACAGTAAAATGCCGTGTTCAGGCCGCAGTTTGTCCTAATCACTCACTTGGATTGATTGAAATCACAAAAACGCAGGACTTGATGTGGAGGTCGGCTGAGGACACGTTCACCTAGACTCTGTAAGCCTCAGTCTGCTCTTTGGAAACAGTCTGCAGGACTTCAGCTACTTTTAGGACAATGAATAAAGAATCACTGCATCAAATTATCATTACATTATTATTACATAAAATTTAAAAATTTTGTAAAAGTCATCCATAAGACTAAAGAAAATCAAGACTTAAGTTTGTTTTGTTTTGTTTTGGGTTTTTTTTATTGAAAATTATGGCACAACAAAGACAAACTCAACAATTCAGACAGTACAAATCTGACAGAAAAATATAATAGTCACTGTCCTGTCAAAAAAAGAAAAACAACAACAACAAAAAAAAACCCTGAATTCAGAGCCACACTTAGCATTTTTCTTTTTTTTCTTTCTTTTTTTTTTTTTTTTTAGAATAAAGTGTACAAAAACCAAACCCACAATGAAAAAAACAAAAAAAACAAAAAACAAAAAACATTACCCTGAAACCCAGAAGTAAAATCACATATGTACAGGAAAGGAAATTTTGTTGTAAAACGGATATGTGTTCTTTTATTCATTCATTTTTTGAACCTGCAGTTGGGATAGACTCCATGCAAAGAATATATACATATATATATATATATAAATACCAAAAAACAAAAAACAAACAAAACAAAAACAAAAAGCTAGACACACCCACACCCACACCCACACACACAAAAAGGGGGGGGGGGGTCCATCAATCACAAGAAAAGGAAGGAAGTGATTCAAAGAAAATTAAGAAGGGCTGCCATTTATTATAGGACTTAGAAGGGATGGCTTTCAAAGAATACCCAATCTTTTCAATTTTTAAGAAAGACATAATATCTTTAAGCCACTGAGTACTGGAGGGACTCCTTGTGGATTTCCAATGGAGGAGAAGGTGGCGTCTTGCCAATAATGAGGTGAAAGCGATAACCTCCAACTGGTTAGAATTATATCTGTTGGAATCTTCTGGACAGCCAAATACGCCAACATGAGGAGAAACATCTACTGTGATTGAAAATACCTTAGAAATTATGTCAAAGTACAGGGTGACAAAAAAAACGGGAACTTTTTAACAATCCAATAAAACCAAGAGTGATGGAAGAAAAATATTTTATTCATAGTAATTGAAACCTTAAAACATGCCATTTAAGAAACAATGATGGAATTTTCATTTTTCTTAAATTACAGGGTCACCCAAATAAACGGGAATTTTTGAAGTGCGTATTGGCAGACATGAGCAAGTGGCAGCACTGCGAGACAGTGACCTTGAGCAAATAAACATACCCCCGTTTTAGTAACCATTGGCGGCTGTGCGAGAATTGTTCGGTAACCGTGTGATCTCAAGATTCGGTAACGTTCCCTGGCCCCCTAGATCGCCGGATTTGTCCGTTTGTGATTTTTTCTTGTGGGGCTATCTCAAGAGTAAAGTGTACACGACTCGACCAAGAACTGTGGATGAGTTCAAACAGAGAATTCAGGATGAAATTCACAGTATCCCAGCTGAGATGTTGCAGCGGTCAATGAGGAATCTCAACAGCAGATTTCGAGAATGCATTCGTACAGGAGGACGCCATCTACAGGAAGTAATTTTAAAAAAATGAAAATTCCATCATTGTTTCTTAAATGGCATGTTTTAAGGTTTCAATTACTATGAATAAAATATTTTTCTTCCATCACTCTTGGTTTTATTGGATTGTTAAAAAGTTCCCGTTTTTTTGTGTCACCCTGTACTTTTGCCAAAATGAAAAGATCGCTGGGCACAGATAAAACATATGGGTCAGATTGCAGGGTGAAGTATGACATTTATCACAGCTATCAGTAATGGTGGGATAGATCTGCGACAAGCGCGACGTAGAAAAATGAACCCTATATAACACCTTCAACTGAATAAGCGTAAGTCGAGCACAAGTTGAGCTGGTATGAATTCTGTTAAGAGCGGAATCCCACCAATCGTCCTGTAAAGAAAGCCCTAACTCACCCTCCCAAGCAGTCTTCATTTTAGTGGTAGTTGAGCTGTCTGCAGACAAAAGTTTATTCTAAATCTTTGAGATCCATGACTTTTGTGAGGGGTCCAAAGAGAGGAACTCATCGCATAGTTGGTTTGAGGGTGAAGAGGGAAAAGTTGGAAATATAGATTTAGCACAATGTCTAATTTGTAGACAATGAAAGAAGTGAGAAGGAGGAAGATGAAACTCCTTTGATAAATCTGCAAAACAGACTTAAGTTTGTTTGTTTTTTTTACCCTAAAAATACATTAAAGTATGTAACAGCAAATACTTTTGAAAAGAACGGGTTTTTTTTTTAAATGAAGTTTTCATCTTAATGCGTCTTTTGTCGTGTTTGTTTTATCTTTTTTATGTCATTGTTGTCTTGTTGCGTCTTTTACATCAAGTTTTGTGTTGTTACATCTGTTACATTGTTTTTGTTTTCTTTGTCTCTGTTTTTCACATCTTTCTTTATTGAGGTCAACATTTACAAACTCTTACAGAGAACATTCTTCATCTACTCTAATTAGGAATATTATTAATTTTGTATTTTACTCTGACAATTTGTAAGTTAATAAAAACAGCTCCATGACTTAACCCTTTCATGTATACTGGTCACTACAGTGGACAGCTATTCTACAGCTGTTCTCTTATATATTCGTGGATTTTGTTGTTCTTTTCGCTGTTTTTTTGTTTGTTTTTTTTTACACATATCTTTATTAAAGTTTTAAGACACTACATATCTTTTCTGACATGAATTGGTAACATTATGTAGATCTCTCCTGAGCATAAACCCCCAGAATCACAAGCCCTCCCCATAGTTTTCACACAATTTATCAATCAGTAAATACATGTTTCTGTGCGTCAAAAATTAAACATGTGGTGTCCAGCTGAGTGGACATTTTTGCAACTTCATGTAAAATAGGTTCATGAGATTTTTTTTTATATAATTGTTTTTGTAATGTATTTTTTACATTTTTTAAATTATTATTATTATTATTATTATTATTTTTTTTTTTTCAGAAGAAAATTTTCAATCGCATTGTTTTTTTCATGCCTAAAGAGGAATAAAAACACTCAGGAAAAAAATTTGATTAAGGTTCTCATAATTCGTGCATGAAAGGGTTAAAGACTGGGAATTCTTTAGAAAATAGAGCCTTAAGAATATTCAAGGTTTTTTTTTGCTTAAAAAACCCCAAGACTTTTTTTTTTTAACCAAAAAGTAACAAAATTTCTTTTTCATCATCTAAACCATCAGTTTAAGCTTTTAGTCCGGAAACAAATTCTCCTGAAACAGTATAGATTGAACCTGATCTGGTTTGTGTGTTTGTGTTGTGTATTGTTTTTTTTTGTTGTGTGTATTTACTGTAGTTGCTGACCCTGTTTGCTTTGAATAATCCATGCCTGTTTTTCCACTGTTTGTCCCTCTGTGTCCTCTCTGCCCTGAGCGTCACTCTGTTTCACCACAGTGGGTTAGACTTCAGTAACATTACAACGATAAGAGGGACACTGTTTTAATATATTATATGGTTTTGCATTTTTGGCATCCTGATACCCAAATACTTCAAATACTATGGTGGTTATGTAAAAATTAAAAGGTACATTTTCTCATTTCCTTGACAGATTATGGGGTTATGTGATCAGTCCAGTCTGTGGGGCAAAACGACTGCACCAATCTTCATAAAAGCTGGTGGATGAGTAGGACTTGTGCCGAGGATGAACTCAGATCCATATAATACAGCGGTACCGGAGAGCCCTAGGATAAATGGAACCACCAACGGACCAGAACACTGGACTCATGGCCTTGATTTACCTTCAGGTCGGTGTTTCGATTCCGTGCTCATCAGCTGCTTATTTTAATTTGCAGCGTATTCAAATTTATGCTGAACATCTAATAATAACTGTATGGATGACACTGGTCTATGGGTAAAAAAATCCCTCCAGAATAAAACTAGGAAAAGTTTACCAAGTTTGAGTCACTTGTAAAGAAAAGTTGAGACAGCATGTGGTTAAAATGTGAAATTAATGAGAAAATAGGTGTTACTCAAAAGGACTGTTTGTCTCAGATCTGCTTCAAAACACTGTCCGCACATTATAATACATTCACCTCACAGGTTCTTTGTAGTGTGTTTTTATTTTTTATTTTTTTATTTTATGTGTTGTTTTCTTACTTGCTGTTTTTAATCACCTTTTACATGTTTTTTTTTTTTTAATAATGTTTTAAATGTGTTTCTTTTTGTTTCTTTTATTTCAATGTCCTGTGTGAAGCACCTTGAATTGCCTTGTTGCTGAAATGTGCTATACAAATAAACTTGCCTTGCCTTGCCTAGTGGAACATTTATTTATCTGTTGTGTAAATTTACATAAACCACTCTATATGTGTAATAACACTTTATCATACACATTGAAAACTTCAGTTACTAGCTTTTTGTCACTTATTTTCCAATTAATTTTAGTAACTATGTAAGATTTGGCACATTTAATGTCAAATGCAGATAATTTCTCCAAAATTGTAAAAATAGTCAGGTTCTGATTTGTTATAGTTTTAACACAGTTCAATCAAGGCCTGCACGACTTGAGGAAAGTCCATCAGTGTTTCCATAATTGTATTTTGAAGTTTTGTTTGGAAAATGTTTATTAAAATGACCAAATTTAACATTCATTTGTGTGTTCGTTTTCAGGCTGTAGAAGATCTACCATGTGATGCAGATTTTGTCTAATCAGGCATTTCCAGACAGACGGACTAAATATGTGATGGACAGTCTGTTTATTTGGACTGAAAAGAGACAACTGCAGGACGAAGGTATGTGTTTACAGTTTTTTTTTTTCATTTTATTTCAGCTCCTGCAACTTCACTTAGGCTATGTTCAGACAGAAGGTCTTCATGCAATATTTGGATTTTTTTGGTGAAATCCAATTTTTTTGGTGTGCTTGTTCACATTACACATTAAATGTGACTTCTATCAGTTTTGAGTATGAACAGAATGTGACCCTGAAGTGACCCGCGTGCGCAAAACAGGTCCTGATGTAATATGTGACAGGCATGGCACTGTGTTTATGGAAGTAAATGTGTTTTTCCATCCGCTCCTCCCCCTGGGACGCAGAATTGTGACATTTGACTAGAGGTGGGTAATCCCAGCTCCAAAGAGTAAAAATCCTGCCATGAATTGGTTCTACCTGTTCACTTGACACAGGTGATTCCATTAATTATCCCTTCATCTACCTGGATGAGGAGTTGTGCTCATCAAACTGGGCTGGTTCAGTGAGTGGTTGGAACAAATACATGGCAGGACTTTTACTCTATGGAGCTGGGATTACCCACCTCTGCATTTGACACATTTCAGTGACGTAAAGGTCAGATAAATGCGACCTGGCCATTCAGACTGAAGTCGCATTGCAAAATATCGGATGTGTATCAGATTTAGGATCACATATGAAAGTGGCCTGGGTCGGACTTGTACTGTTGAAACTGTCTTTAACAGATCGGACACAGGTCACATATGGGCAAAAAAAAAATTGGATTTGAGCCACATTTGCCTGCAGTCTGAACGTGGCCTTAGTTTATTTCATTCATTCATTTTCTGAACCACTTGACCCTCAGGTGGCTGAAAAAATTAAATATGCCTGAAGAGTAATATAAATGGCTCTTCTTTTGTTTATTAGAGTAATGAGTAGCATCCCCTACAGCTCCACCTAATGATGAATTTTGGATTGTCTCCAAACATGTTTATGGAAATATGTAATCTGTATATACTGTATACAGGGTGGGGAAGCAAAATTTACAATATTTTGAGGCAGGGATTGAAAGACAGTGTATGACCAATTAGTTTATTGAAAGTCATGAGAATTTATTTGCCACAAGAAAATGTACATAATAGAAAATGTTTTTCTTCTATGTGTCCTCCTTCTTTCTCAATAACTGCCTTCACACGCTTCCTGAAACTTGCGCAAGTGTTCCTCAAATATTCGGGTGACAACTTCTCCCATTCTTCTTTAATAGTATCTTCCAGACTTTCTCGTAATAGTTTTGCTCATAGTCATTCTCTTCTTTCCATTATAAACAGTCTTTATGGACACTCCAACTATTTTTGAAATCTCCTTTGGTATTACGAGTGCATTCAGCAAATCACACACTCTTTGACGTTTGCTTTCCTGATTACTCATATGGGCAAAAGTTTCTGAAAAGGTATGGATAATAGTGTTAGGTATGATTATGACATCAATATGTTTGGTTTCAAAACAATTGACGTAGTGCCTGCTGAGAAAAACAACTAAATGTTCATTGTAAATTTTGCTTCCCCACCCTGTATATATATATATATATTTTAATTTTCAAAGGTTTTTGTCAAATTTGCTTAACATTTTATAGACACACAGCTACTCTTCAATACTGCAATAGTGATACAAGTTACAACCTTGCAGCATAAATGCAGGGAAATAACACTTTTATAATTGCTGCATTTCATGATACATAAAATGACTTACTGGTCAGCATAAGTTCTGTCATATTGTGACCTAAATGGGGAGTTTAATTAAAACGGCCACAGGACAGGACAGCACCTCTGTAAATGTAAAGACTTACAGATCTGTTGTCATGCTACAGGTCTCAGACACAACCATTATTCCTCATGTGACCGTATGTGATGCGATGTGATGTGTAGTAGAAAAGAAGAGCCACACTAAAGTTCATTTTTCCAACACATAAAAGGAAATATATTTAAAAAAATTGTTCATACTGAAGAACTTTTATCATTGCAGAGTCATTTACACAAGGGCAGTTGTATGTCATATTCATATACATTGTGATCCAGATGCACACACTGCCTCCTCTTCCCTCGCAGACTGGATGGCGTACACATCCTTTTGCAGACACTTACACAGTTGCAGAATAAAAATCAGCATGTCATCTCTCTTTGATTTTAGACTTGATTGGAACACTACTACTCCTAGACATCACATTTCTGAAATGGCAGAATGAGGAATAAGGTGACATTCTTCCCCCTGAACTTCATCTTTTATGACAAAAAAAAAAAAAAAAATTAAACAAGACTTTTATTTGATTTATTTTTTTTTCTTACAAACACATCTCACTACATGGTCGATCTTTATAAATCTGTGGTTTAGAAATGTCACCCAAAATGCAAGGGATGTGCATAGGTGTCAAGTCAACGCCTGGCTCCGTCGCTGTTTGTTTTTATTTTTATTTTTTATCTTGCCCCGTCTTGCGTCCCTTGGCTTGAGTTCAGTCTTCCAAACAGCTGGAATGTTTAAAAATGTTTTTCTGCTTTTCTTTCTCGGAGGTTTACAGAGGGACACGGGGGAACACTGACTGACAGCATGGAAGCTTGCAAATGTCCACATGCATGATAACCTCATTCAGATCTCTACAAAATGTATGGATTTATTTAGAAGAGACAGTACCTGGTTGGTAGAAAGGTGCATTATGATGCTATTACTGTACCGAGGGGTGAACGGGAGGGTGTGTTACTGCTTGGAATGCATAAATAATGAGGAGGGCTGGTGCAAATGTGTAGATGAGAGACAACGCAGTGTGTTTGTGTGCTTTTACTTCGGGATACCCACCGACAGTGTCTTTTAACGGATGGTTTTAGTATAACAAGACCCAATAATGTGATGGGAGTGGTCATATGGAGAGCTAACAGTGCAGCAACATGGGAGGATGGGGCACAGTACTGTCTCTTTAAAACAAACATCTACAAAAATGTTGCCTCCTAGCTAGTACAGACATGACAATATTCATTTTGTTTACTTTGTTTTATACAACACTATGACTAGGTCGTCTGTAAGGGCAAGAGTCCGACTGGCTGCAGGTGTTTTTTTTTTTTTTTCTTATTTTTTTTGCAGCGTTTGAGAGGATTTCAGTTGAATGCTGTGGTTATTTTCACAGTACGCTGAGTGTTTTCCATCAAGTGCAGTGTAGAGAGAGTCTCCCCATCAGTTCTGTTAATTGTTGTTAATTTCTTTATTCTTCTTTTAGAGGAAGATGATGGGACAAGATGTTGTCATTGCTGGGGAAAAGGAGGGCAGAGAGTTAAGGGAGGAAGAGGATGGGCGATGGGATGGGAGCAGGAGGGGGTTGGTGGGGCGGGGGTCAGTAGACCCAGGACACCGGCACCCACTGACTGGTTGTGCACACCAGGTCGATGGCCTCCTCCAGGTGCCTGATGGTCTCGTCTATTTCGTTGTTGATGATGGTCTGGTCAAAGTAGTGGGCGTAGGTTTTCTGCAGGATCTCCGACTCCTTCTGCAGCCGCTGGAGGGACTCGTCCTGCAGGAAAGTATAAACAGAGGGAGTTTAGACAGAAACCTATTGCTGTCAGGCTTCTGTATACAAGTGCATCTAAAACAGTTCAATAAGGTGAAGAAGATAGAAACGTAAACTGTTTAGTTGTTTTATACAATGTTAATGGAGCACTTTGGATGTGGTAGTGTTTCAGTTGGTTTTGATACTGGTGCTGAAAAAACGTTTTTGGATACCCTGTGCATTTGAGATATATTGCATTAGGAGTCACTCTTAAGTGATTGAACTCTGCCAGCATTGGGCCACTCTCAAAATCCACATGCCCCTTCAAACCCAACCAGGGCATGACATGTTGACATTTTTCTTGTTAACAATAAACAAAAAAAAAAAAAATTGCTGTTGTTTGTCTGTCTGATGCAGCCACACATGTTGAAACAAAATATTTTTCCACAAATGTCATAATATTTGAGATTGTGCAAAATTTAATTTAATCTCTGAAAACTTTTTTTCACTACTATAGAAAATAAAACCATACTAATCGAATCTGAAAAGGAACAAATGAATTGTTAGATTTTTTTTAATTGTTGGACTTAAAAGTTGGAAAGCATAAATGAATCTGTATTGTGTTACTGCAGTATCAGAAAAAGAGGGTCTTTCTAACACATTTTATTAAACTAGTCACACAAGAACAAGAACGTTTTCTCAAATTCTGACAAATGTCTGAGACAAATGTCTGTGCTGGCTCATTAAATGTTGGAGTTAAGGTTAACTTGTTTTATTATCCATGTAGGGAAATTCAGCGTCTGCATCAAACCCATCCTTATACACACACAGTACGTAGCATTAACTGCCAGAATCCTTCACCTCATGGACAGACAGTAGTGTCTGATATGGGTCTGAGGTATGGCTTCCTATGCCTCAGACCAGTTGACCTGGTCTTTACAGTAGCAATGAACGGTTGAAGATGTGCAGTCATAGGAGGACTTGATATTCCCACAGAAAGTTGAAGCAGCAAATGTGTAACAAGCAAATGTATGAATGACCTTGACTCACATTATTAGATTAACAGAAACAGTCTAGAGTCTGGAAACTCAAGGACTGGTGGACTGAGCCTCAGCAGTGACTCCAGTCAAACATTGTAGATGCAGTCAGCTTTATCAGCAATAACCTTTTGCATCTTTCTCTCTTAATCCAATGACATTAGCTGTTAGTCTTATCCACAACTAAAGAAATCAAGTTTGCCATGAAATCTGGAGAAAATTAGAAATATTGAGGCCAGTTATTTCACAAATTTGCTTGTAATCTGTCACATTTTATTTCAACATTGTAGGAATGAGTGAATAACAGAACTAATTATGTTTCACATTATTTGAATTTTTTTAGATGCACTTGCACCATGTCATGGGGGGGGGGGGGGGGGGGGCATGGTCTTAAATTGGTGATCATAGGAGAGATGAAATGAAATGTCTGGTTGATGTGGATGTGGTTTTAGATGCACTGAGTTTAACTGGTAACAACTTACCTTAAATGTGCTTCACATTCAGGCCACATTTGTAAACCAAACTAAATGCACTTCAACATAAGTTACCCATTTTTAGTAGCATAGATGTTTTTGACCTTTATCTTCTGCATACATCACCAGGGATTTATTTTACTATTTGACATGTGTTTTCAGTCCTGTCCTACACACTGTGACACTAAACAAATCTGAAAAACCACTGTTAACTTGTAGTGTTTCGCGGCCTTGATATGTCAAAGCAGAAAATAAAACGGGCAAGTTATACTCCTAAATGCACCTTTAGGCATACAAAACACACACACATACACAGAATAAACTAAAACTAATGGTCACTATCCTGTCGGGTTGTACTTACTGGCAGAGTCCGACACCACCTGGGCGTCTGCAGGAAGTGCCAAAGTAACAAACACATGCAGCATGCAAAAATAAATGAGTGCAGAGATGAGTGAGAGAGGCAGAGGGGGAGGTGAGGAAGGGGCTGGTGGTCAATGCATGACCCCATGATCTGACTGTTTTACATAGACTGGTGGGTAATTAATCCTGCTTTCATAACACAATGAGGATCTGAGTGACTGAATCTGTCAGGAATGAGGAAGGCTTCAAGCAACTGGGGATCTAAGACCTTATACTGAGAAGGGTTTGTTAAAGTGGGATAAATGCATACTACACAACACTTACAAAATATTACTGAATACCTTCACATTGTCCAGTCCATTTGCACTGTGTGTATTGTTTATTACTGATGCCTGGATGTTTTTCCTCAGAGCTTCATAGTTATCTATGGAATCCAGGTCAGGGTTTTACAGCGATAAAGAGAAACTTAGCAGCAGTAGAAGGAAAAAACATCCTTCTACTTTTTTAATGTTTCTACTTTGAGTGCAGACTCATCACAGGGCTGGGTGACACGGCCACAAATGTTATTACAAAAACAAATCTCATTTCAGTACAGTTCAAAAATATTGGTCACAATGACTGTTGAAAATTCGTACATTTATCGGCTGATCATTGAGCAAAAGCTGAAGAAACCAGATGTGATTTGTGGTTTAAAACAATTTGTCAAATGTGCAACAAGATGAAAATCTAGAAGACTGACATAAAAACAAACTTGTAATGCTTAATTTTGGTGATTTACTGCTTATTTTTATTCATTTTTTCTTAAACCAGAATGATGATCATGGTCACACATCTCCAATTATTACAATATAATACATGAATTATGTTCCGATAGTTGTTTTAGCGCCCAACTCTGAAATGGTTGTGATGATGAAAACTGCATAGACATTCTTTTTCACAGTGCAAACTGATCAGGAATCAGTGAGAGAATCTATAATGAAAGAGTCCAACTAACAGAATCAATAGTATGATTATTGGTGTCAGTAGATTCTTCTTAGTGTTGAACTGCTACAAATACATCCAGACCCCATCCAGTGTCTGTCCATCTAAAGAAAATCTTCCCGTCCTGCTCCTTTGAAGTGCATCATGGGTGTGTGTTTGATTCCTACCTCATTGATGCCTGGTGTGATAGTTGGCGCAGCAATAAACACGACGTATGGGGCGAACTCTGCAGTCCGCAGGACCTTCAGGGCCTGAGGGAGAACAGGTTTTTAGATGTTGGCTTGTTTGTGAATCTGTCCTTACACCATGTTCACAGACTCGTATGGCGAACACACCTGAGGCTCCACGTCCAGTATGGAGATCAGTCCCTGCTGGTGAATCTTCCGGATCGTCTCCAGCCGTGTCCCATACATGGCGTCCTCGTGGCTGCCATACTCCAGGTACTCGTTGTTACTGATGTCCTGCATCATCTGGTCGTGAGAAACAAAGTAGTAGTTCTTTCCATTCTCCTCGTCCTTCTTTGGAGGTCTGGTTGTGTCTGTGGGACAGAGGAGACAGTGTTTACGCTCCGTACAGTCCGGCTCAGGTCGGTGTGTTTTAGAGGACGTGGGTGGTGTGTCTTACGTGGGATAGGGTAGGCGAATCTGTCGGGGTGTTTGGTTATGAGTGTGTTCTTGATGTGTCTTCTGCCCACACCATGAGCACCTGATGAGGACGTAAACACAGTCAGTTATGAAGATAGAACCCATTGGCTCTCTGTTGACTCAACTCACTGAGGGGTGCTCACCTAACAAAACTAGTGTTTTCCTCTTGAACGCAGGAAGCTTCACCACTTCTTCATATGTGACGAGATCTAGTTGATCGAACACTGGAAGGGATAGAGGAAAGGCAAACGGAATGAGAGAAAGTAGAGGAGAGAACATGAACAAACAACAACCAAGGCTCTTTGGAGAGTGAGGGAGCGAGGTGTACTACTGAACTACACAACTTAACATTTGGTGACTACGAGGTGAAGGAGGAGGAAGCTGGGTCACTAAAGTCTTACAGGCAAAACGTGAGATTCTATGAAATGACTAAAAGCTACACTGATGATTATCAAAAAAGTGGTGGAAAGAACTTTAAGGTTCTTCCATCTGTTCCATTGTCATAATATAATGGATTCATATTATTGTGATTCCATACCAATTGCACTTTAATGTAGTCGTGGTGGGGTTTCAACATTTCTCTGTGAATCAGTTAAGAATAAACGGGTGAAAGTGCAGGTTGTGTGATGTCTGTGCTGCAGGGCATATCACACTCACTGTACAATGTGTTCTGAGGCGCTGTAACCTTACACTTTTTTGCAGCCACCATTTCAGGGAGCTGACAAGCGAAATACAATACTCACAAGTCACCGGGTTCTCTTGAGCAACATGCGGTCATAGCTTGTCTGTGTTTGTGAGCAGCTACTTGGACTCTTTAAGGTACGAGTGGAGGATAGTGGAGTGATTGAATGGCTTAAGGCAGGGGTGTCAAACAGACGGCCCGCGGGCCAAACCCGTCCACCAGAGGGTCCAATCTGGCCCGTGGGAGGAATTTGTGAAATGCAGAAATTCCACTGAAGTTATTAACAATCAATGGTGTCAGAAATCATTTTAGTTCAGGGGCCATATACAGATCAATGTAATCTTAAGTGGGTTGGACCAGTAAAATAATTTAAGAATTTATAAATAACAACCTGGAATGTCTTAACAAAAATAAGTGCAATTTTAACAAGATTATGTCTGTTACTAAATGTTTTCTGCCTTTGTAGATCCACTGTGATCTGTCAGTTGTAATGCATATGTGTAAATGATAAGTTAAGGCAAAACATTGTTAAAATTCCGCATATTTTTCTTTTTAAAAATGTTGGGTTGTTTGTGGTTGTTCATGTTATTCACATTTTTTCGAAAGGATACTTTGCACATGTAAACATTTTCAAAATTCCACTTATTTTTCTTTTTAAAAATGTCAGGTTCTTCATGGTTGTTCATGTTAACATTTTTTTCTAACAGATACTTTGTACATGTAACATTTTCATAACGTAATTTTACTTTTTTCACCCTAAAACATAGAGAAGAGTTTGGAGTTGACATTATTTATAGGTTATGTTATTGTTTTACTGGTCTGACCCACTTCAGACCATATTGGGCTGCATGTGGCCCCTGAACTAAAATGAGTTTGACCCCCCTGGCTTAGGGAGAACATCACAGCACACTAGGTCTTAACACAGGCACACCCAGGTTCAGTTTTGTTTGGGTTTTTTTTCTGTTGTTTTGGCCATTGTCAACAGAAACAAAACTGAAACATTTACAGTGACAGCTGATTTCATCTACTCCAGTTAATAAAAACAAAGGGTAGAGATAAAGAGTGAGGGTATAAGAAGAGTGGAGCGCTGTCACTGGCTGTTACTTACATGCACAGAGGCCGTTCAGTAGGAGAGAGCGAGAGAGATGAACAGGAGGGGTAATTACAACAGCAGAATTACAAAAGGTTACACACAAACAGCAAGATACAACAGCCGGGCAGCTGAGCACAGCGCCGCCAACAGGTGCAAAACACATTGTACTGTTGTTGTTGCTGTGGGACGTTTACTCACCAACGTGTACAGTCGGTTATGTGGAATGATGTGTGAAATCATGCACTGAACAGGTGATTTTTGACATCACATAAAAAAAGTTGCAGACGACCAAACACATAGTGACCCTTTTAAACAAATCCGTTTCAGTATGTGAAGCGCTGCCCTGTGGTTACTCCAGTATGCAGTCACAGCAAAGGCAAATCTGTTGCATGCAGCCCCTGTGGCGTGTTGTTTGACACTCCCAGGGGGCCTGCACGTCTGCTTGAGCCTGTCATTGAATTGCCTGCTTAGTACAGATTTTGCACTTTGCATTATTGACGCTGTAACTGGAAGAAGCTGCTGGAGGTGAAAAGCCCGTCCAGTTTATATCCCAGCAGCAGCAGCAGTACGTCAAGGTCAGTGCACACCGAGGTTGTGTGGCTGAATTAAAGGGATGGTTTGGGGTTTTTGATCTGGGGTTGTATGAGGTTAAGTGTATAATCCTGGTGCTCAGAAGAGTCCAGGAGTGGAGAAAAAGAAGCTTAAAAAATGTACTGCTAAATATGAAGAGGTGGGAAAACCAATGTTTCTATCTCACCTAAAAATTTTAACTTTAATAAGAACATAACTACCAGCAACTTCCACAGAAGAGAATGACATACCCGAAGACATACAGTCGTCGAAAAAATTATTAGACCACCCTTATTTTCTTCAATTTCTTGTTCATTTTAATGCCTGGTACAACTAAAGGTACAAATATAATGATAACAACAAAAATATTTCATAGGAGTTTAATTTCAGAGCTGATATCTAGGCATTTTCCATGTTTTCTTGATAATAACCAAAATCTCTTAAGTTCTTATATCAATAGCTATGGCATTGTACTGACAAAAACAGTGCTTTTAGGCATTTAGTATTTTCTTTTCTGTCCGTTTTGGTTACATGATACACACAGGAGTACTTGATTGCATAACCATTGTTTTTGATGACTTTTGATGGTCTAATAATTTTTTCCGTGACTATATATACGTAGACTGGTCACTGCATTGAACATCAGTGTTGCCTCCATATTGGACTGGTCAAAACTGGCCTGTAAACTGTAAAGGCAAATGTAATTGGAGCAGGGAAAAGCCCAAAACTGGATAAATGTTGAACTTTAAGTAATTCCTCAGTAAATGCAGAACTGAATATCAACTGTATGTGGACTGCAGCAGTTTTTGAGCTATTATTCTCCCACTGGTCTCAAAGCCTTGGCCACAGCACGACTCTGCTGATACTGAGAGTTTTAAAAGAGACCCGTCGGTGCCAATTAATCGGTCACTCTCCATTAAAATGCATTGTTATGAAAAATGCAATATCATGTAAATGTTATGCTATATCCTGAAAAACTGCCTCTGTGGAGCTGCTTTACATTATGTTAACATTCACAGCTACCTGTTTACTTGTATGTGTTTACAGGTCAGTTTTGACTGTTTCAACATGGTGGATGTGTTGATATATTATAGGTAAGTGTGTAAACATTCTGGTAAGGTGCAATTAAGGATGGATGACATTTTTTTTCAGTCTCTTGCATGATTCATGAGTTTAGTTAATTGTTTTCTGTCTAGATCAACTCAACAAATAAACCTGTACTAAGACTATGCAAACTAAAACTGAAAAAAAAAAAAAAAAAAAAAAAACATATTCACAACATATATATTATAATAAGTGAACAGGTTGCATTTTGCATTTTTGTCGACCAAGAAATATCTCCAGAGAAAAAAAAAAAATCATTAATGAATTTAATGCAAAATACTGCCCATCCTAGGTGCAATGGTGTAACATAGAGTACAATTTAACTGTTTTTTTTCCCCACAATAGCTACACACATGGTCAAAGGTTTCAGGAACTTTTGTTTTTACAAAATTTGCTGCCAATGTTATTTGTTCCCCCCACATTTCTGGGGTACACTGAACAACAATCAGAAGCATTATAGGTATTGTAGGTTTCAGATAAATTTAAGGAAATCTACACTGTCATTCTCTAAACCTTTGGCCATGAGTGCACATATGGCTCGACTCCATCCACAACAGTACATTTCTTCATTTCTACGACTCATATCAACCCGTGTCAAACTACCCAAAATAACCCACCAATGTCACATAAAGACCAATTCTTTGATTTAACAACTGGTGCCAGGCACAACAAACCCCACCTCTCGCAGATATTTTGCCCATTATAAGTAAATGGGAAGATTAAAAAAAAAAAAAAATCATAAAAAAATTTAATTTAATTTAATTCTCAACGGCTATGAAAGTAATATGATTTCAAAGTGACTTAAGAAACCGAATGTAAACTAATTTGTGTTCATGTTTAATCTGCTGTAACTTCAGGTGCGGAGTTGGAGAAAGGATGGGAATAGGAGAAGCAGAAATAAGTCTCTGGCTTCAGCTTCTTCCTTTTTCAGTTAATAATTGTGTTAATTTTATGTTTGTTTGTTTTTTAATATGTATGTGTTTTGTACATAACTGAAATAAAAAAAACATTCATTCATTCAATTTTGACCTACTGTTCCCAAAATGTAATGAGATCCATTCTGGGTCACTGGCAGTCTATAAAGTCAATTTGGTATGAATTCAACCAATAGTTTTGCTGCTACAGACATTTGAAATTTTGGCCATTATAAGTAAATAGGGGGAAAAAAAAGATAAAAAAAAAAATCATAAAAAAATGAAACTTTGAAGTACTTTTCCCAAAATGTAATGAGATCCATTCTGGTTCACTGGTAATCTATAGACCAAATTTGGTATGATTTCACCCAATAGTTGTGCTGCTGCATACATTTGAAATTCGGCTCATTGTAAGTAAATGGGGAAAAAAAAGATAAAAAAAATTCATAAAAAATTTAAACTTTGATGAACTTTTCCCAAAATGTAATGAGATCTATTCTGGGTCACTGGCAATCTATAAACCAAATTTGGTATGAATTCAACCAATAGTTTTGCTGCTAGAGTGTTAAGAAACAACAAATACAAACAAACAAGCCAAACCAAAAACAATACCAGGGTAATAATAATTATACACTTCAATGCACAATCAAATAAATCTGTTTCCCCCTCAGATATTATTGATGATTAATGATATAAAACTGTATGTTAAGGCATGACTTTGTTTTTAATATGCAAAGAATGAATGGAGTCATGGTGAAGTTATGTTATTGAAAGGCTTGAGTTGAAATACTGATGGTTAAAGCAGTGTGTACGTAACATAAAATCCTGCACAGACTGACGTTTATGATCTATGTGACATGCTAGAGAAATAGAAATAATTTCCATTGCGTGCTGACGTCTTGGTACACATCTGAATGTACAGTGCATGCTTTATGAGTGGATAATCATACACACACACACACACAAACATACTGTATTAACACGTGCATGTGGACAGACGCCATGTCCCTCAGCCTCCTCTCAGTTTCGATCATTAGCGCTTAAATATGTCTGATGGTCAGGTTCATAGACCGTCACAAAGACCAGCTGCCGTTCTGGCTCCAGGTTCAATGTGACCCTCTACTGCTGTGTAATGTTTATATCGGCGGGCACATGCCGGGAGAACATGCCACCGTAAACATTCGCTGCACGGAGCACATACTGTACAGGGGGTGTACGGCTCTGACTACACGAGCATCAGACACCGGACAACTCCCACTCTGAGACAGCATCCGCCTTTAGGCTTTATACACCACCTCATGTCAGAACGGGATGACAAATCTGGGCAATATTCAAGAAATGTTTTGTGAAAGAGAGGGAGGCTATGATTTACGGGGAAAATTAAATTTAAAGATTCATAAAGTATGCACTACATTAAAAAGTTTCTGTATCACCATTTGTGGAGTAAAACTGTGGAACAAATTGTGTGTGGAGATAAAACAAATATCAAACATAATTCAGTTTAAAAAAAGATATAAAGAATTGATTCTTGAGAGGTCCAGTATTTAATAATGACAATGAGGCTTGTTTGTTTATGAATTATGTTGTACTGATAAATCTGCTGTAATTATTGAAGAAAATGTTTGATTTGTTGAGTCTGTTTGTATGACTATACTGACATGAACATACTGTTGTGGATAATTCAGTTACTGCATTATGAATTGCTGTGGTACGATGCTAAAACTAGGGAAATAGTATAGGCTGATTGCTGTATAAAGTTAACGATAAAGGTGTAAAAGCACTGAGGGGTAGGATTAAATAAGTTTATACTTCCTCCTACTCCTTTTCGACCATGCAAAATTCAGACTTGTATGTGCCTGAAAGATAGATTCTGTCCATTTAAATGTTATTTTGTTTATGTCTTAATTTGCTTTGTTTTGTTTTATTTTCTTTGCATGTTCGAAATAAAATAAAAATAAAAATAAATAAAACTGAACCCTGAGAATTGAATGATGATGATACAGAGAAGGGGGAAGAATGAGTCAACATCTGGAGATGAAACAGTTTGAGAAAGTAGAAAAAACAGCCTAATGTCCATAGAAAACCCAGAACTGTGATGCTAGGCCTAAAGTTTTGTTCTTACTTTTCTCTAATACAAAGAGCTACACTTACATTTGTGTTAATTTAGCCTTTTTCTTGCGTTACTTTCTGCAGTGTAATGTCCAGATAATGCACAGTGTAGTTAAAGTACACTCTAACACTGCTTTTCCACAGAAGGGATTATCAAAAGACACAATATTTAGGAATTCACATCAACATAATGATTGATAACAGAAAAGATGGAAGATAAACCATCACCTGCTCCATATAAAAGCCTGAACTATATATTATTTTTCTATTTTTTATGCAATCTGAACTATTTTAACCACTACCAGAGGTTTTTCATATAAAGTAAGAGGCTTTTCTGTAGCAAAGGAAGTAAATTAAAGCTTAAAAGATGCAGACTGTGTCACTACGCCTAGAATATTATTCAGACAAGGGATTTATTGATTGATTCTCTCTCGTTGTTCAAGTCCAGACTCAAGACTCACCTGCTCAAGATTGCCTACTCACCATAATAATTCCCTAACATCTTACCTGTATCACATTCTTTGTATTCTATTCATTGTCTTTCATTCTATGCTGTACAGTGTCCTTGGGTTCCATGAAAGGTGCTTTTCAAATAAAATGTATCATTACCTCCGCCAAGGAGGTTATGTTTTTGCCAGGGTTTGTTTGTTTGTCTGTTTGTTTGTCTGTCCGTTAGTGTGCAACATAACTCAAAAAGTTATGGACAGATTTTGATGAAATTTTCAGGGTTTGTTGGAAATGGGATAAGGAAGAAATGATTAAATTTTGGTGGTAATCGGGGGTGGGGGGGCCCACGGGGGGGCCCATTTCCAATAAACCCTGAAAATTTCATCAAAATCTGTACATAACTTTGAGTTATGTTGCACACTAACGGACAGACAAACAGACAGACAGACAAACAAACAAACCCTGGCAAAAACATAACCTCCTTGGCGTGGGGGGGCCCATGGGGGGGGCCACTGATCAGCCTTGGCGGAGGTCTGCGCTCTCCGAGTGCTTTTCTAGTTATTATTATAAAGCCAAGAACATGGCAGTTACCAAGATGGATTATATAGATGTTTCCCTCACAGAACATCTGACTGGAAGTGAATCGTCTTCTTTAATGTCCCACCCTTAACCCCTGACTTGTCTCTTCTGTCTGCTGTGTTGACTTTTCGGTCCCACACGTGTGATGAGGTTAAACCCACAACACTCAGGCCGAGTCACACAGCCGCACACATGGCAGTGATATCCGAGCGGTGAATGTATGTGCTGGCTCAAACCTGGTGTCTGTATCCAAATGCTGCACTCACTTTCCCTCTGTGCTCATATCGGATTTCTGCGACACCGGCATCTTTTCCTGCCTGACCTGGGTTCGGTTCTGCTACTAGAGATTAACGTTACAGATCCCGTTACACACACTTTCACCTACACAAACATGCTGACTGACGGACACTTTACACACTCATGTAAAAAGCATGCATGTGAGGCGTATGTGAGCTGAATAACAGACATCTGGAGCTTGTTTGGACATGCATGTGGGCTGTATGTGAGCGTCATGTACCTGCGTTGTGCTTTGCCAAATACTTGTCTTTGTACTGCTTCTTCTTCTTGCCAAACCAGGTGCAGCTGGCCTGCTGCTCCTGCTTGGTCTTTTCCATGGCTATACATGCCACACGCCTGTCGAAAACACACAAACACCTTCATTTAGTGCCTTCAGGGTCTGCACAATACGACGGTAAATAATCTTCCCTCTATCCTTTATTTAACTGGATCACAAATCACACCCTTTACACACACTTTTTGCATGTTGTGGTGGTTTGGATATGAAAACTGACATAAACCAGAACACTTTACACTGTCTATAATCACATTTTAGTTCTATGTTTATTTTCTACATTTCCCTTTTTATACTCCACAAATTTTTTTGTTGAAATTTTGCAGATTGGTTCTAAATAAAAGGAAAGATTTCATTTTATAAGAACTGTTGGTGATACACATCATTATGTAAATTTGTAATGATCTGCATCAGGATGTGAGGTTTTTAGTCTCACTACACAGCTCTAGTGGCTTCCTGTTTTTAGAAGCTGTTAAGTCGTGGCCTGAGGAGCTGTACTTGTGGAGAGAAAGTGGAAATGTAATTCTGATTTGGAGATATTTCTGCTCCTGTTTTAGAAGCTGATGGAGTGGATTTTCAACAATGGAAACAGGGTGCTTGCACAGGTCTTGAAAGTCTTAAAAAGCAGGGAATTTTGAAATGATGTTTTCCAGACCTTGAAAAGGCTGGAATTTTTTGTGAAAGTCTTAATAAAGTCTCATAGTTGAATTTTAGAGTATGCTCAAAGGCACATAATCTTATAAGAGAAGGAATATATGAAGAAACCATCTAAAAAAACTTGATATGATTTCAATAACTGGTCGGTACTGGAATGATTCTAGTGAAACTTGTTTGTGTGATATCCATGCACTTTTGTGAGTTTCATGTGTTTTGAAAATATTCCTGTCAGTAAAACACAATTTACTGCAAATTATACATTCTTTCAATCATTCATACTACACACGACAGGTATAGTCTCAACCAAAAAAGCAGGTACACAAGTATAAAAGTACGTCAAGTCAAGGTCTTGGGGAAAAAAATAGCAGTTTTGAAAAACTCTGGAAAAAGTCTTGAATTTTTATTTGGATAAAGAGCAAGCACCCTGAGTAAACATAGTTTTGAGGAGGTTAAAGGGAATAGCTGCAATAGATACCTGAATGAATAAATAAATCAGTATCGCTGAACATCAAACTCTAAGAACTTGATAAATATGGAAGCCAGCTGTTCTGAGTTCTTATTTTCTCTCATCCTACTATATAATGCACTTTCTGTGTCCGACCGATCGATGTTGCAGCACAGGAGGGCGTTTGTACGGATTTTCCTCAGCCTTCACAGGCCTGATCGCCGCCAAACTCGCCAAATAAATAGAAACATTACCTGACTACCTACTTGGCACCATTTTATGTCCATATTCAAATGCTGTGAGGTATGCTGGGCGATTTTAGCCTCTCTCTACTTTGAATTCTTTATCCCTGCCCCCATACTCCATTTTCGGAAGTGGTTATGCTGCCGTTCATGAAATTTCTACTGCTAGCAGACGATGCAACAAAGTGAGGGCTGCAGTTCACTCCTGCTGTATGAATTTAATTATGCTTGACAGGCCAAACAAATACATGTTCTTCCCTTCATGCCTCACGTTGGCTCAAATTATTACCTGCACAATGCATGATTAAATGGTAGTTTACAAATGGATCGTGGTGGCAGACAAGTTCTAGTTATCATGCTATCGTACAATGGCACCACGGGTACAATGCCACTAGTAGTTAATAATTCCAGTTTAGATGTCTAACATTTGCTTCTATCTGAACCAGCTTTTAATTGTCTCTGAATGTATGTGCTTTCCATCTCACCACTCCTGCAGCTCTGGTGACGGTATGAGGCCCGCCGTTCCGTTCTTCGTGTTCTCCAGTTTGCCCTGCCACCAGTTGTGGTCATCCTTGGAGATGATCTGGATGATGTCGCCCACCCGGAAGCGGATGCCGGCCTCTTTGCAGGGGATGAGTTCATCTTTGGAGGGGTCGTACTCGAACTGAGCCCTCACGTAAATCTGTGATAATGCATGAAAAGCAGAGAGTGTTTGAGAAAACAAAAAACAAACAAAAAAAAAAACAGTGGAGTATCAAATAAAAGGTTGGCTGATGTGAGTGGTGGATTATCAAAGAGTGACGAGCAGAAGAACATACAGAGAAAGGAAGAAAGGGTGAGTAGGTGGAGTGATTTCAGTGCATGTGATACTGAGGTAATGAGCTGTGGACTCAGAGGGATCAGAGACCAGCATGTTGTGGTTCTCAGGTTGGAAAATATTTCCAGGATGGGTCATCTCCAGTGAGATCAACCCAGACACTGTAGGGCCGTTAATGAGCCTCTGAACACACTGGTAATTATGGCACAGGCAGTGTTTACGTGCCCTTTTAATACTAAACAACAGCCATAACCAGCTTTTTACATTTAGTTTTTTTTAGCATTTTTAACCACACAACCATTGGCTTTAACATTTACATCATGTGTTCCTGGTGCTTCTTTAGGGGAGGGGGACGCTCTCTGTCTCTCTTACCTTGACAGACATTTTGTCCTTGATTGGAGGTCTGGATACAATCTAGGATTTGAAAGCATCACATACATCATGCAGTAAAACTATGCAAAGTTTACACAGTAGAATAAGGTTGGTGGAGGTTAAAGGGGCTGGGGGGGAGGGGGGGATGACGGTGAGGTAGGACTAAGCTGAGGGTGCATGGACTTGACTTCCCTCTGCTGGTGAGATCTGTTCTTACTGCATTTACATGAACATATGATGCTACGTTTCCTCTAAAAATGACAGAAATACCATAGCATCACCTACATCCATGTTGGGACATTTGAGAAAACGCATGTGATGGAAGTGTATGCAGATTCAAACATGGTGATTAATAACCCCCAAGTGTAAAACAGGTGTATGTATATTGGACAGATCGGTGGTTACGTATTAATCTCCAGGGTGTGCAGGGTTGAACAGTGCCTGTGCCATTAGTACCACGTAGTAACACACTGTAAATGAAGGCAGTTTGGAGCTACACACACAGCAGTGGTCATTAATACTGATCCAGTCTACAGTGTCTTTAATGTTCCATCTGAACTACACAACAAATGTCTCTGTTTAGTTCAACAACAATAAAACTTAACCTTTGACCTGCCACTGCAACAACAGCCCCACTAGAAAGAAGACACATTACTTTATCTAATAAAACCAGTGTCTTGTATAAAGATTTACCAAATCTGGAAGTGTGTTTATTACAACAAACGCACAAAACAGTTATTTTAAAATAAATATTCTGAGTCTAGTTCATTATTGGCTGGAGTCTCTTAAGATAAAATTAGATATACTTTTTTCTTTTGTCTTGTAATATTTCCTGTATGTACATTTGGTGTTGTGATGCTTCTAGAACCTTAATGTAAAGTTAATAAAATTCAATCTAAACTAATATAATCAAATCTAATCTGGAGTCTGGTTTAGACCAGCTCCAAATGTAAAGTGTCCTGAGATAACTTCTGTTATGATGTGGCCCTGTGTAAATGAAAGTTGATTGACTGATAATCTAATCTTTTATTTTAGGAAATATATGACTCATTTTCAACAAACAAAACTTTTAACTTTATTGAAATTCCTCTTTTAGCTGTTTGCATCTGAATGTTTAAACCGTCTTAGTGTTTTCTCTAAATACAGACTGAAAACCTTGCATTCCTCAAGTACTTTTAACTAAATGTTTATAAAACTCCAAACTTTATCATGACTGAATTATACTTAACCTGTTTATCATTTATTAACCCTTTCATGCATGAATTATGAGAACGTTAGTCAATATTTTTTTCCTGAGTGTTTTTATTCCTCTTTAGACATGAAAAAACCAATGACATTGAAATTTTTTTATGAACCCATTTCTCATGGAGTTACAAAAATGTCCACTCAGCTGGACACGATGCCTTTAATTTTTGAAGCAAAGAAACATGCATTTAAAACCCATCATCAGAAAGTGATATACTGCATGAAAACTATGAAATAAAAGCATTTTTAATGCAGCTAATCTGATGTTTTCTCACATTTTAGCATACTCTAGCAGTAGTTTTTACTCACTTCATGAAGATAATATGCAAAAAACCCCCAAAACTTTTTGTTTAAGAAAACTGTTAATTACAGTCTAATAACATTTAGCAACTGATTTACACTAAAACATGTTACTGCAGATCAGGTTTATCAGGAACAGCAAAGTTACAGTAATTGTATGAATTGCAGTGCAAGGGATGATGCATAAGTGTTTACTGTGTTGGCTGATATGGAACTAAAACAACCAAACCCATGACTATGCAAGAGAACAGCTGTAGAATAGCTGTTCACTGTAGTGACCACTATGCATGAAAGGGTTAAAACTGCTTTTAACAGTTCTTTTCTATTTTCAACTATGCTTTTTGACTTTCTTTTGTGTCATTTTATTTTTTTCTGTACGGTATTTTAAATCTACATGTAATCTGTATATGTATGAAACACACGTCAAATACAGGGGTTGGACAAAATAATGGAAACACCTTCACCTCAAGATGATAATGCCCCAATCCATACAGCTAGAACTGTTAAAGAATGGCATGAGGAACATTCTAATGAAGTTGAGCATCTCGTATGGCCGGCACAGTCCCCAGACCTCAACATTATTGAGCATTTATGGTCAGTTTTAGAGATTCAAGTAAGACGTCGATTTCCACCGCCATCGTCTCTAAAAGAGTTGGAGGGTATTCTAACTGAAGAATGGCTTAAAATTCCTTTGGAAACAAATCACAAGTTGTATGAATCAATACCTCGGAGAATTGAGGCTGTAATTGCCGCAAAAGGCGGACCTACACCATATTAAATTATATTTTGTTGATTTTTTTAAGGTGTTTCCATTATTTTGTCCAACCCCTATAAATTAAACTGTCTTTCTTACTATTCCTGATTTCAGATATTGTTAAAGAGCTTCTGAACAACAACCCAACAGTTGCTGCTGGACGTCATCATTAATACTGCAGATGTACAACGGTGACCACTGCTGTGACGTGGTGTTTTGTTTTCAGACATTGACCTGGTTTCGTCTGTGGATTGTGGTTGTTAGGGGAGTTCAGAGGAAATGGAAGAGTTCTGGAGGTGTTTGAGTGTCAGGTGGCTCATGAGGTCTGAAGTAAGTGAATCTGTAACGTTAGTGCTCTGTTTTCTTCTTGGACTTACAGAAAGGATTATGTTCTTATATATTAATAAAATCTAAATTCCCAAAACCATAACTTTAATTTCAACACGGCTGAAGTCTGTCTGCTCAGATGCCTCCTATTTCTGTTAAACTACAGGATATAATGACTTTTCTACTGGATCCAAAATGCAATGTTTCTAAATTAATAGTTAAAAACATTACTTAACAGGGTTTGGGCAGGTCTTTAACACTTAGAGTCATAGAAAAAAATATTAGACCACCATTTTTTTCTTCAATTTCCTGTTCTTTTTAATACCTGGTACAACTAAAGGTACATTTGTTTGGACAAATTTAATGATAACAATAAAAATAGCTCATAAGAGTTTAATTTCAGAGCTGATATCTGGCCATTTTCTATGGTTTTCTTGATAATAACCAAAATCACTTCAGTTCTTACATCAATAGTTAATGGCATTGTACTGACAAAAACAGTGCTTTTAGGCATTCGATGTTTTCTTTTCTGTCTGTTTTAGTCACATGATACACACAGGAGTTAGTACTTGACTGCATAGCCATTGTTTTTGATGGTCTAATAATTTTTTCCGTGACTGTATACACTCAGAAATCTAAAATGTATGAAATTTAACTGATTTTATTAGATTACAATAGGTGCAAATTTACTGTCAGTGGAATGTGGAATCTAATCCACAGTGTTTTTGCACTGAAATGCTAACAGTACTATGTGAAATGTGTTAAATAGTTATAGATGTATATTATGTAAATATAAGTTTCTATGAATATGACTGGATAAATATTCATCAGATGGTATCTTACCTTCACATCTACATAATGCAGGTGTATAAGTAACAATACACTACATTTAATGTGACATTAATTTCTAGTAATATTTCAGTCTGAACCCATTAGTCCCGTGTGGACAGAACATGTTGTGTTACATTATTCAGTGTCACTGAGAGGTCTCATCTCACACGTTAAGGGTCCGTTTATGCTGCTGTTTGACACAAATTAGATCTTAAAATGCATTCATAATGGCCTAAAAAAATCTTGAAACCTGTAAAAACCCTGATTTAGAAAACAGGTCAGCCCTCAGCTATTTACATGAGTGACAGCCTAAATTATCATCTGCAGCCAGTCCACAACTAAAATAAATTCCCTTTTATACTATTCCAAGTGCTGCTGAAGGGCTGACCTCCATTTTGTATTAGTGAACCGGTTTTAAAAAGCAGGAAAGGGAAACGGAATCCCACAGACACAAGTGAATTAGAGGGAGTGATGGGAGTATTGTGTAGTGATTGTAAAGTGACAGTGAGCGTCGGTTTGTATTCACCTGTCGACCCTTGGGCTGAATGGTAGACGGCAGGTCCTGTGGAAGGAAAGCGTTTACAACAAAGACACATGGTTTAGTGAAACACAACAGATCCACTAGAAACAAACCAAAGCACTAATAGGATACGGCCAGTGCTGGGCGGTATGACCAAAAAATGACAGGTTTGTGTCAGGAACACATGAAATATAGCTGTTTTATTGCTTCTGCTAATTGAAATAGTTGATTATATGAGCAGTCAATGAGCAAATAGGGATTAAGAATGTATGTAATAAAAATAAGAACTTTTTACACAAGGAGTTTAGTGATCCTCTATTAATATACTCTACATAGCACCAGGGGTTAAAGAAAATATCAATACACTTAATATTGCAATATTACATTTATTAATACTGTATTGATTAAAACTGTCAATATTTAATTCATGTTTTATGCAGGATCTAAAAGTATTATTGTCAGTACATATGTAGCAGGTTTCAGATCTGTTTACCCAAGGAATCTTATAAATACAATGTTACCTTTAAAGTTGGAATAAAATATTTCCACATCCTCTTCTCATGAAATGATTGTGACAATGTGATTTCTTCTGAATAGATAAAGTGTAGCTCAGTATGTAATCATTACACCAGGTCAAAGGTGATTACTGATGTGTGTAAATAGGAATAAAAAGAGGTATTTGTCTGAAAACAAAATTATTCCAACTTTATGGGCAACAGTGCATTTTATTTTACTAATATAGACAAAGATTAGTTCTCTGTTTACATTACACAAACGTTATTCCTATGATGTTAATACTTGAGAAATTAAAAAGTGATATATATACAGACTACATAAAGAAGATTTTACACATTTTGACTTTTTTCAGTTCATTACTAAAAAAATGAACTCTTCCTACTCAGGTTTGACAGATTATGTCTTTTTGTCTAAAAATTAAATGGAAAAAAAATGCTAAACAGTGCCTTGTTTACAGTATTGCAATCTATTGAATCATTAAAACTGTAATGTGGTACTTACCATATTGCCAAATTCTTGCCAATACAGTCCCACACAGTACTCGGTAGTGCGTTTAGCAGTGAATTATATAACAATACACTAAATTGTTGCCCATTTAAGTTAATGCTGGTTTCTATTTGTCTGGTATATCACCCAGCACTAGATTCACTTATCCTCTTAACACTGGAAATTAAATCATGCAAGCACATTCAACTGCAAACTAGCTACTGCTTTTGCATAAAAAAAACAAAACACAAAAAAAATACAACAAAGAACAGTGAAAGCAAAGGGGGAAAGAGAACAGACTGATTCTCATCTGTTAAAGCTGATCTGGCTGTGGCTGTAGAGCAACCAAGCAAGCACAGAGCAAGCAAAGCAGCATCAGCATCAGCATGAGCGCCACCACAGAGTCTGTCTGGAGCCTTGGCGTCGAGACAAAGGGACTGCACAACCTGATTGGCTTTAGTGTTCGCACAGCGGGAGCACAGTGTGTGTCCCCTGCACTTATGTGTTAGCACGCAGCAGGCTTCATGGTGCACACCAATTTGTTAACTGAGATATCGGACACGGGGCCTTTGGCTCAAACAGATGAACAGGGACAACGACACGGGATCCACGGAGGAGATCTGCAGCGCGACCCGCCTACGCCTGCATCTACAGCTACTACGAGGACGGTCACAACGCTAAGGTACACTGACACACAACCCATGAGCAATGGATATCTATAAGGAGTCCAAGTGAAATGAGACAGTTTTGTGGTGAAATGTACAGTTTTTTATAAAAGCAGGAAACTCTGTACCATTCTACGGCTCAGGAGGTTCAGTAATGGAGGAGATTTTAATGAGCTGAAATCATAGAGGCTCAGATATTTCAGCCACACACAAATAAATGAGACTGGATCATATTTGTTAATAAAGAACTGAACAGATGTAATGTTTTTGTTTATTCTTTTAACAGGAGTTGAACAAAGTTTTATTAATTGTTTACTTGTGAAAATCGGATAAGAGTTCATATTTATACATAAAAAGAGATCATAAATGTTCAAGTCCTACTGTATGTTATTTTAGCCACACTGAGCATTGTTTCACTCCACAGTGTCTGTAAATCAGTATAGTTTGATACTGTACACATCCACTCACTGGAGAAAACTTAATAGACTTCTTCTCTGTACACATCTACCCAGTTATTCACATTTATCTTAACTATTCTCAACCCATTCTGATCCTTGTCTCTTGTCGAATGTTTGTTTATATTAGGTCTGTGTTTAGGTGTGTTTGTGTTTATGTTGAATTTGTACGTTGTGAGCAAAGAAAAACCGGAGCCAAATTCCTTGCATGTGTTCACATACTTGGCCAATAAAGCTGATTCTGATTCTACACCAAACGCGAGCAGCAGACATGATCTAAAGTCTCGCCTTTTGCTCAGATACTGTGATGTCCTTCTCACCAGTATCTCTGCACCTGCACAGTTCTGATGTTTCATATGGTGTCATTATAACCTTTAACCTTTGAAAAATGGTCATACACATTCTGTGTTATAATGTAAAATAAACTGAATAAATATTGTGACCTGCTTTTTCCTTGTCTTTAAGGTTCATTTGTTTATATGATTAGAAAATGTGCTGATATTTTGTTTTACATAATTTCATGAATAATATTCATACATATTTGTTTGATGTTGAAGAAACACTGAACAAACATTTCTTTGTGTTTGACAATAGAGAATATGTTAAAATCACATTAAACCATCTGGCTTAATTTTCACTCAGGACCAACATCAGCATTTAACCTTGATCCACATCATATCTATCATGACAACTGTCATTTTATCTTGGTTTTATTTTTGGTATTCATGCAGCGACTCCATGTCTGAACCTCAAACTGCACCAAGTTTCATGCTTTTATGAAAAAGTGGACATAGTTTTCACACATCACATGGACTAGGAGGGAAAAACTCAAGTACGGACATGTAAAAATACCATGAGACATCAATGGGACAAATGAGACCCACCACAGGAGAGGCAAATATTGGATCTGCCTGGAGGGTGGGTGGGTGGGGGTGGTTGGAGGGGTTCTCTGGGAGGGGGGGGGGGTGTTGGGGGTTCTTACCAAGATAGAACTGTTAATGCTGGAGTGACCATTGGCAGGGGACTGCCTGGAGGTGGTGGGGGACTCTTTCTGAAATAAGACACACAGGTCAGCAGCGCACAGCCACCACACACAAACACTCATACACTCAGGTGGCCCGCTGTGTGTGTGTGTGTGTGCGTGGGAACAGCGGCAGGTTTGTATACAGATGCAAACACTCGCACATTTCCGGGTTGTGATCTCAGGAGATGAAGAGGGTCAATTTGTAAAACACAATAGAGACCCACCACAGTGTTGACGTAATGAAATGCGTCAACATGACATGGGAGACAACATTAGCAGCATCTCTCACTCTCTCGCTCTCTCTCTCCTGCATGTCCTCTGTTGACCACAGGGGGGCGACAGACCAACGTGAGATACAAATCTGCAGCCGACACCATGAGGTCATCTCTAACAGACTGTCAGAGCTGAAAGCCTGCACTGCACAGGATTTATCTGCTCACACAGCAGCTGCTGGGTTTGGAGGACCAAAAGAGATGAAATTACAAACAGGAACCCACTAAAGGTTTTTATGGACATTAAATAAAGATTGATATTGTGATTTAATCTTAAAATAATGATCTGAAACAGAAATGAGAATGGGATACATAAACAGAGGCAGAAGCACTGATTTATGTCCTTTACTACTGTAAAAAAGTACGAGCTCTGAAATGTATTAAAATAAGAAGTCACCCTTTAAGGTGCATTTCTGCTGCTGTTTTTGGGCAAAGCTAATTAAACGCCATACCTTTCGAACATTAAAAAAAAAAGAGGGCAATAATGAACAATGCACGGAAGAGTATTAGCGCCACTGGAAAAGAAAAAAAAAGGTCCAATCTATCTATTTTTTTATTATTATTCTGAGAAAAAAGTCAGAATTCCGACTTTTTTCGCAGAGCAATAATAATTAAAAAAAAAAAAAAAAAAAAAAAAAAAAAATATATATATATATATATATATATACACACACATATATATATATATATGTATGTATGTATGTATGTATTCCACCTTTTTTTTCCCAGTGGCGCTAATCCACTTCAGTAACAATGACTTTGGTCCCATTTGCTCATCACTTCTCAATATAAGCCTTTTCTCCACAGTTCATTCTCCCTTTCTTGTCTGTTTTTTTTTGCACATTTTATTTCCACCATATTACATTACTGTAAAAAAAAATTTCTATGTTATTATTCTGTTCAAAATTCTCTAAAAATTAAATGTAAAAATATTTGTTAATTAGTCTCATAATTAAAATATATAAAAACTTAAATAACTTCATTATGTAAGGAGAAGAAAATATAAAATATTTGTTTTAAAAAGAAGAGAATGAAAGTAAAATTTTCTCAGAAAAATAAATAAGACAAACAGTTAAAAACAGATCTTGGTGTTATTTTTTTTAGATTCCTGATTTTTCAGTTAAAGTTCTGTCGTGTTCCAGCGGCGGCCTATTGTCAGAGACGGCCACAATATGACCACATTCTCCCATTTTTAGGTTCTTTGCACTGGTTTCCACTGTCTACAAATCCATTTTTAACAGTGACTAATTACATACAGGACTTTATGTGGTCAAGCATCAGATTACGGTGAACTTTTAACTCCTTAGTGCCCTAGAACCTGAGCCACATCAGCAGAACGAGGCTTCAGGCTGGGTTTCAGATGGTGTTGATTTGTAAAGAATGCTTTGGTGTAATCTGCACACGCAGTCATCAGACATAATCCAGAGTGCTGTTACTCTGAAAAGCACATTTATTTATTTTATTTTTATTTAACCTTTATTTACCCAGGCAAGCAATTAAGAACAGATTCTTACATCTTGACCTTTCATTAGAAAAAAAAGTATGAATTATCTACATGAACTCAGCTCCTGTCATCAAACTGACAGCATTATTTCAAGTCTTTTGGTCCGTCCATAGACACACGTCATTGTTGGGGTGAAATGTGTCTGAGTGTGTGTGTTGCATGTGTATCTTTATGTATCTAGAGTCAACAGCTGTTTATAGAAGAAAAGGCAAAATAATAGAAAACCCTCAACACATAAACAACCCAATAAAATCAGGATTTTTGACAAGGACGGAGCTAATTTTTTGACTAAACTTACTGTCTAAGATACTTACAAAGGTTTAAATGTAGCCCTATAAGAATATAGATTAACATGATAATAATGTTTTTCACCGCTTTAGACTCATTATGTGACAATCAGTGATTAGAGGGATAATTACTAGTAACTATTTTAATTAAATCAAGTCATGTCATTTATTAACTTTGATTATGCTTCTACAGATATTTATGTAAAAATATAAACTTCACACTGAAAACGGTCAAACTTTTATTAAATATTCCTCAGTGGAACTTGAATTAAGATTGAACTGTATTTATTTCAAAGCAACAAACTAAAACAATATATGAAAATGTAATTAGTAACATTTTTAAGTACTAACAGTAGCCCCCCCCTCCCCGTTTATATATATATATTTTAAAATTTCTTATCTTTTATTTATTTTCTATTGTCTTGTTTTTTTTTTTGTTATTATTCATTTATACTGCACTTATTTATTTATACTTTTTAAACATGGTTGTTAATATTTTTTTGAAAAAAGGTGAACGACACGCACATCCAAAATTAGAGGTGTGCTGGATCCCAAAAAAGTAGAACGTGAGAAGAAATAAAGCAAGGTCCGCACAACCAATGAGCTCCCAAACCATTTAATCGTGACGTTTCGGGCCAAGGCCCTTCATCGGACTGAGGGCCTTGGCCCGAAACGTCACGATTAAATGGTTTGGGAGCTCATTGGTTGTGCGGACCTTGCTTTATTTCTTCTCATGTTAATATTTTTAAAAAACTTTTCATACATTTTTTTCAGTGGTTGTTTGTGTTTGACCGTGTTTGGGTAGGGTTATGTATTGTGTCATGGGTGGATGTTCGGAAAATCAAAAATGATCTTCCTGTATAGTGAATGTTTTATTCATGTTCTGTCATCAATAAAAAGACCTTTGAAAGAAAGAAAGAAAAGGCCAAACCTTAAGACTGAACTGTACCAGGTTTCATTTATTTTGGCTGCCTGTTTTATGTGTGTATGTGTGTGTGTGTGTGTGTTTTTAGTGTACGCTGGTTCGGTTGGTTGGTGTGTGGCCAGTCGCAGCGGAGGATCACACAGAGAGGTGTGGCTCAGTCCTGGACCACAAGGGGGGGTGGGAGGTTCCGGTATCTTGGTTTTAAAATTGGTGTGCTGAACATCGGACCCAGCCCCAGCAAAACACAGCAAAACACACACACACACACAACACACACACACAATTATGCATGTAGTACATCTCATACACACCACACACTTGGGTTACGCACACAAACATACACACACTCACACACACAAACGCTCAGTAACCAGGCAAGCAGTTAGTAACCAGATCAGGAGCTCACAGTCAGCAGTAAAAAGGAGAAGCAGAGGGAGAGGAAAGACGTTTTTACCTCACACGACGAACCCTGTGATCTGTAACTTGGCACTATTTTAAAGGTGATACTGCCTCGCATCTCCCTCTGTAAAGACAACAACAACACACACACACACGTTAGAAATAATAATAATAAATACTAACACTAATAAGAAAACCTTATAAAGTAAAGTTTTTGCAAAGAATTATAAAAAGGACCCTAAAGTACCAGAAAAAACAAATAAAAACAATACAAGGAAAGAATAGCGTCATCTCCAATCCCACATGACTACAACCGACGAGGACTTTTTAAAATCTGTATCATCTGTTGGGAGACGCTGTAGTCGACGCTGAGGATCGAAGGTTCCTAACTGAGAGTGAAAAGACCCTGAAGTGTCTGAGTGGCAAACATTAATTCTCTGAATGGGTGCTTCTTTGAAACTGGTCCCTAAAAACAGGACATGGGGGCTCAAAATTCAAATTAGATGTAGACTAATGTTATGAAGCAAGTTTGGAAACACTTTGGGTCTATTTTAAAAATGAATACTTACTGAGATAAAAGACAAACTATTTTTCAGATAAAACATTTTTATATTATTTTGCAGTATTTTTAATATACAAATCTGCATGTAACATGGTCAAAAGGACACGAAAATTACATGCAACTATTGTTTTGAATATCTTTTTATTCTCTCACAGGTATATTTTGGGAATTGAACTAATTATGCAAGGCAGAGTGTTTCACAAATATGACCGCTGTTGCAAAGTCATTCGTGATTTATTTGTGTTTAAACGGGCAGGTTCTGCGTGTAACACGACTGGACACGATGGGTTATATACAAAACCTGCAATGAGACTGAGATTCATAAAAAACCCACATGTCTGGATCAGAAAAAACACTAGGATCCTCAAATTTAACACAGTGTCTTTATTTATAGCCGCATACAGGGTGGGGAAGCAAAATTTACAATGAACATTTAGTTGTTTTTTCTCAGCGGGGACTACGTCAATTGTTTTGAAACCAAACATATATTGATGTAATAATCATACCTAACACTATTATCCATACCTTTTCAGAAACTTTTGCCCATATGAGTAATCAGGAAAGCAAACGTCAAAGAGTGTGTGATTTGCTGAATGCACTCGTCACACCAAAGGAGATTTCAAAAATAGTTGGAGTGTCCATAAAGACTGTTTATAATGTAAAGAAGAGAATGACTATGAGCAAAACTATTACGAGAAAGTCTGGAAGATACTATTAAAGAAGAATGGGAGAAGTTGTCACCCGAATATTTGAGGAACACTTGCGCAAGTTTCAGGAAGCGTGTGAAGGCAGTTATTGAGAAAGAAGGAGGACACATAGAATAAAAACATTTTCTATTATGTCAATTTTCTTGTGGCAAATAAATTCTCATGACTTTCAATAAACTAATTGGTCATACACTGTCTTTCAATCCCTGCCTCAAAATATTGTAAATTTTGCTTCCCCACCCTGTATAAGACAATTTAAACCCATGTTTTCCAGATCAAATGCACTGACAAATAGGTAGTTTTTCTTGTCCCAATTTTGGTCCTATTTTTGGCCCCAATATTTGATTAAAAATTCATTAATTTTGGGATGGCTCAGAGCAAGAGTGTAATTTTTTTGCATTTATCTGAGGTCATCATTAGGTACATCCTGGGGGGAAATATGTCTAAATTTGTCTTTTATTATTGGGTCTAAAAAGCTGGAAAAGTGCCAGGTACCAAAATGAACTCAGTTTCATAGAAGCACCACAATGCAAAATGAAAGTGATTCCATGCTTCCTTTAGCTCAGGATACACTCCACCAGCTTTTATGCAAGGAGTGGAGAAAATGCCGTCCCACAATGCACTGCAGTGGTGACATCGGCCGACCCGACATTTCGCGAAAACAGACGATCAACATGACAGACAGGATGCCCCCAGCTGTCTAATACACTGATATGTTTTATACTTTTAACAGTTGTTGGTGTGAAATGTGAAGTTAATGCAGCGGAACATGGGCTCAGTTTGTATGAGTTGGAACTTCACAGCCTGTAGTTATAGCACTGATTCATTTTCAGTTCCTTCAGCCATACACGACTTAATACAACTTAACTGTAAATGGAAAACTGTGAACTGGATCTTCAGTAGGAAGAGAAAAGTTACCGTAAATGTACAGAGAATGTTTTTAATTCATTAATTGTACTGAACAATAACCTCCTATAGGCTAGTAGATTTAGATCTAATTCATAATTTTATGTTTATTTTGCTTAGTTTTATATTTTGATATGATGGTGCTGTTTCAGGACTGACAGATACTAGTGGACAGGAGGATGAGTCTGACTATTAGTGTAACTTTATCCTTTATTTAGGCCTATTTCTGTTCCAACCTTAGTAATGAGGTCACATTTTCACCTTTGCATCTTGCTTTAAACAGCTCGGTAAGAATACACCAAGGGATGTAACCAAGACACACTTTTTGTAGAACATCTTCAGAATGTATAGTTTCACCCTGACCGACCAACATCTACCGTCTAGTGTAAACGTAACCTGATTCTAAATGTCTTTTCCTAAATACTTATGAATTCTCCTTTTCACCTTTTTGTTAGGTCAAGGAAAAGAGTTGAAGTAAAGTAGAGAAGAGTTTTTTTTGACTCTCCAGATGCACCCTTTCATTTATTTATGCAATTTTGACCTGTATAAAAACTGTTCCTTGCAAGATTTGCACAGAAATACATAAAACCTGATTTTTTTGGCTTCTTCTGAATGCTTACACACCGCCACAGAAAGTTTGTGTGTGTGGGGGGGAAATGTTTGGACGGACCTAAACTTCATCATGTGGAAATATACAGTTGTGCTCATAAGTTTACATACCCTAGGAGAATTTATGATTCTTGGCCATTTTTCAGAGAATATGAATGATAATACAAAAACTTTTCTTTCACTTGTGGCTAGTGGTTGGGTGAAGCCATTTATGATCAAACAAATCTGTTTGTTCTTTTTAAATCATACTGACAACAGAAACTATCCAAATGACCCTGATCTAAAGTTGACATACCCTAGTTCTTAACCCTATAACGCCAAACGTATCATATTTGATACATGACTTTTGAAGCCCTCTACATCACAGGTGTCAAACATGTGGCCCGGGGGCCAAATCTGGCCCGCCAAAGGTTCCATTCCGGCCCACAGGAAAAGAGCAAAAATTAACCTGAACAGTTGAGGTTGTCAAAATCATTTTGGTTCAGGTTCCACATACAGACCAATTTGATCTCAAGTACAAATAACAACACAATAACCCATAATTAATGACAACTACAAGTTGTCTTTGTGAAAAATTGTGGAAAAAATTTAAGTGAAAAAAAAGTAACACTACACTGTGAAAACATTTACATTTACAAAACTATTCTTTCACAATAAAATGCAAATAAATACATAAATAAAAACAAAGATGAATGACCCAAAATGTGTAATTTGAACAATATTCTGCCTGTTACTAAATGTTTTGTGCATTTATGGATCCACTGTGATCTGTAGTTGTGCTAATAACAAGAGATGTAATATAGTAGAAATTGTTCAAATTTTAGTTCCAAACTCCAAAATTTTAACAATATTCTGCCTGTTACCAAATGTTTATGTAACGTTGTGTGTAATGTACATGTATAAATAATAAGTCGAGGCATAAAACTGTTAAAATTGCATTAATTTTTCAAATGAAATTTCTCTTTTTTCAGGTTTTTCACATCTTTTTTGTAAAATGTAAATATTTTCATAATTTAATTGAGTTTTTTTTATACTAAAACAAAAAGAAAAACTTGGATTTGTCATTATTTATAGATTATTGAGTCATTATTTTACTGGTCTGGCCCGCTTGAGATCAAATCGGGCTAAATATGGCCCCTGAACCAAAATGACTTTGACACCCCTGCTCTACATGATCAGTGTGATTTTTTTTCTTGAAAAACCTGATGTATACAATTAGATATGTGCAATACACGGATAATCCACCAGGGGGAGGAATTCATTCACCAGAGACCTTTCCAGTGACACTACAAGATTGTCATTAATGAGGAAGGAGGCAGAACTTTGCCAATTTAGAAAAGGAATTATCAATTTGTTAGACATGTTTGAGTTAAGTTATGTTTGTGTTTGTTCAAAAATAATATCTGAGCATTGAGAACCGATGTATCAAATATGATACAAAACTGAAACTCATACATGGAAATTGATATTTGAAAAAAGAAAAAAAAAAAATTGGGGCTGTTCAGAAGGACCAATAAAGGCTCCAGTTTCAAAGAACTGGAATTTTCTGTCAGTGATTTAATGGTTCAGGCTTTAGAGGGTTAATCCTCTGTATTGGCCCCTTTAACATCAATGACAGCTTCAAGTTTTCTGTGGACATTGTGTATGAGGCTCTTTATTTTCTCAGATGTAAAGCTGCCGATCCTTCTTGGCAAAACACCTTCAGTTCCTTTAGATTTTGGGTTTTCTTGCATGAACTGCATGTTTGAGACCTCCCCGAAGTGGCTCAATGATCTCAATGGTATTGAGGTCAGCAGACTGACATGGCCACTCCTTCACCTTCACTTTTTTCTGTTGTAGCCAATGACAGATTGACTTGGCCTTGTGTTTTGGGTCATTGTCATGTTGGAACATCTAAGACCGCCCCATGAGCATTCTGTCAGGGTATGGAAACTTAGGAGCACAGCTGTATATGTGACCAACGGATGTTATCACTGTATTCCAACCATCCTATGTCAAAAGGCTCTGTGAGTTATTATTCACACATTTGGTCTGGATTCAACCATCTCCAAGGCGTAACATCACTGTAGCTGCACTGACACAACTGTGTGATCGTGTTCAGAATAAGGCTTTTACAACAAACCTTAGAGACTGATACAGGCGGAGCTCACCGTGTTCAGTGCACCTCCCCGAAACTGGACTGACCCACTACTGCTGCTACCTGACACTATTTCCTCTTCACAAAGCAAGCCTTTTTCCTTTTTTAATGAAAATGGAACACGGCAATGCGGGTAATTTGCACCGGACCCAGTGTGCATAGTTGTCATGTGGAGAAATTCCCAGGCGGATTTTTCTTCTTTCTATGCCACATTTTCAAATTGAATCGTTGGGAAATGGCCTTAAACCTACCAGTCCTACCTCAGGATAAAAGCAAACAGTGTATATAACCTCCTGATGTATAAGTGAAGGACATCTGCCTAATGCATGACCACTGTTTTCTCCTCATGTATTTCCTTATGCTTATTTAATTGATGCAAACCCGTTAATAATTGGTCAGGAACAGACATTGATGATGCATCATATACAGCTGCTTTATTGTTTCATAAGTACTCATTATTATCGTCCTATGTTGCATTTATGTTTTCAAAATACTCCCTGAAACTTCTGCAAATGGATTTTAACCCTTTCATCCATAGTGGTCACTACAGTGGACACCTATTCTCCATCTGTTCTCTTGTATATTCATGGGTTTAGTTGTTTTAGTTCCATGTCCTCCTGAGACCCAGCAATGCATTTTTGTCCTCTGTAGGGGACAAAAGTTTGACAGTTTCACTAAAAAAAAAAAATGCTGTTCATTGCAAAGGACATTCCATTAAAAAATAAGTAAATGAAAAGAATTTTAAAAATGTATCAGAAAAAACTGTTGCATTATGCAGTTTCCAATCAAGATGATTGCTTAATGTAAAAAAAAAAAAAAAAAAAAGCTAAAAATGTTCACTTTCCTGGGTCTCAGGAGGATATCAATCAACACAGTGGATGCTCATACATCATCTACACTGACATTCAGACCATGACTGTAACTTTACTGTTCTTGACAAATCTGCACTAACATGTTTGATTGTAAATCAACTGCTAATTTTCTCAAACAATTTTTTTTTTTTTGCGTATTATCTCCATAACTAGTATTAGAATATGATCAAATGTGTGAAAACATGAGATTAGCTGCATTGAAAAATATATATTTCATAGTTTTCACACAGTATATGACTTTATGATGATAGGTTTTAAATACATGTTTCTTTGCTTCAAAAATCAAATGCATGCTGTCCAGCTGAGTGGACATTTTTGTAACTGTGAAAAATAGATTCATAAAAAAATTCAATCGCATTGTTTTTTTCATGCCTTAAGAGGAATAAAAACACTCAGGAAAAAAAATCTTGATTAAGGTTCTCATAATTCATGCATGAAAGGGTTAAGATTGCGAGACATGAAAATAAATACGTACATACATGGATAAATATCAAAGGGACAAATAGCCTAATGTTCACACTGCTTTACACACATAATAACACACTCACCAGCATCTTTTGCAGCTGCTCAACAGTCTGATTGGCCACACTGATGCTGTTGATCTCCCTGATCTCATCTCCTACGTGCAACGTTCCTGGGGAAAATAAATAAATCAATAAATAAAAATCAAGACAGAGGAAACAAAGTGATGAAACCTTTCTCCTCAGCAGCATATGATACCTTTAATCATCAGAATACTGTAGAGCAGAGGTGTCAAACTCATTTTAGTTCACAACAAAACGATCTCTATTGTGCTGAACCAGTAAAATAATTCCATAATAACTTACAAATATTGACAACTTCAAACTATTCTCTTTATTTTAATGCAAAAACGTAAAATTACTGTATGAAAATATTTAGATTTTCAAACAATCCTTTCATAAAAGTGAACTGGAAATTTCTTGAGAAAAATAAGCATTTTAACAATAATATCCCTCAAATTATCATTTATACATCTGCATTACAGGTCACAGTGGATCTACAAATGCACAAAACATTTACATTTTATTGTGTTTTATGTTTTTTTATTGTTTTTACCCTCAGCCCCCGCTGCAGGGTATTGTCATTAGTTTGTCGTCCATCTGTCCGTCCGTATGTGCAAAAACTGTGGCGTGGACTGAAGGCTGAGGGTTTTCAAATGTGGGCACGTTATGTTTTTTTTTTTAACTGTTTTGCTTTAGTTTTATATTTGGTTTTATGTGTTCCTACCTTGTAAGTGTTTTATTTGTGTTGCACTTTTGCTAATTGTGTTGTTACTTTAAAGTTGGATTGGATTTAGTTAGTTTAACAGGCATAATATTGTTAAAAGTTTGGAGTTTAGAATTTGGAGTTGTCATTATGTATATCATATTATTACAGGGTTCCCACTCTTTCCCTGAAATTATTTTCCAGGACATTTTCAGCTGCTACACAGAAAAGTTATCACGTCATACACCAATACATCCCGCTGTCCCCCTCATTCTTTGGAAGTGTTCTTTTCTACTGTTGTCACTTGCATTTACTCAGATTGTTTCTATGTTTATTACTCAGACACTTGATATGCAGTCTATGGCTAGAATTTATCTATGAAAAATAATTAGGACAAATGTATCATAGAATAATACAAACACACCCACAGATTACAGCGCAGCACTTCATTAGCCTGACAAACTGGAGTTCCAATGTTCGACTGGGCAATTCCCAACACAGCTTTCTCCTCTCTCTTACTTTCTTCTCCTGCACTTCCTCTAAAAATATTTTGTATATTTTCAATAAATCACTGAAAAACTATTTCCCTTGTTTCATCTCAGTTTAGGCACACATGTTCACAAAGCAGGGGGAGGATAAATAATTTTCCAGGATAACTTAACCGTTTCCAGGACATTTGACATTTTTTCTCATTTTCCATGTGTTTTCCATGACTGAAAAATTGGTCAATCATTTTCCAGGTTTTCCAGAATGTGTGGGAACCCTGTATTATCTGACTGGTCCGACCCACTTGAGATCAAATTGGGCTGAATGTGACCCCTGACCTAAAATGTGTTTGAGTTTGCATTTCATAAATTCATCCTGTGGCCCAGCTTGGAACCTTTGGTGGGCCGGTTTTGGCCCTCATACCATATGTTTGACACCTGTGCTGTAGAGTGTCTGCATAATAACAGTAATAAGCTAGAAGCACTTGGAGAGCGTAGACCTCCGCCAAGGCTGATCAGTACCCCGGATTTGGATGAAAATTTCAGGAAATGTTGATATTGGCACAAGGAACAAATGATTAAATTTTGGTGATGATCGGGGGTACTTATCTGCCTTGGCGGAGGTCTGCGCTCTACGAGTGCTTTTCTAGAAAAGACGGCGCAGACCTCCGCCAAGGCAGATCAGTGGCCCCCCCAACCCCCCCACTCCCGATCACCACCAAAATTTAATCATTTGTTCCTTGTGCCAGTTATCAACATTTCCTGAAATTTTCATCCAAATCCGTCCCTAACTTTTTGAGTTATCTTGCACACAGACAAACAGACAAACCAACGCCGACAAAAACATAAACTCCTTGGCAGAGGTAAATATGAAGATGAGCATTACATTAGTAGAGACGTACTGCAAATAATTATTAGAGTGAGTTAGATTTTGCCGATTAAAAAGGTGCAAATAAAGTAACAAGAGAGTAGGCGGTTCACTGGTGGGAGTACACCTTCCCAACATCAAATGTTTGTTGAACACTGACAAAAACAATTAAAAAGATGGATAAATTAATATAGATCAAATGTTTATGCCAACTAAGATTGCTTCAATAAATATTTAATACTAATTAATCATTTAATCACATCTGAGGACTAATGTTTATACAATTTAAGACTTTTAACCCAATTTAAACTAGCGTGTCTATAGAAACACTGTGTAAAACCATAAAACAACTGATGAATCAGCGCGGTAACCCTCACCACAGCTCCGAGATGGTAGGTTGAGCTGCAACGAATCGTGGATGAAAGCTTCTTTTCTAATTACCGTGGCATTAAAATTGTCATATGATGAATCAACTGGGGGTTAATTATGCTGCACTCAAAACAAAGCAGTGGACCGAGTATTACTGTGAACCACAGGAACGGAGACAAAGCAGCTGTGGAGATGTCTGAGAGTGCCATATTTTACATGTGTCATACTGTATTTTATGGAGTCATTCACTGTCTTCTTCTGTGGTGGTTGCAGAACATGACCGTCCACATGTATGTAAATTGTAACATTGTGCACTTGTGGTTCTATGATCATTATACAGTAAATCTAAGTTTAAAGGTGTAGAAGAAATGTCACTGGTGCTAGAAAACAACATGTACCTTGTCTGTGGATCATTCCCCCGTGCATTATCCGCGCCACAATGCAGTGGTTTGAGTCGTTCATCTTCAATGTGATACCCTAAATGAATAAACACAACATACACATGCAGATCTGGAGTCAGTGGATGACAGTGCAGGATGTAAACATAGTATGTATAAGTGAATATGTATCAGTAAAAAACAAACTAAACATCACAGTAAATACATATCATTAGGCTCATAGCATAACTGCCCTAGTCATGAACTATATGGACAAAAGTATTGGGACACGTTGAATTCAGGTGTTTCTTTTCTAACATGAGTCTGAGATACAAAACAATAACGACAAATGTCATAATATAGTTTTACTTTATTATAAATATCATATTAATTATTAATATTGATCTTTATTTCTCAAATCAGCATGAACAGGACATTTTACAAGCTGCAGCCATGATGTGTCCCAATATTTTTGTCCATATAATTTACAAACATCAATATTTCCTTTCTAAGTTTATATGGAGATCTTTTTTTCAAAGTGAGATGTGAAGAAAGTAGATGGTTATTATTTACAGTCAGAGCATGAAAAGGTAAAACATTTAAAATCATAGCCATAGATAAAAACAAAAAAAAAACAACAAAAAAAACCCAAACTAAATCAATGATGAGAGATATTAAGTAAAAACCATCTCTGAGGCATTTTGGAAGCAAAGATAACAACTGAAACCAAACTGACCAATGCAATGCAATGATATTTATCCCAATGTAAAACTATATGATGACAATTGTCATTACTGTTTTTTTTGTTTTGTTTTTTTTTATCCCAGACTCCTGTTAGAAAAGAAACACCTGAATTCAACATGTCCCAATACTTTTGTCTATATAGTGTATGACTTATGCCAGTGTTTTTCAACCTTGGGGTTGCCTGGAATTCAAATGGGGTCACCTGAAATTTCTAGTAATTGATAAAAACAAAACAAAACAAAACAAAAAACCAAATAAAATTAAAAATATACGGTGAATTGACAGAGACTATCACAATCCATAAAAGACATGACAAAATGTGAAGCTGAAACTGAAGCACTGTGGTACTGTTTATCTTTCAAATGTTCATTGTGGTCGGTTTCAGATGCTGCAGCTCTTTCATAATTCATAGTTTGAGTTCTTGTTTGTTCAGTATTAATTGTCAGCCTTGTAAATCCAAGCTGGACTGACTGTACATATCCTGACCACGGAAAATAAAATTCTCACTTTGTGCAGTAATCTACACCTGGCTTTTCTGCCTCCGTCCATAATAATATACATTATACAGACTAAATGTCATCTAAAATTAACGTTTATTTGCAATATAGTATAGCAAACTATTACATGATCAAAAACAAATTAATTTTAGCAAAGAAAATGTCTCAATTTTGAATGTCTGGGGTCGCCAGAAATTTGTACGTTAAAATGGGGTAAGGAGCCAAAAAAGGTTGGGAACCACTGACAGACAACCATGCTATGAACCCAATGACATATAAAGCGGACGTGGTGCATACATGGCGGTCAAACTGTGTTGAACGGGTTGCAGTGAACATACCATGGGCTCATCTGTGTTCTTCTGGAACTGGACCAGGCGGACTCTGGTGACGTTCTCCAGGTCCATGTCTCCGTTGGTGCTTTCTGGGGAGTCTCCGTTCAGGTACGGTGAGGTGGGGGGCGGGGTTACCCTCAGGGCCTCGTCGCTGTAAACCTCGTGGGCGACCACGTCGTGCGCCTGCAACAAAGCCTGCGGTGGGATGCACAAAAACAGAGGCGTGACGTGATGTGTCTGGTGCAAAATATCAAACAGGAGACTGACATCGCTGGAAGGTACATGGAGAAACTGAAGGAAAGATGCAATTATGTACGACTGGACAGAAGAAAGACTAATTGGGAGTGGATTCTGAATATTTTAGTCTAGATACATGACATTTGGAGATAATAAGATGATTATTTTAACACCTACAGCACACTTGATTCACCATATTCCTTGTTATAATTAATGTGTGTGGCTTCTGGTATAATTTTGCCTTCAAAACTCTGATAAATATGTAAATGCAGCGGAAAAACACCTTTATATGTACAGTTACACTAATGGATTTACACCATCATATCCAATTTGTAGTCAGCCTTAGCTTTCCACAGGTATTCTGCCTTCTTTGTCAGAGCAGTCATTAGTTCAAGCACCATGTCTGGTCTTTGTGGAGAGCCCACTGGTGTCTCACAGCCACAGTGTTTGACTCCACTCTTGTGACAAGTGCAGAAGCCCTCGAGTGGCACTTTAACAAACTGGTGTGAACTTCAGAAGACAGCAATCAAACCTCAACAAAGGAGAAACCTGTCACTGTCTTCAGCATCACACACACACAAACACACACATACACATACACACACACACACACATCAGAGAGGCAGAGACATGAAGGCAGCGTCTCTAACTCTCATGTCAAACCACATCACACACTGAAGAAAGTTAATGTTTCAAGACACAGAGGAAGTTCAGATTGTGCACGTTTGGTTGAGCCTGTGCGACTGTACCCTAATGAGGACGGGGTTAAAGGGTTAACTAATCCCTCTGTGAGGTGTGGGATCATCGGAGGGACTGGAAGGAAGCAAGAAATCAGACCCGCACAAGAAAAGACGAGTACAATAGAGCGTGAGAGACGATAAAAGTAAAGTGAGAGGGGACAGAGTATACAGTTTAGGAGTTTGATGATGCCATACGCTGACACACAGTTGTAGCAACCATCATAAGACATCTGGGTAACACTCTACTAGGTCCTTTTTACTACATATTTTAGTGGAATACTGGCTCTTTATAATTTCTTCTAAAGCAGGAGTGTCATATTAATTTCAGTTCAGGGGCTGCATATAGACCTATATGATTTCAAGTGGGCCGGACCAGTAGAATAATAGAATAACAAGATATAAACAATGACAAATCCAACTTTTTCTCCTTGTTTTTCTGTGACAAAGTAAAATTACATAAGGAAAATCTTAACATTAACAAACTATCCTTTCACAAAAAATCTGAACGACAATGAACAACCAGAAAAATAAGTGAAATTTTAACAATATAAAGTCTCTGTTTATCATTTACACATTCCCATTACAACTTACAGATCATAGTGGGTCTACAAATACAGACATACAATAATAAGTATACAAATATAACAATATGCAAATACAAATATTTAGTAACAGGTATAATATTGTTCGCTGGGATGTTAGCCGTAACCCTCCTGAGGATTAAGAAGTTCAGAAAATGAATGAATTTTAATCAGATTTTATCTTGAGTTAATAACAAACAAGTCTATCAAAATTAAGGATTGTTCGTAGTAGTGTTGAATAATTACAGATTGAAGTTTTTAGTCGTATCATTTAACCCTCACTGTACCGCAGGAGTCCCTCTACGCATACTAGCACTTACAATGTCATTTATGTTCATGTTAGAAAACTCAAACTTCAAGTTTTACTCATGTCTGAATAACTCATGTCATTACTGTTTTTTCCTCATTCTGAAGTCTGGTCTTGCTCAAAACTACTAATTCAACTAGTAGCATGACTACATCTATATTTTAGATATATACATATGTAGAGAGAGAGACTGATATGATAATTTACAGTCATAGCCAAAGGTTTTAGCCGTGATATAACTTGATTCTCTGCATACACATATGGTGTTTTTGCCAAAGAGAATCTTTGAAAATTATCAAAAAATGAGCAAACATGTATTATTGGTAATAATGTTAGAAAAAATGATAGATATTTGTTTAAAATTCTATTAGCAGCCTGTAAAAAGGCTGTTACCAAAAAACGGTGCAGATTAGAACCACCTACAACTAACGACTGGACATTAATTGTAAATGGAAAATTTGAGATGGAGATTCTGAGCCATAGATTAAGGACTTAAGAAGAGCAGTGTTATGATAAATGGAAGAAATGGACAATTTTCATTTCAGTGTCACATTACTAAAACCAATTGTTAGTTACAAACGTTTCTTATGGTCAATGTATCCCAAATGTCCCTTATGTTTGTTTTGTATTGTACAGAAATCAAACAATAAAAATAAAGTGAAAAAAAAAGAACAAACAAAATTCAATGTGTCAAAGCACCTGAGGGAAATGGACCTCTGTACTTCGGGGATGACTGTGCACATGTAAAATGCCATGATGTACTGTATCCCTCCAAACTGAGGGGCGATTCTTTCTTTTCTTTTTCTAAAATCAATAAAACACATTTACAAAAAAAACCCCCAAAAAACAAACACACAGAAAACCCCAAAAAACAAAAGATAAGCAGCAAAGTTTACAAAATCAGAACTTTGTCACTGTCAAAACTTAAGGTCACGACTGCACAATTACTAATGAAGAACCAATGTTCTAGTAAATATTCTAATAAGGAACTCGTTAGTGCTGAATACTGTTTATACTGTAGTAATAAGTGTTACTGACATGGACTTTCTAGTCTGTGGGATGCTGTAGTAAAGATATTCAAATGTTACAGGGAACAAATAACCTGCCTTTGGCCTTTTCACTTCAGACATTTTGACATGTTGCAAAGATCATTTTTAATGATTCATGTCAGATGTGTGAGTCCATGTGATGACACTTGAAGATGCACTTAAAATGTATGTGTAACACTGCAGTTTACATGATTATTTATAGCGCAGAAAGGAAAAAAAGTGGTCACAGACTAAGTTTCAGTGTGGAACAGAGTCTTCCTGTGACCTTTGTTCACGCTACATCTCTCTTTCTCTTTCATTTCCTGTCATCTCTTTGTGATCATTATTTCAATGGAATATGGCCAATGCAATAACCAAAAGACAGACACTGCCTTTCTCAATGAAGATTAACCCTTTTAAGACTTTAAGGTGTCTTCATGTTTTCGTTGTGTCAGAAAATATCTTTTTTGCCAATTCTTTTGCACCTCTGCTTTCAGGAAGAACTTAACTTTCAATATCTAGCATTAATTTTCATTTTTATAAATAATAAATGCTTAAAACTGTGTTTTAGTAAAAAAAAAAAAAAAAAAGTACTTTAAGTTTTTAAGCATATTTATTATCAGAAACAACTGTAAATGTCCATAACAAAACTTTTTGAGATTGTAAAAATAAACTTTCAACTATTTTACATCTGCTCAAACATGCTTTTTGGTCTTGAACATTCAGTATTCATATTACTGACTTCATATTGTTTGTTTTTTCCAGTCGTTTTTTAGCCTGTGTGGAAGTCTCTGAAACAGTTCCTTTCTACTTGCTGACGTAAAGTGTTATGTAGTGTTGCAAAGCTCAGGATCTCAGCTTTCTGATGCTGCAAACACTTCAGGAGTCACAGTCATTTGAATGCCGTAAAGGGCAAAATGCAGCACTGGAAAAACTGTCATTGTTAAAGGGTTAAATGTCTTGCAATAAATAAAGGATTGAAGGATTGTGGTTCTGCAGAGATGCCACAAGAACATGTTTTGGTTTAGACTCTGGCCTAATTTTTCCAGTGAAAATTAAATGCATTACAACTCCCACTAATATTTACCTTTCTAATCTAACTCCACCTAATGAACACTTCTGATAATTCCTAAAATGTCCAAAACAGACTGAATGTGGAGGTCCAGGTGTGGATGTGAGACACTGGACACATATGCAGAACCACATGAGGCTCTGAAAGGGTCCGTTTGAGTTTTTGTAGTGGTTTTATCACCTGAGAAAGGCAAAGGAAAAAAAAAAAATCAATATCCTTCTGAGTGTGAATATTTTCTCCTTTCCTGTGGGGAACTGGAGTCCTGCTGCTGAAGTTTCTTAAACCTACTACTGTTCCCTGACAAAAAAACCCAACAATTCTACAGACTGTGTTATTGAGTCACTACCAGGTTTTATTTTCAGGTGCATTTAATAAAACAAATTAACCGATAGAAACAGCAGTTTTACAAGGTACTGAGTGTATCCGGAGGCTCTGAATAGAGCTTCAAAGCAATGGGAAATGAGGAGTTGGAAAATCAGCATCATTCATCGCTACAGTGGAAAAGATGAAGATAATTTTGAAACAGAAGTGGCAAGTAAAGTGTTTTTTTCCAATGAAATATAGAATTTTATACATGTGTTTATTTTATTATTACCTTCGCCTGGAGGTATTGTGATCACTTTGCTTTGCGTGTTTGTTTATTAGCAACTTTACGGGAAAACTATTCCAACCATCTTTACCAAATTGTACCCACAGATAGGCCTAGGCCCTGGGACCAACCCATTCAATTTTGGGCCAAGTAGGCCAAAGTTCAAGGTCACAGCAAGGTCACAAAATCTCAAATGTTCCTATCTCTCATCATTGAGCAATTTTCGAAAATTCATAAAAAATTCAAAATGACTCCAATTAGCCTCCAATTTGATACAACCATAGATTGTAACAGTATCTTGTAACGGGCACAAAATTGTCCAAATCCACTGTGGAATGTGGACTCTGTAGACATTTCAATTTAACATTGAAAATCCCATTTACGACACATTTTTCATTATAACGCAACAAAAATTGATTGGAATTTAATATAATTTGACAAACACAAGACTGGTACCAAGCTTCAACTTCTTCTGCTGTATGGAACAACCTTGAAACTGTTTAATTTAAAAAGAAATAGTCGATCCACACATGCACACCGTTCGGAGTGCTTGGCGGAGGTTTGCGTTCTCTGAACACTTGTTTTTGTTGATTTCTCCAGCGTTAATGTTTTATCACAATTAAGTCATATAATTCCACTCAAAAAAACATCTTTTTCATGTCTAGTATCACTTTATATATAACAAATAATTGCTTTTTTTGCATTCTTTTAACACTTAGTTGGTTCAGCCAGGAGAAAATCATGAAAAAGAACAAGTTTGACAAAACATTCATATGAGGTAAACAGAGTCAGGAGTCGATGAGACCTGAGACTTTCATCTTATTGTCCATAATTGTATACCAGACAGTTGTTGGCTTTGCCCCGTTATGCTTTAAGGATCAATACTTACATGCACTGTTCTAATATTCTAAGATGAATATGGTTGTAAGAATTCACGTTCATCAAATTAGCGAATATATTAATAGAGTAAACTAAAGCATGAATATCCTGCTTAAATTGCTGGCCTTGATGTTTTTCTGATTTCGAGATGTGCTTGTTAATACTGTTTTAATACTGGATAATTAGTGAGCTAATGGTTCGTATTATATGTAAAAAGCCTGCAGTTTTCCATGGGTTTACATTTTAAGCCAGACTCTCAGAGGAAAGTAAATGAGCCTTTTCCCAAACATGCTGAACTCTTCCTTTAAAGACGCGGGGCTGAATAACATTTTCGGCGCAGCATAATTTCTATTCCTGTGGGGATATCCGTTTCTTAGAAGTATACAAATGCACTAATACACTCGTAAACACAGCGCTAACCCTGGCAGAGTTCAGTCTGTGTTGACTCTGACTTGAACCCGCTGGAATGTAGGACATGACGGAGCCTCTGCCTCCCTACGTCAGTATGAGGGGTTTTGGGCCTCTGACCCCACACAGCACATCGCATCAGACACGCCTTACTGACCTCCATCAGCACCCCCCCCCCAATCCACATATCTAATCCACACCCGCTTCATCACTGATCTTTTCATCGTCACTACTCCTCTTATCATTCCTTTGTCGTCCTCCTTTCAGCGTCTCCCCTCCCTTTGACTATCTGATATGGAGCAGCTCATTGATCAGAGACGTTTATCAGGTGCATTAATGTGATAGGATTAGCAGTGGAGGGCGCTGACAGAACTAGAATGACTCTCCTTTGACAGGATTAACTCAAACCCTTCAACCCAAACACTCCAGTAGAACAAACACAACCAAATTTACACTGGTTTCAGCTTCAAAAGTGTGAATATTTGATGCTTTTTTTTTTAATCAAATCTAATAGAAAACTAGATTTTGAAGTGTTTGTTGAGTAAAAAATTAAAAAAAAGTTTTACCTTCATGTGATAAGTGATTAATTCTTAGTCGGCAGATTAAATAATAATGAAAATAATCATTGTTGTACCTTAACATTCTTCCATTTAATTAAACATATAACGACTAACAATGTAATAACTTCCTAAAAATGTGATACAATTAGCTCTGAAGTTGATCAATTATGTACTGCCAAACAAAAAATAGTGTTTTTTATACTGTTAAACAATCATGCACCATATAAAAACTATTATATTATTATAACATCAGTCATGAAATTCTAATACTTTATTTATTTATTTATTTATTTGCACATCACAAACAATAATAAGATAAAAAAAGAATTATGCAAGAAACACCTTTGTGCAGGAGAGGTTAGAAGCCAGAAAGGCCCATGTAATACCTCCCCAAGCAAAAATTATTGACTGACTTATTTCATTACTGGAATTTTTGATCAGTTTACTTGCAAATATTATTACATTTTCAGACATTAATGACCTTTATTATATTATTTCACGCTACAGACAAGACAAGGTAAGTTTATTTATACAGCGCAATTTATACACAAAGGTAATTTGATGTACTTTACATAAAAACTAAGGGTTAAACTAATAAAAGATCAGAATAAAAAAAATATGATGAGAAGAGAATACAGGATAAATAAAAGAATAATAAAAAAACCAACAGAATTTCCTGAAGTCTATCTTAAAGTGATTAAAAGAATATACGGTCCCCAGACTTGTATAGCAGTACAAATTAATTAAGAATAACAGCACAATAAGAATAAAGTGGAAGTTATAGAGCTCAAGAAAAGAAATATTTTTCTACCTGGATATAAAAATATCTATGTTTGAGGTCAAATCTAATCTCTACTAGAAGTTTGTTTGCAGCTCATCAGTTAAATGCTGCTTTTCTATGTTTAATTTGGGCTCGATTATCTGACCTGAGTCTATAGATGTACAAGTCCTACTCAGTTTATGTTCCTTAGACATATACAGTTATGGAAAAAATTATTAGACCACCCCTTGTTTTCTTCAGTTTCTTGTTCACTTTAATGCCCGGTACAATTAAAGGTACATTTGTTTGGACAAATATAATGAGAACAACAAAAATAGCTCATAAAAGTTTAATTTCAGAGCTGATATCTATCCATTTTCCATGTTTTCTTGATAATAACCAAAATTACTTCAGTTCTTCCATCAATTAAAAAAAACAGTGCTTTTAGGCATTCCATGTTTTCTTTTCTGTCTGTTTTAGTCACATGATACACACAGGAGTTAGTACTTGATTGCATAACCATTGTTTTTGATGACTTTTGATGGTCTAACAATTTTTTCCTTGACTGTAGATGTACTTTGGGCCTAAACCACTCAGTGTGTAGTTGACTAATAGCAAAACAAGCCTCTGTTCTGTAACTAACTGGACTTTGACGTTCGTATTTAATGAATGCAGGGGTCGATGAGGCTTCAGTGATGCTTTGTCTCATCAGTGGTCCTCCATGTTTGTTAAGTGGATCGGTCTGAGAGTCCCATTGAGACGTAAAAGAACCCCTTTGCTTTGTGCACGTACAGTAGATGTGTGTTTTTGGGACTCACCATGAAATGTGGCTGCGTCAGTATCCGTCTGAGTTCCTTTGCTTCGTGGTTCTCTGGGTAGCAGGAGATCTCTTCCAGTACCTGAGGACCCACAGAGACAAAACAAAAAAAAAACAAAAACATCACAACGGTTTGGTGGTGATCATTACTCTTTTATGCCCAAACCCACATCAGCCCACCAGCCCTACCTGTTGCACCTCCGCCAGCGTATGGAGACCAATGCAACAACCTCACAGTCCCTCTTTCTTAACTTTCCCTGACCCCGCCTCCCACTTCATTACAGCCAATGCAACACCAACACCAGACGCCACTCAGCAACTTAAGGAATCTGGTCAAGCTGTGGCCCCTCCTCCTGCCTTTTTGACATGACTTGGTTTGATGTCAGCTCCAGTTATGTTGCGCCTGACTGGTGAATGTGGCGTTGTAGAGGTGAGGCCTCTCAGAAGTGAGTGTAGACTCTCTTATCCAAGTCCATCAGAATGGTGTGTGTGTGTTTTAAAGGTATCTCTATTAACTGGAACAACTGCATCCAAACTAGGGATGTAACGAATGAAAATTTCATATCATGGTTATTATGACCAAAATTATCACGGTTATCATTATTATCGCGGTATTGTTGAAATGTGCTCAAATGGTCAAAAAGTACTTATACACACGCTGACATATTGTAACAAGTTGTATTTTGGAAAAAGTAAATAAAATAATAGGCAAAATGTACTCTCTGTTGGCAGAAACATTCAAATATTAACATGTAAACATCAAACACACAAATGTGCATTAAAGATGGCACCTTCTGGCCATTGTTTGACCATTTTCCATATCAAGTTTGAGTTGTTTTAGTTTCTTTTTCATAGACAGATAGTCTCTCTCTCTCTCTCTCTGTGCGCTTGGACCAGGTCTCTCTCTCTTTCTCTTTTAAAGTTCACTTTAACCTTCTATATAAACATAAAGGGCCAGAAATCAGAAAAAATATATACAATCTGATTTGAAAAATGTATATAATTTATTGCATAAATAACACAAAGATGCTTAACAAACCTTTTCAAAGACTTTAAAAGTGATTATTAGTTCCGAATATTAGGTATAGAAAATTAAAATTGTAATACATTAAAACTATACTCAAATATTTGACATAAAAGCAGATCTTTACATAGGCGTTTTCTCCAGAAAAGTGCGGTAATCAAACACGGTTATTGTGATAATTAGAATTTAAACAGTAATACTAACCATCGGGAATTTTACCACGGTTTATCGTTATACCAGTAATCGTTACATCCCTAATCCAAACCATATGCAAATAAACTTCAACTAAGACACACACAGTACAGGTCCGAAAACATTAAGAAAACACCTCATTGAAAACATCTGGAATGTGATCCGAGAGGATACAAGGCCAAGATAATATGGATACAGATACAGGAGAGACACAAAAGATGCCAAGACGCATGAAATCTACGACTGAAAACAAGGATTTTTCCACTAAATATTAATTTCTGCATTCTCCACAAGTGATATTTTGCTTTTTTAATTATGCATTTTCAAACATTTCCCTGTGGTCTACATAAACTGTAAATGCTATGCTTGGGTCTGAATTCTTCATTAACTAAACTCCACAGGTCCATCTTCAACCCTATTTCTGAGTAATGACACCAGAAAGGTCGTTTTGAGCACTGGCCCTTTAAATGCAAATGAGTCACTTCACACCCCGCCCCCTCCAGGTTGTTGGCTGTGCTGCTCTGTCCCATTCAGCCACTTGTTCGTTAATACAACCGACCTTATATGTGCAAATGTTGTGACGTAACTAGTTATAAAACATAACAAATTTAGCAGAAATTAAAAAGGGTTGGTGAAATCTACTCGATTTTTGCCGGAATGAACATGAAGACAGTTTTACAGCACCTGGAGGGTTCAAATTCAAACTTTATGAACTATTAAGGTCCAAATACACAAATAAATGTACCAAAGACTAATACAAGTGGGTTTAGCAAAATATGACCCCTTTAAAATTTTCATATTTACTTATACTGTGTTGACTGCCAACAGTTTATCAGTATATAAGATGATGTTCACCAAATGGTGGCAGCCCATTTTGTAATAATCATATTTGTTGGATTTGTGTTCGTTTAAAGAATAACCTGAAAGCAAAAAAAAAAAAAAAAAACACAATTGTATCAGCAGTTGGTTACATTTTGTCAAAATCCACCCAGAATTTCACAAGTTCTCATTAAACATTATATTAATTTACATATTTAACACAGAACAAATAACACACACACACAATGGTATAATGACAATGATATAATGTTTTAACCATAAGAGCTGCTTGTTTTCATATAAACAAAGGGTTGGTGTAATAATCTATGGTGTCAAACATGTGGCCTGGGGGCCAAAACCGGCCCGCCAAAGGTTCCAATCTGGCCCACAGGATGAATTTGCAAGTGCAAGTTAGGGCATCAAACTCAAAAATAATATCGTAATAACCTATAAATAATGACAACACCATTTTTTTCTCTTTGATTTAGTGCAAAAGACATGAAATTATTAAAATACTTACGTTAACAGAGTACCCTTTAACAATTAAAATGTGAATAACCTGAACAAATATGAACAACCTGAAATATCTATAGAAAATTAAGGGTAATTTTAACAATATTCTGCCTGTTACTAAATGTTTTGTGCCTTTGTAGATCTGATCTGTAATGCACATGTATAAATGATAAGTCTAGGCATAATATGGATAAGATTGTACTTATATTTCTTAACAAATTTCTTTTTTTTTTTTCAGGTAATTCACATCCTTTTTGTTTGGATGGTTTATACAGCGTGGGGAAGCAAAATTTACAATATTTTGAGGCAGGGATTGAAAGACAGTGTATGACCAATTAGTTTATTGAAAGTCATGAGAATTTATTTGCCACAAGAAAATTTACATAATAGAAAATGTTTTTATTCTATGTGTCCTCCTTCTTTCTCAATAACTGCCTTCACACGTTTTCTTGAAACTTGCGCAAGTGTTCCTCAAATATTCGGGTGACAACTTCTCCCATTCTTCTTTAATAGTATCTTCCAGACTTTCTCGTAATAGTTTTGCTCATAGTCATTCTCTTCTTTACATTATAAACAGTCTTTATGGACACTCCAACTATTTTTGAAATCTCCTTTGGTGTGACGAGTGCATTCAGCAAATCACACACCCTTTGACGTTTGCTTTCCTGATTACTCATATGGGCAAAAGTTTCTGAAAAGGTATGGATAATAGTGTTAGGTATGATTATGACATCAATATATGTTTGGTTTCAAAACAATTGACGTAGTGCCTGCTGAGAAAAAAACAACTAAATGTTCACTGTAAATTTTGCTTCCCCACCCTGTAAATGTAAATATTGGCATAATTGAATGTTATTTTTTGCAACAAAACAATTCAGAGTTGTCATTATTTATTGGCTATTATGCTGTTATTTTACTGGTTCGGCTCACTTCAGATTAAATTGGGCTGAATGTGGCCCCGGAAGAAAATGAGTTTGACACCCCTGATCTATAGTTTCAACCTATGCCTTTTCAGTCAATCAAGTCCTGTTTTCCCATATAATTTAGTGTCTTGTTGCTGGTTACTTTATTAATTCTGGGGAACTTTCACCTGAGAAAACTGACATGGCAACATATCATGAGGAAAACAAACAATTGAACAAAAGAATAAATGAATACAGTAAAAATAACAAATGAAACAGATTCAGAATTTCAACTAATTAGTACCAATACATTTAGAGCTGAAATATATTTGAACACCAGACAGAACACAGTCAGGAATAATCTTTTTAGACTTTTTGGAACAAATGTTTTCCCATTTAATACTGTGTTGCGTTCCTTTATAATGGTTCGTCATTATGTTTTTTCCAAAAGTGTTTGTTGTTTTCTTATTTGAGGCCAAACACTGCATTTACTATGTTCATCAACAGTTTCTGTGAACAAATGCACTAAATGACAATGTTCTAATTTGGAACTGCAGAGACATTGAGAGTCATTTTGTAGTTTAATACCTTCATGTCTTAATTTATTCCAGAGCTGTACGTCGGATTAATTTACTCATTCAAATTCCACTCCAGAAAATACACGAACAGAGACACATACAGCAGTTAAACAGCAATAACCTTCATAGATCCTGATTTTTACCTTCCCTCGGTCAAAAATCTCCGCTTCTAAAACCCTTTAAAGCCACGCCGACAAATCCTATACAGCACTGTAAACATAGCAGGAGTGTGATGAGGTCTTACATATTCCAGATGTTTCAAAGCGCCACTTGCTTCGTCTCGGGAGGAACTCTTAAGTGGAGGGAGACACAGGAACAATGGTTATACAGGCTGTCGACTCCACTACAGGTGAAAGTTTAAAGGTCAGTGATGATAGAGGTCGGAGGGGGGGGAAAGACCCCGGCGCTCCTCAATTAAAAATGGGTTGAGTATTAGGAAGTTTTGTGAGATTAGTATCTACAGCCAATGCAGGTTAAGTTCCCTCCAGAAGAAAGTATATTAGTGCAGCCAGAGAAAAGTTCCAAGCACTTTATCAGCGGTTTGATTGGTTCAAAGCATCTCAGATTCAATCAGGAGAGACAGAAGGAAGAGGAGGAGGGAGGAGTCCCTTAACACACAACGGAGATTAAAAAACGATGAGTAATCTGCAGCAGGGACTGTCGTGAAGCAGACCGAGGCCGGTATTTGTCAAGCGTCTCAGAATCTGTCTTTTTGAAATATGAACCAGGAAAAACAAAAAATTAAACCTCTATTCCCCGCAGAGCTGTGTAAACCAGTCAGGTGGTTAAACACAGGCTGCAACACAACAGGCCCATGGATCATTTTACTAAAGCACTAAATAATATGCTAGTTTTTGTATTCTGTTGGGACGATATGTAGCATTTCTACTTCAAAGGTTAAAAAAACGACCTGAAAGTATCAGTATCAGAAGTCAAACCAAAGACACCTGTGAAGATATGCACTGAATAGATTCACACCCACGGTCTGTCAGATTTATGTGACCACTAGAGGGAGTAATGAGTCACTGTCGGTGTCTCATGGTGAGGGAAACTAACTCCATGAGGTCAGAAATGCCGCGTTTCCACTACATGGTACCGGCTCGACTCGACTCGGCCTTTTTGCATTTCCATTACGATAAAGGACCTGGAATCTGGTACCAAGTACTAATGTTTTGGTATCACCTCCACCGAGGTTCTAAGCAATACTAAACCGTGACGTATAACACTGCAGACCGCTGATTGGTCAGTTTTCTCTGTGACCCGTCGTTTTACAAAAAACAGATGCAGAAGTGGACAGTAAATAGCCCAAAACTACACCAAAGTCGATTGAGGAGATTCAGTCTTTGGTGGCCGACGTAAAAATTCAGATGAGACAACACACAATGAGCGAGTTTTCAGCAACTCTCTGAACAGACGACACAGAAGTAACGCGCCGCATCGCTATGACGTCCAGGTACTGTAAAGTCAGTAGTATCCTGTAATGGAAACGGTCTCCAGGAATACCAAGTCGAGCCGAGCTGGTTCCACGTAGTGGACACGCAGCAAAAGTAAGGAGATGGGATGAGAACAGCTAAGAAACAACTCCTACAGTCAAAGAAAGTGACAATGTGATACAGTCTAGACGCACTGTTGTGACTGACTCAGGTCACATTGCCCAGTCCAGAGTTCAAAGTAAACATGATGAAGCAGCTTTTAACTGTTACAATAAACACAACTGAAACAAGCTACCAACTGAACTGAAATCAGCCCCAAATGTGAACATTTTTAAATCCAGGTTAAAAACCTTCCTCTTTTGCTTAGGAGTAAACTCCTTTCAATCTTGTCTTTTAAATGCACTTCTTTGTTTTTAATGTCTTGCTTTACTCTATCTTAATTTTAATATTAATTTTAATATACTTAATGTTTTTCTTTTCTTCTGGGAATGCATTTTAAAATGACATTTTATCTCTGATTATTTTAATGTCTTTTTTCTGATTATAATGTAATTTCAATGTCATTTTTTTTTTTTTTTTTTTTACTTGTGATTTTTTTTTTTATGCCTTTGTAAAACACTTTGAGTCACCCTGTGTATGAATAGTGCTATATAAATGAACTTGCCTTGCCTCACTTTGTTATTTTTACCATTGGACACAGCTCTAAATGAAAAAAATGGAGTTTGATACTGAAATCAACATGTTTCCTCTACAGCAGTCAGTCTGACTATGGGTCCGATCAAGCGGTACATGTGGACACATTTGGTGTTCAACAGTCTCTGTCATGTGAGCAGAGTAACTTATATGCATGTATTATACATATTTGAGTAGGTACTTATGAGCAGTTTAACATTATATATAACAAAATTTGGGGAGATAAAATGTTTAGGTGAAAAATGTCAAATTACTGCTCGGTAACACATGGACTTGAAACCGACATCAATTCTTTAAGCTTTACACAAACATTCAAAACATGCGGTTCTTTTTCTGGACTACTTTTTTAAAAAAGGCAAAAATTGAGAGTATACCCACTTCTCCAGGGACCACTACACCACTGCTTGTATTCTTATAAATGCATTTGGTAAACATGAGTGCTTTACAAAAGGCTTAGATCCATTCTTCCAAAACAGTAACTGTGATTTTTTTTTTTTTTTGGCAGCTGTATAAGTCAACCTTCTGTACTCGGAGGTCACACCGAAAAGAAAACTTACATCAAACTTAAAGGTGGCATCAACTTTTAAGTGAGTCTCCATCTTGCCAGTTGTCTGATGTGCCTCGCTGCAAAGGTCACTGATGAAAACACACTGGATTATGTATGGACGCTCTCTAAAAAATTCAACATAAGAGAAAGAGATGTGTTCTCGTTCTGACTTTGTGGGAGTTGTTTTGATTTCCTTTGAGGATGTTGAGGGCTGAACTGAGATGTTCTGTGGACCACTTCTGGCCCTCAGGCTGTCTTTTGCCCATCTGTGAGCTGGACTCCTTCAGGTCATGTGGACCAGACCATCTGGTTTTTCCTCCGGACTCCTGGTGGAACTGCCTTTTATGCTCCAAGCAGCTGGAACATCCTACACATATGATTAATGCTCTGACGCTATTGTCTTTTAAAACTAAATTGAAAACACTCCTTTTGTCGTCTGCTTTATTTTTACTTCTGTTATTGCTTTGAACCGGCAGTCTTATTATCTTTTATTAGTCTACCGTTGGTCTTTATTATTATTTTACTTAAACATTTTAATGGTTTTGATTCACATGGATTATTAATTTTTTACTGGTTGTTTCGCGCTCATATTTTATTTTATAATGGATTTGTCTTGATTGTGTTTGCTCATGTCTAACATTTTATTACAAATATCTGCAGAGCCCTGTGGGTGCAACTTCACCATGCATTGTGCTTATAAAATGTGCTTTATAAATCAAGTGTGTTTTCTCTTGCCTCAAAGGTTTTCGATGCAGGACAAACCCATTGTTTATTAGATATGTTTAATTCAGCGCTGCATCTTGTGGAGACCTACTTTAATCATGTTTCTAACAAGTCTTCACTAGTTTAAATAAAATAAACGTGCTTCAGTTGCAGTAATAATGTGTTTTAATCATTTTATTTGTAATGAATCTATACTTGCGGAGACTGTTATGTTACGCGAGTTCTGCTAACATTCACAAATGCATTAATTCATTTAATCATGTTTATCAGCTAAATTAACCCTAAAAGACCTGGAGTTGTTTTTTTTTATGACTTCCGAATGATTTTTTTCTCCACTCCTAACCTTTACGAATGTATTTATCGTTATGAATTACTTCATCATGTGTGTTTTTTGGTTAAAATCTGGTATTTTAATGAATTTCTATAATGAAAGTACAGAGTAAATTCAAAGGTTATTATTTCAGAACAGGGAAAACTGAAGTAATAGTGATTTTTTCAGTAGAATATATATCTTTTCTATAAAAAACAAGCACTACCATTTATCAAACTACATGGGTTTTAGTGGTGAATCAATATACCAGAAAACCAGAGTATTTCCACATTTATTACAATTAGAGTACAAATGGGTCATTTCTAGTGTTGGAGAAAACTATTACAAACTGCATGTATTGATAGGATTAGTGGCTCAAAAGTTATTAAACCTTTTAGGTTGGTCAGTTAATTTGTTTAAGTCTTTGAGGGTTGAAGAAAGAAAAAGCTGTCACAGGAGTGAGTAACATTAAAAGTTGCAATTCTACCTGCTTTGTTTCCTTTTTGCCACTTTAACTTGAATTTGGAACATAATGGGAACAGAAACAAACATCCTCCGGCTCAGATGCAGTAAAGAACATCATCCCAAACAGAAAAAAACAATTACATTTTCTGTATTCTCACATCTCACAGAATTTGTCACATTTTTATCATCTCCTGGACGTGAACTTTTCTAAACACTGATGCAGATACAATTACTGTAATAGATGAAAAATGCCAACAGAATGACTTTATTCCTGTGTCTATAAATCGGAGTAAATATGCAGCAGGACCAGGGCCCTGGTCTTCCTATTAGAGCAGTTTAGTAAGTTTTAATACAGAGGGCATTTTCTCAGTAGAAACATCCATCAAACCAGTAAAAAGCAAAGAAACTCTGCAGCTTTTGAGCCCATGCAGTCACTGTTGCATCTGCTGTGGTTCCATCTGTAACTCTAGCTCCATGTAGGCTGATTTAAGTAGAAATCCCAAGACAGGCTCTATAAGCAGACTTCTTGGACACAGTGTTCCAGAGCTGTGTTAATTAACCAGGTCCCTTTGACATGAACCACAGCCACATAAAACAGCGCTGGGCTCTCCTAAAAGGCTTTCCCTGTCTTAACAGCCCTGGGACTCGAGACGCCAGCCCTCACCCACTCCTTTACTGTTCAGACTTTTTAATTGCTCCCTCAACAAAGCACACAATGTAAACATGGCAACATGTTGCGTACCCGCCCGCACGCAAATACACTCACAATGCACATCAGTGATCTGCGTTTTAGCAAACACACTCCCTCTGCTTTCACACTCCTTGTTAAGCAGTTGCAGTCTGCATCCTGTTCAAGTGTTGGTACACTGAGAGGTATACACATCAGCCTAAAGAGTGTGTGTATGTGAATCCATCACAGTTAAACCCTGGAGACCACACTGCAAGTGTCTGTTAGCAGGAAAACCCACACTAATAGCCCACAAATGCCCTGTTGGGATGTGTGTGTGTCTGCGAGATCCAGTAGCATCTCTAATGAGAAAGGTCAAACAGAGAAACCAGAGATCTTTATTAAAACAGCTCAGAGTAAACAGGCCTGTGGTGCAGCGCTCTGACAGCGACTCTAAGTCATAAACACAGGAACCTGAAGAGGTCACTGCAGTTTGAGGGAAGCCGACTGAGACTGCAAAACATAATATACTGTAAACAGCTGCATAATTCAGTCTGTGTAATTTCTCTGGAGCTGTAAATTAAAGAAAGAAACACAGAACCCCTGGAGCTACCTGCCCCGGACACTCCTAAGTGAATATTTAGCATAATTATAATGTAAATGTTCACTGTTTGGAGATAACATTAAACAACAATAAACAAGAGAAGACTGGTTTTCTTACTGCAGATTCATGTCCAGAAACTATAAGATGGAGCTGTTGTGTGTTTCTGAATTAATTGATGAGCATTTTACACAAGCCAATAGTCAGTGAGAACTGAGAATAGTAGATACATGGTTTGTGGTACGGCTGGGAAATATAACAGGATCATTTGATTAAACAGTTTTTCACTCTTAGAAAATCACAAGTTATGACATTTTTCATGACATTTCTTGCTCAGCAAAAATGCAAAACGTAACCTTTTTGTATATTATATTTAGTTTTTAATCATGTGTTGTATTAAATCTATGAAGACAGAAAAAAAGATTGAAATTTTAAATTTTCCAAGATGATGGAGAAAAAAAACAAACAGAAAAAAAAAATCCCAATTAAGATTCACTTCTTTGGCCTTGTCACCCAGTCCTGCTGTAGTTTGTAGAGTACACATGTTGGTTCTGTGCTGTGGTTTTTCACCAAATATACACACTACCACTCAAAGGTTTGGACACACCTGGTTTTTCTTTATTTTCATGACTATTTAGATTGTAGATTATATTTTAGATTCTTCAAAATAGCCTCTCTTTGCTTTGATTACTGCTTTGCACATTCTTGGCATTCTCTTGATGAGCTTCATGAGGCAGTCACCTGAAATGTTTTCCAACAGTCTTGAAGAAGTTCCCAGTGATGCTCAGCACTTGTTGGCCATCTGCGGTCCATCTCATGTCAATTAAATGAGAAGGTGTGTCCAAACTTTTGACTGGTAGTGTCAGTGTGTGATTAATAGTGTTAAAACCTTTGGCAGTGACACAAATTTTGTTTTTGCAAGCTTTGCTGCTTCAGCTGTTGTGGTGTTTTTGCAATACACTGATCAACTATATCAAATATAAACAATGACTTTTATTGGTGAGAGTGCATTTGTGTCACTGCCAAGGCATTTGGCTGGACAGGAGCTTTTAAGCTCAGGCTAAAAGCTGATGGTGATATCATGAAGGTGAATACCAGGGATTCAAAAGCTTTCTGGAGGACTCTGGAGGTTCTGTGATGATTATTATTATTACCATGAATGAATGGATGGATGGAAAATTACACTAGAACAGGTAATAAATACACAAAAAGCATAAAAACAGGGCTCCATTTAGATCTCTGTTAGTTCTGATGCCTTCTACATTGGTTTTCCAAGGGATTAAAACCTGGACTACACATCACAGCTACATCAGACAGAGACATGACACAAAGAATTTAGTGCATTTTTTTTTAGTCCACTGGACTCGAAACAAGCTGTAAGACAGTTGCAGTACATTCAGAATGTTCCTGCTTGGGTTCTGACTAAAACCAGGAAGTAGGACCATATTAGTCCAGTGCTCAGGTCTCTGCACTGGCTTCAGCGTCACCCAGAGAATAGACTTTAAAACAGCTCTGCTGGTGTAAAATTCTCTCCATGGTCTAGGACCAGAGTACATCTCTGACACGTTGGTCCCATGTGAACCATCATGGACCCTAAGAACCTCAGGAACTGGTCTTTTGCTGGTGCCCAGAGTCAGGACTAAACTTGATGAAGCTGTGCTTCAGTTCCATGCAGTTAAACTCTGGAACAGGCCTCTACTCTGATAATGTTTAAGTTCAGGCTGAAAACGGCTGTGTTCAACTGTGCATAGAACAACTGAAAGGGTTCTATCTGCACTCTTATCTTTTTACTTTATTTTAATTAATTTATAGTAATGTTTTATTGATTATGTTTTAATTGTGGGGGCGACATGGTGGTGCAGTGGATAGCACTTGTGCCTCACAGCAAGAAGGTCCTGGGTTTGATTTCAACACCAGTCGATGGGGGTGGGACCTTTCTGTGTGGAGTTTGCATGTTCTTCCTGTGTCTGTGTGGGTTCTCTCTGGGTACTCTGGCTTCCCCCCACCACCCAAAGACATGCACTGATAGGTTAATCAGTTAATCTAAATTGCCCAAATGTGTGAATGTGAGAGTGATTGTTTGTCTCTATATGTCAGCCCTGTGATGAACTGGCAAAATGTCCAGGGTGTACCCCCCCTTTGCCCATAAGTAACTGAGATAGGCTCCAGTGACCCCTGTGACCCTAAAGCGGGTTCAGATAATGAACGAATGAATGTTTTAATTGTAATTCTGCTTTTAACTAGTCTCTTTTCCATTTTTGTAAAGCACTGTGAATTGCCCTGTGCATGAACTGCCTTTTACCTGAAGTATCTGGTGCGTATACTGATTGACTTTGACTGATTGAAGTTCTCTCATTAACTCTCCACAAAAGCAACATGAGCCACCTATTCTCTGATTAGACGAGGTAAATTCCACTGTAGTTTACCTCATCTAATGTCTGTGATGCTAACACACCATGTGGGTCTCTGAAACCACTTTACATCTGCCCAGTTTCAGTCCTCCTGCATTGTCTCTCACTATTAAAAAAAAAAGTTCCTCCTTACTCCTTCACTATGGTTGATCAGAAACTGACAAAGCTGATTTTACTTTCATTGAGTCTGATACTGGAAAATGACATTTTTCCTGGGGTTAAGCTAAATGAAAAGGTGTATATGACATTTTAAACACCCCCTTCACATAGATGAGTGTCTGTAGTGACAGCTCAAGAACATCTCACGCCAGTGTGAGACAGATTTACTACTCAACATATATTTTTCTTCCTTTCCCTTATCTTGTGTTATGATTTATTTATGCAGTATTCATTTTCCGTTTGCATTTATCTGGAACCAAAATCTGCACGCGTGTTTCTAAAGAAATCCCTTAAGAGTTAATAGTTGGACACACTCCGAGACAGACGTGAAGAGACAGAGCAGAAGAGCCTGAACCACAGCAGTGAGACGTTAGCGCTTTAGTAATGAAAGAGGAAAACAGTCTGAGCAGTGACAGAGCTGTTAGTGGAAAGTCATTCAAAAAGAACCAGACTTTACACCTTATTAATTGTCAGCATTACTCTCACACACACAAAAGCAGGCACACACGCACACACACACACACGCACGCATGCACACACACACACACACACACACACTAACGCACATGTGAATCTTAGAGTGAAGATGTATGTGTTTGTGTGTTTATTCACCTCTTTGGCTCTCTGCACAGCATCACTGGGCGGGTTTCTGATCTGTGGGGACGACTTGGTGTTGATCTTATCGTAGAGCTGCAACAACAGGTAGAAATCAGTCAATCAATCAGTTAATGAATCAATCAATCACAGAACAAATGTGACTCTATGTACACATGGAGTATGCACGTATTGTTACACTGCAAAAAATGCATTTTAAGGAAGTAAAAATAACAGTCAAGCATGTTTTTCTTCAAAAAACTAGCCCTATTCGTAGAAGTTTTTATCAGCTTTGTCCTAAGAAGAAATTCCAGCCAATACTGAGCAAGATTTAACCAGTAACAACCTGAAACAAAGGTCTGCAGAAGATCCCATCCGGGGATTATTGTGTTTATGTTACATTTACTGTTTAATGTGCTTAAATGGGAGCAACTTTTCTTGTTTTATGGTGTTTCAGTGGCTAAACTTATATTGTTTTTATGAAATCTATGAATTTGCTTACCTTATTGGCATATTTTGCACAATACAACAAACAATATTAGGACTTTACAAATGACATCATTATATATGAATATATGTTTGTATATTTAGAGCTTTACACACACACACACACACACATATCTATATATATATATCTATATATATATATATATATATATATATGTATATTTTTTATTTTCTGTTGTATTGATAATTTATTTCCTGCTACTTTTTATTATACTTGATTGGAGCAACTGTAACACCCAATAATTTCCCCCTTTGGGATTAATAAATTATTCTGATTCTGATTATTAAACAGTGTATTTTATGACTCACATTGTCCAAAACTACTTAGGCAGTACATAAATTGAAAACAAAAAATAACCAAGAACCTATTTATTTTTGCTTTGAGCTCTTTTTTAATCTCAAAAACAAAATTTGTGTCAGTCAAAATTAAATACACACGTGAAATACAATTGAAGTTTGTTTTCATTCCTCCACATGTTAATGGATGTACAAGAATACAACAGTTTTGCACAATAAGAGACCTTTAATAAACAAAAGCTTTGTAAATCATACTCGATGCCAAACATTCCTTCATCCCCCATTTTCAGCTTCTAAAGTCTTTCCTCACACTGAAAAACTAGCAAACACTCAAAATATTAAAAACAACACTCCGGAAGTGCTTGATGAAACTAAACAAACCGAACTGAGGAAGATAAAGAAAAATTTATATTTCAAAATAATTTCAACTCTACATAGGATGCACTTATGCAAAGGTAAATTGGCAAAATATTTTCCTGGTACTAATGAAGCATGTAATAGATGTGCCTCTGTCCCATCGCACCTTGCCCATACCTTTTGGTCCTGCTGAAGGTTGTCAGGTTTCTGGAGGAATTTTTTTTAAGATTACGTCTACAGTTATAGATAATGATATAACACCTTGCCCAATTATTGCCATCTTTGAAGTCCCCCTAAGTTCACCACACAGAAACTAAATGTGTTAACATTTGCTTCTTTGATGGCCCGTAGATGTATCCTCCTACATTGGAAGTCGCCTACACCTCCAGCAGAACACGCCTAGATAACTGACGTAATGTCTTTCTTGAAACTGGAAAAGATAACATTTTCTCTCAGAGGATGAACTGAGAAGTTTCACATTACATGGAAATCTTTCCTCTCTTACTTTGATAAAACATCTATAAAAAACACAACAGAATAGCTATAATACTCCTAATGAAGTGAATGTGGACCAGTGTGTGTGTGTGTGTGTGTGTGTGTGTGTGTGTGTGTGGTTGTTTTTTCAGTTGAAGTTTTTGTTGTTAGTTGGGTTTTGGAAAACTGGGGGTGCTTATTCCTGTACTGAGAGGATATGTATACTGAAAATGTGTCCTACTAAAAAAAGATTATAAAAAATAAATAAATAAATTGAACCGTGCAGAGAATACATGGATTATCAATCAATAAAAGAAAATACACCATTATAAAAAAAATGCTGAAACACCATATTTTTGGTTTGTTGTGGTTACAGAATATTAATACTTTGTTTACCCTTCCCCTTTAAATGTTGACAAAAATGATCTGTTTTCTCATCTTTTCAGACACAACAGCTCTGTTTATTAAACACCAGCTGACCCATAAACTGCACCAACTGGACCGTCTTGTATGGGCCCAGTCAGAGACATGTCAGCGGACTAAATGTCCCTGAATCCGAGCCAGAACAAAGGCAGCAGCTGTGGCTCAATTCACAGCAGAGGGAGACTTGGAAACAAAAACCAACCAGCATCATCTTAAAAAGACTATTATCACACACTTCAAAACAACCATGTGGTGTTTGATGTGTTTTCAGCTGAACCTGATCTACAGTGTAGAGGCAGGAGAGTTTCCTCCATTTCTCCACATAGGAAATAGACAGAGACAGACACAGAGAGTCGCAGACAAACAGCGCTTCTGTACCAGACAGTTCAATGCAGCTCTGAGATCTAAGACTGGGCTCGCAGCAGCAGCAGCAGCAGCACTCATGTGATAATCATGAATTAAACAGCAGTTTGATTTAACAAAGACTGATAATAGTTTGACTTTGTGCATTAGTTTTAACTGCAAAACTCTACTGATTTTCAGTATGTGTGCAGAGAACGTCAATGCTCTAACTCTAAACTGAACATGTTTGTACCTGAATGAACACTTTTAATGTTAATGACGCACATGCCATTTCAATTAGAGATGCACTGAGTTATGGGTTTATAAGACTGATCACTGAAATGATATTTTAGTGCATCAGCAGATTTTTGGTTCTGTACTGGCAAAAGGCTAACATTAGCAGCTCAAAAAAATGAAATTCACATGAAGAATTGCATAAACTTTTCAGGGTTTAACTTTCAATTTTAGATTCATTGATTCATCACGATAATTCTTTGGTTCTGTGATATTGTTTTTTGTTTTAAGCATGTATGTCCATGTAGTGCCACAATATGTAATAACAGTATAATATGTAATAATTTTTCACCTCCTTATGTAATATCGCCATATTTTGTAATAAAATATTTGAATGCATTTTGTAATAAACTTTGCCACATTTTGTGATAACTTATTACATATTGCAACAGTTATTACAAAATGCGTGTGTAGCACTTTTTTTTTTTAAAGAAAATATAATAATTTGGTGCATTGTGTAATAAACCATAGAAAACCATTGAAATTGATGCCTTAATCGGTAAAACCACCATATCAGCCGAACAACATTAAGCATTCCAGCTTAATTAGAATTCATTAAAAAAAAAGTTTTATTCACATTTTAATGAAAGTTTCATTGGTCAAACCTAAATGTAACTGTATTCATTCTAATGGAGAATGTGTTTGTGAGCTACAGACTAAAGCTGCACTAATTAAGTATTACTGACAAGAAACTTACTGGTGCACTTAGATTCTGGAAGTTATTACAAAATGCAGCAAAGTTTATTACAAAATGCATTCAAGAATTTTAGTACAAAATGCGGTACATTATCACAAAATGCGGCGTTATTACATAATGAGGTGAAAAATAGTTACATTATTACATATCGCACCACAATGCGGCGCTACAGTCCATTAAATTAGATGTCAAGTTCTGTAGTTACAGATATCGACACAGAAGTACATGAATATTACATATAAAAGGATCAATACAAGGAGACCCAGGAAGGTTTCTACTTTTTTGCATTAAATAATTGCCTTGCTAAAAACAGCGTGATGCAACATTTTTTTTCTATATATAATTATATACACATACAGTACTGTGTAAAAGTCTTTGACTACCTCTAGGTTTGCTGTTTCTGCAGGATTTCTTCAAATATGACAAGAACCTACAGGAAATGCATGCACAGCCATAACAGATGCACAAAAACTGAACTAAATAGGTTGTCACTATTTAATGTGACCCTTGACCCCAAAACAAGAAGGAGCGCAAACTGTTGGAAACATCTGACATGTGTTGAATGAAAACTGGTATAAAACATCAGAAAATGAATGCAATAAATCTCATATTGTCTGGAAAAAAAAGGTCAAAGACATGTTAAGTGCAAAAGACTAAATACTGCCACTTTGGTTTATAGAAGGTGTTTTTCCCTGAAACTTTGGTTTTTAATGCTGCACATACTTCCCATATATCCAGATTGGATCTTTTGCACAGTACTGCATATATTTTTTTTATTTTGTATGGAATGTCTCTGGAGGTTTTTTTTAATAAAGCTGTAAAACTCTTGTCCCCATACAGAGGTAAACCACAGATTGCTGGGTCTCAGGATGATAAGATAAAGGATAAGGCAGTGAATAATTATATGAAATTAGTCAACAGTAGCGGAAATAATAGTTCTATAGAGATGAAAACAAATGAAATGTAAGAGGAGTGGTCAAACTACAAAAAACTAAAGAGACAAATACTTCAAAACAAAAGAAGGCATGAAAAATAAGTCTGATTGGCTCATACTTAAAAATGGGGGTATCCACTCGTGTGTCGGGGGGCATAGGTCACCTCTGATGTCAAATATGTCAGAGACGTTTGACTATATCAGCACTGGCCTTAGATGATTCACAATGGTTTTATTTTCACTCATGAAATATGGATTTTTTTGCAATAAATTAGATAAGGATGCTAATATTAACACTGTCAAAGTAAAGTCGGATTATCTATTTTTCTAAGTTCAGTACTTTGATGTAAAATACTGGAAGAACACACTTGACACTGCCAAGGAAATCCTCATAAAACCATGAAAACAAACCAGACCGCCTGTGGGTTGTATTGTACTCTGTTGTGTGTGTCTGTGTGTGGTTTGACCTCTGGGATTTAGTGCTAAAACATGCATCACATGCTGTGAAGTGGATGACAACAACAGCGCACTGTAATATGCAGACAAGCACACGCCACGGTTTAAAAATCCGCCTGACGAGCGCATGACGACATTAAACTTTAAACAGCTACATCTATTAAGACAATATATGATGTCTTCATTTTCTATTGTCAAGAAAATGCAGACGTAATTTCCTTGAGGGCAACTTATTATTGTTGCTCTACCTCCATTAACCGAGAAGCCAAAGGAGCTTCTGAAACCAGCTCGGAAATACAAATGTGTTTGGATAAAGTGCCTCGTTATACATGTCAAACACCAAAACACACAGAGGGGATGCCTGGGTGACTTCAAATGAGCTTGAGGCATGTCTTGAAAATAAAAAAAACAACAACAAAAAAACAAAACGCGAACACATCGAAAAGAAAAAGGGATGAAAACACACTCACCCCAGAGTCAGCAAGTGGTTCATGGGAAAAACGCAGCCCGCAGAGAGTAAACCAGACCCAACGTATCGGAGCCAGAAGGATCCATGCGTTGGCTGTAGACTGGATTTCTGGTTTCCTCCGGCCTGTTTGTGTGTGTTTCAGTGAAGTGGATGCAGCGCTCAGCCACACAGATAGTGATGGAGGCTGCGCTTGTTGTGAATGGCACTGAGGTCTTACAATAGAAGCCATTGTTCACATGTACACACTTGTCTCCTTTTCTGTTTCCCCCTCCTCCCCGAGACAGGGCAGGGGTGTGAAGCTGAGGCTGAAAGGGAGACATCTGCAGCCCCAGGCTCACACTGACACTGCTGAACACACAGACTTGGCACAACCACTCAGTCTCTAGAAAACCCACTTCAACCTATTCAGCCTGCAGCAACTGGGACGGCCTTTAAAACAATACACACACCTGTTCTGCAAACCACTTCCTTCAGGGGGAGCCAACTTAAATATTTCTATTACATTCACTGGAAATGAGACAAGCAAATGTTTGAGGTTCTGACACAGAACCAGCTCCAAAAAGGGAGAGGGGAAGTGAAATTATAATTAAAACAACTAGTTCAGAGATGGTTTGTGGCAGAACTGTGACACACACACACTGCTGTCAACGTGATAAATTGTATGACAAACTCAGAGAGACTTAAAGAAGTGATATTTTTCTTTTTTTAATAGAATTATGCATTTTAAAATATTTCCCTGTGGTCTACATAAACTGTAAATGCTATGCTTGGGTCTGAATTCTTCATTAATTTAACTCCACAGGTCCATTTTCAACCCTATTTCTGATGAATGACACCAGAAAGGTCGTTTTGAGCACTGGCCCTTTAAATGCAGATGAGCCACTTCATGCCCCACCCCTTCCAGGTTGTTGACTGTGCTGCCCTGTCCTGTTCAGCCACTTGTGTTCGTTAATACAACCAAGAACTGAACATTTTAGGTAATCGACTCGAAGTTTAGACATATTTTCAGTATGGACTACAACCGCTGCTGCTGATAAACAATTATGATGATCGTCAGAAGTCTTGACCTTATATGTGCAAATGTCATAACTAGTTGAGTGCTTCTATGAACCTGGGTTCATTTTGGTACCTGCCACTTTGCCAACCTGCCAGAGAAATTTAGACATATTTCCCCCCAGGATGTACCTAATGATAACCTCAGATAAATGCAAAAAAAAAAAAAAAAATATATATATATACTCTTGCTCTGAGCCATCCCAAAATTAATGAATTTTTAATAAAATATTGGGGGCAAAAATAGGACCAAAATTGGGACAGGAAAATAGGTGTCAGTGCGTTTGATCTAGAAAACATGTCTTTAAATGATCGTATATACCGCTATAAATAAAGACACTGTTAAATTTGATGATCCTAGTGGTTCTTCTAATTCAAACATGAGGGTTTTTCATGAATTAGTCTCATTCCAGGTTTTGCGTGTAACCCATCGTGTCCACTGGTGTTACATACAGAACCTGCCCATTTAAACGCATATAATCATGAACGATTTTGCAACAGCGGTCATTTTTGTGAAACACTCTGTCTTGCATAATTAGTTCAATTCCCAAAATGTACCTGTGAGAGAATAAAGAGATACTAAAAAAAATAGTAGCACGTAGTTTTTGTGTCCTTTTGACTATGTTACATGCAGATTTTTGAATTAAATATAATGTAAAATAATATGAAAATGTGTTTTATCTGAAAAATAGCTTCTCTTTTATCTCAGTAAGTAACCATTACCATAGTAATCAGTAACCATAACCAGTAACCATAGACCCAAAGTGCCTCCAAACTTGCTTCATAACATTACTCTACATCTGGTTTGAATTTTTAGCCCCTCTGTCCTATTTTCAGGGACCAGTTTCATAGAAGCACCCAGTTATAGACGTAACAAATTAAGCACGATTTAAAACAGGTTGCAGAAATCCACTCGATTTTTGCCAAAATGAATATAAAGATAGCTTTGCAGGACCTGGAGGGTTCAAATTCACACTTTTTCAACTCTTAGGGTCCAAATACACAAATAAATGTACTGAAGACTAATAAAAGTGGGTTTAGCAAAATATGACCCCTTTAAATTGTTCTTGTTTTACTGGAATTTACCAGACGTAACAGCACAAAGGAGACACAAGTGAAATGGATGTTAGAGTTTCACAATGTTGTAAAAATATTGATATTGCATTGTTTTTTTATCCTGTTGTTTATATTTCAACTTTAAAAATGCACACATTTTCACCAGATGATGAATAACTTATCTTTAGAAATAGTTGTAGAATGATTGGGATTATTTTACAGAGAAATTAATCTGCATGAGACATAAAAATAAAGGCTGAAAAATAAATTTTTTACTCTGAAGACTTTGTTGAGTGTAAAGTGTTCCTTTTTCAACTTTAATGCTGTCCAATTGGTTCCAACATTTCTGGTGATGTTGCTTTACTTTTTGGAATAAAATCTTCCATTTTCGTAGTTTTTATCATGTTCCTTCCACTTTAGTTGTTTGATAAACTGGCCCAGACAAATTGTGGCTGATGGTTCACTCTGCATGGAGAACCTGTAAGTCTCATGTATGCTATATCAGGCAGAGCTCTATTGTTAATTAATTAGGAAATGACACCCACGCAAAATTTCCTTCTGCAAAAAGCTGCTGTGCATTACATAACCACATAGCGTGCAATGTCGTGTGTTATGATGATGATGAAATAACGTGCAATGTGATGATCAATGTTAACCTTTACAGACAAGAACTATTTTTGGGGCAACTTCTAAATTCTGCATTTTAGTCTACATCTAACCTTTCCAAAGGGATTTATCACCATTTATGTTAATATTATCCTCTGTGTTTTGCATTTTTCAGTGAAAATCATGTATTTTCCTACATTTCCTTTACTGATCATGTAGATGTTCGTTAAAACGTAGATAAAATTCAAAGGTTATTATATCAAAACAGAGAAAACAGAAGAAAAATTGGCTTTTTCAGCAAAATATATCACTGACTGAACTTAAAATCCATATTGCAGAAGATGACGGTGTTTCTACGTTCACTGTGGAGCCTCTGAACGTCCAAATGGGTCATATCTGATGATGATGAAAAGCTCAGAAAATGCATGTTACCTCAATTATTTACATGTATTGATAGAATTAGTGGATCAACAGTTATTAAAGATCAGTTGAGTTGGTTGCCAGTGGCTGTTTAGGTCTTTGAGGGTTAATACACACTCATTTTATACACATTAAACCCAACTAAATATATTTTAAAGCCTGTGACATTAACGCAGGAAATATTATAAATGACCTGCAAGTAAAAGTGTATTCCAGTTTTCGCAGAACATCATTTGTTCTTTCTTCTTGGTGCAGGAAAAACATTAGATATCTCCTGCTGCCTTCATGACATTATCAAAAAATGGACAAATGGAAAATAAACTACTCTGTAAACTTTGTTGTTTTCATGCAGATAATGTTGGGTAGACACACTTTGTTAGAGTTTAACCCACTGAGACCCAGAACAGTAAAAGTTTTGGCTTTTTTTTTACATTAAATAATTGTCTTGATTGGAAACAGTGTGATGCAACAGTTTTTCCAGGTTTAAGGTTCCTTCATTAATACCCGTACGTAGATTTGTTCTGCATACTGGAGAGGGTATCTCAAACACAAAAAACATTAAAACCACAGGACACATGCAGAAGACAGATTAAAAACAGTACAGACAAAAGACATGGACAGGTACTCTCAGCAGTTCACTGATCATGGTTAAAACAGACTAAAATGAGTAAAAGTCATCAGATATCACTAAAAATGCCAATATCAAACCTGTAAAAAGCATGATAAAAATATCATGATATAATGATATAATATAATACAAGGGACAATAGCTAAATAAATGATAAATAAGTTAAGACCACGTTAAAATAAGCCAGAACCCAAGAATTAAAACAAAGCAAAGTGCATCAAGGCTTATTTAAAAGAGAAGTAACAGCAGGAACAAAACTTCCTGTAGTGTGTAGCCCTAGATTCAAGATGCATTTTTAATGGGATGTCCTTTATTTATTTATTTATTTTTTAATTATTATTATTTTTAATTTACCCCTAAGAGAGTAAGAGGATTCAGCTGAGACCCTATACCACATATACTATTGTGCTGAGTCTTAAACATAACATGCAGTAATCTATGGGGCCATAATACCATGAATAAATGTCTGTTATGTGGATTAGAAAAACAACACATTAAAATAATTACTGACAGATTAGTGTATTCATGCTAACAAAGAATCCTTAAGTGTAATTATCTGTGGAACTGTGTTTCTTGCTACAATTTCCAAAAGGATTCCTTGTGGCTCCAAGAATGTTGTCATAGTTTAGATAAAATTGTAGGTAACTGGAAAATATCTGTCAGTAATGTGTGGCTGGGCAGTTCACTGACATGGACGGGCATTACACTATGACTGCTAATAGTTTTCTCCATAATTGGACAAAGATTCACAGATAGCATCATGTCATAAATGTCGTGAAAATTATAATTATTATTTTTCAAAATGATCTTTACTAATAATATGTTGGTGTTACGCCGAGATGTCAGATCAGGGGGTTCAAGGTTGCTGTTGTTGAATGAAGCAGGCTTTCAGGTATGAGTAAGAGCACAAAAGTGGTGTTTTATTAACAGAAACTCTGAAGAAAATGGAAAAAACACGCAGGGGAATTCAGAAAAACACACTGACTGCAGCCTCACAGCAGGTTGTGCCCTCCTTTATCTTTAATCACTAATCTTTATGCTCTCGCACTCTCACCTACATGGAACCTACCATCTGCACAGGTAATGGAAGGATGAGCACAGCATGAAGTAAAGGACAATACAACTTAATTTCTGCTGATATACACAGAACATATAGTTCCACCTAAACATAAATGTCCGTAGTTCAAAAGAATAACAACTACAGAAGTCTCTCTATCCTCCTCTGAAAAGAAAAAACAATAAACCACAAATTAAATTATTCACATGGTTGATAATTCAAAATAATCTTAACTAATAAAATGAACGATAAACAAATAATAATGTTGTGTGAATAGGGCGGCATGCCTTTAAAGCAGTGGTTCCCAACCTTTTTTGGCTCGTGACCCCATTTTAACATCAACAGAGACTTTTTTTTTTTTTGCTAAAATTAATTTGTTTTTGATCATGTCATAGTTTGCTATACTGTATTGCAAATAGACATTAATTTAGTCTTTATAATATATATTATTATGGACGGAGGCAGAAAAGCCAGGTGTAGATTCCTGCACAAAGTGAGAATTTTATGTTCCTTGGTCAGGATATGTACAGTCAGTCCAGCTTGGATTTACAAGGCTGACAATTAATACTGAACAAACAATAACTCAAACTATGAATTATGAAAGAGCTGCAGCATCTGAAACTGACCACAATGAACATTTGACAGATAAACAGTACCACAGAGCTTCAGTTTCAGCTTCACAGTTTGTCATGTCTTTTATGGATTGTGATTGTCTCTGTCAACTCACCATATATTTTTAATAGTAAGTTTTGTTTTTCTTTAAATTATCAATTATTAGAAATTTCAGACAACCCCATTAAAATTCCTAGTGAATCCACATGGGGTCCCGACCCCAAGGTTGAAAAACACTGCTTTAAAGGTATTAAACTATAACCTAGGTGCCACTGCAGTAACTGAGGACTGACTATGGGACAACTTACAGAGCACTATACTTTTACATGAGTGTTATTTTTAGCTGTGTACATACAGCTGTGAGCCTCTGTGAGATCTGTGTGTGATATATTGCTAGCGCTTCAAGTGCAGAAACAGGAAGTTAAGCAACATTATAGTCATGAGTATTAGATTTTATTTTCTCTGTGCACTGTTGTTGTACTGACCCATCAGCTTTTCACCATAATATTCAACACCAGCTAACATGTAATTCTGCAAAGTATGACAAAGACAAACCAAGACCAAAAGGGGAAATGAGAAGAGAGAAAATTCTCTTTAAATAACATCCTGACACAGATTAGCACTGCTATGTGTGGTTTTACACATGCAAATGAAACCTGCCTGAAACTGTGTGTGTGAGTTTTGCACCTAAAGTATTTTAGGTGTGTTTATCACCTTCACATTTACCACAAATACAGTTTGTCCCTTTTCTGTGACATATTAGTGTTAAAGATTGTCACAATTATTAATTTTAGCATTACAGCTGTTAGGTTTTTATTAAAGCACTAAGGAGAACGCTACAAGTTTAGTTTTCTACCTTACATTTTATTCACCGTCACCCATAAAGTTGGAATAAAATATTTTTATCTCTTCTCATGAAATGACTGTCACAATGTGATTTATTCTTGATAGATAAAGTATAACTGGGACTCAGTATGTAATCATTGCACATGGTCAAAGGTGATTACTGATGTGTAGAAATAGGGATAAAAAGAGGAATGTGTCAGAAAACAAAATAATTCCAATTTTATATTTAGTCTGTTAACTTTAAAAATAAAATCTAAAAAAACATCTGTATTTGTGCTTCTATACATTATGTGCTACTATCCACTCATTGAATAACATTCCTGTTATGTCCTGCCAATAGATTGGAATCAGATCTGTCAAAGAAAGACATCTGTATAAAAAAAAAATCAGAGTGAGAGAGTGCAGAATAAACAAAATGGATTATGGGATATGAAAACAGATGTCCTACTAGGAACATAAAAACACAAAACGACGCTCTTGGAGTAACTATTCTAAAATGCTGTCAGGCGTCTCCGTTGGAACTGGTGTATTTTGACCCAATATGGTGCTGATGTGTGAAGCATGTTGTGAAGCTGCTGCCGTGACCCACAGCACATCTCTGTCTGTAAACATCCCTGAGCCACAGAAACAAGCAGAAGTCGGCCATTAGTCAAGTTCATCACTTGCTTTCTGCCGCCGTTTTGTTTACACGCAGAAACTGGGGGAATAATTTAATGATACGTCTAAAAACAACCCTTTTACAAGGGCGTCCAGAGCAATAGAGCAATAAGGGGCCTTGTGTGTGTGCATAGTGTGTGTCTGCTTTTAATGGTGCGATAGAAAAGACCAGTGCAAAGAGCTGAGCGGCGTACAGAGAACAGGAAAGCACACCTACTGCTCTGCTTTCACACATAAGGGGTTCTGCATCGACCAGCATAGACGTCAGAACGGCTTTTTTCCATTACAGCTGACAGCAAACGGACTCTGGTACATTTTACAGTTTTAAAAGAGGTGAACAATTTGTTTTGCATAGTGTGTGTGATATTAAAATACACACTATATTATGTTTTCTGTGCATCGGTTCCAGCTGTAACTACAAATACAGATGTTCGCTGTTCGGTGACTGGCAGGTTGAATGATGATTCTTGTGTTTGTGAAATTTTCGACTCAGTGAAAACGAACAATGTCAAATATTGCAGATTTATGCAACATCTGCTTTGTGCATCTGGTAATTTTTTTTGAGATAGCAAAATTACAGTAACTACATAACACTGAAATAAAGTTCTAAACCAGTGGTTCCCAACCTTTTTTGTCTCGTGACCCCATTTTAACATCACAAACTTCTGGCGACCCCAGACATTCAAAACAGAGACTTTTTTTTAATAAAATTAATTTGTTTTTGACTATACAGTAGTTTGCTATACTATGTTGCAAATAAATATTAATTTCAGATGACATTTAGTCTATATAATGTATATCATTATGGAAGGAGGCAGAAAAGCCAGGTGTAGATTACTGCACAAAGTGAGAATTTCATTTTCCTTGGTCAGGATATGTACAGTCAGTCCAGCTTGGATTTACAAGGCTGACAATTAATACTGAACAAACAAGAACTCAAACTATGAATTATGAAAGAGCTGCAGCATCTGAAACTGACCACAATGAACATTTGACCGATAAACAGTACCACAGTGCTTCAGTTTCAGCTTCACAGTTTGTCAGGTCTTTTATGTATGTGACCGTCTCTCTCAACCCACCATATATTGTTTATTAGTAAGTTGTTTTTTTTTATTATTATTATTTTTATTAATTACTAGAAATTTCAGACAACCCCATTTGAATTCCAGGCGACCCCACGTGGGGTCCTGACCCCAAGGTTGAAAAACACTGTTCTAAACCAAGTGGTGTAAGGCACAATAAACCCCACCCCTCGCATATATTTTAGCTTATTTTGGTATCGGTCCAGCTGATGTCATCATGTCTATGCATGTGCTGACGTCAGCATATCAAATGCCTCCATATATGTGCCAAGTTTGAAAGAAAATTGATGTTTTAATACCTGGTAAAGGTTATATGTCTTCCACATATAATTATTGTAGGTGACCAGTCCTCCTGAGCAGCCTATAAAACACGTCGCAGCAACATCATGTGATGATTCTGACGAAGGCTACAGGAAGTAGCGGAAACTAGTAAAGCAGGCAACCAAACAACTACCTTTGTCTGATAAATGAATTACCTACAATAATATTTTAATAGACATTTGAAATTTTGCCCATTATAAGTAATTGGGAGAAGAAAAAAACATTTAAAAAATTAATAAAAAGTTTAAACGTTGACCTACTTTTCCCTAAATGTAACCACATCTATTCTGCGTCACTGGCAATCTATAAACCCAATTTGGTATGAATTCAACCAATAGTTTTGCTGCTACAGACATGTGAAATTTTAACCATTATCAGTAAATGGGGAAAAAAAGAGATTCTAAAAATTCATACAAAATTTGAACTTTGACCTACTGTTCCCAAAATGTAGCTAGCAATCTATAAACCCAATTTGGTATGAATTCGACCATTAGTTTTGCAGCTGGAGTGTTAACAAACAAAGAAACAAACAAACCAAACCAAAAATAATACCCCTTGCCTCCCCTTCAGGGGGGCGGGGTCACAGATTGATTTAATATATAGATATATTAATATTATACTATAGTTAACCCTTTAACAACGACAATTTCTCCAGCACTGCATTTTGTGCATTCAAATCCTACTGTATAATGCACGTTTCAGCCCCGCCCCGTGTCTGTCTCATCTTTGTCCATCCGTCCAATCGATGTTGCAAGACGGGACACGGGAAGGCGTCTGGGTGCAATGCCGCTGTTGCACCACCGGAGGGCGTTTTAGCCACAGGTACAATGCCGCTAGTTACTACAACTCATGAACTGTTTACACTATCCAAAAAATTCAAACGGCAACGGAAAGCTGAGATCCTAAGCTTTCCGACACTATATAGACTTTACAGCAGCGTGGGACTCTATTACAAGTAGAAAGGAACTGTTTCAGAGACTTTCACACAGGCTAAAAAACGCCATAATATGGATACTGAATGTTCAAGACCAAAAAGCATGTTTGAGCAGATATAAAGTAGTTGAAAGTTCATTTCTGCAATCTCAGAAAGTTTCGTTATGGACATTTACAGTTGTTTCTGTTAAAAAAATATGCTAAAACCTTCAAGTCTGTTTTTTTCTGTTTTACTAAAACACACTGTTCTAAGCATTTATTATTTATAATAATAATAATTAGTGGCCAAATATTGAAAGTTAAGTTCTTCCTGAAAACAAAGGTCCAAAAGAACTGGGAAAAAGACATTTTCTGATACTTTTATTGCAAAGACAACATGAAGACACCTAGGTGGCCTGTTTTAAAAGGGTCGATTTATGAGCATTATCTGTGCATTGACATATATTTTTATGTCACATTTGCTTGTTTATATAGTACACAATTGTCCTGTTCATACATTAGGCTTTGTCAGTGCGGAGGAGGAACAAAAACATGACCAAATACTCTTATGCGTGGCTACAAAGGCATTAAAATGAGCTATAAACTGAGATACTGCCTATAAATTCTTAATAGGGAGTTAAAGTAAACTGTTGCCAAAGTTAAAGTAACATTGTGAATACTTGATGCATCACAGATTAAGCAGCCGTCATGAGAGTTTGGCTTTCTTTGCTCTCTCCTACAGATCTCAGCCTCTCACAGACACATTCATTTAAAATGCATTAGTGAATTTCCAATAGAACATTGCATCATGGGTTGCTTATAGCATTAATGTTGCTAAACCAGCTATTCCATGTATTCTTTCGCGGTAAGTGTTCGATTAATCGATTTCAACTCGCAGGTGTTTATGTAATGTGTACTTTGGTACCACTAGGACATCATAAAAGCAGTATAAACACCACAAAGTAACACAGATCCCAGATGATGAGCTCAGAGTCATTGTCAGAGTGTGCGCAGTGTTATGTTATGGAAACCTTGCATGTACTTGTTACAGGTTCATAGTGTCACACCTCTCCTCTGTTGTTGATGTTAACATGTTAAATTGTCTTGCACTTCAACTTTGATAAACAGGCTAACAACAGCTTGTATAGTTTTGGCTTAAAACTGAGGATACGGGGCCAAAATTAACAATATCATACATGGCCATTCTGCCAAAAATATAATTGAGACATTATTTTTGTGTATATCATCCAGTTTTTTGTGTTCAGAGAAAAGCCAAAGTTACTTAACACCATCCTGAGATTATAAATGAACAGGCCGGCTCTTTTTCCAGGACTATTACTGATGTCTGTGTTTGATACTTACATCAAGCAGTGTGTGTAGATGCTGGTCTTGGAAAACACTGTGGAGGAAATCTAGATCCTTTTCACTGCAGTCTGTCAAAGCATGGATCTCCTCTAAACTGTCCAAGACCTGAGACACAGCCCCTACGACACACAAAGTCACATTCATTTCAGTCCCTTTGACTGTGAAATACATCAGCTTTATGTATCTTATAAAAGCTACCAAAATGAAAACTCTTCACTGTAGCACACACACACAAACGGTAGATGCATCACATCGCACCACTACACACAAAGACCCATGGGATACCTACGTTCTGCTGCCAGTAGTCCTAGCAGGTGGGAAGCATTAACAGAAACAGACAAATAAATACACAGATTGACATATTAAAACTGCAAGAACAGAGGTGTTAAAATCAACTCCGGTATTCGTGGCTTGAGTGGGAGGTTGGATTAAAAGTACAGATACTGTTGAGCACTTAGATACAAACAGAATTGTGCTCTTACATAATTCAGTTAACACACGGCAACTTTTTGTAATATCAATACATCTGAAAAAATACTTCCTGTGAAGGCTTTAACAGCTTTATCTGATGTTCATTATGCAAAGCAACAAATAAGCATGTGTGAAGATCGGGTTTTCTAATCTCTGTGTTTCCTGTTTATATAGTTACACACACAAAAAAAGGATATCTTAACAAATTTAACCCTGTAAAGCCTGAACCCTTAAATAATTGACAGAAAATTCCAGTTCTTTGAAACTGGAGCCTTTATTGGTCCTTCTGAACAACCCCCCAAAAATTTTTTTTCAAGTATCTATTTCCATGTGTGAGTTTCAATTTTGTATCATATTTGATACATCGGGTCTCAATGCCCAAATATTATTATTTTTGAACAAACAAAAACATAATATAACAAAAACATGCCTGACAAATTGGTAATTCCTTTTCAAAATTGGCAAAGTTCTGCCTCCTTCCACATTAATGACAGTCTTGTAGTGTCACTGGAAAGGCCTCTGGTGAACGAATTCCTCCCCCTGGTGGATTATCTGTGTATTGCATGTATCTAATTGTATACATCAGGTTTTTCAAGAAAAAAATATCACACTGATCATGTAGAGGGCTTCAAAACTCATGTATCAAATATGATATGTTAGGCGTTATAGGCATAAATCTTCATTTAACCCTTTCATGTTCTCTTGTATATTCATGGATTCTGTTGTTTTAATTTCACATCAGCTAACACATTGGGTGCTCATGCATCATCCCATACACTGCAATTCATACCATTACGGTAACTTTGCTGTTCTTGATAAAACTTATCTGCAGCGACATGTTTGAGTGTAAATCAATTGCTTGTTATTGTTACTAGACTAATTAACAACAAAAACTTTTTTTTGGCATATTATCTCCATGAAGTGGGTAATGACTAGTATTAGAGTATGTTAAAATGTGAGAAAACATCAGATTTGCAGCATTAAATTTTTTTTTTTATTTCATAGTTTTCACACAGTATATCAGTAAATGCATGTTTCTTTGCTTCAAAAATTTAATTAAATGCATGTTGTCCAGCTGAGCAGACATTTTTGCAACTCCATGAAAAATAGGTACGCCAAAAAAAATTTCAATTGCATTGTTTTTTTAATGCCTAAAGAAGAATAAAAACACAGAAAAAAATCTTGATTAAGGTTGTCATAATTCATGCATGAAAGGGTTAATAACCATTTTGATGACCTAAAGCACCATTTTCATGTTTTTGTGTAAAATATGTGTACTAGTGTGGACAGGATTGTGCATATGTGGTTAAAAAACATTCTAAAAGCACATAATTGATAAACAGATTAGACTGAAACTGAGATATGCATGTGACTGTGAAGACAGATAAAATCATTAAAAAGCTGGTAACGTGTTGGGCAATAACAGCCTTTAAAAGCTGATGTTAGCTTCCTGTGCTAAATGCTAATGGATGTGTCTGGATATGCGCTGTGATATTGTCTGGAGGAATAACAGTGTCCTAAATGTATAATTTATGTATGTTATATAGGAGACAGTTACAGCTGGAGGTAATAACAGGCTGACAGAGAAAACAGAAGTGCAGAGACACTACAGGAAGGAAACCTGAGTGAGGAAGCATGACAGATATGTAACAAATGTGAGATATGAGAATGTTTCGTTTGGTGTACCTGAGGAAGTGGGGTCATCAGAGAAGTCATGGAGCTCCTCAGGGGGGTCTCCATAAAAGGAATTAAACTTATGACTGGACACTGCAGCCAGCACAGCTCCCTGAAACGACACAAGAGCACCGGCAGCGGCGGGCAAGACAAACATCAACATCTGCCAAAAAATATCTCCTCATCAGACACATATTAGCGATGCCGCAGCACATCTCGACTTTACAAAATGAGATAATGCGAGCGTGTTATCGCGCAAGCCGATGCCTGTGTACTGATACGAACCTTGAGCTTCCTTCTGGCGTTGAACTTTCTCAGTTGCTCCACAGTCTCTGGCAGGTGGATTTTGTAGGCATACCGGTCCCTTTCCTTAGAAAACAAATTAAGCACAAATAAATGTCTTACACCAGCAGAATACTGTCAAAATAAAGTCCATTCAACTCAACTGTGCATGTGGGATGACCCTTAAAAGTGTGGGGGAATTTTCAGCTCCGATTTAGGGGCTTTCGTCAGTTATTTATTATTTTCCAGTTATGCTTTTGTTGTTTTTTGTTTTTATTACAGACTGTTGTTAACCTATATGTAAACAAAAAAAAAAAAAAAACAGACCAAAAAATGTAATAGATTAGTTTATATAGAAGAAACTAAATTCACACATTTTTCTCAAGTTATCAATGTACAGTCATGTAAAAAATTATTAGACCATCAAAAGTCATCAAAAACAGTGGTTTTGCAATCAAGTATTAACTCCTGTGTGTATCATGTGACTAAAACAGACAGAAAGGAAAACATGGAATGCCTAAAAGCACTGTTTTTGGCAGTACAATGCCATAGATATTGATGTAAGAACTGAAGTGACTTAGGTTATTATCAAGAAAACATGGAAAATGACCAGCTGTGAAATTAAACTCGTATGAGCTATTTTTGTCATCATTATAGTTGTCCAAACAAATGTACCTTTAGTTGTACTAGGCATTAAAATGAACAAGAACTTCAAGAAAACAAGGGTGGTCTAATAATTTTTTCTGCTACTGTATTTAGGAAACAGCTGTAATAAGCAAAATAATGCACAGATGGTGATTATTTTGCGAGAACAGCTGGCTTTATTGTAAATAAACAGCATCCTAAATCACTGTGTCGTACAATGATGTATAGTATTGTTAAGATCAACATTATTACACTGAAGCTGACAGAAATACAACAAGTACTGCAATTTCAATTTAGAGGAAATCTGTTTTTTTCAGACTGCTGTGTGTTGCATTATTACACCTCTGTGCCATTAGCCAGAGAAAGGCTGCTCTGAGGTTTTATAACATGACAGTGGTGCAGAAAGCACCGCCTGTTAAGACTACTGCTGTATGTAAACATAGAAATACAGTTGTGACTCCTAGGTTGAAACGATACAGTTGGTGTTAAGTAAATAAAATTCTGTACGAACATGAATTAAAGTACTAAGCCTGAACAGATAGAGTAGGAGTGGTATGATGCTGCTTGTAAAGTGACTAAACCAGACATCAAATTATGAAGAGTCATTTCTGGTCGAGCATGTAGCATTTAAGCCGAACACGTTCCTTCAAATGTGATGATCTGAGTGATGTGTCAGGCGGCCCCCAGACAAACCGCCGGTCCCCCAGATGAACTGTCAAAAAGTCCGTCGAGTTCGCCGCCATCACAGTCCGCAAAAGACGACAGAGTAAAAGCTTTTGCTGACAGTATAAGATGAGCAGGGACACCGCTGGGCCACCACTCACTGTCATTGTTTTCCTGTGCGCCACCAAACCAAGCAGAAAGTGACTGATGATTATCTGATGGCTTTAGGATACGTGACTTGGCATAAAGTTTCACAAAAGTCAAAACTTTGGATACACGTCTTAGATGCCTCCCATACTTCGTAAATATTTAATGAGATAATAAACCTACATGGAGAGTTGCATGGATATGTGTCTTTGATTCCTGTGGACGGTAGGGCTGCACGATATTGGCAAAAATTGCGATATGGGTGTACAGTAGAGCTGCACAGTATCTCGTTTGAGCATCTGCATCGCGATGTATGTGTGCGCAATAGTCACATCGCAGGTCCTGTGATGTGGGAGGCAAATGAATTCAATGTGTTCTCATCTAATTTCAACCTGGGTACCTGACAAACACTTCACACAGTGATCCACCAATCACAATCCTTCTTAATCAGTTTGCTGAAGCAGACCACGCCCCTGCACATGGAGTGAGTCACTGGTAACAACATAGAAAAATAAGCAACGAACAAGAGAAAATCACCAAAAATGAAGACTTGGTGCCAAAAAGAAAAGCAACGTCAGTTATCTGGAATTATTTCGGCTCCAAGAAGGATGATAATAAAACACGTTTTGTGTTGACAGTGTCTTGCACCTGTCGACACAACAAGAGGAAACGCAACTAAATTGTTTGACTATTTATGTTGGTGCCACACAGCTGTTATATCCTCCTGAGTATTTTCTTATATCGCAGGGTTAAAAAAAAAATCACAATGTCAGTTTTTTCTAATATCATACAGCCCTAGTGTACAGCACTGCGATAATAATATTGTGATATTTCTCATTTACCTAAAGAAATACCAATTTAATCTAAGAAAAATGTTCCTTAACAATGTTAAAATGAGCCAATTGTTTGTATGCTGACTCAATTATTTACAATTTAAGACAAAACACTGTACTAGTACAACCAAATACACAATTCTGTCCAAGAACCTAGTGATGCTGATACCACAGACCTTCAGACACAAATATAGTCAAATATTTTGTCATTTCATTCACATATAACCATGTGTAAATGACATGGATGTATTTCATAATAACAAAAGTGCCAGAGTACCACCATGTAAGAGCTTTAGCAAAACACCAATCCATTGCTTACCTATTTTGGTAAATACTGCAGATAAAAATAAAATCTTTAAATATAATTGTTCAGGCCTTGCCCAAAGTTGTGCTCTGAAAATATTCACATCTTTTCAACATTAATAACATGTAAACTTGCATTCAACCAGCAGCAGTAGCATTACTTCAGTTTTTTTGCACAAAAAACTAGCATGTTAGAGTGATAGAGAAAACCACTCTGGTACCCCAAGGTGTGTAAAACGGAAAGTTAATGAAAAAAAAAAAATGTATTGCATGTCTTTGCCATATGAATATTGCACACTATTATCACAATAATGATATTTTCTTGATAAATTGTGCAGCCCTAGTGGACAGTACAATTGAAATGGGTTAAAGTGAAAGGAAACCCTAACCCTGTTCAGACCTGCAGTTTGGATATTGAGCAAGTCAGCTTTGTCATTTTTCTGTGTAAATGCATCAGCAATGAAGAAATCATCAGAGGAGCAAATAATGACTGAAAGGATGTTTCGCTGCTGTTTCATCTTTGCTAGTTAACTTTAGAACAGTGGGAAACTGTGGGACGTCTTTATAACACTAACATGATGCCTCTGCTGTGCTTACACAGAGGACTTCAGCTGAGTAAGTCATCCTTTAATCCCTCCCAGGACATATTCAAGTGCACAGCGCTAACAGCATGTGGCCTCATGTGTCCCAGACCACCTCTGAATGTGGTTTAAGTGACTGGATCTCATGCCTGGCATTAGAGGTGGCCATTTCTGACTGCCGTACTTTCCGGACTATAAGCCACTACTTTTTTCTCACGCTTTGAACCCTGCAGCTTATACAGCGATGCGGCTCGAGTATAGATTTTTACGGGCTAACGGCCTCCAGGGGGTGATCTAGCAGGAAGTGCAAAAGCGAGACAGACAGGTGGAAGAGGTGATGCAAAGAGAAGAAGTTTTAAGCTTAACTTTTAACAATCATTTTGTGTGTCATGCACAAATCCTCATCATGGAAAACACATGAAAAAATGCATATGATACAGCTTTTAAGTTAAAAGCAATTGATCTGGCTGTCCAAGAAGGAAATAGAGCTGCTGCACAAAAGTGCCATTGAGAGTGACAACGAAAAAGAGACTGAGAAGGTGTGTGTGACGGAGCCTTTCTGAGGATGTTCAACTCCGACACTGAAGAAGACAACTTCAGTGGTTTCAGTGCGCAGGAGGAAGATGAAGATAGCAATCAATGACTTTTCTGGGTTGTTTAACCAGCCGTTCTACTGCTGTGTTACAGGCACTGTTTGGAATAAAGCAGTTAAGTTATGGAAATAAATATTTAAACGAGAAAAGCACTCGGAGAGCGCAGACCTCTGCCAAGGCAGATCAGTCCCCCCCTCTGATCACCACCAAAATGTAATCATTTGTTCCTTGTGCCAGTATCAACATTTCCTGAAATTTTCATCCAAATCCATCCATAACTTTTTGAGTTATCTTGCAGACGGACAGGCAGATGGACGGACGGACAGACAGACAGACCAACGCCGGCAAAAACATAACCTCCTTGGCAGAGGTAATAATCTTTCTGTTTACCATCTTTCTGTGTAAATATTTCATGTTACAATGTGGACACCTGCGGCTTATAGTCAGGTGCGGCCTATATGTATGTATAAATATTTTTTTCTTTTAAAATTTGGTGGGTGCAGCTTATACTCCGGTGCGGCTTATAGTCAGGTGGCTTATAGTCCAGGTATAGTCAAGTACAGTAGATCAAAGAAGACACATGTGAATACTAGGTCTGAATAGGGCCGAATGAACGCATTAAATCATATAGTGGCTAAAATGTTCTCGTACATCCTTAAAATTTTAGTCTGAAATATTATCATGAAATATTTGCAGAAAATTTTGGGGTTTCAAAAGATGTAGCTACATCAGACAAACACTAACAAATGCAAATAATGTTTTTGTTTATAGTTAACAAGAAAAAAAATAAAACTAAATTCTTGCCAGTTTCAACATGTCGTGTCACGGATGTGTTTCATTATCTTGCTGAAACATCCGGTTCTGACCTCGACGGAACAGAGCACATGCAGAAGGAAGCATGTGGGTTTGGAGGATGACACAACACTTGGCAGAGTTCACTGACTTAAGAGTGACTGTTGACACAATGTGTCACAAATGCATGGGTTCCACCGCTGGTAACTAAGTCAGAAAAAAGTAAGACATGATGTGAAGTTGGTGCTGTACCTTCAGCCAAGGGTGGTTCAGGGCCTCGTAGACGGTGATCCTCTCAGCGGGGTCCAGCATCAGCATGCGTCTCACCAGATCCTTGGCGCTCTCGGAGATGTGGCCCCATTGGCGTGGATTCATCTACGTATTCAAACACTTGTTTTAACAGAAAACCTAATATGTGACGTGTCTGATAAATTTGCAGTGGTGTTCTGTGCTAACATTGCTTAAAAATGAGCTTAATATAAGAAGACTAATTACTGCAAAAAAGAATTTAAAACAAAAGAAGGGAGGACATTCTTTGTGCCTCTGATGATGAATGAACGAATCCACACCTTTTAAGCCTTTTTAAATCTACGGCTTAGAAACTGTGAATAAATTCCTGACCTTGTATTTGCCTTTGCAGATGGCTTCAAAGAGCCGCTCCTTGGTGCCGTAGAAAGGCAGACACCCCGAGAGGAGGATGAAGAGGATGACTCCGCAGCCCCACACGTCCACAGGCTTTCCATAAGGCTCCCTCTTCACCACCTCTGGGGCCATGAAATGTGGAGTTCCCACCCGACCTGGGGTTACAAAGACAGAGTGGTGTGGGAGAGCAGCTTGTGAAGGGAGTTACTGAGCACAGTTAAAAGAGATGAATTCTAAATGTTCCATGCATGAAACAGGACCTGTTTTTAGATTTCCTGCTTTAAAACCTGAACCAGTTTTTCTTATTGTAGTGAAGTCTGCTTAACGCTTTTTTCGGCAAGTGACTATTTTTGGAAATTTCAGCATACGTTACAAGACAGTGACAGCAACAGTGAGGACAGTGAGGCAACTATCAGGTCCAATGTGGTCTCGAGGGTCTGTAAGGTCCACCTCTGCATGAACAGTGAGTGTACCTGCTTTGTTAGGTACCATGAAGTAATGGTACTAATGTAACACCTCATGTGGGTTTTTTTTTTTTTTGTATTTTTTTTATAGTTACTTGTATTTTTTTTTTTTTGTGCCACTTACACGTAAGGAACCAAATATGGTAACTTCACTGACCTTGACTTTCTACATAACAATAAAAAATGTTGAAAAATTTCACTAAAGTAATAAAGTCTTGTTATGTCCTCTAATAACACATTACGGTTGAAATTTTGGATTTCAGAGTATTTCTATGACTGAACTATAAAGGGTTAAGGTGTTTTCTGCAAGGGTCACTTTTCTACTATACATTATTACAGATACGATGATTCATTGATCACATGTCTATAGCATCCATTTTATCTTATGCTTATGTTTTAACTGTGTAATTTTGTAACTTTGTTTTGTACTTGCTGCTGCCCATCTTTGCCAGGACTCCCTTGAAAAAGAGGTTCTTAATCTCAATGACACTTTCCTGGTTAAATAAAATAAAAAATAATGTACATTTTCGGTGTAGTTGAACTATCCCTTATGTCCTTTCAGCACTAATGTATATATTTTCCCCCAGCATTTGTTTTACAGAATATATATGCACACATTTAACCACAATAAACATTCAGACAAACCTTTATTTCTGTCTGACAATATTTGAAATTTTTACTCTGAGAAGTTCAGCAACAATGACAAGTGAAGTAACAACCTTAAAGGGGTCATATTTTGCTAAACCCACTTTTATTAGTCTTTGGTACATTTATTGCACATTGAAATTTGCACATATAAGGTCAAGACTTCCGACGAACATTTCTCCGAGTACGACATAATTGTTTGTCAGCAGCAGCGGTTGTAGTCCATACTGAAAATATGTCCAAACTTTGAGCCGATTACCTAACATGTTCAGTTGTTGGTTGTATTAATGAACACAAGTAGCTGAATGGGACAGAAAACACGGTCAACAACCTGGAGGGGGTGGAGCCTGAAGTGGCTCATGTGCATTTAAAGGGCCAGTGCTCAAAACGACCTTTCTGGTGTCATTACTCAGAAATAGTGTTGAAGATGGACCTGTGGAGTTGAATTAATGAAGAATTCAGACCCAAGCACAGCATTTCCAGTTTACGTAGACCACAGGGAAATGTTTTAAAATGCATAATTCCATTTAAAAAAAAAAAAAAAAGTAAAATATTACTCCTTTAAATAACCTGAAAATGTTAGTTTATTTTTTTTAAGTGTATTGTTTATATTGTAAAGATTTAGCCACGACACTGGTACATATGTCTGTCTCTCAAATATGTGAGGTAGCTGTGATTGATTTTACTTACTTATACAACTACAAGACCTATATTTGATATTCATTACGCAAAGCAACAATAAGCATGTGTGACAACTGGGTTGTGACGCCATTGTTCTCTAATCTCTTATTCTTAAAAATAAAAATCTTCACTTAACATCCATTTTGGTGACCTTAAGTGCTTCATGTTTTTGTGTCAAATATGTGTATTAGTGTAGACAGGATTGTGCACATGTGGTAATAAAAACATTGTAAAAGCACAGATTTGATAAACAGATTAGACTGAATCTGAAATGTGCAATGTGTGAATGAATACAGATAAAATTGTTGTTAAAGTTGGTAGCGCTTCGGGTAATAACAGCCTTTAAAAGCAGATGTTATCTCTCTGTACTAAATGCTAATGGATGTGTGTGGATATGCGCTGTGATATTGTCTGTAGGAATGAGCTGTGATGTGTCAGACGGATCCTCTGTTGTGTCTCCTCCCAGGAAAGGAGGAGATTAGCAACAACATCCATCACACAGCTGCATTCTTACTTAATAAGGCAAACGTCACTGACCAGCCTTAGCAACATTTACATGTAAATAGAAGTAACATGTAGGCTAAACAGACACAGACAGTTAATCTATAACGTCAATCAGTATTCATGCAGGAAAAAAAGGCTTGTCTATCCTTTGTTTAGGCAGAAATTTCCAGTGAAATACGAGACAGAGCAAAGGGAATAAGTGTAAGTAAAACAAAAAAAAAGCTAGAAAGAAATAAATAAGTAAAAATCAGCAGTAGCTTTTCCACATACACAGTCAGGACAAGGTTTATATAAAGCACCCACATATTTTTTAACTGAATGAATGAATTAAACTAGAACTGAGCCCAACCTTCAGACTAAGACTTAGAACCATATATAGTCATGACTGTCTGAAAGATGACAAAATCTGTCATCAGTATTGATATGAATTTTGGAAATGTCTTTAATTAACCCTTTATCGGGCAAGTGACTATTATTGGTAATTTCAGCATATATCACAAGACAGTGACAGTGACAGTAATAGTGAGGCAACAATCTCAGGTCCAATGTGGTCTACAGGGTCTGTAAGGTCCACCTCTGCATGAACAGTGAGTGTAATGGCTTTGTTAGGTACCATAAAATAATTAGTGATGTCCCGATCTGGATTTTTTTGCTTCCGATCCGATTTTTTTTAGGACTAGTTTTGCCAATACCGATCTGATACCGATCCGATACAGACTTTTTACAATAAAATTTTGATTTAAATTTGAAATCATTTATAGGTTATGCTAGTATTTTACTTGAGATCACAACTGGGCTGAATGTGGAACCTGAACTAAAACATGTAAGACACCTTTGACTCTTAATAACTTCAGCATTATTTTTGCACTTTCCAAATTCATCCTGTGGGACAAATTAGAACCTTTGGCAGGCCGGTTTTTACCTGTGGACCGTATGTTTGCCACTGCTGTAGCAGGTCTATGGACAGTCCATCCAGGTATTATATGGGGGTGCGTTCTGCGCCGTACGTTAGTGATGCGTACATCAGCAGGTTCCTTGTGGGGCGGGTCAAGAAATTCCACAAAAGCCCCACCTTTTACTAATTCCTCTAAGCCTCCCGCTGTTGTGCAGCTAATTTTCCTTTCCCCTACCTTCGGAAACTTTAATTTGAGGGAGCAGGATGTGTGTTTACCCCTGCCCCAGAACCGGGTCTGGAGTAGCCAATATGGACCTGTAGATCAGATCGGGACATCCCTAAAAGTAATGGTACTAATGTAACAAATGATGTTCAAAGTGATACTATGTATATTGACAGGTGTCTGGGTCAGCACTTATGTTGTTCTATTGTTCTAACATATATGTTCCTTTCACCTTACATCACAGGTGCCAAACATGCGGCCCGGGGGCCAAATCCGGCCCACCAACGGGTCCAATCTGGCCTGCGGGATGAATTTGATGAAATGCAGAAATTACACTGAAGATATTAACAATCAGTGATGTCAAAATCATTTTAATTCAGGTTCCACATACAGTCCAATTAGATTTCAAATATTATTATAATAACCTATAAATAATGACAACCTCAATTTTTTTCTGTTTTTTTAGTATAAAAAAGTAAAATTACTTGAAAATATTTATAAAATGTGAAAAACCTGAACAAATATGAAGAAACGGAAATGTCGTAAGAAAAGTAAATGCAATTTTACTAATATTCTGCCTGTTACTCAGTGTTTTCTGCGATTGTAATGTACATCTGTACATGATAAACTGATAAACCGAGGCAGAATATTGTTAAAATTACACTTGTTTTTCTTAAGACAATTCAAGTTGTTCATGCTATTCAGATTTTTAAGGAAACTTTGTAGATGTAAACCTGATCATACTGTAACTTTACTTTTTTCACTGTTGTTATTTTACTGGTTCTTCACTTGAGATCAAATTGAGCTGAATGTGGCCCCTGAACTAAAATGAGTTTGACACCCCTGCCTTACATGTATTTTTTTCTATTTACTTCTTGTATTTTTATTTTTTTTTGCCACTTACATGTAAGGAAGCAAATATGGTAACTTCACTGACCTTGATTTTCTACATAATACACATTTTTTGAAAAATTTCTCAGAAGTAATAAAGTCTTGGTATGTCCTCCAGTAACACACTAAGGTTGAATTTCAGAGTATTTCTATGAGTGCCGAAAAAAGGGTTAATAACCCAGTACAATTATCATGCACACACCTCACTGCAAGATATATTAAGGATTTAAGAGAATTGTTTCCCATATCTACTATAAAGAGGAAACAACCCTTGTCAGTGGTTTTGTTCTGAGCTTTATAGTCCTGATATTACTGTCTGTTTCAGTTGGAGGCAGGTGAATTGGTAGATTTGATTTGTGTTCGTGGTGATTTATAGTTTACCTCCTGCAACCAGTCCTGACTCTCCGAGCTGGATGGCTACTCCGAAGCCGCCTAACTTTACCGGAGCCGAGTTCTCCTTGGACGCCAGCAGCACACAGTGAGGCTGAGAACGAGAAAAGAGAGGAGAGACTAATGATTTGTCTGTTAATTAAAGAGCAACACCTCCCACAAACAAGGAAACCCAAACACACCCAAACCATCGCCCACCACGGCCACACACACACCAAAAAAAAACACAACAGTGTAGGAGGATCATAAGAAGCAGCTGAGTGATATACTGCACATTTACAGCTTTAAGATAGGCCCGGATTTATTTTCTTCCCACGACTGATATGTTTAAATTTGTTGTGTTTGTTGTGTTTGTTGTGTGTTGTGTTGTGTTCTTATGCAAAACGCCTACTGCTAAAACGGAAATAAAAAAAAAAAAAAACGCAGAAGTAATTAACCACATGGAGGAGGGTAGAGGGTTTGGTTGCTTCAACTTTCTCAGAACAAACATTTCGACCTTGAACTTTCAGGTTTAATATAGTGTACAGTCACACTTTTTTTTCATATCCTCTTACATGTGCACAGAAATCCTCTTGTGCTTTATTTAACATATTTATACATACATGGAATTTCACAGGCAGTTACATATACATCTACTGTCAGCAGATGTGTACTTGTAATTTATAGATTGTTTAATACGCAGCAGCACTTGAATCGGGACATTTGTCTTCACATACATTTTTACTCTTAGAGGGGCTTATACTATTTGAACACAATTTTGCAAGCTTCACTTCTTCATTTTTAACTTTATGCGACATCCTCAATTTGTGTCATTGTATTCTATTACAAATATATCTGTGCTGTTTTCATAAAGTTGTGGCATAATTACTATAAATATCATCCCAAAAGTAACTAAACATAAACCAGACTTTATTTCCTCTGAACTTCGCTTTCTTATTATGAGGACGCTGCTATTCTGGGTGACTTTTTCCTCCTCTTTTTTATGCAAGTGAGTGACAAGTGTACATTTTTATTTGAGTGTGTTATATCAGACAAAGGAGTGCATTAAGGAAGGAAAGAAAAAAGAAAGTAGAGAGGAAAAAAAAGGACTTATCACCTACAAGATTCACAAAATGCAATGTACTTATATAAATGATATGGATATTGCCATATGTTTTAGCTGACTCTGAGCATCATGTGGGCTGTGTGTGCATGAATAATAACAATAGTGATCATAAAAACAATAACAATGTAATAAGGCCCCTGCCAGAAGAACACTGGTTAAAGACAAAACACAACTGTTCTCATCTGTAAATATTGTGTATATTGTGTGGGAGAGTGAGTGAGTGAGTGAATGCCTCATATATAAATGCAACACTGGATTATTGAATTGTATGTTATGATTATTCTGAATGATGTATATTTTATATTGTACTGCAATGTTGTGGAAGAGCCCAACCAGGGACTGGAGTTGAGAATTAGCATTAGCTATAAACAGTATATGCATCACATCAACTGCAACTACACTACAAACAAAAAGTTAAGGATATTTTAAATTTTTGGACTAATTTTTTTCAGTTGGGATTCTTGCTCAGCGATTTTTACTTTTTAATGTGTGAATTGAATTGAAACACATTTTTTCAATGACCAGACAGTTTTATTAACAAATGGCAAAAATAACAAAAAAAAGACAAAAAAAAAAAGAAATATTATTAAATTTTTGTTTGTAGTGTACGTTTGACTGCATTGTTCCTGTCAAATAAATAAATAAATAAATAAATAAATAAATAAATAAATAGGTCCCTCACCCCCCATCCACAGGAACCACTCACCCCAGGTTGACCACATCCCCTTTTCATACATGTTTGTGTGTTTGTATTCTTCTCCTTATACACACACACACACACACACACACATATATATATATATATATATATATATATATATATATTTTTAGGTGTCAGTGTTTTCTGCTGTACTGATCAAATTTTTCAGAAAGTTATGGCATAATTAACTTTTAATCCTTCTTCCTTTAAAGTAAACCAGATCTTATTTGCTGTGAGTTTCACTTTATCATTATGTAGACGTACACTGGTATTTCGGGTGACTTGTTCTTTCACAGTGAGCTAAACTCAGCAGACACACACATACTATAATAAGAGCCCAGAGTGGTAAGCTTATTGTATATACAAGCAGTGCCAGCTTTGTGATCAGTCTGCGTGTGTTCAGAAGCAGAGCCCAACCCTTTTTCCTCTCAACGCATCTCAGACTTTTGCAGAGTGGTTGTGAGGAACGAGGGGGCTGACCACAGCATGAGGTTTTCTCTGTGAACTTCAACATTTTTCTCTTTACGTTCGACAGCACAGCTGAGGAGGCCACACTTCTCACATTTGAAGAGACACCGCACAAAGAAGCAGTAAACTCTGCACAGGAGTCTTTTCAGTTGAACTTTGATTATTAAGACACTGCAGGATGGAAAGCATCAGACAGACAAATGAGAGAGGAAAAAGAAACTGAACTGTGCGTGTCAACAAAGGCTTGTGGTCTTTTCTGCAGATTCAACACAGACAAAAAGAAAAAGGACTTGAAAAACCACAAGTGAGCAGCTACTCTCTGGTGCACAGTGCAGGAGTGGAGGTTTATTAATTTTCGCCGTACAGGCCACAAAGAAACATGAACGCAAAGTAGTTTTGATGGACTTCAGCGACTGGGTGAGTATTCTGACAAGTTGCTTTTCTTATTAGCAGCAAAATGAAAGCAGCTTCTGAAGCAATTAATATGAGAACAGCAGGGAGGGGAAAAAGCAATAAAGGTTATCAGTCTTTCATTTACTTTTCTTGATAAGAATTTCCTATGAATTGGCAGAGCATGTTTTTCAGCATGTTCTAAAACAAAAACATAAGACTCTTGCAAGATTCAAATGTAAAAAAGTAAATACATAAAATGTTGTGTTGCTGCCTGTATGGTTTTTAGTGATGATCTGAGCAGAGTTGAGTTAATGTGTTATATTTTACAGCCAGGAGGAGAGTCCATGATTCATATAAACAGTCGTGGAAAAAATGATTCAACCAGCTCTTGTTTTCTTCAATTTCTTGTTCATTTTAATGCCTGGTACAACTAAAGGTACATTTGTTTGGACAAAAATAATGACCACAACAAAAATAGCTCATAAGAGTTTAATTTCAGAGCTGACACCTAGACTAATTTCCATGTTTTTCTTGATAATAACCAAAATCACTTCAGTTCTTACATCCATAGCTATGGCACTGTACTGACAAAAACAGTGCTTTTAGGCATTCCATGTTTTCTTTTCTGTCTGTTTTGGTTACATGATACACACAGGAGTTAGTACTTGATTGCATAACCATTGTTTTTGATTATGTTTGACGGTCTAATAATTTTTTCCACAAGTGTAGGTCCTTGGCTAACAGCCCACAAGAGAATGACTGAAAAAAAACCAAAAAAACCCCAAACACACTATGGTTAATCTAAAATCTTTGTCGTTCTTTGCAGAGATGAACATCACAAAAACCATCGTGACAAAAGGCATCGCCACAGCTGCCACAACTATCTCTCAGATGCCACATGTTTTCCCTTTTCTAATCAGCACAAAAACAAGCGACATGAATCTGACCACGACCCCGACTCCTAACAAAACAAAAGACTGTTTGGACGACAACCCGCTGCAGACGTCTTTAGCTGTGCTTTACTCTTTCATCTTCGTTCCGGGTCTGGTTGGAAACTTGGTGGCTCTGTGGGCTTTCTTCTCTGTGCACTCTAAGAAGAATTCAGTGCGGGTGTTCCTCATTAACATAGCATTTGCCGACCTGCTGCTGATGGTGTGTCTGCCGTTCAGGGTTCTCTATCACAGTCGAGGCAATACCTGGAGCCTGGGTCCCACTCTGTGTAAAGCAGTGGGCACCCTTTTCTACATGAACATGTACATCAGCATCACTCTGCTGGGGATGATCAGCGTGGACCGCTATCTGAAGATCCATCATGGTGCAGGGATGTGGCTTAGACTTCTGTTTACAAGATGGAGCGCCGCCATCTGTGCGGCCGTCTGGATTGTGGCCTTTGCCATGACTTTGGTGATCGTGACGTCAAAGAGCCACCCACCATGGGACAAGTTAGTGACAGTTTTATTAATTAAAATGCAGTAACGCTTTATATTAAAAAGGTATATATTTCACCGTCAATGAGGCGTTTATGAACACACATACTGGCGCTCATAAAACAGTTAATGACTTATTCTGCATGATAGTTTTCCTTCAATAACCTCCTAATTACTGCGTATTTATATTCAGAAAGGAAACTGCAGTGCATAAATTATAACCTGCATATGCTTTGCACAGTATGGATAACGTAAGCTAACAGAGTAAGCGCTGGATTTTCTTTATTTATTAAACCCTAAAATGCCACTGCATATCATATCTTCATTAAACTGGTCCCAGGCGCATCTTCTTAAAAGCAGCAAAATGAAGGCGGCGTGTTGTGCAGTTGATTCTGAAGCATGTTGTTGTTCATCATGTTCAGAGTGAAACAGAAACACAAGTCACAACAAGACTCATGCATGATTTAAATGTAAAAAAAGAAATGATGTACAAACTGTTGTACTGCTGCCTGTATGGGTTTTAGTAGCGGTCTGGGTAGAATTAAGTAAATGCCTTAGATTTTACAGCCAGGGGAAGATTCCGTAATTCATAGGTAGGTCATCCCCCCCCCAAATGATGTGGATTTTAAATACACATCAAAACTTAACACAATTGCAGGACACAATTAACACTTGCAGTTCTGTATTTTGTTATAGATAATATTTTTGAAGTGCTATTAAGGGAACATTCTTGTGGCACCACTTTCTCAAGTTAAAACTGAGATAAACAAATTAATTTATGTACAATATTTTCCTTGGTTACTATCACTAATTATGATGATGTTAATGAGGCAATATGTGAGTTAATGGCCTGGTAGTTGTTGAGCATGTTCATGCAGATTAAAGCAGTAATAAGGGGTTCATAATGAGGAGCCAAAATGATGATATGTATGTCGGTAACTATTATGTTCATATAAAGTTTTACCCTTTATCTTTCAGTGTGTCATATTATCAAGACGAGCTAACGCTACATGTTTGGTATTTGCAGGTGTTTCCATTACAAGCAGCTTCACGATGCAAAGTGGAAAGCGTACATCAACATCTTCGTGCTGCTCATCTTCTGGCTCGTCTTCATCTCTCTAATGGCGTCTTACGGGAAAATCGCCCTGAATCTTCTGAAAAGATCCAAGGAGAAGCCAGACCTGCCAAATGCATCCCGCTACTCTCGAACGGCCAAGAAGTCCTTCTTCATCCTCTTCGTCTTCACCGTCTGTTTCGTGCCTTATCACTTAGTTAGGATTTTCTACATCAAAACCCAGATCACGGACACGTCATGTTTCTGGATGGGCGTGGCGGATAAAACCAATGAGATCGCTTTGCTGTTTTCTGCGCTCAACAGCTGCCTCGATCCCGTTATGTACTTTCTGATATCGTCCTCGGTGAGGAAGGAGGTGCTGCGCATGGCGGGAAGCATGTGTTGTGTGCGAGACGATGCCACGGCTCATGGGAGCAGCTCCACCGTTGAGCTGGAAGACAGAGTTGGAAGGACTGACAGAGGAGAGACTAACATCAGCTCCGTCAGCGCTTTCAAGCAATAAATGTATCTAAATGAAGCCTAACTGAGCTGTAAAGTTTCACACCCTTGACTGTTTCCTGTGTAAACATGATGGTAGCTCAGCATTTTTTGTAAACAGAGGGTTCCTGCATGTTTTCTACAGCAAATTTTCCAGACTTCTTGTTAGATATTTGATGCTCGAGTGCAAACCTAGATTTTTTTTATCTGTAAATAAATGCTTTTAAAATCCAACAGCTCACATGTCCTTTGTGTTACTGCCAAATGACTGTAATAGGACTGTTGCTTGGCTGGTGTGGCGCCTGCTCAAAAGACAATAGGAAATGGTGGTCTAAGGTGAGAGAATTTTTTTTATATATATATCCTGTTGGAACCATTTATAGAAATGATGTTCATTAATTTAAGAAACAGTTGCAATTCATGAAAAGAAACATGTAGTTTTGCGTTAAACAGCTGAATGGACTGCATTTCTAATTGCATATGTTACACGTCATCGCCATCAAGATGATCACTGCTGTGGTACATTTGACATTATTTAAGAGCGAGGGGAAAAGTATTACGAGGTGAAAAATCACCCTAGTTCTGGTCATGTTAAAGCTGCAGAGACAGCTTTAGCAGCTCCGACCAGATAGTGGAAAGAAGAGTTAAGATGACAGAACTTCTGCAACTTTTCGGAGTGTCGTTTTTCTATTAACATTTCTTCACAGTGTCATTGTTCCGCAATTTTAAAGGAAACTGCAACATTCTTGACTTGTAAAATTATCTTTAATATTAACAATCATATGTGTAAATCAGGGGTGTCAAACTCATTTTAGTTCAGGGGCTGCATTAAGCCAAACTTGATCTGAAGTGGGCCAGACCAGTGAAATAATAACATAATAACATATAAAAAATGTCAACTCCAAACTTCCCTCTATGTTTTAGAGCAAAAAAGTAAAATTATGCGATGAAAATGTTTATATTTACCAACTACCCTTTCAAACACTGTGAATAACATGAACAAATGAAAATTTCTTATGAAAACTAAGTGCGATTTTAACAATATGTCTCAGTTTATCATTTACACATGTAAATTACAACATACAAATCACAGTGGATCAACAAATACACAAAACATTTAATAGCAGGCAGAATATTGTTAAAATTACACTTCAGACATTTCAAAATGTTCATATTTGCTGAGGTTGTTTGTGGTTTTGTGAAAATTTAGTTTGTTTTAGTGTAAATATAGTAAAATGACATGAAAAGGTTTACATTTACAAAGGGAAATATTTGGAGTTGTGAGTATTTATAGGTTATTAAGATAGTATTTTACTGATCCGACCCAATGAAGATTCAAGTGGTCTGTTTGTGGTGCCTGAACTAAAATGATTAATATCTTCAGTGTAATTTTTGCATTTCACAAATTCATCCCAAGGGCCAGACTGGACCCTTTGGCGGGCAGGATTTGGCCCCTGGGCTGCATGTTTGACACCTGTGGTGTAAACGATGCACAATTCCAAGGGGATGAAAACATTTCTCGCCTCTCGTCATTTACTATTGCTATTACTTTTATAGAACTTTTTCCTGAAATAGGATCAAATAGGGCACAACCAGACTGTGGCTATCTACAAAAAACACTACTTGCACGATCACTTTATTCTTCCTGATGTGTATATACATAAGAAAACAGAATAGGGGCAATAATTTGGAATAAAGGTATCATATATGGTATTACATTATTATCATTACTATTACAACTAGAAGCACTCGGAGAGCGCAGACCTCCGCCAAGGCTGATCAGTGCCCCCCCCCGTGGGCCCCCCCACCCCCGATCACCACCAAAATTTAATCATTTCTTCCTTATCCCATTTCCAACAAACCCTGAAAATTTCATCCAAATCTGTCCATAACTTTTTGAGTTATGTTGCACACTAACGGACAGACAAACAAACAAACAAACAAACCCTGACAAAAACATAACCTCCTTGGTGGAGGTAATTAACCTTCAAGGAATGAAAACTGATGGATATTTGTGCTTGGGAATCTTAAATTATTTTTGGATTATTTTAGAAAGACAGAAATCAGTCAATTTCCTTTTGAACAGCATAAATGGGATCCACAATGAGCACTCAGAGGTGAGATTCTTCATTTGATGTGTTTTTTCTGTACTGTAAATGTACATGAAAAACCCTGAAATAGTGCATTAATGCAACATTTCCCATACCTTTTCTCTTTTTTCCCCATACATACTCAGTCCTGGTTATTGTTAAAAACAGCTCCACTATGTTTCCAAACTGTGTGGGATCCTAGATTTACTGCCACCTGAACAGAGGATGACATTTCTTTTCTAACTTGCTTCCATGGCTCACAAGGTTTCCCTCAACGTCGACTTAAACCACACAGAGGTGGAAGTCATTTTACAGGACAGCAGGGAACAAAAACACCAAAAATGAAGACGTATGTCATGAGGAAAAAAAAAAGTGAAAACAGTGACTGTGATGCCATCTGTCCTACAGCCTCATAATACAATATATAATACGTACAAGACACTTAAAGGGGTGATATTTTGCTTTGTCTTTGATACATTTATTTGTGTATTTGGACCCTAATAGTTCATAAAGTTTGAATTTGAACCCTCCAGGTGCTGCAAAGCTATATTTATATTCATTCTGGCAAAAATGGAGTGGATTTCTACAACCTGTTTTAATTCCTGTTTAATTTGTTACATTTTATAACTAGTTACGTCACAACATCTGCACATATAAGGTCAAGACTTCCGACGAACATTTCTCCGAGTACGACATAATTGTTTATCAGCAGCAGCAGTTGTAGTCCATACTGAAAATATGTTCAAACTTTGAGCCGATTACATAAAATGTTCAGTTGTTGGTTGTACTAAACAAACACAAGTGGTTAAACAGGGCAGAGAAGCATGGTCAACAACCTGGAGGGGGTGGGGCTTGAAGTGGCTCATTTGCATTTAAAGGGCCAGCGCTCAAAACGACCTTTCTGGTGTCATTACTCAGAAATAGGGTTTTAGATGGACCTATGGAGTTAAATTAATGAAGAATTCAGACCCAAGCATAGCATTTACAGTTTATGTAGACCACAGGGAAATGTTTTAAAATGCATAATTCCATTTAAAAAAGCAAAATATCACTCCTTTAATGAAGCTCTTAGTGCGTTATCAGATTATTTTGAATGACAGTCATGGTCAGAAAAAATTACAATAGTTTTTTCAGCGCTCAAGGTCCAAACAAAACTCAAACATATATACTTATAGTGACGCTGAAAATTAAAGAAGCTGTAAGCAGTGTTACAGACTGTATTAAATTCTGCCTTCAAGTGCAGCTGAGACCAAAATAATGTGTAGGCTTATGAAGAGATCTCATACATTTCAACACAACTGTGAGACTTTCTCACAAAAGTAGAGGCGAGAGGAAACTCTACTATCTACATCAAAGCAAGAACTTTCATGACAAATTGAGATAGTGATGACAAGCTTATAGAGCACCCAGAGGACCGTTTACTGAGATGAAAGCGCAGGGCTTCACTGATAAAATGTCAAAGCTTTTGATATGGGGGAAAAAACCAAAAACATGCCACATTTTTAGTTTTGTCCATCAAACATAGTGCTTGCTGTGGCCGTGCCTGTTGTTTTGTTCAGAAAATGATTAATACCTTGTATCTGTCACTAGAAACTCAACACGACCCACAGTTTGCTGCTCAAATAGAACTACAGCGCCACCCTGAGGCAGAATTAGTACAGGCATTTACAGAGGAATTCATGTCTGAAAAAACACTCACAATTTACTGTATCCCTTTTGTGTGGAGACTAAAAACAATATAGGGGAGTTTTAATATAAAAGTAGGTGGAGCTGAACAAACAGGTATATAAAAAAGACATTTTTATCTATAACAACAAACCATTGTCCCTTAAAAATAGAAAAAATAAAGACATTCTTCTTAACTGCTCACTTCCTAATAAAATCAAGCACCCCCCCGCTATATTACGTATGAAACCACATTGGTACGCAGCATCACACCTTATAATCATGTGGTAAACCACGCATAAAGCATTTAATGTCATTAAGGAAGCCAAAAGCAATATATATAGAAGTGAGGGAGTATCCTCACACCCACTCAAATGTTTACATATATTTCCTCCCCCTCTAGTGTTAAAGGAAGAGGGAAGTGAAGCGGAGGCTGCGTATTGCTATTAAGCTTACCATTAACCTTTGTTTTTAGTTTCATCTAAAGACGTTTTATTTACCGGAGTGTTGCTGCTGCTGCTGCTGTTGACTGTGTCATCTCTCATCAGGGCTGCTCTCTGTGGTATGTATAAAATAAACTAACTAACCTGCGAATCATACTAATATGAACATGTGCTTTTTTATCATCAAAACAAAATGACTACAATAAAAAATTTCTGTTAAAGATTATGATACTACAGGTAGACTGAGTGACTGAGCTGACATTTTTAATATTACATGATGACCCATTATATAGGAATACTAGAGAAATAACTAAAAATGGCAACATAAAAATTCTAAAATACTGAATAATATTTTGATTTTAATTGTAAATTTCCCTATGGGATGAATAAAGTATTTGTCTATCTATCTATGGGAAATAATGTGATTTTTTTCCTCCATATCTTACAGAGACTGTTTACAAAAAAATATATGATTTCTTTTGCATACAACTGTTTGTTGTTTATGTTAATATGACAATTGATAACAGTCAGGTTTTACAGAAGGGGAAAAATGCAATATAAGAAGAGCTAATATCTATCTATCTATTATACATTTTCTTTTCACTAATCTGTATCAGGCATTAAAATTTATAATATTCTTCATAGTATATATTCTTCTAATATAATATTCTTCTAATAAGAAATAGGTTCAAACTCCAGTCAAGATCGATGCGTATCAGGTTACAGCTTTCATCACTGTCATCATAAAATACATTTCAAGGTTCTACTCTACAGTTATCTGTTCATGTGATATTAGAACATATTAAGTATGTTGATGCCTATTTTCAGTGTTAAGCAACAGCAGGAAGTTACCTACCACACTGGTGCACACATAGAAACTGTTTAATAAAATGGGTAGTGTGTGGTAGCCGGGTGTTCTTGTGAAACAACCTCCAACAGAATGATTCAGGTCTGAATTAGATAGACTCTTCACACTGATAACAAAAAACAGTGACATCAAAATTATGTAATCGATGTGAAAATGATTTTACTGCTTAAAACAGTTTTTACATAAAGACTGAAACTAATATTCACTGACATTAATCTCACATTGAGTAGTTTGGTCTGTGAATTCTCTTCTTTATGTTTACTGTCAAAGATACGAGGGGCGACTGAAAAGTTTTGAGCCTAACATGGAAAGGATTAAGATACGAAGACCAAATACGGTCCATGAAATCTTTCACCTATCTTAATCTTATCCACTAAATTTCTTGATCATAGCAATCTTTTTCCCTGTTTTACAGGTCCTTGAACTTTCTGTATCAAGTGTTTCCTGAAAAATGGACAAACTTGAGTATGGGGCTGTCATCAAGTACGCGTACGACCTTTGGCTTCTTTGGGGTTGGTGACATGGGATGTTTCCACTGTTTTGACTGCTCCTTGGTCTCAAGCTGATACTGATGGACCCAAGTCTCATCCATAGTCACAAATCAGCCCCATACTCCAGTTTGTCCATTTTTCAGGAAACACTTGATACAGAAAGTTCAGGGACCTGGAAAACAGGGAAAAAGATTGCTATGACCAAGAAATTTACTGGATAAGATTGAGATATGTGAAAGATGTCATGGACCAAATTTGGTTTTCATATCTTAATCCTTTCCATGTTAGGCTCAAAACTTTTCAGTCGCCCCTCGTAGTATGGAATATTTTAAGCAGCTATCAAAAATATTAATCATTGTATGTAGCATAGCAGTGGACTATTGAACACAAATAACCGAATGCAGAATGTCAGACCAGACCATTCTCATTCAAGAACTCAACAAAGCTGTGCAGTAATGTTCTGTATTATATGGAAGGCAGATTAGTTCAGCCCTCCTCTCTCTAACCTTTCTCCTGTCTCTCACAGATCAAATGGATTATACAGCTCACACTTCTCCACCAATCAACACCTCCCGCCAGTTCTCTGCCTCGCCATCTCTTCCCTCCCATGTTCTCTCCCTCTGTCCCACAGCTGCCACGCTCTTCTTCCTTCCGTCCGTCTACACAATCCTCTTCCTCACCGCCGTCCCAGGCAACGTACTGTCTTTGTGGGTGTTCCTGCGGCGCATCTCCACCACATCCCCCACCCATGTCTACCTGTCCCACCTCAGTGTTTCCAACCTGATGCTGTCTCTCACCACCCCCTTCCTCGCTGCCTACTTTGCCTGTGGTTCGTTCTGGACACTGAGCAGCGTCCTGTGCCAGCTTGTCCTGCATCTCATCACCCCGGTGCTCCACATTAATATCTACATAGGCCTCATGATCCTCACTTGGGTGGCCCTCAGTCGCTTTGCAGCTCTCGTGCAGCACACCCACGCCTCCAAGCCCAACACCTGCATCACCCTGCTGCCGCACAGTTTCTTCACCCGCCTCAAAAGGGTTTCCTTTGCCAGAAAGGTCTGTGGTGCAGTGTGGTTGCTAGCAGTAGGGGGCATCGTGCCAGTGACAGTTTTCTACTCAGTGAGGGAAGTGATCAGTGGGGATTCTACTAAAACTGGGGAGGATATAATGTGTTACAACCCCGCAGTTGAAGTAGGTGGAGGTCTGTCTGCAGCCTGTAATGTGTCTGCTATAACTGTGTTCTTTGTGTGCTATCTGCTGGTGCTGCTTTCCTACATGTCGGTCTTGAAGCATATCTGGCGTTCACGCCGCAGCACCAATGTCATCACCTCGCAGAGTCTGCTGGGAAGAGTGCTGCGAAACATCATAGTCATCCAGGTGGCTATGAATCTCATCATTCCCTTCAACTATCTGATTGCTCTGTTGACAGTATTGTAATTAGGGCCATGTGATACGACCAACAGTAAAAAGCTCAAGTCCTTCTTCCTGTTCCCAAATATTTTCATCATCATATCATCAACATATTTTGCTAAACCTACTTTTATTAGTCTTTGGTACATTTATTTGTGTATTTGGACCCTAATAGTTCATAAAGTTTGATTTGAACCCTCCAGATGCTGCAAAGCTATCTTTATATTCATTCCGCAAAAATCAAGTGGATTTCTACAACCTGTTTTAATGCCTGTTTAATTTGTTACATCTATAACTAGTTACGTCACAACATTTGCACATATAAGGTCAGGACTTCTGACAAACATTTCTCAGAGTACGACATAACTGTCTATCAACAGCGGTTGTAGTCCATACTGAAAATATGTCCAAACTTTGAGCCGATTGCCTAAAATGTTCAGTTGTTGGTTGAACAGGACAGAGCAGCACAGGCAACAACCCAGAGGGGGTGGGACCTAAAGTGGCTCATTTGCATTTAAAGGGCCTGCGCTCAAAACAACCTTTCTGGTGTCATTACTCAGAAATAGTGTTGAAGATGGAACTTTTGAGTTGAATTAATGAAGAATTCACACCCAAACATAGTATTTACAGTTTATGTAAACCACAGGGGAAATGTTTTAAAATGCAAAATTCCATTTAAAAAACCCCAATATATCACTCCTTTATCTAGTCTGTTGATTACGTCACGACCAAATCCTAACCTCAAAGCCACCTGAGTGTGAGAAAGATACAGTATGTATGTGTGAATCACTTCAACTACTGAAAGTTTCTCACTTCTGACAGGAAAATGTTCTCTTTCAATACAGGATCACTCTTAGTCACTGGCAAAATATCAAGCGACTGTTTAGCTTAAAATTTATAAAGGTCTAAGAATACAGAGGAAATGGAATTGAAATCAAAGATGAACAACTGAATCTTATATAGTTAAGATAAAGTCATCACTAGCATCCATTTTTGGGTGAATATGATAAAAACAGCTTCATTCAGGAATGAAAACCATACTTTATAAATAATGCTGCAGACAGGCTCAAACAACATGACTTATGTTATTTTGTTGGCACTGTATTTATGTATTATGTTACATGTTTAAAACTTGCATCCAAAGTTCCCTTTCAGGGTAACGTAATTCAAGCAATCTAAGAGGAAATGAGAGTTCTGCTTTGCAACAAACATAAAATTTAAAGGGGTCATATTTTGCTAAACCCACTTTTATTAGTCTTTGGTACATTTATTTGTGTATTTAGACCCTAATATTTTAAAAGGTTTGAATTTGAACCCTCCAGGTGCTGCAAACCTATCTTTATATTCATTCCGGCAAAAACTGAGTGAATTTCTACAACCCATTTTAATTTGTTCTTACTTTGTTATGTTTTATAACTAGTTACGTCACAAAATTTGCGCATTTAAGGTCAAGACATCCAACAAACATTTCTCTGAGTACGCCATAATTCTTTGTCCTCAGCAGTTGTAGTAAAAACTGAAAATGTGCAAACTTTGAGCTGATTACCAAAAATGTTCAGTTGTTTTTTATATTAACAAACAAGTGGCTGAAGAGGACATAACAGCAGGGAGGGGGTGGGGTGCCTCATTTGCATTTAAAGGGCCAGCGCTCAAAATGAACTTTCTGGTGTCATTACTCAGAAATAGGGTTGAAGATGGACCTGTGGAGTTGAATTAATGAAGAATTCAGACCCAAGCATAGCATTTGCAGTTAATATAGACCACAGGGAAATGTTTTAAAATGCATAATTCCATTTAAAAAAGCAAAATATCACTCCTTTAAAGCAATGTCCAGTTGTTTATTGATATATTTAGTCATTTAATTTGGACAGAAAGGAGAGAGCTGAAGAACGAAGGTGTTCAAGGTTTTTTCCTCTAATTTCTGGCTCCTGAAGCTGTAACTGAAATTTGCGCAAATGGTTCCAAAACAAATGGAAAAAAGGAGCAAAAATATCAAGTGGAGAAAAGAAATGTATTTGTTAGTATATTATACAAATATTATATAAACCACTTAATTATGGAATTTAAAGAAAATGTGCTTTATCATCATATTTATCGCTAAAAGGCCGATACCAGGATGTGAAGTTTGGTTCGTATCACACAGTCCTAACCGTAACCACAAATATTTCATTTCATGGATCAAACATAAATTAATCTCATGAACCTCATATAATTCCTATGTTATTAATCTGCTCTCAGGTTGTCCTTTCGGCATGTCTGCTGCCGTATCACATCTACAAACCCATCTTCATTTCTCTGGCCTATCAACAGTCGGCCCACTCACCTGAACCCGGCACCCACTGCCATCCACTCTCCACCCACGTTGAGGTGATTACATTTCATCCACCGAGCACAAATATAAACTGAAGCAGACACTGAAGAGTTTTATTGAGCTTGATACGCACACCTTTGCATATTTAAAGGCACGGAACAAATACTATAGAGTACTTGACTTCTTGTTCAACTTCAAGTCGAGGTAAAAAAAAATGTATGTATATTTTTATATGGTACCAACATAAAACTAAAGAGCTGAAGCAGACAACTTAAAGGGACTATATGTAGTAATTTTAATTGAAATATTAAAAAAATAACCTACAATTGTCAGAGTGCTGAGAATAAGATGCGGTGAAGTTTAGATGCAACTGCATTGGATTGTAGCGATATGAACTGAATTTATTCATAACAAGTGGTGCCAGGCACAGCAAACCCTGCCCCTCGCACAAAAATTTATATTTTTAAAGACATTTGAAATTTCACCCATTATAAGTAAATAGGAGGGAAAAAAAGATGTAAAAAAAAAATCATTAAAAATTTGAACTTTTACCTACTTTTGCCAAAATGTAATGACATCTATTCTGGGTCACTGGCAATCTATAAACTCAATTTGATATGAATTCAAGCAATGGTTTTGCTGCTACAGACATGTAAGTAACATTATAAGTAAATGGGAGAAAAAAAAGATGTACAGATGTTTGTTTGCAGAGTGTTAACAAACAAACAAATAAACTGAAACAAAAACAATACCCCCTTGACTCTCCTTCGGGGGGTGGGGTAACTATGGGCCGTTGGATTTATGTGACCACTAGAGGGAGTAGTGAGTCTGTTGGTCTTTGCTGGTGGGGAGGAAAACTAATGCCATTAAGACCACGAGACCAAAACATCAGAAAGTGACGATATGGGATGAGAACCGAAAAAAAACAACTTTTAGAGTCAAAGAAAATGACGAAGTGCTAAAAGCTAGAACCACTGTTGTTGTTTTCGCTAATGGACACAACTGTAAATGAAAAGAATGGAGTTTGATGTTATTGGCAGTACAAAGTGCACAGAAAACAGGGGTGATTTGTGGTTTTATTGTGGCTAAAAAACAGAGCTAAGCTAACAGCTATAATGTAAACTATCATCTGATGCAACATGTGAAGATTATAACAGTGCAAGTTTGACTGATTGTCTGAATTTTAGTTTGAAGAACAAAACTTGATGATTCCATAACACAGATGTGTGTAAACAATGATCTTTATACTTTATTCAGTGAGTGATACAGTCTGTGGATACATAGCGTATATTTGATAGGGGTTTTTTTAGTCATTAAGTGTGTTATGGTACATGATTTCCTCCTACAGTTAATAGTTTGGAATATCAATACTATATATAACCCCTTAAGTTAAACATATCCTCCTGAGACCCAGGTGAGTACAAGTTTTGGCTTTTCTAAAATTAGATAATTGCCTTTATTGGAAACATCATTTTGCAACAGTTTTATTAGATGCATTTTTTATGAAATGTCCTTCGCAGTGGACAACATTTATTTATTTATTTTTAATCAAGCCATGAAACTCTTGTCCCCTACAGAGGACAAAAATGCATTGCTTGGTCTCAGGAGAATATTGTGATAAATGAGTTTATTTTAATGCGATGAAACTTCTTTGAGTGTATAAAAATGCAGATGAGCTAAAAAATTAAACTAGCTTGCACTGTGCTATGTGATGTCATTTGCTTAATGTTAAAATCCAAAAAGTATTAGCCATATTAACAAACTCATTCATCATAGAAAAATACACTGAAGTGCACATCTTGTCTAGGTAAAGAATGGCCTCCTTCTTCTCGCTGCACTGAGGGGATCAACCGACCCTGTGATGTATTTCCTCCTGGACAAAACCTTCCGCCAACAAACCTTCAGACTTTTGGGATTTGACCAAAATGCTCCTGTAAAGAAACAACCGTGCTGGTCAGTTACAGGAAGTCTCAGTCCTAGACCTGGACAGCTGGGGGTCGGGAATGAACCTACTGCTACTATGGGCTCAAGTCGAGAAAGTGTCCTGTAGCCATTTTTAAGAATCAAACTAATGCTAGGGTTTTGGTTTGTTTCGATATATGCTTTTTGATACTTTGTGATATAATATATGAACCATGAGCAACAGCTAGATATAAGTATTTTGTACATATGAGCTTTATTTACAGTGTTAATTGATTAAGCAGAGACTATGGTGTTGTTGTGCAGATGTGTGACACAGAACTGAGTTTCCAAGATGACACTGTTTTGTTACATGTGGCCTGTGTGTTCCCAGGAGTCCAGCAGCTTTTCAGATCAATTTTGCATGAGAGTATTACAACTTCACACTGTCATCTGTATTTTAAAACTTCAATTATTTTACCCTAACAAACTGTGAAGGTCATGCACAGAGTTTTCTGCCAGGAGTCACTGATCTGAGACATTTTAATAAATCACAAACTACAATGTCAGGGATGGAGAGATGATTTAAAACATTACGTTTCCAGAAAGAAAGTTTAATTGCTTCTGTGCCGTCCTTTATTTGCTGTGTGTATAAGCATAAACAGATTGTTTGTTGCATCATGGGAAGCACTATTCTTTAAAGTGAGGTGGCTTTATTGTATGTATTGTACAAATGCGCATTAACATCCTGTATGAAACTGTTAGGACTAAAATAAACTCACTTACTTGCACATTTACCTTTATAGCCTGTGTCATTTGTACCAGCTGGTGCAGAAGCTATACTGTAGTTGTATTTTTACTTTGTTTATTAAAGCTGCATTGAAAAGATAAAGTGAGACATCTGACAAGAGGAAGTTATTGAGTTGACTGCTGGGTTAAGGTGACGCTAGATCGCTAGATGTGCAAAGATGGAACACTGCATGCATTATGTACTTCCTTTTTTAAGTTGTGTCCTTTTTGTGCCAACAAAAGCAACAGCAAAAACACAAAAAAATAAGACACCATGTGGCAAACTCTGTAATACACAAACATGTAATTATGGCATCAATCCCAGACAGCTGAGGAGCATTTATAAACAGCAGTATGTGTAAGAATTTAGATCTGTGTATGCGAGTGTATATGCAGTGTTTGTGTGTGTTTGACTGCAAAACCTCAATAACAAAATTTTATTGTTTGACACCTTAAGGGCCCATGCGATCTCATTAAAGAAGCAGTTAGCCCTGCCATAAAGCCACCCATCACTACAGAAACAGCACTTAGTGCTGTTACTTATAGTCCTCTGTGTGTATTACAAAGAGGCCTAAGCGGACTGTGGTCGTTTTACCTTGTAAAAACAGCTGACATTCAAGTAGTCAGTGGGGAATGAGGCTGTTCTCCAGTATCTCCCCTTTACCTTTTCATTTGTAAAATGTGGCATTTCATCTGCAGCCCTGACATATAGACAAAGACACTGACAATTACATTAGTCTGTTTTTGTGCACTGAGACTAAGTCTGAGTAGATTACTATCAGGTTTCATCATTTATGAGTACAAAGGAAAAGGGAAACTCACTGCATCTGCATGCTAAGACAGACGACAAAGAAACCAATTGTTTATTATGCTAATTAAAACAGAATTATACTACCTGAAATGCGTTCTGAAACACTTGTCAGTCTATCTTTAGTATCTTTGCTGTAGATCTGACCAACACCAGCTTCTTGAAACGTGACACACACCCACACAAACCAGTTTAAGACACACAGACTCTGTACTCTGTCAGAGTTCAAACACGACACACAGAAAAGCCACCAAAAGGTAAAGCTGAAGTTTGTGAAAAGTTTCAATCTTCGTGCAGAGATGCAGTTATAGTCTAGAAAGCCAACTATAAAATTCATAGAGGTAAAACCTGCTGTCTTTCAGTTTGCCTCACCTTAGTATACCTGGAGAAAAAAAGTCATACTATTGTTGTAAGGGAAGCTATAGGTGTGCTCTGTGTCATGTTTACATGAAACGTTTTTTACCATGTTTATGAATTCCTCAAGATTCTCAACACGTCAGGATCCTTGCCTTGCAGATCAAAAAAATCAGCATCACCTCAACTTCAGAGCAGAAAGCTATAGCACAAACATCGGATGCACAAGTATTTTCAGGAAAGACTTTGCACTGGCTTTCAGCTCTCAGTCTTGCATATTCAAAACAGAGATGGGCAAACCAATTTTATCACTTTGTGGTGCATCTGCATTCACACCGTCTGTGGCAACGGGAGGGCAAAAGGCCACACACAGATGCACAGAAACAGACACACAAACACAAACAAATCGGTGCTTCTGTCACAGCTGGAGGTCTTTGTTGAAGTGGGGAGGAAGATAAATACTGAGACATCATGGTGATTTATGTACATCGGAATTTGAAATGAATTCAGTGACTTTCATGCATGGAAAGATGTGGTACACTCTCAGTCTAATCCATATTCAACAAGGACAGCTTTGTCACTGATGTGCTGCATGCGTTTGCCGTATATGTTGTGTTTTGTGTGCGTCTCAGTAAAGGGTACATCAGATAAGCCAGAGACAGGAGCTCACAGAGTCACCGCTAAAAGGTGATAATGGAAGTGAACACAAACCCGGACCAATGTCACAGCTGCGTTTGTGGCTCACACACCAGACAGACACGTTTCATTTCCACTGATTTATGGTCTATTGACCTTTTACACAAAACACATTTTGACTTGTTGTGGAAGAAAACACAAGTGTATTTGATATAAGTATTAAAAGTTACTACCATTTAACCGTTTCAGACTCTGGACCTCGGTTTTGTGTGTTTCAACTGTTAACTGTTTTCCTCCTGCCATGAAAAAACTCTATTCTTCATGCATGTGTGTGTATATATATATTTTTTTTTATTTTTATTTATTTTTTTTTTTGTGACGTCAGTCATATATGACATAGTCTTATTAGTAATCTGAGTATTGTACTTAGTGAATAACAGAATATCTTTTTCTAAGCTCCATAACAGTGTCTACAATTACTTATCAGACTAACAGACCAAGACAAAAAGGTATTTTGTTCAAATGTTACTTAAACAGTACATTAGTGGTCAAAGTGCCTGTTGATTATTTTAATGTTGACTGGATAATCAGTTCATTGATTCATTTCTTTTTACTTTAAACGAAAACCAGTTGGTCAGACAACCCTGCACTAAAACAATGAAGCAATGGTTCTAAATATATTCTTAGTTCCAGTAAATGTACTGAAAAGTGAGAGATAGGGCTGTGTATTTGTGCTGAAATGCTGATATGAACTATGAGGAAGTTGAAGAAACCATATCTTTTCAATGTGGGTAAGCCTTTGGCTTTAGCTGCCCCCACATTAACACTATTATGCAGAGATAAAACTGAGGTAATTTAACATTCAGTGAGACAAGCTACACACACTGGTACGGCTGACGAGAACAGGGACGCATATACATATATTTATACACACGCTAATGAAACCTTTAGCCATTTAAGGAATTAAAATGAGCAGATCTGGAAGACAACGTCCAGTTTTCAGCATACTATAGCATAACCAGACAAGGGAAAACTGGCTGCCACATCATGATTACTGTTTTTACTAAAAAGGGAGAAAATGTTATTTACTGCTGTAGATATTTCCTGGGGAAATAAGATCGGGAATAAATAGAGACCTCACTCTCATAAGGAGAAGAGTCAGTGAAAACACACATACACATAACGTATCTGTAAACAGTAGCTATATAATCGTATGCTCCTCTGATCCGACAGGCTAGCTATCACTCACATGTAAACAATGAGACTGTTATTCAGCGGGGATTCAGCACAGCCAAGCGGCAGAGTTAAGACGGACAGATATGAACGTATAGGCTACTGTGACTAATACGTAAGCACAATACTGGGGAGACAGATTGTAATCCTTAAACTGAGAACAGAACTGACTGTGGCAATAAAATATGCATTATGAGCAACTCGGAAAAGGCAGTAAAACACATATAAAAAGAAGTGCTGCAATTGAGCTCGGTGAATATCACATAAAAACCATTAAACTCACAACTGGGGAGGCTGCAGAGGGAATTGTGTTTTGCAATGCTTGTTTGTGAATGTGCAGAGTGCGATAGAGCAGACAAGAGAATCCACTTTGAATGCAAAGCCTTAGTTTGCATAAAATGCTTTCCTCCTATAAAACCTGACTGGCTCTGCTTATTACAGGAAGTGTTGGTATAACTAATAATAATAAAAAAAATACAGAATAAAGATTAACATGTAAGCATATTTCACACATAGGGAAGCATGTAACCAAATATCTACAGCCTGAAGGTGAGGTACTGAAAGCAGTGAGTGAGTGTGTGAAATGTGTGGATCCTACACAGGACAGAGTAATGACAGAGTCAAGCTGAAAGATGACAAACTGTTTTTTTGTGACAATTTTTGCACAATTCCAATGTCAACCCCTGCAATTACACGTGGTAATCACAAAAGGCTGCCATTTAAAGGTCTTGTGTGATATTTTGGATTCAGGGATAATGAAGCAGACAGAAGCACTGTGTAAAATATGCAAAATGAATGACAATGTATGAATGAATCACATAACAATTAACAAAAAAAACTGATATAAAAAAAATAAATAAATCAAAATATCAAATATGGAAATGGTCAGAGATGTACTGATTGTTTTAACAGTTTTCAGTTTTGGATATACGTCAGTTTGCACTGGCTCAGCTGCATAAAATTTAGTTTAGAACAGAACACCCTTCATTGTAATTGTGTGTTCAATGAAATTAGGAACAATAGTTTAGTTTAGTTTATAGAATCCCAATTGCATACAGGTGATTTTCCCAAATTTAGAACTCAGGATACAAAATGTGTTGTTGTGCTGTATTTACAGGACAACAACAGTAAAATATAGAACAATTATATTACATGTGAATTCAATTTCTTATTTGAAATAGTACAAGAATGCTCTGCAGAAAAGTTCATGTATGTGAATGGAGACAGTGGTATGAAACAAAAATGACGTAAAAGACGCATCGACCTACAATAGATGCAACAAGATAAAAAAAAAAAAAAACATACTTTAACAAGATGGAATTGGCGTAACAGAGGTAATGACATAAAAATGTTAGAAACAAGTCAGTAGAAGTGTTAATATTAGGGAAATTCATGATGCATTTTGTAAATTTGGGTCGTGAAGAGACAAAAAGTTGATTTTATGAATGTTGAGCTGAAAAAAGGGAACCACTGAGCTACAACAATGCTGCAACTGTCCTGTAAGGGCTCTACAAAAGCCTTAACATTGTGATAATGAGCCATAAAAACTACATTATACACTCCAAATACTAAGTAAACAAGGAAATGACAAGAGCATACAAACACCTAAGAGATTAATAATTAACATACATACACACATTCGTCACTGAAAGTGAATAACACTGCACATAGAATCTAATTAGTGGAGGTGACTTGTCAAATGAATATAACACATCCCTGTGGTTTTGGTCAGACTGAGCCACAAGTGATCACAAATCTGCTACTGATATAGTATTCATATAGCAATAGCATAGTTCATCCTATTTTTAGCTGTTAGTAATTTGTAAAAAAAAAAAAAATAAAAAAATAAAAAAAAATGGAGCCCTTATACTGAGATTTGTTGGAAAAAGAAAGTTTGTTAACCTGGGGCATCTTTTGAGAAACTGCAAAATGTTAATGTTTAACCCATAAAGACCCAAACATCCACTGGTGACCAAAATCAATTACTGATATAAAAAGTTTAATACCTGTTGATCCACTAATCCCATCAATCCATGTAAATAATTGATGTAAAATACAGTTTGTCATCTTTTCATTGTCATCAGATATGACCCATTTGGACGTTCAGAGGCTCCGTAGTTACTGTGGAAACACAGTCTTCTTCTACAACATTGATTCACCAGTAAAACCCATGGAGTTGGATCAATGACAGTGGATGGAGATGCTTGTTTTTCTGTTCAGTTATTGATATATTTTACTGAAAAAGTCACTTTTTCTTTAGTTTTTTCTGATTCTGACACATTAACCCTCAACTTTAGTATGAGCTTTTATGAACGTCTACATGATCAGTAAATTAAATATAAGAAAATACCTGATTTTCACTAAAGAATGCAAAATACTGAGCATAAAATTAGAATAAATGGTGATAAATTGCTTAAGAAAAACTCATTTGGGAGCCGCCACAAAAATAAAACTACTGGGTCTTTATGGGTTAAAAGTCAATGACAAAGACAAAACACCTGATTCGTTGCAACTCTAGAAATCAGCTTTTATGAAGTAACTCAGCGGTAGAACATTTTTAGATGCAAATGACCTCAGTGAATTGGTTGTAACATAGAGGCCAACACAAACACAGCTGTTTTTTAGACTGTGCACCAGAACAGGCAGTGAGAGCTACATCTGTGATTTTTCTTTGCGTTTTCAAGGTTTTACTTGAACACTGTCACGCATGAGGTAACAAACCAACACCTACAGAGCACCAATAGAAAGCCACTCATTATCCTGTCACAGTGTGCTTTCAGTGAACACAAACTATTAATAATAAAAACCCATACATTCATTAGGACGGCTGCCTGAATGTGGCTCTGGTGACTCTTTTTTTTCAGCAGCTTTACCATTTTTTCCCTTGAAATGACATTAAATATCATCTGTTGCTGTGCGGCTGTGAGTGTAAGTGAACTTGAACTCCAAGTCAGAAACTGCTGGTGCTGCAGATCTGTAACTTTCACAGCAGACAGTTTGTCTTGTCAGAGACAGACCTTAAAGCCAAGTGCAATTCAGCTATCATTAATTTTTTAATGTTTACATCTCTGCTTTTCTACTGGGGTATGTTTAGAATATATTTTACATACACTGGGGGTACTATCCCATGCATTTAAAGTCGTAAATACCTTGACGTCTCGGTGGATGACATTGTTATCGTGGCAATATCGAAGTGCCTCGAGGATCTGTCGCATGTAGTGACTATAAAAGAACACATTACAGTTATTGTTGTGTTGCTGAAATACGACAGCAGCAAATAATAAATAAAACTCTGAACGGTGTTTGTGTAAGTGCGAAGCTGTGAGTCGTATTGAACACAAAAAAAAAAAAACAGCGTGATTGAGCATCTTCAAATAAATAAATAAATCAATCAAGTGCATAAAAGCTCACCTGGCCACTGCTTCGCTGTAGACAAATCCTGCATCTGCCCTCTTTACAATCTCGAAGCACAGGTCTGCTCCATCCATACTAATAAAGACAGAGGCAGAGATTGAAGAAAGAGAGAGAGAAAGAGAGAGAGATGAGGATCAGTGTGGTATAAAGGTCAGGGCAGGAATCTTGGTGAGAGGGAAAGGTCATTCTTATTAAAACTTCAACGCTGGTCGTCTCGATGATTGGCTGAGGAGGTAAAATGGAAGGTGGTGGCCAGTAGAAAAGAGGCTGTAATTATGTCTTTTCTCTGTGAGTTGAGGTGGAAACAGCTATATCAGTACGGCTGGTGAAGATGCTGACAGCAGAGTACTGAAACTGAATAGGAATCTAAAGGTTCAATGTGTGATATTTAGTCTCATCTAGCAGTGAAAATGCAGACTGCATCGTCCGGACTGAGGTTTTGAAGCCAGTAGGTTGTGATTTGGCTGTCAATATGTTGCTTTTTTTGTTGGAGCCAGAATTAACCATATTTGGACAAAAGAGGAGTAACTATATGATCTCCAAGGGTCAGAGGTGAGCTAATGAAATCTGGATGTAGTAATGGACTCTGACCTAAATTTTGAAAAACACATCAAAGCAGTCACAAAATCAGCCTACTATCACCTTAAGAACATCTCAAGGATAAAAGATCCGATGTCTCAGCAGGACCTGGAAAAACTAGTCCATGCATTCATCTTCAGTCGGCTTGATTATTGTAACAGTGTCTTCACAGGTCTACCTAAAAAACCCATTAGACAGCTGCAGCTCATTCAGAACTCTGCTGCTAGAGTCCTCACTAAGACCAGAAAAGCGGACCACATTAGTCCAACTTTGAGGTCCTTCCACTGGCTGTCTGTCCGTCAGAGGATAGACTTTAAAGTTCTGTTGCTGGTCTATAAAGCTCTGAATGGTCTAAGACCAAAATACATCAGTGACCTCCTGACTCAGTAGGAACCCACCAGACCCCTCAGGTCATCTGGATCCAGTCTGTTGTCAGTTCCCAGAGTCAGAACCAGACATGGAGAAGCTGCGTTCAGCTTCTATGCTCCACATGTCTGGAACAAACTTCCAGAAAACCTCCGATCAGCTGAAACACTGAGTTTATTTAAATCCAGGTTAAAGACCCACCTGTTCTCAGCTGCATTTGAATACAGTTTTATTCTTTTAAGCTTAAAGTTTTTATCTGTTTTATCTGCTTATCTGTTTTATCTGTTTACCTAATTTTGTTTTGATTTGTTTGTTTCTTTTTCTCATGCCTATACTTTTTATTGCTTCCATGCTGTAATGCTTTTAATATTTTATGTAACGCACTTTGAATTGTCTTGTACATGAAATGTGCTATATAAATAAACCCGCCTTGCCTTGCCTAATGCTAAACGCTAGCTTACGGACTCTGTAAAATGGTAGCTTCATTGTTAACCACAACAACAGTCGAGGTGTCTTTCAGGAAATAATGCATTTTGTTGAATAAACCGAAACTCTGAAAGTCCAGTGGTTAAGTAAGCTGTAATACAAACCTGTCAATCAAAGCCTGACATGGCAGATGTCATTGCCTTCTATTCTATCTGAGATCTTACTGATGGAGCTATGATCTAAAGACAGACCAATAGATCACATATTACAGGTTCAAAAGAACAAGGATAACAAGTCTTGGAAAAAAATCATTGACTTAACAGTTAAAGAGAGATATTCAATGTAAATGTATGTGAGCTAACTCTAGTGGCCATAAGTGGTATTACAACTTTAGTATACTCCAACACAGAGGGAGGCAACTCCACTCCTCGAGGGCCAGTATCCTGAATGTTTTAGATATTTCCCACTTCCAGCACATCTTGTTCAATAAATGATCAGTTCATCATCAACCTCCGCAGAAGCCTGATAATGATGTAATGGCTTCCAGGTGTGATGGAAAAGGGAAATATCAAAAACATGCAGGACATTGGCACTCGAGGACCAGAGTTGCCCACCGCTGCTCCAACATAAGCTCCATTTTGGAGTTGAGGCCTTACCCCTTAGTCCACACTAAAATAGTAGATGACTTTAATGTACCTTACTGCCATATACCACCTACTGTGAGGCTTAAAACAGAAGAGGAAGTCCATTCAAATCTGGAGTAAAAAAAAAAAAAATCTGTGGAAGGCAACCCACTGTCAATAGAAGTGACTCATTCCACGCCAACGAAACCATTTCTGTTTTTGTGTGATTATACATGAATGAAACTATTATGCACATCAAGTTCCAATTCTCCTAAAATTTACACATTAGCTGTTTAATAGTGAGTTCATTCTTTCCTGATAAATGTCAGTATGTCATTTCACTGACTCGCAGTTGAAACTATGACAAAAGTTGTGAAGTAGCGTGGGATCATTAGAGTTGCTTTCAGTGCTAATGAAACTCTCTGATGTTACTCAGGCAGAAGTCATATTTCCAAGCGTGGAAATGCATTAAAGGTTTATTCAGATCACATTAAATGATGCCTACTCACATTATGACTGTTTTCATTCTAATAAAATAACTTTTATTCAGTGAAGATGACATCAATGCCAAGTTACCAAATAAAGCAGGCTGTTGATACTGAATAAGAATACAGATGTCTCTGAATTTAACCATCACTACAAACACTGACTCTAAATGCACAAGTCTAAAAAAATACACCACATAAACCCAGTCATTTTAGATAGCCTTTGGTGTTAATGTTTTTTTTCATACTGTGTTTTTATGTTATGGGTCCTTTCACACATAATGGAATACTCCAGTATGAAAGTCTCTGCCTTAACAATGCCCATTTTTTCTGAGCTCTTTTACCACTAAAGAAAAAAAAAAAGACATTGACCAACGATGTTATGGAAAATGAACATCATGTCACTGTAACAATGGTGGGTCAGCTGATTGAGCTTTCTGCTATCATATATTATTTAGTAAATAATGTATTACCTTACAGGAGGGAGCCGCTCTGTGTAGCATTTTACCTGGACAAAGAGGACTCAGAGTAACCTGTTAAACCCTGGACCATTTGTTTCTCGTCGGAATCATTTCAGTGTAACACAAAACAATGGATTAGCTGATAGTGCTGCAAAAATGAATCAGTTAAGTTGATCCACATTGATTCTATTCCTTGGGGTCAATTTGATCCCATTCCACTGCCTTCGTCTATGGGATGTGGATGTGGAAGGCAGTGGAAGGGTTTTTAAAAGAGTTGGCAACGAATTCGGCAGTCTATTCATTGGGTCTTTAGCACGTCAGTATTCAGGCATACCCACACGCCGTGTAGTATAACAGAGGAAAACACAGAGCAGCATGACTGAACTGAGGCGTCAGATACCGGGCCAGATTTTTAAAGCTAGGTTTACACTATGTTCACGGTGGCCACAGCAGCCCCGTTTGGCTGAAATGTAGTGTGCCGTTTACGTAACAAAACTTGAATGGAGAAAAAAAATGGCCAAAATCCCACAGTGCTCTACGTTTCAGGCAAATCGCACTGCAATGACCACAGGAACATAATGTAAACCTAGTTTAAGATAGCCTACGTGCCGTGATTATCTTAGCCCACTAGCTAGTTAGACACTATTGTCGTAATTATAACATTTTCATCCACCTCTGTTTATCAGGCCACCAGATTAACATTACTTATCATTGACAGGAACTAATACATACAATGCTAGCTTGATAGCCTATAATCAGAGTTGGTTGAAGACTATAGCATGCTAGTCTCTAGCCATAACAAGTCTAGGTTGCAGGCTAACTATACCCAAAACCACTGCAGGGATGTAATAATTAGTGACTTGTCTGAAGCTAATATTGCTTTGGGTTAAATACTGATCTTTGAGAATTTTGTCTTCTGTGTTTATCCGATGAATCGATTAATTTTTAAAATAATCTACAGGTTAATCAATTATTAAAGTTATCATTAGTTGCAGCCCTATTAGCCAATCACAGAAGTATCCTTCATATGAAGTCAATTTATGATCATAAAACAACAAGGGTAAGAAAATTTTGCCGTCATCACTTCCTAATGCAACCTTTAATTTTACTCTTCTTAAGCTCATTCAGTAAGTTTTCGTGGTAGAAAAATAATACTTGTACTGTTGGATCTGCTTATTGTTAGCTCTTAGCGTCACATTGGTTTGTTGTTTTATGAAACCATTCAGGACATTCTGGATACCGGTCTATTATTTGCCCATTTAAGTGTTTTTTTAGGTTGTCTGTGAATTGGTTTTGTTGAGCTTTTAGCTGACTTTCTTCTTGTTACGTGGACATAATAGCATGTGCATATTGCTACAAGCATCATGTAGCATTACCACGGCAACGCAGACAGAGCAGCCTCCAGTACCAGGGGCTTAAGAGGCTATGACACTAAGGTATACACATGTCAATGCTCAAGATGATGCTGAATTTAGCATCCTCTGTAGGATGAGCTGGTGTGAATCCATTCAGACGTTTTATTGAACAGATGTTGCAACTTTACATCTCCAGTGGTCTGATATGAAACATTCACAGGCGATTGTTTCAGGTTTTCATGCCATGTATTTGTCACATCCCCAATTTTCATATCACAGAAAAACTTTCAGTTAGGGACTCCACATACTGTTCATACAAGAGAGAGCTACCGACTTTATGACACCTAACTTTAAGTACCTCCACATTTTCAACACACTATAAATCTAGATACACAATGAAAGAATTGAGCTCTCCTTTGAGAATCTATGAGCCAACCTGGATTTGTCTGGAATTTAATTTAAAAGCGGGAGACAGTGGCAGTGAGATAATTTCACACTATGCTCCCCCCATTTGAGAATGAATCTCTGGGATTGTATAAAAGAGTGAATAAAATCACCTAATCTTTTAATAAACTCAGTAAGAGTTCGTGTCAAACAAATCTGAAGTGTAAAAATCGAGCTCAAATGTGTGCTTTTCAGAAAACGTGAATATTTGCACATGGTTGAGCTAGCTTTCAGGATGGGAGGTTGTTGTTGCTGCAGCAGCGGTGATGTTTAGTGATTCTGCATTTTTTAAGACAATCCCTCCGGAGTAATTTATGATAAAGACACAGCTCTAACAATGACAGATTCTCAGCCTGGTTACAAGGCAGGTTCGAGCCAGCGGTGACATCATGTCTCAAAGCACAGAAAAGTCTTACCATCAAAACGCCACTGGAGACGGACCTTAAAGATGTGGCCATTGGGCTCCTGAACACTGCTATTGTATAGTCCTGTTGACCCTGGCTTCTTATACAACCATACTGAACATACATAATGAATTAATTGACAACCACATCCTGAGAATTTCTTCACTCCCACTGACCCAGCCATTTAGCTGCAGCAGATTCTGTTCCCATTCTTCCCCCAATTACTGAAACCTACTCTTTATCACCACCAAAACTCTGCACCAATTAAACAGGGCTCTTATATAGGTCTTATTTCATTTCCTTACATTTAGGCCAGCTTGATTAACCAGTGGTGAGACCTGTGAGACACATTACGCTGTCTGACTTTATCTACCTATTTACCCGGGTATCTGTTCAGCACCGTATCAGATCTACCTGCGATGCTGTATGTGCATTAGTGTGTGTTTGCATGCACACTATAAACAGACGCTTCTGCACAAATGAACACCAAAACCATGAAAATCCCCAGGAGCTCACATTTCCTTGAAAGTTTTTTTTCCCCCTGCATCGAGCCATATAACTATGCACTTGCCTGTTCAGTGATAACAGAATTAAATGATAAAGGAATTAGTTCCAGAAGAACGAGAACGATGAAGATACAGAGCAGGCTGGGAGAGAAAGCACAGCTTTGAGAAAAGCTAGAGGTAGCAGCAAGTGTGAAATCTTAATCTCATCTCCTTCCCTTCGTATATACAGTCATGTGCTCACCCTCTGCACACAGTACTCCCCGTTTTCTTTATTCTTACCCACCCCCATCCTCAGCTAACAAGCTTTCTCATATCAGCACTGATTATATAAAACCGCCGCAGGGCTCGCTTTCTCTCCGTCCTGCTATTGCTTCAACCTGCAACGTTGTCATCCTATTTTTTGTCTTTTTCCTTCTTTACTTCGATGCCCACTTCACCAACTCACATTCTTCCAACTCCAACCTTTTCTCCCATGCACCTCCACCCTCTCATGCTGGCACACCCTTTTTTTTTCTCCTCCCTTAACACTCTGCGTTGTTGTGAGGTTTTCTAGAGTGTATTCAAAGGTAGACGCTGGACTTACAACTCGAAAACCATGTAGAGCATCCCATCTGAGCTGTAGGTCTCCAGTAGCTCCACGATGTGAGGGTGTTTCAGCATGTGACAGATACTGGCCTCCCGCTTCAGATCTGCAAATACACAGTATCAGAATCAGTATCACAAAACTTTATTAATCTCAGGGAAATTATTAGGTGGTACAGTCACTCCATTCAAGCATAATAAAAGTAGTGTGTAAGAAATTCTCAATACAAAAAAAAAAAAAAAAAAAAAAAAAAAAAATATATATATATATATATATATATATATATATATATATATATATATATATATATAAGAGCTGTCAAAATGAAGGTGTTAACGTGGCTTAATCCATCATCATGATTAATCTGATTAAAAATTTTAATACAATTAACCCATCTGAAGCACAGAATGACTAAACGTCTCTGCCAACGCATTTTGGGCAGTTTGTCCAAGTAGAGTTACTGTCACACATGCACAAATATGCAGTCGATCCAGTAGTGACAGGCAGCAGAACCAACCCATAAAGATGGAGGACAATAAAAAGCACGTTGGTCCTCTGGATGGGAAATATGAGGACAAAAAAAACCCAAGATGGAACGGTTGTTTCATTTCAAGTTGTTTTGTTGAAAATTGCTGAAGGTGTTTAATAAACATATTAAGAACATATATATTCCCTTCTTTCTTGAGTCTGTTTGCTCATGCAAAATGAAATGTCATTAATATAGATTAAAAATGAATGATATTTAATCATGATTAATTAAAATTAATCCACAGCAACCCTGTGATTAATCTGATTAAAAATTTTAATCGTTTGACAGCACTAATATTGATACCAAATATACATTAAAACACTGTATTAAGACACAAAATTAAAACTAATTTGTACAATATGTACTAGACTAGTGGTTCTCAAACTTTTTTCAATTGAGTAACCCCTTAAGTACATTTTTTGAGCTAAGTACCCCCAACTCTAGCTTCAGCATCCTTGATATAATGGTGAAACTTTTGAGGCTCTGCCTTGGCCTCCTTTGGTGTTTCATGCGTGTTGTTGCCATGTTGCTTTGATCACAAGTCCATAGTTTTACCTGACACTCGCTTGACAAGTGATGATGATTGAAATGTGGTGTAACTTCACACTGGGTCAAACTATTCTGACATCGGGGGTAAGGGGGCCTCAGAGTTTTTAAAAATATTGAAATTAAATAAGGTCAGGAGTGTTAATTTTATTACTAAATGTATTTATTGTGTTTTATTTTTCACGTACCCCCATTTGAGAAAGCCTGTACTAGACAATATTTTAACAATTTTATGATTACAGAAATATACATAAGTTAGTTAAACAGTCTTATGAGGTTATAAGATGGAGTTTAACAGTCATGGTTAGTATATGCAACAAGAAAAAAAAAATACATATAGTTAAAAATAATCCATGTTTATCTGCATTGAACTGAATGACAAGGCCAAAAATATCATCATAATACTTTTACTTATCAATAGCCACCATGAAAACTATATCAAACTGTTACATGTTTTTAATTTTTTTTATTGAAGATATCAAGGCTTGGAAGTATAATGAGAGAACTACAAGAGACTACACTACCCATGTATTCACTAACATTCACAATTTCTTGACACAAATATCTACAAATACATAAATCCTCATTATACATGCATAGGATCACAGTAAAGTTCATGCTAATCTTCAATTAGGACTTTGAGAGCTAAAAAGCACAATGTGGGAATCAAAAAAAGTTACAGTGAAGTTGTTGTATGATTGTTATCAAGAAAGACACTTTAAAAACACAGAATATGAAAGACACAGAACAACAGCACACACCCTAAAGGAATGAATGTGATTTATATTCACAAGACAAATACTAAAACAGGGTATGTGTAAGTTTGAAGAAGCCTTTTGATCAAATTTAGGACCTTACATAACAGTACAACAGTTCTTATAGTTATTGCTTTGAACCATCTTAACCATGTTTCAATCCAGTTAACGTTACATTTCCGTTTAACTGTGACTAATGTTTCTGCTAGTGGTGTTTAAGTTTCTAAAGCTAAAGGTTGTAAACCTTAACGATTGTTGGTGTCTACTCAGTTCCACCTCTGTTATGATAAAAACTTACCACAAATTTGACAAATTCTTTATAAGGATTTCCAAAGCAAATACAGCGATGTCATTTATTGTGTCTGTGGAATTTGTAAGACCAATATGTCCCAGATTTAGGGATTCATGGTCAGTTTTAGGGACAATAAAGGCCTTAATTTAGGAAAATCACAATTAAGACCTTTAAGGATTCCTCAGCACCCTGTAAAATAATTCATACAAATCTTACAAGATGAATAATACTAAGTGAATAAGTAAGTATCTAAAGTCTAAAGGCTTGTTTTGATATGACATACTGGTCATATCGAACAGCCTTATGCTGGTCCCACTAATCCCAAAGTGAAGTCAACCATTACTGTGTATTTGGGGGTACAACCACAGTGCTATCAAATGTTCTGAGTCATAAAAATCTGATCTGCTTTGGCACAGTCATGTCACAGGACAGTCCATTTACTGCCCTGATGTTCAACATAATGAAACAAATCTGGCAACACCTTCCTAATTTAAAAGACATCCACTCTAGTACCTCTGCCATCTCATCTCTGAAACGCTTACATGAATCTTTCTGCACCAGTCTAAGTACTTGACCCCTGCGGCTTCACATCTTGCCATTTCAGATGATCCTGCCTGCCTTAGGGGTTTTCTACAGCTTAGCTCTTACTGTTAGCAGAAACTGATAAGCAAAAAGCATAGTCTTGGATATGAGCCGCGCTCCAGAAAAGCCGTGATGATGACTCATCTGCAGGAGTGTCTCATATGCAAATTGAGAACAAGTCTTCACTGTTCTTCAGTGATGTTTGTTTGTATCCCTCCCATTCTTGTCGATCTGCATCTGGTGCCTGCCAATAAGCATCTACCACTTAAACTGGTTCCTAATGAACAGGAGGGTTAATGGAGGGGTTTACTGAAGCTGAAAAGAACAAGGCGTGCTGGGTGTTCAGAGAAATCACTAGGGGAGAGCTGACAGACAGCATGTCAAACCAGGAAAAAAACTGTACAAAGCCTTCAACAAATGGCACTAAAAGAAAAGTACATCTTCCATTTTAATATTAAAAGTAAAAGGTGACTTGCAATGATTTGAGTGCTGGAGTGCTGATAGGGATGATAGGAACGGAGGGAAAAAGAAACACTTTTCTTTCTTCCATCCAGTCTCTCTTTATTGTGATATATGAATTCATATTTAATGCAAATCCATTGTATTCCTTTGCCTTTTTTGAGCTGAGGGTCTTAGGGGACTAAGGAAAGAACAGACGTCGACTCATCCTAAACCATGCAACATAAAAAGACATCAAACCCTGCAGAAAATACTAAAGAGCATTAACTTCAGATGTCCTCAACTCCAGCTGAAATCGCCACACAGCTCAAATAAACATGTGCAGTATAAATGACAAGAGGCACTCCCCTGGAGCCGATAAACGCATGAACGTGAACACTGAAGGGAAAAAAAGGCGAGACTTAATAGATGTTTCCGCAACAATATCAGAGGAGCGTGCAATCACAGCCACGCACACACATATCCATGTGAACTATAATGATAAGTTACTGTATTGTTCTGCTTTGTCTGCAGTGACATTTAATTAAGCTCCAAGTCGAAGCCATGGGCCACTTGTGGTGCTGAGAGCCTCGGTGCTAACATTAAGCTAATCCTCAGAGGACAGGCATGAGGCGTGGGCTAGCTTTAACATGATGCTAATGCTGCTAAAGCCCGGATAAGTGGCTACCTTAAGGGCATTGCAGTGTGCAATATTTAATGTCATCTGGTGAGCTTGCAGCTCGTGTCAGTCACTATAACTTCTGCTGCAGATTATGAAAGATACTTCAAAGGATGAGAAGCAAATTAGCAAATCTGCACAGCTCAGAAAAACACTGAGGGGAAGAATTTTCTGTGCTTTTTAGTATAACTTCAGCTCTGAACCCTCCATCCACTGCATAATTTCAAGATAGGTTTAAAACAGGACAAGGGCTGTGGATGGTTTATATATATATACAGATAAACCGTGTGTGTGTGTGTGTGTGTGTGTGTGCGCGCGCGCGTCTGGAGTTGTTCATGACATGACATGAAAAAGAGAGAATCACAAGGCACGTATGCCACAGAGGGCTCTTTTGAAGTGGAAGGTTTTCTTCATTTAGAATCCCCCGAAGTGGATGTTAGTGAGAGGGAGGATCAATGCAAGTGCAAGTAAGGATGGGGGAAATCCCTGAGCGGTGATGTTAGATAGATCTCTAAGGTTAGAAGGGATGTACCGATCCTGAACTGATATCGGATATTGGTCAGATGCTGAATCCTCATGGATCGAGTATCAGTGACAGTGGCTCGGATCCAGAGGCTGATCTATGTCGCACAAATCTATGTGCATACTATATTATCAATTTAAAGAATTATCAAGCAAGCAGACAGAAAACAATAACATCAGAACTTAATCATTAAAACATGTGACTTAATTTCACATGATTTTATGTATTTATTTGTTACATGTAGTTTTAGAGTTGAACTTGATGTTGCTTTACATTTAAAATACAGAAGGATCCCTGTCCATACAGTGAAAAACACTGCTTGTACTCAAAAGTTAAACTGGTTTTGGATTGATATTCCCATATACGGCTCAGTGTTGTTGACAGACTCCCCCTGGGCTGAGGCAGGTGGGACACTCACCTCTTAAAAGAGGGTGTCAGCATTCATTATATATATATATATATATATATATATATATATATATATATACACATATGTAAAGTTCATTATGTAAAAATATCTCTAAGTCTAGGCCCTTCCTCAAAGTTGAGGATGATTTGAAGTGTTAAAATCCTGAAAATTATAGAACGTTTGATAGTTTTGAGCAAAGGCGACGTGGTTTAAGAGATTTATGTAGGAAAAAATATGACGGTGCAGAAAGTGTCAGTAGTGTATAATAGATCTGTAGAAGTGTAGAAGTGTAACTGATATTAGTTTAAAACAGTAGATGGTATACTGAACCATTTTCAACCCCTGAAATTCAGTAAAAGTATTAACACCAGTATTGCCAGACTGTATCACAGAACAGTCCTAACATTTAGTTTACAGCTCATGAAACTAGACTGGAAACAAATGTAATGCAACACTGTTTTCTGCCACAATATCTCTGTTACAGAAACAGGGGACTGAATAAGCGGTCTGGTTGTTCATCATTATATAAAGATATAAATTCTAAACATGCAGTAGCGAAATCTTTAATTTGATCTGTTTGTGGACAGTAAAACCTAACAGGATGCTACTGAAACTGTGGTGTGTAGATGAAATCAGAAAAATATTCATTCTCATTCTGAACGTAGACATACAGTTTTCAGTTTTAATATTTTTTTTTATCCTTATGAAGCCCAAGAAGTCACATAACCCATCTTTGTTGAAATGGGAGGGTCATCTTCAGCCCAGGAGATGTTGTAATTTCTATTAATTCTTTTAGCTTTTAAAAACAGACAAAAAAGAAGCATTTCCTGTCGTGTCACGTCCAACTTTGCACTTACTTGATACATCTTGAAAATGTCAAGCCAATTAACTTATAAAAGAATCCAGTATTTTTGCATATGACTAATTTTGCTATTGTGCATGTACTACATTGGTACTGGGTAAACACATGATAAACCAACAGCAAAAGAATCCAGGCATGTATTCATGTTGATGATACATTGGTGAATACGGTGCCAAAAGTATCCCCTTCCAAGTGTTTATTTATACCATCGTGCTTTATGGGGAATGTCCTCTACAGCTGTGAGTGTCTTAATGTGGAGTGACAACTGCTTCTAGTCCTACAGATGTTTTTTTTTAAAGGTGTTAACACAAAACGGAAAAAGAAGAAGACAGAAATTGAGTGTGTAAAATTGGAAGAATTCAAGAGACAGAGGAAGAGACGGAGTGAAAGATAAGCGAGCTGCAGAGGGGGTGGGGGGTGAAAACAGATGTGATCTCTGCAGTGATCCCTGTAACTCCTGCTGGGAGTCGAAGTCTGCGGTGGAAGGAGGTCTTGCTACCACAGCTACACCGCAGAGAACTGTGTGCTTGTGTTATGTGTGAGATCTGAAAGAGGGTTCGCAGACAGTCAGCACAAGATGTCACAACAATCTACTAGTAAGAGTCACAAAACCACAAAAGCAATCAGCGCTATAGCTTTTATAAGCCTTGAGGTAGACAGGCGTGAAAAACGAAAGAGGTAAAGACGAAACAGCGAAGAAAATGAGCGAGTTAGGGAATCAGGGAGGGATGCGAGTAGGCGATGGCACATGATGAATTTTGCTCATTCTCTGGTTAGCTTTTCTGTTTCATCCCCTCAGCGGCTTGACCTATTCATCAGACAGACCTCCGGACAGGCCAAAGAGAAACAAGCGGATGTGTGTCTGTGTGCGTTTGTGTGTGTCTGTGTGTATTTGTGTGTGCCAGGCCCCTGCTGGTCAGTTGATTGCCGAGACGTGAACCATTTGACCCATTTCCCCCACTCCGATCCGCGTTATGTGTGCACTGGTTTTATTGCTATGGTGCCGCGTTATAGCTACCCACTCAAGTGGAGCTATTCTGTTTTCTACAGGCGAAGAAAAAGGGGGAAAATAAAAACAAATTAATAATGAGAACAGCCGGCTGGTGTCTGGAGAGAGTGTGCTGCTTGATGGATTTCTGAGTGCTACAGAGGAGTGACTGCGATAGGATAGAAGTGACTAGGGAGTTTAATGACCATGCAAACACACACACACACAGGCACAGATGAATTAGTGTATGCATGTTAACATACACACTGGCACTTGGAGTCGATGTTACTGTTAGGCTACAAGGTTTGCTATAGTCCTTCAGGGCAGCTTTTAAAGCTATACCGTATGATGTGGCATTTTAACACTTTTCTTTTGTCATCTTAAAATGCTCCTAATAAGCGCATGTCAAACTAACATGTAAAAGAAATCCACCAGGCACTGAAATTCACAAATGTTTAATTCTCATATATTTCTGATAAAAGTCTGACCAATCATTTTATTCGGTCTGAATGAAATAATTGGCCGAACCTGGCTGAGCCTCCTGTCAATCATCCATTATCGCCATCCCCGCATCCGATATGGGTTCCTCTGAATCTGACACTTCACTGGTGCTGCTCCTCTTGTCACTGACCACAGTCTACTGTCTAGGATGTGTTTGGATAAAACTGAAATGCACATGTGGAAGGGAAAAAACGGATTTATTAACAGAAACAACAACCAAGGGGAACAAACAGGAGTCTGATGAATGAAGGATGGAGATAAAAGTCTGGAAGTCAGCTGTACTGGACTAAACAGACAGGTCTGCAGGAAGTTCAGCTTTTATGACGGTGGGACTCATACAGGTACATGTACATGGTGTCACACATGTAGGATTATGCAGGATGATAATTGTATGGACTATGAAACCTCAAATGCCCACGGAAAATTCGCGGAGGCCACGCGTTCACAGTGCGCGCGCCCGTTGCCTGGACACCTCATCTCTGTGGTGCAGTGAAGACACTGACCCAGCACTGCACAGACCAGACCCTTAAATACAGGTTCTACTGATGGAACAGGGGCCGCGGGCCCGCGGCAGGTGGATGATGTATCTGATTACTGAGGGAGGGGTCCGTGGACACACCGAAGCGGACCAGGCCTACGCTTCTGCTTCGTCCAAGCGCATCAGGTGAGAGGAGGAGAGTCTCAGAACTCAAGCAGGGGAAAATGGGCGGGGCTTTGGAGGGAGGCGGGTTGTTCATGTTCAAACTTTTACTGAGTGCTGTGAGAAATGCCACATCGGTAGGTATAGCTTTAAGGAGTAGTCTTTATTAGAGCAGAGGTGAAGAAGAAGTCAGTTTCTAAGATAATAGGCTAACCTTTTATGGGGATTCCTGTTTCCCAAGGATGTTTCTATAGATAAAGCATCATAATACCATGACTTAGTTGATGCTTTTTGTCCTTGAAAGATTGAATGCCTTCAAACACTCAAAATGTGCTGCTCTTAAGATACTGAAAGAATGAATGAATGAAACTACAATTCTCAGAACCATTGATAAAAACTATTATGACGCACTAGATCCTGTACAACAAGTGCATGTATAAAAAAAAAAAAAAAATTCTTCTGATTAACCCTTCAAAGACGCCTAGGTGTCTTCAGGTTTTCTTTGCAATCATTAGTCACTTTTCCATTGGACAGTTGTAGAAAACTTTACTGATATTTACTAAATGTCGAAAAAACAGAAGTGCGTAATGTCAGTTTTTCCATTAAATCACAAACGCGATGATTTGCTTATTTATTATCATGAGATGACACATGAAGTAATTCCATAAACATAATAAAAATAATATAATAATAGCTTTATTTATATAGCAGCTTTAAAAACGAAGTTTACAAAGTGCTCTAACAGACAAAGCAGAAGGGCACAACAGCAGGACACAAGATGCAAGTAAAGACCCTAAAACAGAAGCAACACAATAAAAGAGATATGTACAGCAAATGCAAGCACGGTGACAAACATAAATATCATGTTGATTTACAGATATATTCATTATTATTACATATTACCCCTCTATCCTGCACTAAATTAAAAAATTATTTGATTACCTCCGCCAGGAGGTATTGTGATCACTTTGCTTTGTGTGTTTGTGTGCATGCGTGTTTGTTTGTTTGTTAGCACGATGACTCAAAAAGTTATGGACGGACTTTCACGAAATTTTCAGGAAATGTTGATACTGGCAAAAGGAAGAAATGATAAAATTTTGGTGGTGATCGGGGAGGGGGGGATCTGTCTTGGTGGAGGTCTGCGCTCTCCGAGTGCTTTTCTTGTTTCCTGGTGTGTCCACACATACTGCTCCGTGTTTCTTTTAAAACTTTTCTTCTTTACTTGTTGTAACATTCGTCAACATCCCACTTTTTTTTTTTATTTACGTTACTCTAGTTGCAGAAAAAGGTCTTTCAACCATTGCAGTTTTGTGATATACCATTTGCACTACGTCTGAAAAACCACCTCTTGCCAGCGCAAAAACTTTTAATTGAAAAACGAGTGTTTTGGTAAAATTGTCATTTTTTCCATTAGGTAAATTTTTATGCACAAGTTATAATTGCACAATTTGAAGGTCAATGGAAAAGCATCAGAAAATGTCTTTTTTGCCAATTCTTGCAATTCAATGCTTAAAACAGTGCGTTTTAGCAAAAAAAGAAAAGAACAGACTTTAAGTTTTTAGCATATTTATTATCAGAAAGAACTGTAAATGTCTATAACAAAACTTTTTGAGATAGCAGAAATAAACTTTCAACTATTTTCCATCTAATCAGACATGCTCTCTGGTCTTGAACATTCAGTATCCATATTATGGCTTAATTTTTTGTTATTTCCAGGTGTTATTTACCCTGTGTGGAAGTTTCTACATCACATTTTTACTGTAAATTGTTATATAATGTCGAAAAGCTCAGGATCTCAGCTTCCCACCCAAGGAGTACATGCAGAAGTCTCATGCCCTTTTATTCCACTTAAATTACAATATGTCGAAAGGTATTTATGGAGGCTTTGCTGTCAAGTGTTACAGAAACAGAGATAATTCAGATCCCCGTCACATGGAGCTTTTCCTTCCACAGTGAGTGGAGCATCACTTAATCCACATGCTATCAGTATTAACTCAGAGGCTTCAGTCAAGAAACACACATTCACTGTGTCACAGCTTTTACATATCCGACATACTGTAAAAGGTAAATAACATCACAGCAAACATGGTAAATGGTACAAATGACAGAGCAGAACATAACTTTAAATGGTAAAATGTGTGTACCAGTTTAGCTAATGTCTATTACATACAGTATCACACCCACTTTTGGTAATATACAGTCATGGAAAAAATTATTAGACCATTAAAAACAATGGTTATGCAATCAAGTACTAACTCCTGTGTGTATCATGTGACTAAAACAGACAGAAAAGAAAACATGGAATGCCTAAAAGCACTGTTTTTGTCAGTACAATGCCATAGGTATTGATGTACGAACTTAAGTGATTTTGGTTATTATCAAGAAAACATGGAAAATGGATAGATATCAGCTCTGAAATTAAACTCTTATGAGCTATTTTTGTTGTTATCATTATATTTGTCCAAACAAATGTACCTTTAGTTGTACCAGGCATTAAAATGAACAAGAAACTGAAGAAAACAAGGTTGGTCTAATATTTTTTTCTGACTGTATTGCAGTTATACATTTACACTTCAGATAATTATGTGTAAATTTTTGCTCTGTGGATTGTTGTTTCAGCCAAGCAGCTTTATAAAACCAGACCAAACACCACATATCTGCAGCCACTGGCAGGAGAATGTGATCTAAATGTGTTTTAAGTCGGTTTTTCTGACTTGGATAAATCTGTGTAGGTTCATTTGAGCTATCTGAACAGATTAAGCGCTGACTGAGTAAAGAATCACTATAAACTGCTCTCTTTTACAAAATCCTGAATTTCTGAACTTGTGCTGTTTTCTGTTGCTGTGCCGTATCAGGTGAAACATACTGTCCATGCAAAGATATATGAATACTTGGAGGAAAGGGTGACATACTGTTGGGCCATTCATTATTTTCTCCCAATACATGCTTGATATATAGACTGTAGTAAACCTGTCTCCAAGCGCACCGGTCACATTCTCTTTTTCTAACAAAGATCTGCCTGTCTTTAAATCGGTTTCAGCCGTCTCAGTTCACCTTCTGTCTTCTAACACCCACCCCACCTTTTCAAATATCTTTAATTCAATCTCCCCACCTCTCTTGTTCTACCCATCCCTCCCCTCCACTGCAGCTTCTGCCAGTGGGAGATATGTGATAAGACCTGAGGCCGACTCGTCTAGACGACACTCAGCCGCCTTTCTCTACATTAGTAACACACGCCACAAGTATGAGAGAAATCTGCACAGTTGTCAATAACAATATAAAGTATCAAAAAAGGGTGTAAGGCCCGGATTTACTAAAGGTTTGTGCGTATAAAAATGTACCGACTGATTTACTAACTGCGCACTAAGGGTTGTGTCTTTCAAAATAGTGCGTCTGCATCCAGTTAGTATTTTTGCCACAATGAATATGTAATATGGGGCATTTACACACAGTTGTGCGTGTGCTGGGAGGAGAAAATGTAAATATATTAGCCCTTTCATGCATGAATTACGAAAAAAAGTATCTAGATTTTTGTTTAGATTGATTTTATTACTCAAAATTAGGCTAAAGTTGAAATGCATTTGGAATTTTTTATTTACATTTTTTAAAATATGGTTTAATTAAGAAGATATAGAGTTTCTGCTTTTTTTTTTTCCTTTTTTTTAATTAAATAATTGCCTATATTGGAAACATCATGATGCAACAGTTTTTTCAGATGCATTTTTTAGACTTTTTATGGAATGTCCTTTGCGGTGGACTTATTTATTTATTAATTTTTGTGGGGGGGGGTTGTATAAAGCTGTTACACTCTTGTCCATAAACGTGGACAGTAAACTCATGGCTGGGTCTTAGGAGGTTAACTTTGAGAGATCACAGATCAGTCCACATTCTAAAACTAAGATGATCCTTCTTTCATTGTATTGCTTCAGGTCTACATAGACTGCCCCCATGTGGTTTGGAGAATATTGCCTTTAGAACCTTTTGGAAAGTGAGCTGAAACTACGTGTTGAAAAATGTGGACGTCATGCGTGAAAGGGTTAATTTAGCAGTGATTTATCAAACTTAAAATCAATTTTGCACATTGAAACTGCCTCGATATTAAACCCGTCTCAAAGGGAGGTGCAGGCGGTTTGTATGAGTACTTGCGCACACATGGCTGCGGTTATTGTCACAAGTAGGAGACATCGAAACGATGAAACAAGACGCAGAGAAGGCATTTTTCACCCTTGTGTGAACATTTTTGGAATGAATGAGGAAACACTCATTAAAACATCTCGCCTATCCAGCCTTGTCATTTTGGAGCTGTCGGAGGAAGTCAGAGCAGATTTGGAGCCAGACATGAGAAGGAGTCATGCAATACCTGCAGTGACAAAACTCCTGGAAAGTTTACATTTTTTTGCATCTGGGTCATTTCAGTGTACGGCACCTATTACAGCTGGGCTCTCCCTATCCTGTTTTTCAGATGTGCTGCCTGAAGTCCTAAATGCCATGTCGTGCCAGATGGCCAGGTTTATTAGGTTTCCACACTCTGGACTCCTTGAATGAGACCAAACAAGGCTTCTTTGCTGTAACTCCATTAAGTGTTTATTTGCTTCCTCTACCAACACCTCTAATTCTATAGGGCCGAATGTAGCATTGCGCTTTCATCTCTCCAAACTCACCACGCTGCAAACCAACAAAAAGCACAAAAAACCCTCATTTAAATAGTCATGTCTCCAACATGTTTGCACCTGTTGCCATTTACGCAATCACTCTCAGCAAATCACCCACAAACAACCCCACATACAAAATTCTAGACTGCACACGCAAACTAGTACATGCAAATTGGGATCTTAGTAAATCCAGCCCTAAGAGTATCTAAAAATTGATTTGGAGAATAATTACACTGCTAATGAGCGAAACTTCAGCAAAATCCATGTTATGTGCATTGGCTTCCACAGTTTTTAGTTGTGCTATTGTTCATGTATTTTGCACACACACACACACACACACACAAAAAAAAATCCCATTTTCACAAAAACACTTCCCTGAGGTCATTTTTGCATTTTATAGCATAGAGTTAATGCACTTAATGGTACATGGACATGGTTTTTTGTTTTGTTTTCAGTAAATTCTAGCATTGCGAACCTTTTACTCACGTAACTGATCAAAACTTGCTTCATATTCACTTTACGTTTCATGTAAACAAAAGTGCTGATCCAGTGCTGTAGGCATGGTTTAACACATCTTCAGTGGAATTTGCAAAAGACAAACAGTGCAGGGAAATTTCTCAGTGCAGTTTTAAGAGAAACAGTAAATCTGAGATGAGACACAAAAATATTTGACTCCTCTGTTGTAATCTCTGAGTATAATGATTAAAAAGCTACTAAAAGTAATGTTCTTTAGTAATGATTATGAGCACCTAAAAAGATAAGAGGAAAAAACACACCGTGGAACATGAATTATACTGACATCAATGCACTGTGATCTCTTACCCTCTGTGCTGAGTCCAGGACTGGAGGTGAACTGGGCCACATCCACAATTTTGACAGCAAACTGCTGTCCTGTCTCTCGGTTGATGCATCTCCTCACCACGCTGAAGGGGCCCCTAAACAACAAAGAAACACCAACAAAAAAGAACAGTCATTTAATTTGCGCTGCACCAGTGTATATCCATTCGAAACTAGAGGCTAAAATCAATACTAAATCATTCAGTTCTATTTTTTTTTCTCCAAATATGCCACAGCTTATCATAGGAACTGATGTTCAAAAGACAAAAAGTCAATGCACTACATTTCCTCTCTGCATTTTATTACTTAAAGCTTAAAAGTTAAGTTAAAATTCTAACCCCAGAGGCATAAACAAAGAGCAGAGAGTACACAGCAGCAGAGCGTGGGTTATGTCTGCTCCCGACGGACACCAGTTTTGTGTAGCAGCATATCGGTTCACACAGAGACGCCCGGGCTGCTCTTTTCGTTCTCATCGCTGAGGCTGAAGAGTTCACACACTGAATTACACCTCCCGTGGAGCGAGTGTATCATCCCATTCAGTCAATGGGATAAACAGAGGTCTGCTGCTGAAAGGCTGCAGGTCAGAACCAACAAGCCAGCAGAGGTCAGGGTTACAACAATAGGGCGGGAGGATACTTCCTAAATAAAGCTCCAAGCTAAACTGCACAGTAGTTGGATAATGAGCATGAACTGACTTGTAACACACAGTGGATTAATCTGTGTTAGGTGTATGTGTTGGATAGGTGAGGATGAACCAAGGGCAGAAGCACCAACATAAATAAATTAATCACAACATGCATACTGGATCATAATTTTAAATAAATATTGCTTATTTTTAGAGCCTGTCCCAGGATCCCAGCATGCAGAGGGTGAAAGGATAGGAGGCTCCCTGGATAGGAGGCTGGATGGGGGGGTGCAACAAAGTTAGCACTGACCTACTGAATCACAGAAATACAAACTGCTTTACTTTTTGCCTTTTATGCTTTGGTAAATAAATATTACTGTAGGAGGACAGATTTGACAGAAATGCCCTGAATATATAAAGCTTATTTATGGAAAATACAAAAAAACCTGACAATGATATGAAAGGTAAGGTTATGCTTCTCAAGATGATGCAGGTACAATGAGATGAAGCTGGATGTGGGTTTTCAGATGTTGTCTATAAGATAACTACAGATGAATATCAGCTGAAAATAATTAGCTCAAATAAGTGTAATAAGATGAAAATTATGAGAATTGTGGCCTTGAAAGTCTTAGGGCAGCCCTTAAACCTACCAAAAAAAAAAAAAAAAATCACTCAAATCCAATGGATTAAGAGTAAAAAAAAATAACCTTCTGATGTCTTCACAACTAACTTATGAGTAACGGAAAATTGAATCTTGACAAAAATAGCAATTTGAAAAAAAATTATCATGATATGATTTTTTTCCGTATCACCCAGCCCTATTTATTACTTACATTATTATTATTATTACTTACATTACATTATCTGATCAAGCATATAGAAATTTTTGACCTGCTTCACACTGTCTACACATATCTTTGATAAATATGACACCAAAGGTTGACATGAGTCAAGTTTTATTTATACAGCCCAATATCACATCACAAAGTTGTTTCAAGTGGATTCACATTCTGTTCTATATATGACATGTTCCGTCCTACAGCCTTCTATTTTTTTTTTTTACCTTGCATATAATGCTGCTATCTGCTATAATTTCATTAAGTGTGTAAATGTTCAGAGGTGCTTGAAAGTTTGACACCTCTACAGAGTCCGACCTAAAGCATAAAAACCACACACTCTTAAATGTTTAACATTAATCTGACCATTTTGGGGCTTGAAATTTTGATGATGTTTTATGTCAATGCCAGAAAAGCAAAAATATTCGTTATTAATTCATTCATTTTCTGAACTGCTTAATCGTCAGGAGCATTGTGGAGGTGCTGATGCCTACACCAGCTACTAATGGGTAAACATGGGGTACACCCTAGACATGTCACCAGTTCATCTCAGAGCCTAAAACCTTACAAAGGGTTAAAAAAAACAAGAAAATCAATTACAGCTAAGAAACAGTGTGCTGCTAGATCGTATGCTTCTGTGGATTTTCACATCTGTCTGTGTCCTGTGGGTGAACTGAAACACACTCCACTTGCTGGGTTCACCAGCTGAGCAGCTTTTAACTTGCTCAGAGACACGGCAACCATCCAATAAACATAAACGCGCCGCAAACTCCGACACTACCTGCAGCCTTCTGTGAATTACCCATCCCACAGCAAATTAGACTCAGCTCAACCATCGTGATAATGTGAGCGCATCCACTTCACAGCTAAACAAAACACCACCCCTGGCTAAGGCAGACAGTGCAATACTGACTGGGGATGAACACAAACAGCATCGCTCAACTGTGCATGTGTGTGTCGATGTGTGTGTGTGTGTGTGTGTATACGCCCGAGTGGGTGAGGAGTGTGAGGCATCCTCGGTGCACAAACACAGACTGGTTGAACAGATGGTGATCAAGCAAAAGCTGCTTAGCGTCAGAAGGGTGAGGTGGGACGGCACCATGCCCAAACATGCAGCAGACACACACACACACACACACACACTTCTACTCACATGTAAAGGTATAAACATAGATCGAACACTCTGAATACGCTGAGCCATGTGCGGAGCCGGCAGTAGCTCTCCAGCACAAACAGAGGCTAGTGGGTCACGGATTTACACAACAGAAGCATTCCTGGGTTTCCCTATTGTAGAAACTGCCTCTAAGCACAACTACACATCACACACAGACAGAAAACAGTAAATTCTGAGTATAATGTGGGCATTTTCTTGGTTACTGATGTCTGTAAAAGAAGGAGGGAGTGTGAAAAATAGATAATGCGTCAGAATTTCTGCAAAGTCCTTTATATTGTCTACTCCACTGGGAAATCTAACGTTCCGACTCAAAGAAAACTCCAGCTCGCAAACAATGAATTTGTCATTGTGACAAAGTCTGCACTTACAGCCAGACAAAAATCTGAAATTACACTCCAAACTCCAGGAGGAATGTGTTTCAGTTTTGCTGGAGCAGGTACACGGGGTCAAAGAGCCCTCATTAGTAATGCAGTGGAGCCCTCCTCTTCACCGTTATCTCACTCTTTGCTACAGTCCAGTCACTTCACCTCTGTGGCCTCTTCGCAGTTCAGCAAATGTCAGGCTTTGCTCAAGTCTGCGCTCTATACAACAATGAACACGAGGCCCTCGGGGCGCTGGGACAAACACAGGGAAGGCAGACATCATTTTCACCCAGTGAGCGCAAAACGGCAACTGGTGTATGTTCGGAAAGCCCAAAATGTGAATCAAACAGATGACACTGCATTGTGATTTGTCCTGTCCACAATGTTTAAGGGATTAAAAAAAAAGGATAGTATGAGTAAAAACAGCAGATTTTCCTACAGCCTGAATGTAACCTTACATACTAGTTATTTATTTAAACTAAAAAACTGAACACTGTTTTGATGGTAAGTGCTACAGCTTATTGAAATTCTTTTTAACGAAACCTGGACCATCATCAGGAAATTGTGTTTTGTTTTTCTGTTGGCTGAAACATAATTTGCTGTTGCGAAACACTGATATCAGCCAACATCGGCCTTGTTGACTGCCATCAGCTTTCGGCAAATAACATGACAGTAACAGATGGTAGTGGCTGATGTTTATCTGTTGAGTCATATTCATGGTTGTTTCATAAATTTGTATGATTTCGTTTTTGCTCATACATTATGCTGAAGGGCTTCAAGACTTCAAAACTCTTAAATTATGTTCATATATTGAAGATTAGTTTGGTTTACTGCCAGAGAAGCAGGAATTAGACACAAAAACACCCCCTCATATCCATCACACTCAGAAACTCAACTCTGCTGTGAATAAACTAATACAAATATGTATATTTCTAATCAGTTCCTTGATCTTTATATCCTCCTGGGACTGGATTCTTCTATTCAGTCTATTAATTCCATCAACGGATTTGTTACTTGGAGTGGAGTTCATATTATCATTGTTATTATCGCTAGTACTGATATTAGATGGAGTATGAACAGACTGTGGACAAAGTATCTGGCAGATCATGATGGTTGTGTTGATTTATTATGGCACAGACTTTTTTTTTTCTTTTTTTTTTTTCAGAGCAAGAGCTGTCTTTCTTTCTGAGGTAATGAATGTTAATACATGTTATATCCCACAATAGAGCTGGTACTGGCCCATTCCTGTTGTTCCACATAAGACGTCATTTTAGGGAAAAAACATATTACAGTACTTAGCATGAGACATGTACATTTTTCATAAAATTTGAATAATGCCATCATTCATAGCCATGATGTTTTGATTTATAAGATAATTTTTACAAGTCTACAAAGTCATAGTTTGGTGCAAAACACAAATGTAAGACTATGTGCCCCAAAGACACATAAGTAATGTCATCATAACTGTCTCCACAGTCTGTTCAGAGTCACTGGAGACGTCTCTGCTGCTCCAGTATGACCAGATGTGTAGTGACTTTCACCTCATGTAATGAATGAGGTGAAATATGCTGAGATAATGGTTGTTTTGGTGTCACTGCTGTATATTGTATGAGTTGAGAGATGCAGTCCATTAAGCAGTTTCACACAAAACTGGATGTCACTGTCCTACCTACAAGTTCCTTTACATGTAAAATTCTATTTTAAATAGACAAACACAACATGTGTAGCTGATGATGTGTTGTATTTTGAATGAGTTGTACTTTTATTGAGTCTTATTTGTATGTTTTTTTTCTTGTGTGCCAAGTGACAATGTAAGCAAATTAGTATTTTTGCTATAATCCAGCATGATTCAATACAGATGTTCGTTAACGTGCACTGTCCCTAACAAATAAACGAATAAATTAATGAAATTTAGATGGTATCGAAAAATGATTTATTTCTAACTATTAACCATAGTTTTTATTTTTTCAGAAAAAGGGAAAATGGTGGACGTTTATCTCTCTATGGTCAGAAATATAGAAGATGTGGACTGGATATGATACGGTTTTATCTTGTGTGAAATTGCTTTGATTTTGACAGACACGCTGGCAAGAGAAACATAATAAAATAAATAAAATATATGTATCTGTGGTGGTTGTTCAGAAACGACACCGTCTGGAGTAGATGAGCATCTTCTTTAGATTCAGCCCAGTTAAGTTTAAAGAAAAAAACATTAAGAAGCACAATCCCTCACATGCATCAGTTGTACAATACTACAAAATATGGAGGATTAACTCCATGAAATTAGCCAAGACGGATGGCAGATGGAGGGAGAGCCTGATGGAGGAGCGAGCAGCTTTGAACCACAGACAACTCAAGTGGCGGAACTGGGCAACGAGCAGCCATTCTGGTGTTGAATGGGGCCTCAGCTGCACGAAGCATCAGCTATTATAGCGCTGAATGGAAGTCAGCTGCACATGGGCTGGTCTGATCATTCCTATACTTTAGACATCCTCAAAAAAAAAAAAACAGGAAGAGAAAGACAAAAAGGAAGCAGGCAGTGGGGAGACAGAAAGAAGAAATGAAGTATGGACAGGAAGAGAAAGGCATGGCTGTGAGGAAACGGTAAACCCCAGTTTGGGGTGTAGCACTTCAGGGGTTTCAGTGCACACTAGATTTATCACAGCACCAAATCCACAACTTACATTAGAGCTGTCAAAAGTTAGACCATTGTTGATGGCTCTAGGACCGTTCAATTGTGACACAGTGTCTTCTTTAGTAACAGTTCAGACTGGAAGGCTTCTGAATGCACACAAGTTTAATATTTGATCATATATGTATCTTATGTCAATGTCAAGCATGCAGCGGATGTGTTATTGTGTAATATAAGCTGTCACCATGATGTATTTTATAGATGAGGCTATATAATGTTATACTGGGGCCAAAACATCATGACAACCTTCTGAAAGAGAATCATGAACTGTTATAAAATGTCAATATCTATCTATCTATCTATCTATCTATCTATTGTGTAAATATATATATAAATACATAGGTGGACTAGACAGATGGATAGATTAAATATTTCAGGGGCGTAAAAGTACAGAAAAATTTTGGTTCGGTACAGTGAAGGAGACCAGTGAAGGGGGGGTATGGGGGGTACACTCCGTAACTACCTGTGGGACATAGGACATTTCTACAAAATATTGTTCAGTCATTTGTGCATTAACAGGCACCCCACATGTTATGTATTTTTGTATGTTCAACGTTCGTTTATGACAAACACTGTAATTTACTGAGTGTTTTTGAACGCCTCACAGTATTCCCTGAGGTGCTGTGAACGTGACCCCACAGTAACACCACAGTAGAGGCACGGTGAAGGAGAAGAGGAGCAGGTTCACTCAATTTTGCCAACTTGAACTGAAAAAATAAAAACCTTTTTGCTGTTAAGGAACCCGTGGAAACTCAAAGTGAAACTTAACATGCTTCGAACGTCCGGCCCGGCTTCTGTGCCTCTGTTATACTCTCTGTTGTCATGTTTTGGGTTTTTTTGCTGCTGCTGAATGTATAAAGAGGAAACCCTGCACATGAGTCCATCCTGCTTTCAGACTGCTTGCGTTTTTCTCATCTGCTACGTGTATTTGTTCGGTACACCTCCATATTGTATTGAAGGTACAAAAGAGTGCACCCATACACCTCTGAGATATATGTAATTTATAATACAACTGACTGCTGTCATTACAAGAAACAAACAAAGCATCATGATTCCTTTAAGTGTTTGTGTATGTATGTATTTATTTATTTCCCCACTGGACACGTTTGCTGTTGTTACTTTCAACTGTTAGAACTACACATGATATTGTCCAAAATCCAGCATATACAACCTCATAGAAACCCTGGAGCTGGTTTCTGACGACGCTGAAAGCCTGTAGTGCTGCAGTTTTATTCAACCTACGGGTTAAACTAAACCTCATACATATGAACTAAATACAGACATGAGTAAAGACGGTGTCAAAGGTAAACATGCGTGACCTTTAGTCGCTCAGTTTACATCTATAAGCTCTTAATGACCCCACAGCAACGCTTGACCTTTCAACTCTGCGCTTCAACTGACCTCACAAACAGGAGGTGTTGCTATAACTCGGGACGTTAATCTGTTGATAGTATAACTGACCCCGAGAGTGGGCGTCGGAGGAGGCTTGCAGAAAGGAGCGTTTCCCGCAGTTCATGTCACCGTAACCAATGGGAATTTACTACAACATCAAAAAGATAGGGTGCTCTATATTGCACGCCATCTATCTGCGTCTTTGTGTGTGTTGCTGCAGTAAAAGGTGATTTGCCGTCCGTACTCCCGTCCCAACTTACCAGTACATGAATCACACTGCGTCTCATTCCGTAAATGTCACCAGCTTTACGACACATGCAAGTCCGCCGCATCACTCGTACTCTGAACACGCCAGACGGGGACGGCCCTACCTGCGCACATGTGTGTCAATCAGGTCGATGGAAAACACAACAAAGGAAGTCGCACTAAGCTGCTCTATCCCAGACTCTGTTGTCACTATCTCCTCATAGAGATAAGTCGCATTTTGTATTAGATTAGATTGCCACTTCATGTCAGCTGATGTTACGGTTGAGTGACTTGTTCAATTTTCTTAAGTATAGGAGATGTTTAAAAAAAAAAAAAATTCAACAAGACTATCCTCAAAAAAAAAAAAAAATAAATAAATAAAAGAATAAACAGCTGATGTCTGAGGAGCATACAGATACAGATAAAAGGAGACTGATATGAAGCAAATGCTCAAGACTGTAACACACTCGATGGTGTCAGAAGGAATAATGAAAGCATAATGACAGCCCGGAGAAAACATTAAAGAAAATCGGCACTAAGTGAATGTCATTAACATGTTTACACCTCCTGGGGAGCCAGAGGAAAAGAGGGGAGCCAGACAGAGATAAGTGAGGAGGAGGAGCACACAAACACACATCAGTCACGACATAAGACGAATACTGCGTCAGAGTCACTTATTTTTACCCCGGCCCCCAAAGGAGAGGCAAGGGGTATTATTATTGGTTTGGTATGTTTGTTTCTTGGTTTAACACTCTAGCAGCAAAACCATTGCTTCAATTCATACCAAATTAGGTTTATACATTGCCAGTGACCCAGAATTGATCTGATTACATTTTGGGAACAGTAGGTCAAAGTTCAAATTTTTTATGAATTTTTAAAATCTTTTTTTTTCCCCATTTACTTATAATGGGCGGAATTTCCCATGTCTGTAGCAGCAAAACTATTGGTTGAATTCATACCAAATTGGGTTTATAGATTGCCAAAAACCCAGAACAGATGTCATTACATTTTGGGAACAGTAGGTGAAAGTTTCAATTTTTTATGAATTTCTTTAATCTTTTTTTCCCCCATTTACTTAAAATGGGTGAAATTTCCCATGTCTGTACCAGCAAAACTATTGGTTCATTTCATACCACATTATGTTTATATATTGCCAGTGACCTAGAATTCATCTGATTACATTTTGGGAACAGTAGGTAAAAGTTCAAATTTTTTATGAATTTTTAAAATCTTTTTTTTTTTTTTTTTTCCCCATTTACTTATAATGGGTGAAATTTCCCGTGTCTGTAGCAGCAAAACTATTGGTTGAATTCATACCAAATTGGGTTTATAGATTGCAAAAAACCCAGAATAGATGTCAATACATTTTGGGAACAGTAGGTGAAAGTTTCAATTTTTTATGAATTTCTTTAATCTTTTTTTTTCCCCATTTACTTATAATGGGTGAAATTTCACATGTCTGTAGCAGCAAAACTATTGGTTAAATTCATACCAAATTAGGTTTATTGCCAGTGACCCAGAATAGATGTCATTACATTTTGGGAAAAGTAGGTCAAAGTTCAGATTTTTTATCAATTTTTTACATCTTTTTTTTTCTCCCATTTACTTATAATGGGCAAAATTTCAAATGTCTATAAAAACATCAATTTTATTTCAATTTACTTCAAACTTGGCACATATATGGAGGCAACTGATATGCTGACATCAGCTGGATCGATGCCAAAATAAGCTACAATATGTGCGAGGGGCGGGGTTTGTTGTGCCTGGCACCACTTGTTTTTCTCTATACTTATTACAATGCAGGGTGTCAAGTATCTTTTGGAACAGAATGGTATTATCGAAGAAGCATATCACAGTATGTTTTTCTCCCACAAATGGACCTTCACATCCTATATATTTGTAACTAATTCTATTTTTACCTTGTGAACTGCAATGTAAAACAGAACCTAACAGAAATAAACAACAGATATCCCAACAGTATAACTATAGAACCTTGGCTGTCTGCAGTGTGGTCATGTCCTTGCAGGTGTATTACTGCCTTTGAGAGTAAGTTGTGGGTAATTAATTGTTGTTTTATGACTATTAGTAAGAAGGGTACAGACACACAGCCCTCTCGGTAAGTGCACAGTGCTTTGTAGCTCTTACAGCACTGAATAATATGATATAATTTCCTGCTTACTGATGCTTTACAGCTGTTGTTTCAGCTCTGCTATTCATCCATTATATCGTCCAGCATTAATGGACACCACATTGTGTTGAGTGTAAAAATTGCATTAGTGCAAACAGTATTCCTGTCAGGTGGGGGTAGAAAAAAAGTCCAGCCAGATATCAATCCCTGTCAGGAGGAAATTTTGACTTAGAGATGGTTGTAAATGAAAGGTCAGAGGATGGAAAAAAGTAGGAATCCATGACAATCTGACCAACTGTTGTCAAGATATCTCACTATAATCACCACTTGCTGCCTTTTCGGATTGTAAACAAATAGTGGTTGGGTCTGACATGTTTAACCCATGAAGACCCAGTACTACTTCTGTGGCAGTTTCCAAATGAATATTTCTCTAGATTTAACCTTTAGTTAAGTGATTTATCATCATTTATCATAATATTATTTTGTATTGTCCACTGTAAATCATGTATTTCCATATATTTAACCCTTTTTATGTACAGTGGTCACTACAGTGGGCAGTTATTCTACATCTGTTCTCCAATATATTCATGGGTTTGTTGTTTTAGTTCCATATCAGCCAACGCAGTGTTCACTTATGCATCATCTCATACACTGACATTCATACCATTACTGTAACTTTGCTGTTGTTGATAAGGCAAATTTATTCGTATTGTACAATTTATACACATGCTTTAAAAAAAATGGAAAAAAGACAGGTTAAAAACACAATTACAATTAAAACATAATCAATAAACATAAATAATAATCAATTAAAATAAAATAAAAGAGAAAAGTGCAGATAGAACACTTACAGTTGTTATATAAACCTGATCTACAGTAACATGTTTGAGTGTATATCAATTGCTAGTTGTTATTAGACTGTAATTAAACGTTTTCTTAAACAAAAAGTTGTTGGTTTTTTTTTTTGCATATTATCTCCATGAAGTGAGTAATAACTAGTATTAGAGTATGATCAAATGTGAGCAAACATTAGATAAACTGCATTAAAACAGTTTTTATTTCATAGTTTTCACACAGTTTATCACTTTCTGTTATTGCATTTTAAATACATGTTTCTTTGCTTCAAAAATTAAACACATGGTGTCCAGCTGAACGGACATTTTTGTAACTCCATAAAAAATAGGTTCATCAAAAAAAATTTCAATCACATTGTTTTTTTGGGGTTTTTTTCATGCCTAAAGAGGAATAAAAACACTCAGGAAAAAAATCTTGACTAAGGTTTTCATAATTCATGCATGAAAGGGTTAATGTCCTATACTTAATATAGATGTTCCTGAAAACTCAGTAAATTCAAAGATTATTACATCAAAAGGAGAAAACTGAAGAAAAAGTGACTTTTTCAACAAAAAAATCAATGACTACATGCAAAAACAAGCATTTCCATCCACTATCATTTGTCAAACTCCATGGGTTTTACTGGTGAATCAATGTTGTAGAAGATGATGGTGTTTACATGTCCAAATAGGTCATATCTGATGACTATGAAAAGATGACAAACTGCATTTTACGCCAATTATTTACATATATTGATCGGATTAGAGGATGAAGAATTATTAAATATTTTAGATCAGTAGATGGTTTTGGTCGACGGTGGATGTTTGGGTCTTTATGGGTTAACAAACAGACAACAGATGAATGGATGCAGCATGACGTTCAAGTCTTAGTATGAGTATTTATCCTGCTATATATATTTAGACAATGTTTCATATCCTGTTCAGATATGAATAACTATGAGATGATGATGAGGTTAAGGTTTAAGACATTAATAGCTGGTGGTTTCCTTAATTCTCTACTTTCATCACAGAAACACAGTCATATCTCACTATCATTATGAGGATACCTACATTATTCACACTAGGGCAATTTCAAATGCCTTCCTTTTCTTTTTGTTTTTTAAGAAATTAACAGGAAATTTTTAACTTGTTGTGACCAGGGGTGTCAATGGAATCCTCATACACACAAAAATCATCCACCCACCACCCACGAACAAATTATTTTCTCATACTTTTAGACCCTCTCAGTGTTTCCTGTAGCCGCGAGCTCCCCTTAGGACACGTGTTATGACAGTGTGGTGCCAAAAAAGGAGCACATTTGTGGCTTGTCTTCCCACGTCACCGGGTAAGTGAAGTCATTCAGCTTTACTCATGTTAACCATCAGTACACGTTATATGGATGTTTTAGCCCATTGCATCTGATCTGAAATAAGCATGAAGTTGTGGCCTAAGAAAAGAGGTCTATTCAGAGCATAATTTACACTATATGTCCTTCACACATGCATCAGGGGGTTATTGGAGCCATGGAGACGATACCACTGTAGTTCTAGCAGCTCCTCACCTACTTCTCATCAAATATTGGATCAATTATAAGATACACCACTGAGTTGTTATCCTCTTTTCCAAACTCTTAACAGCAGGAGGAAGGCTTATACGAGAACACACTTACAACTACTAAAATCGTAAATTTGTTTTCCTCACCATGAGACACAGTGTGACTCACTACTCCCTCACATAAATCCACCGACCCCCTGTTCAAATAACTTCATAACTCGTTTACACTCCAAGGATAATTTTAGATTATTTTTAATATCTGAAAGTAGAAATGCTACATATAGCCTTTAAGCATAGATCCTCAAAGAAGCGGGTTATAGACTGTGGAATTTTCTTCCTTTGGATATCACATCTGAATTGGCTGAAACTTAAGGTAGTAGTGTATATTTTTAAGCAAATCATTTTGTGTCAAGCATTTTATGTTTAGGTCTGTGGGAGTTTTTGTTTTGTATTGTTATTTTATGATGTAAATTAAATGTTATTACACTGTTTGGATTTTGTAAATAACACAAATGATATATATTAGGGGTGTAACGGTGCACTTGTTTGTACTGAACTGTTTCAGTTCAGGGCGTTCAATACAATACAGAGGTGTACCTAACAAATACATGTAAGAAAAGGCAAGGCAAGTTTATTTGTATGGCATATTTCAGCAACAACGCAATTCAAGATGCTTCACACAGGATACTGAAATACAACAACAGGGAAAAAGGAACACATTTAAAACATTATAAAAGAAACATGTAAAAGGTGATTAAAAACAGCAAGTAAGAAAACAACACATATAAAAACACACATATTAAAGTAAGAGTTGCAGCGCAGAGTTTCGAAAGAGAATAAAAAATTTGCAAAGTAAAAATCCTTTTAGTCAAAGGCAGCAGTGAACAGGTGAGTCTTTAACCTCGACTTAAAAGAACTCAGACTCTCAGCAGACCTGATATTTTCTGGTAGTTTGTTCCAGATATACGGAGTATAGAAACTAAACGCTGATTCTCCATGTTTAGTTCTGACTTTTGGAACACAGAGCAGACCTGCACCAGACGACCTGAGTGGTCTGGATGGTTCATACTGGACTAGAACGTCTCTGATGTATTTTGGGCCTAAACCATTCAGTGCTTTATATGCTAGCAAGAGAATTTTGAAGTCTGTTCTCTGAGAGACAGGGAGCCAGTGTAGAGTAGCCTATGTGAAGAATACAAACACTTGCCTTAAGTTTCCACACAAGCCTTGAGAGGAACGCACACAGTATGAGCAGGGTGGAACCCATGTGCAATATTTGATATCCTAGACCAGTGGTTCTCAACCTATTTTGAACAAATGCCCCTTCACCTCATCTTCAGCCTCCTGCCCTCCCCCCAAAAAATTTGCGACTGGGGGAGACACAGCGTTGGTATTTCTACACACGCCCAAAATACATACTTCATCTTATTTGTAATGGACAAAGTTTGTTCTGATATTGATACTTATATATTGTGATGAATAACAGTGACATGCACCATACACATGCTGAAGGTGAACCAGCATGGCAGCTCAGAACAGCGTCACAGGTGCAAAGCCAGAGTTGGAAGACCCTCTGTCTTCTCTAAGGTCTGTGATTTGGGAGTATTTCGGATTCCCAGTCCGTTATGTCAATGGAGAGAGACAAGTCGACAAAACAAGAGCAGTGTGCTGGCACTGTTTTGTGAAGATCGGTTATATTTAAAGTTTTTTTTTAATGAAATTGGTCTCCTTCACTGAAACAAAAACGTATCAAAAATGTATCAAACTGGAGACCCCTGTACCAAACTGAATTTTTTCTGTACCGTTACACCCCTACTAGATACATATAAAAATAATATTACTTGATGAAACACTCTAGTTGGCTATCAACATGGAAAATACTCTGATGGGGCAGATCTAATTAATATTTCCTCAATAATGATGTGTTATTTCAACCTCCCAAAACTGCTAACTTCTATGACCTGACCCACCTGTGGCGTAATTTAATCTCCAATAAATGTAAGTGTAATGAAGTGACAGAAATTGCAGCAAAAAGGATGTACATCTTAGAGAAATGCAGTTTGTTACTCTGGGGACAGCAGAGAACACAAGCTCTGGTAGTGTAGAGGGAAAATTCATGAGACTGCAGTTTATAAAGCGAACAAAGCACAGACAGAGAAAATATAAAAAAAAGAAAAAAAAAATTGGAAAAAGTACAAGACCCTGACGGCCCAGAAGTGAACAAGACCACAAAAGCAAAGACGGTGAAGAAGGTCGAGGAATACAAATGCACAGATTCAAAGAGAAACGAGTAAAGACCTGAGGGTGGACACAACACATACGCCGTTCACCGCAGGTTAAATCAGACGTGAGAATTATTATCAATCATAATATGTTGCTAGGGAGAAAGCAGTCCTAAATACTGAAGTATTACTCAGAATATCTGTATAACACTGGATTATGGGGCTCCAAAAGCACCAACACGCCAAAACCTGTGACATGTATCTGATGCAGTGGTGGCTGCTCTTCTTTCAGACAGGGGAAGCTCATTGTCGGCTTACATAAAAAAAAAAATGGTCAAGTTATTTAAACATAAATCTGGCCCTCCGTTCACTTTTAAGAAAACGGTCAGTGACCTTATCGTACCAAGTAGGCGTCTTTTCCAGGGACTGGACCAGTGTCTTCTCAATGTCCAGCAGAGCTGGACTGCTTAGACGGCCTTGGCCCATTGTGTTGCGAGTGTAAGACTTCAGCCTTTTTAAACAAAAGATGCTCCTTTCACTCCGACCTAGCCAACAGTTTGATTGATTTAACTATCTCCAAAACGATATTAAACTCGAACAAGAAATGATTAAATTATGTAACTGAAACAAGAAAACGCTGAAATCATGTTAAATTGAAACAAGGAAGTCCAATAAGTGTGTTTTATTTACAGTGCAAGAAATGAACAAGTAATTTCGTAGTGGTTTCTCTCTTGATTTCACAGCAGAATGCGCAACGGTATTAAACTGAACTGTATCAGTGAAGGAGGAGATCTGAAACTAGCTGTCAATCAAATGGGATTCAGCCTTTCGACTGATCCTCCAATCAGCACGTGGGATTCTGGCGTCCAGCCCAGCCGAGCTCCGCCCACAGCTCCATTCACCCCCAGAGACACCCGGCGTCCGGGGGCGGGACAACATCGTGGCATTTATCCGATTACCGTCCAGTTTTGAGGTAATGAAAAAAACTGTTCCACTCAGTCCCATTGAAGCCCAGAGACGCCTGGTGTCTACGGACAAATGCACTGAGCAGAGATGTATGAGAAAACAGCGCAACGGGAATGTATGAGAAGTGAACAACATCGAGTCTGTTGATTTGTGATAAAGCTGATTCTGAACGAACTCATCTGTGAGATGAACGTGTTCTAACACATTTGTAGTCAATGAAATATCAACACAACCGAACATATTTAACCATTTAATTTTCATAATTTTAGGGGAAGCCGGGCTTCCCTTGCAGTCTATGGGAAATCGCCACTGATCTGATGCACATTCAGATGAAGTGTTTATTTGTAGGTTGTGTAAGTTCTACATTGTCATGAAACAGCCATTATCACATAGGGTTGTTGAGACTTGGAGCGTTAACAAATCATTCACATATTTCTGAAATGGTGAGGTAGGCTTTTTTGTAGGCTATTAAATTATTCCGTTCTGCTGATGAGATTATTAACAAAAGTGAATGCATTTAAGAACCATAACTCACAGTAAGAGCTTATAATTTCTGAAAGCGAGAGAAGGAAAAGAAGGAAATGCCACAGCCAGTGAACGGATGAGCTTTGGAAGAGTTTATGATGTTATTAGTTCAGTAATTTCAGCGTTTTATTTGACACAGTGATAACCCATCTTATAAATATATCCCCAGCTTCCTTTTAGCATCTTATCTGATTTCAACCCTCTGCTGCTGGGCTAGGGAAGTTCTTCCATGCATAAAACACCCTTAGATAGTCTGAAATGAACACTGGTGGTGATGGATCTTGTGTGAGCCTCGTCTCACAAGGGCAGCACAATTGGATTTTATATATTTTATACGTACAGAATTAATATAGAGTTTGAGTTGCAGATCACACACTTTGCAAGCATATGGAAATATTCAGAGTTCATTAACACAGCAGGGATGCTATTGTGAGGAAAATTTCTATTGAGACAAAACAAACATGGACACAGCGTGACACAAAACAGGGTAATTCTGAACAGGAGAATGGCTGTGACCAGCTCATACAACACGCAGAGCTCATAACCAAAAGAGGAGCTTCATCTGACACATGATGTGATCTGACTCAGTTTCAATTTCTTCCATTCTGTTACCGATTTCCAGTTTTTGGGCATCAGATTATACAGGGCAGCAATTCAATACATGTGCTTCATTAATGACAAATATGACTCATTGCATAAAAGAGACTGGGATCATTCCTTTATGTGTCTAAAAAAAACTATAAAAATAGGCATATATAGGTTTATTCTCCTTTAAATGTCCTTGACCAGAATACTGATGAAGATCTAGAGTAGGTCCCAGAGTGCCTTAAATAGCATCTCACTGCTTCAAATGTGTACTGTGAGCTAAAGCTAATTGCTAATGCTCCGTACTGTTTGTGTATAACGATGGGCAAAGACCATAAGGCTGAATTTCCCTACGGAGATAAGAAAGTGAGTTCAAATTAACATAAGGCTGGGCTTTCCAACACAAAATATGACAAATACATATATATGTGCATTTATACATAAATGCATGTACGGAATTATTTATTTTTAGCATACATTAATAAATAACTTAATATAAAGATAGATGGAATGATATTGTTTTATGCCGCTATGGAAAACTGGGGCCAAAAAAGCTTGTCAACAGAGTCGCTGGGAAGTGCAGAAGTCTTGCTTCCTCTCATTAATGTCCACTGAACCTTTAATATTTTATATTTTTTTTACATGCTTCATTGAAACTGTACACAAATCCACTAAATAACACAAGACGAGTCAAGAAATACAATAACAAGTACCTTTCATTTATAATTCACAAGAAAAAGGCCTTTCCCTGTCGACATTTTAAATGATTTATATACTGGATTTAAACAGAAGGTTGTGTATCATATGTATTACAGTGTTATCTGGATATGAAATGAGCTATATGAGCACATGGGGGTTTGGTCATATTGCACAGATCTGCTGCCGATACACACATCTCCACTTCATAACAGAGTCAACATGTGTGAGGATGTGAGATAAGTCACAGTCATCTCCCATTCCTCCACAGCCTCCTTTACTTCTCTTTTCTCCTCATTCTTCACCTTCTCCTGCCTCTGTATCCATGCCATCATCTCTCCCTCCTCTCTCTCTGGCAGGGTGGTTATGTAAGTTAGCAGAGCTAGGCAGCTTATTTACGCTCCCATGGGGATTAGGCAAAACCCTGGACATGCCAGCACCTGCAATGCTCACTGACAGCCCTCAACTATGCACGGACACACACACACACACACACACGCACACACACGCACACACACACGGACGGCACTGCAGCAGAATAGACAGGCTTTCCCTAAAACCCCCTCATGGTAGGATGTGCTTTGATGTACTCGTGCAGTAGTAGCAGTAGTAGGCGGCCGGGCTTAGACAGATAAACTAGGCTTAAGACAACAGGCCAAGACATATGTGTCAGTTCAAATGATGTGAGCAATAACAAAGTTTAGGTGATGCACAAGGGTTTTCAGCTGTTTTACTTCTGCTCGTGTAAGGCAGTCGTTGAGAACAAGAGGAAAGAAACAAGTTGGTCAAGTCCAGCACCATTAAAGAATAACTGTTCTCCAGAAGTTATATCCATTTATTCTCCTGCTTTTAGTTGACTTTTTTATCACATATGCAGGAGCTTTGTAGAAACAATAGTGAGTTAAAACTGCAGGATTTAGTTACAATCCAAGCACATAAAGCAGATGCACATGATGCAACACAAAACAGAGTCTGTGAGCAGTGCTGTATAGTAACTAAATAATAATGCTTCACTACTGTACTTGAGAATTTGTACTTTACTGAGTATTTTTTATTCTGTTTATTTTCACTTTTACTTCACTAAATTTCCGAACTCAGTTCCATACTTCGACTCAAATACATTTTTAATGCACAGTATCAATACTCATAAAAAGTAAATGAAAGGAAATTTGGTGTTTTCACTGCTGAGATTACAGGCGACTGCAACAAAGTCAGGAGGCTGATTTGCCATTGGGCCAAATCGCGTAATATGCAAGTGCAAATGACAGTCCATACTCAACCTGTCAGCATTCTAACCCTAACAGCAGTGTAATATTCAAAATTCTGACTGCCTTTGGTAGTTATTAACATTTACTTGTGCTTTTGCTTTCATTACTTGAGTATATTTAATAGGGATGCACCGATACCACTTTTTTCCAGACCGAGTACAAGTACAAGTACTTACATTTGAGTACTTGCCGATACCGAGTACTGATACGAGTACTTAATAATCCCATTCCAGTTCTTAGTTCCTTTTGTAAATGTGCTTTATTGACATTGTCATTAGTCTGACTGGAAAAAAAGTGCTGCTACTGACATTTAATGTGTTGGAATGAGTGTCTCTCAATTAATCCACCAGGGGGCGCCGCTCTGAATTAACCATACTGGACAAATACTACGAAGAAGAGTAAAGTTTTTTGTTTGAGAAGAAGAAGAAAGTCAGTAATAACAAACACGGAGACGACAGAGGCGATACTAATATTGCAACGTTTTCGCTGGTAAGGTTTAACACTTTCAGTGCCATGGGCCGATTAAATCGGCTTTACGAAAACAACCTGTAAAGTGCCACGGGCCGATCAGATCGGCTTTGGAGAACACGCCATATTTGTGTACAAACAAACCATCCACCCCCATTTCTTTCTCACATTTCGATGACGTTCTTTCTGTGTCCCCCTTTTGAGACCAAGCAGACGGGAATTTGAGGTCACGCGACCGAATAATATTTTTATATCTTTTTAATGTTTCTTATTCTCCGGTGTTTCATCAGAGGGAGCCCTCCATGCCGGGGGGCAGCTGTGGACTCCGGGGGCTGTGGCGGCGCCTTCTCTCACTGGGGTCCGCTCCTTTCTGGTGGGTTGGCCCTCTCCCACTAGTTGGGATGCGGGGCTGTGTTGCTGGTGCCTGGTCGCCGGGGTCGGCGGCTGCATCCTGGTGCGGATGGCTCCCTGAGACAGCGCCTCCTAAATTGATGTTTTACTTTTACTTGTACATTTTTGTTCTGGTCTACCCGTGCTCAGTCAGTCTTCTTAAGTATGTGTGAGCTTGTGGGTTTGCATGTATTTGTGTGTGTGTGTGTGTGCGGGTGAGTGGGTGGGTGTGGGTGGGGGGCGGTACTGATTTTTAAACTGATATGTAAAGCACTTTGTGCTACAGTTTTTAATGTATGAAAAGTGCTATATAAATAAAGATTATTATTATTATTATTATTATTATAAATTATGCAAATTACGATCAATAATGAATCGGCTGTGTCCGGTGCGTTTTGGATCTAATCAGCAATCGGTCGGATGTTACCGAGCGGTTTCCTGCAGGATTCTTCAAATATTACAAAAAGGACGCGAAATACTGAAACACGGCCAAATTCTGTGGCACTTTTAAGGCTTATTATCCCCTTAACTGTCTGGCACTTAAAGAGTTAAAAGCTTAGCTTCAGCAGGTAGAGAAATGAGTGATAAGTTTTGTTTTCACTTCCGCTGGCAGTGGTCCGCACCGCTCCGTACTCCTGGTGGTATTCTCTGTCTCCACCAGCACCTGGAAAACGGATGGAATGTACGCAGAGGATGGACAGAACGCTGCATCTGTATCTGTCTGTGTCTTTTACTTGCAGTCAGCATTACTTTTATCACCGTCACTAATTTCTAAAAATCTCCACACTCTTCACACTCCTCACACATTATTCCTTCTCCTCGTACCTGCTGCACTGAACTGTGAATGTCACACGGCCATAAGTGGTATCGGTGCATTTGTATCGGATTACTTTTATGAGTACGAGTACAAGTACACACACTGAGTATCGCAGCCGATGCCCGATACTGGTATCGATATCGGAGCATCCCTAACATTTAATTGTAGATTACTTGATATACGTATATAGTGGAAACTTAAAGACTTTAACTTTAGCCTTTTGTGGTGTCAAAAAATCTGTATTTTAATCAAAAGTATTCAATTTATATTCCAAAGTATTTAACCTGTATTCATTTGCATGCCAGAAGTTATTCTTAGTGTAATGTGTGGATTGCATCAGAGTAGCTGACTTTTTTTTTTTCCTGGGAGACCCACCAAACAACGAACACGTGAAGCCATCGAAAGAACACGTGAAATTGTGGAAAGTTACAAAACAGGGCGGGCAGAAAGAGCATGTGAGCTCATGGAAAGTTTCGGCAAATGTGATATACAAAAAAAGTACACGTGAGTGGAAATTTTGGACATTCTGGGAAATATTTTACATTTTCTGGGAAAAAGTTTAATATTAATATATGATAAATTAATACCGGGAATTAGCTGCATATGTGTATTTTCTGACCAATCCTGACAGACACCAAAAAAACCATACCCTATCGGAGACAAGCTAAAAAAAAAAAAAAGGGGGGTTTCCGACGTGACTAGATTGATGCTCAAAATACGATAAAAAATGGGTATGGTTTGTAGCTAAACCCAACCTACTTCTGACAATATAAAAATGGTCTCCCGGGCTGAAAAGTCAGTTGCTTCTGCGGATGTCAACTCAGTGTTTATTTTATGCATGAATAAACACTTTATGCGGCTCCAATTCTGCTGGATCTCCAACTTTGACTTGACTCTGTGTGCGTTTACTTGATGAAGCTCCACTACATAGATGGGAGTACAGAGACATAAATTCAACATGCCAGAGTACAGTGAGGAAGAGCATCAAAGGGACCAAAGATGTATCCCACCTGCGGTCGTAAATTTTTCACAACAATTTCAGTTGGTGACTTGAACTTCTAGTAATTAGTAATTTTTTGGTACGGTACCTGTACTTCTACTCAAGTATGACTTTCCAGTACTTTATACAACACTGTGAGTGCAAAGACATCCTTGCTAGGGGCAATTTCAGTTTTCAGGAACAAATGTGGTTCTTGAGGCACATGGCTGTGACAGATGCAGGGTTAATACTCCATGCACTCACAACTGTTAAAGCTCACTCACTCAGCAAATTGAGATTTTGGAGATGTTGGCTGATGTTTCCTCTATTCACTTAGTCACGATTCAGAATCAATCACGGTTAAGTATTCACTGACACACGGTATTTTGTGTTTGACACCCAAGGCTCATCATCATATGTAGCCATTTCAATATGTCTTTATGGAATCAGGTTTGTGACAATATTAAAATGGTAATTCATAACAAAAAGAGAACAAAAAGAATTGCGTCCCCTGAGCAATAAGCTGATGTACCCCCTCTGGAACTCACTTTGCATTTCATGGAACTATTCTCCATAAAAAAGTAAATATGATTAAAGTCGACATGTTACCTGTTATCTTCTATTAGTAATGAAACCTAATATCGGTGATGTATTTTATATTATACTACTGCAGGGGTGTCAAACTCATTTTAGTTCAGGGGCTGCATACAGCCTATTATGGTCTCACCTGGGCCGGACCAGTAAAATAATACCAGTGAAAATGTAAAATTACATCACAAAAATTTTTAACATCTACAGAGTATCCTTTAAAAATGTGAATCACATGAAAAACCATGAGCCTGGAATTTTTTAAGAAAAACAAGTGCAATTTTAACAATATACAGCTATAGCCAATCATTTACACATGTGCATTACAACTTTCTGATCCCAGTGGATCTACACAAACACAAAACGCTTGGTAACAGGCAGAATACTGTTAAAATTGCACTTACTTTTCTTAAAACATTTCACATTGTTTATTTTTGCTCAGGCCATTCAAATTTTTGTAAAAGGATATTGTGTAAGAAAGGATAGAAAGAATATTTTGTTAATATCTAAAGTTTAATGTTTGTATTTCACAAATTCATCCCACAGGCCGGACTGGACCCTTTGGTGGTCCGGTTTTGGCCCACAGGCCGTATATTTGGCACCCCTGTGGTTATAGTACTCTGTAAAAAATACACAGTTGGACACATGGTTAACACATTACTTAACAGATTTTGAGTAACTTGGCTCATGTCTTACTGTTTTTTTTTTAACTTCTTGGTTCTGACACATAAAAGGGATCGAGATACGAGACAGATGAGAGACTGTAGGCGTTAACAGTGACTGACTAAACAGCAGAGACATCAACCACTGTCCAAAGTTCAACTTGTTCGTCACACCCTTCTGCCCGAGGGACTATATTGGTGTGTGTGCAACAGAACTTTTATCACTTGTGGATACTGTTCTGTGCTCTCGTATCATATATATGTGCCCATTTTAAAACTACGCCAACACTGTATGACTATGAAGATCATTATCTACTGAACACAGACATTTAGAGAACAGATTCACCCGGATCCTGTCACAAATGCACACAGTGGAGGTTTTCAAGAAGCCTGACTTAAGTCTTACAGGAACTTGCTGATGCAGGAAAGAAAAACTCCACATTTTATGTTGACTGAGAATCAAACTCCACCTCACCACCTACCTATTCAGCTCTCTGACCACCGTGACTAAGCTCTATATTTGCAGAACTATGTAAAAAATTAACCACAATATATTCAAGACTGAGCAAAAGCTGCTTGTTCATGTATCATAATTTGGTCTAATCTTGGTGCTGCCCCCTGTTGTGTACCAACTGCAACAAACTAGAGCTGCACAATATATCGTTTAAGTATCGTTATCGCGATGTACGTGTGCGCAATAGTCATATCGCAGGCCCTGCAATGTAGGAGGCAAATGAACTCAACATGTTCTCATTTAATTTCAACCTGGGTACCTGACACACACTGCACGCAGCGATCCACCAATCACAATCCTTCTTAATAAGTTTGCCGAAGCAGACCACGTCCCTGCACATGGAGTGAGTCGCTGGTAACGACACTGAAAAATGAGCAACGAAGAGAAAATCACCGAAAATGAAGACTTGGTGCCAAAAAGAAAAGCAACGCAAGTTATCTGGAATTATTTGAGCTACAAGAAGGATGATACTGAAACACTGTTCTGCGTCAACAGTGTCTTGCACCTGTCCACAAAACGAGAGGAAACACAACTAATTTGTTTGACCATTTACATCAGCGCCACACAGCTGTTATACAGGGGTTGGACAAAATAATGGAAACACCTTAAAAAATCAACAAAATATAATTTAATATGGTGTAGGTCCGCCTTTTGCGGCAATTACAGCCTCAATTCTCCGAGGTATTGATTCATACAACTTGTGAATTGTTTCCAAAGGAATTTTAAGCCATTCTTCAGTTAGAATACCCTCCAACTCTTTTAGAGACGATGGCGGTGGAAATCGACGTCTTACTTGAATCTCTAAAACTGACCATAAATGCTCAATAATGTTGAGGTCTGGGGACTGTGCCGGCCATACGAGATGCTCAACTTCATTAGAATGTTCCTCATGCCATTCTTTAACAATTCTAGCTGTATGGATTGGGGCATTATCATCTTGAGGTGAAGGTGTTTCCATTATTTTGTCCAACCCCTGTATCTTTCTGAGTACTTTTTCATATCGCAGGGTTAAAAAAAAAAAATCAGAATGTCAGTTTTTTCCAATATTGTGCATGCAGCCCTACAACAAACATACATGTTTAAAAGAAAAGAGGGTCACACACTGGATGTTAACACAAAAACAATAAACACAAATTTCATACTCGATATATGCATATACTACCTGCTCACTGTCCCAAAAAGGAGAAACGGCAAGGGCAGGAAAAAAGGCAATGATAACGAACCAAAGAGAAAGAGAGAAAGCGAGGGCAAAGGGTTGTGGTTGAAGATGATTAGTTGTGACAGGAAGTCCCACTGTGGTCTCCTCTGACAGATTCCTACTTATTCTCCCTTTCAACCTCCTATTGCTCCGGTGTGCTGTACCTGGGCAGTGTCAGGTGAGGGGTGAAGCAGCGGGCTAACTACCGAGGGAATCCACACAGTGTCTATAATAAGAAACACCACATGTCTAAAATTAACACCACAGTGCATAAGAATAAGAGACAGTACGAAGCTCTTAACCATTCTGGGAAAAATATATCATAACTTTAAATAGAACAATGCTTATTCTAAAGTAAAAATAGATTAAGCTGATCTAGTGCCCGCTTTAATGGTGTTTGTTTTTTCTACGTTAACCTGCAGGAGCCTATGTAAAGTGTTTTGTTTCCACTGAACAAATAAAGCCACAATGACTTGAAGACGAGTTCAGATCGTCTCCCAACGTCTTTTTTAGAGAAATGAACAAAGAGTAAATCTGCCAAACGGACAAAACTACGAGCTGTCACACATGATGAGCTGAAACAATGTGAAAACTGTAAAGCGTCAGCGTAAACGATTCTCTGTGAGCCACTGGTGGCTGCAAACTTCTGAACAGTAAGATTATTCATGTCACTTTAAACCGTTAGAAAATGTGACTGATTAACTCAAAACAAGTGTTGACTTATTTCATCAGTGAGCACATTTGTTTAGCTTTTTTCTTATTCCGCAATGCTTAGTTTTTCGTCAAATACAAAGCTTTAAATCCTCTGAATAAATGACCTAAGCCCGTCACAAATCTATGCCGCATTCCTCAAAAATAAAGGGGGTAAAAATATGTATCAGTTTACAAATTGATATCCTTTAGAACAGGGGTGTCAAACTCATTTCAGTTCAGGGGCCACATTCAGCCTAATATGATCTAAAGTGGGCCAGACCAGAGAAATAATATAAATAATAGGATAAGAATTTATAAATAATGTCAACTCCAAAGTTTTCAGTATGTTTTTGAGTGAAGAAAATAAAATTCCATTATGAAAATGTTTACACCTACGAACTGTACTTTAACATATCATGAACAAATATGAACCTGAAAATTCTTCAGAAAAAGAGTGCAATGTTAACAATATTACGCCTAAGTTGAGAATTTATACATGTGCATCACAACTTAAAGATTTAGTAACAGGCAGAATATTGTTAAAATTCCACATACGTCTCTTAAGACATTTCAGATTGTTCCTATTTGTTCAGGATATTCATATTTTTTGTAAAAGGATTGTCTGCAAATGTAACTTTTTTTTTTTTCCTAATTTTACTTTTTTTATTCTAAAACAAAGATGAAAATTTGCAGTTTTCATAATTTATAGGTTATCATGACAATATTTTACTAGTCTGATCCACTTTAGATTGAATTGACCTAAAATTATTTCAACATCCTTGATTATTAATATCTTCAGTGTAATTTTTGTATTTCACAAATTCATCCCAGGGGCCGGACTTAACCCTTTGGCGGGCCAGATTTGGCCCCCAGGCCGCATGTTTGACACCTGTGCTTTAGAATGATGGGCACTGATGTCAAAAATTAAAAAGAAATAAAGGACATAAAGTTGCTTGACTGTATTCAGGGCATTTTCCATTGAGGTCACGGGAGAATATTAACTGTGACAGCTGAGGGTCTTCCTGTCACCTCCCACGCTGCTATGGATGAAAAATTAAGCAGTAAGTTACTAGATGGGTAAGTAGAAGGAGACCTCACCTCTATCTCTGCACTTTGTCCCCAGCTTTCACCCTGAACTTGGACAGCCTTGCAAAGATTTCCCAAAGAACTCAAAGAAATGTAGTTATAATGACTGTAAACTTAATGTGAATTTAAGCTGCGAGTCTTATGTAAACGGTGAGACCTGCAGCAAATAAAGACGACGCTACATGGATTTTAAAAGCATGTCACCCTGCACAGGAATAAGCCCAAATGAAGGGTACAACTTCTTAATGGAGCCCCAGGAAATTATAATAATTAATAGGTAAGATAATTAATAGAGGGGCAGAAAAGCGAGAGCATGACAAAGCAACAAATGATTGGAGAAGAAATGAAGAGGATGTGGGAGGGAGAGCGTCGGAGTAAAGCAGAAAATGCCAGTGGAAAGAAAATCCCCCTGTCCAATCCTGTGAGTGTTTTGGGTCTGGAGCCAAGTGTGAGATTTGCTGCCGGATGCTGTTTCAGGACTATCTGCAGAGAGAGGGGAGGCACTCTCCAGATTAACTGGCTTGTTTGAGTAAACACTCAATCAGTTCAGTGATAAATGTCTTTCTTTTACTGTACGTTGAAAGCAGCAATGATAAATTTCTGAAGTGAAAGCGTCAAGACGGAGAAAGAAACTGAAGAAGAAACGCTGACCTAAAGGAACGTTACATAGCTCTCTGCTTTTGTTCCTTAGAATTTGCAAACCCTGAAAAAATATGTCAAAACAACAATCCCGTTGCAGCTGTGTGATGTGACAGACCTAAGATTTGTGGCAAAACAAAAGAGGATGTTATAGGAAAGGCTGCAGTGTTTTCAGTTCAGCTCTGTCAGGCCAGTGGTTAAATGTTAGCCTATACAGTCGAGGAAAAAATTATTAGACCACCCCTTGTTTTCTTCAATTTCTTGTTCATTTTAATGCCTGGTACAACTAAAGGAACATTTGTTTGGACAAATATAATAATGATAACAACAAAAATAGCTCATAACAGTTTAATCTAAGAGTTGATATCTATCCATTTCCATTGTTTTCTTGATAATAACCAAAAATCAGTTCTTACATCAATATCTATGGCATTATACTGCCAAAAACAGTGCTTTTAGGCATTCCATGTTTTCTTTTCTGTCTGTTTTACTCACATGATGCACACAGGAGTTAGTACTTGATTGCATAACTATTGTTTTTGATGACTTTTGATGGTCTAATAATTTTTTCTGCGACTGTGTGTTACCAAAGTGGGTACGATACTGTATGGAATAGACATTAGCTAAACTCGTACACACATTTTTCCATTTAAATTTTACCATTTTTACCATTCTGCTCTGTCATTTTTACCATTTACCATGTTTACTGTGATGTTATTTACCTTTACACTATGTCGGATAAGCAAAGCTGTGACACAGTGAATGTGCGTTTCTTGGCTGAAGCCTCTGGGTTAATACTGTTTAGTATTAACCCAGTTAGTACTTGATTGCATAACCATTGTTTCTGATGACTTCTGATGGTCTAATGTTTTTTTGCTGCGACTGTATAGTGAGTTTTTTTCTTGTCAGTAGCCATGTGCAGTAGCTCACCCATCCTCAAAATCCACTGTTATCATTAGCCCCTCCCCTGTTGAAGTCCTGTTACAACAGTTAGTGTTTGCTTTGTCCATGTGGTTATGTGGATGGAACAACTACAGAAGTGCAGAGAACAAATTCTTAATCCTGTTATTTAATGTTTGCATCAACACAAGAAATGTAACAGTAGCTGTAACTCACTAATCATTATCCTCATTCATATTTAACGACCCTATAAATTATATCCAGCTCACGAAAAGCCTGAATAACCACCAGACGGAACAGAACAGAAGGAAAGGCAGTCTTTGCTATGGAAACAGTACATCATCTTGCCTAGGCGCATTGGTATAAATTGACAGGTTTTTCAGCTCGTCTCACTGTGAATCATTGGTCTGAACTGGGCATTATGCAAGGATGATGAAAAGATCGTTCTTATAGTCAAATTTGTACAAGATTATAATACTCGGGGGAAGTTGAATCATTGCAGGTATTCTGGATTATTCTTTCCTCGACGGCACGGTTTACATGGAATTAAATAAAACAGATACAGCTTGATGTCCCCAGATAATAGAGGACCCAGCTGCAGCCTGATGTCATGATCCTGCCGTGTATGTGTGTATCTGTAATGTGTTGCAACATTAATGGAGTGGATGAGCCATTAGGTCCACGCCATCATCCCTCTGCTAAATCATTGATAAGCTGCAGGGCCTTTGCTAGATCAGAGGGGGCCCATTAAGAAAGCGTTTAAGGGCACTCTCCCCCAGGAGAAAACAACATGTTTAGGGTTGATGCCTGCCGCTACACACAGACTTCTGAAGGCATACAAAATGCCTTCTTCTTCTTAATAATGTAGTAAAATGTCGTGGAAGAACAAAGCCACAGTTATATCTTCATTAGGGCTGGACAATATGGGAAAAAAAATCATATCATGCCAATTTTTTTCATACCAGATGGTATTAATATGTATCACAATATAAATCAAATCATTATTTTTGTCAAGCTTAAATTTTCTGTTACTCATATGTTAGTTGTGAAGACATCAGAAGGTTATTTTTGATTTAAATGTGATTGATTTTGTGTCAGAGGTTGAACATGACAGATGTGCTGAAGAACATTATACACAGGGCTGTGTATTGGCAAGAATCTGGCGATACCATACAAATCGCAATACTAGGATCACAATACGATATGTCACAATATATCACGACATATCATGATACTGTTAAAAAGGCAATTTTTTTGTTTGTTTCTTTTTTTAAATAATTATTTCCTTGAAGAACTGAATTACGCCATAAATCTGCACAAATACTAAACACATTTTTATTTGATCCAAACAGGATCTAATGTTATATCACAAAATGTTCCTGTGTTCAAACTGAACAAACAGACATTACAGTTTAAGATCCTGTTCAAATGTTCATATTCTATTAGTTCAGAACTAACATCAGAACAGTATTTTAGTTCAATCCCAACAAAGGAATGAACATTATTTAATAAAAGAGTGTTAAATAATAAATAAAACATAAAAAAAGAAAAACTAAAATGAACCTCTGCATATCTGCATTTGAATAATTACCTAAAAATATTGATACAGTACTTTTTAATATCGATACAGTATTGTGAAATGAAATATTACAATATTTTGCAGAACCGATATTGTCTTAAATCCCTAATTATACAACTGTTTCAGATCAATAAAACAGGTACATATATTTAAAACTAAACTAAAATTCTGACCACCAGGCAAAAGCTTTCAAGTTTTAAAAGAGAACACAAACAAGACAGACCATCTTCACCAAACAATGCCGGGGGTATATATGTGGGGGTGCGTTACATAACTGCCGTAAACCGAAAGTGAAACTTAACAACAACGCCTGACTCCTGGCTTCTATGCCTCTGTTGTACACTGGAACCAAAACGGTTTGCACTCTACTTTTCAGTAACCCAGTTGCCCAAGTTCTCGGTCACATTTTCTCCTGAGGGAACACCCATTACCTCCCGCTGCAGCCCAAACATTAGTGTGTGTGCTGCAGCTGCTCGTACACCTGTACTGTGTGTGTCAAACTCACTTGCCGTGGCTCTAGCGTGTTTGGTTCAGTGCGGCGCTACATAATTATGATTGAGTATTCTTATGTCTGTCAAAACATGGACAAATGAATTATATCGAAATTGTATCGAGCATGTCTCATATTTCTATTGAGGAAAAGTTATTTCATGATATATATACTGTTATCGTTTTATCGCCCATCCCTAATCGCTATCTATAAAAAAATGGGAGAATACTGATTTTACGTCTGCTTTTATACAGCAGGACCATAGACTGAAACTTTTCATAGTTTTTCTATCCAGCAGATTAGAGATAATAATGAAAACATCCATTCTGATCATCCATGAACTTAAATATTATCTATTAGTTGCAGAGGAAGGATTTTAATTCGAACAAGAGAAATATTGTGGAAAATGTGGGCTCTCTCTTAATAGCACTAACAGATTAAAGGCCTGATAAACTTATAAATGATCCGTAATAGGGATTTAAAGACATATCACTAAAAAGCAAATACAAGCAAGCAAATGATCATCAATTTAATCAGCTGTATTGATGCAATGTTCAATTTTTTTCATTAATAAAGTGCTGTGAAATTATAAACAGAAGGTCTGATTATCTGCTTTGTGTTTTTCATTTGGCTCTAATTTGGGAGCTCTCAGGCTTGATTCCCAGTGCAGACTAGTTCTGCATCAGAAACAAAGACAAGGGAAATAATAAAGTATGCCAACAATGAGCAGCTCAAGAGGGCCATGAAACTATTATCACAGTTCAAATCACTGTGTTCCAGTTTAGGGGTCAACTGGTATGTTATTTTTTTCAGGGTGAATACCGATAGATCATTAGTAACCAAGGAGATTAATCGTAATTTAAAAATAACACAAACTCCAACACAAAAAGCCTTTCATTAGTGTATAATCACCTTAAAATAAGAAGCTAGTGTTCCACATTTAACTAAGAATGAGCCGTTTCTACAAAAGAAACGGGTCCACAGAGTTCACTATTTTGTGCTGCCATGTTAGTTCCTAAGAGACTTCTCCATTTTTTCAGTGGTATGGCAGGTGGTATCCAGCATCAAGGTGCATTACTGTCACCCACCATAAATATCCCATTACCCAGAAAAAACAAGTAAAGACAAAATAATCACTGTCTCTAAAAAAAAAAAAAAAGTCCTGTTGCACTTTAGCGGCCACTGTAGGGGAGGGTGAGGCGAGGGCAGAGCCGTGCAATCTGACACTGCCCCTTGAGATTTCACTTAATATCACACATCAAACCTTTAAAGTATAGACAGAGTAATTTCATATTATTTAAACCATATTTATTGGTGATTTTAATAATGAACAGGAGGGAATAAAGCTAATAGTTCATTTCAGAATTAACTGGAATTGTTTGTAACTAAATGTGTGACCAAACTAAACAGGTAGTGTTGTGAGCAGGACATTTCCGAATCACAGACCAGCGTAAAAATGGTATCCCATCATCCCTTTGTTCAGATGCAAAAAATATAATCCTACTCCAGCCATGCTAAATCTCAAACCAAGAGAGCAAAAGTGCCGTTTCAAAATTAGTCGTGTGGTCATGGCTGCATGAAGTCATGAGTAAAGCGCAGGAAAAGCTCATATTGAGGGTTCAGATTTAGGACAGTGCTGGATACTGTGTCCTGTGTTAGACGGGGTCTATTTTCAAAGCACCACAAAACAGCGGTTAGCGCCACAGACTCATACACAGAACAGAAATATTCATTCCTAAAGGGTTATTACACCAAGTCAGACCTCCCAAAAGCCGGTAGCTCCTCTGCTGGGAATCCAACCACAGCCATCGGCCTCTGCTGCTCGGATACACTCAGCTGCCCACAAACCATCATGATCCCCCGAAATAAGGAGTGGAAACTCTGACACTACACCCCTGGCATCCTCCCTGTACAAAACCAAACTCAAAACCATAGCTCACACAGCAGGGCTTCGGCACAGAGAAATCAATTCAATCAATCGAACTTTTGATTAACACTGCAGTGCATTTAAATGATGAAAGGGTGAGGTAAGCGCAACAGAAAAGCTGCTGGATTCGTACCAACAAAAGAACCATGAATTTGTCTTTTCACTGATGAAGAGTCCAATCTTGTTTCTCAGAGCAATTAATCATGTCCTAGATCGAGACAGACAGGGGAGAGCGCAAACGAGAAAATGGTGTGTGTGGGTGTGTGTGTACTTTATGTCCTCTGTGAAGTGAATCTGCACAGTGGTCAGCATATTGGCTCAGCCATTTCCTCCTTGCTCAGGCTGCAGTCTATAAAAGTTAATGAGCCCACTGAGCAGAGATTTGGCACGCAAAACGCACAAATGCACATGCAAACACACTCACACATAACTGAATGTTGATATGAACACAGAGACATGTAAATGAGCTCACATGTACAATTAATCCTCCTCCGCCCACACACAACTCACAATGCCTCGCAGTTCTGGCTTTTAATGTTCAGATGAGTCGGGGGCAGGAGGTTTCCTCCCTGTCTCCTCAAATTTCACACACACTTCAGTTGTAAGTCTCCTTACGTAACCCTGCTCCCAAACTTCCGCTGCGGTGCCAGAGATTTCTATGTGTGTGTGTGTGTGTGTGTGTGTGTGTGTGTGTGTCTGCATGATTCATTGGGCCATGAGGATCATTTCACTGGTCAGTAATCACTGTTCTAAGCTCGCCGCCGTCCTGAACCTTTAATTCTCTGTGCTGCCCGAAAGTGAAACAAGAAGACAAGAAAGGACGGAATGAGAACGAATGGTGGCAAAATACACCCACAAACTTTAGACCCACATAAAGTACGACAAGCACCAATGGTTAAACATCCACACATGTAATAATCACATTTAATTCTCAGTGCCAGAAAGTTTACAGCCTTTTTCATGTTCCAGTTGAGCATTCAGTGACGACTCCATGTCCTCATATTATGACATGATGTGATAAGAAAAGTAAGGTTAGTCCGGTGATTCTGTTATAATATTCCACTACACTGTTTAATATTCTATGGCTATATTGGTCCATTAATTCGACATGCAAGTTTTTCTCAAAGGATAAGAAATTATAGCTTTTCTGCAGAGACACCATGAGTAACATAATTTAGCTAGTTAACAAGCAATTTAACTCAATTTGTGTAAACATGCGTCTCAATTCTAAAAAAATTCCATTAGTTTCATTTTATACTGATACACTTGTATCTTCTAACTGAGATTATGTTCTGATTGTGCGACAGAGCCCTGCTTGATTTTAAATGTGGATTTGTTCATTTTAAACCTAAATCTACTGTTGGTTTAGCTGGTGGGAGGAGGCGAAGTAACAAAACTCTGTCAAAGAAGATTCATGTTTGTGCCCTGTTTCAAACCAGAAGTTAAAGTTATATTTAAGTCAGACTGTGTTTATTTCTGTAACCATGAGGACAACCATCACATAACACTACTTTTACCCCTTACCAACATCTTTTCCTAATCCCAACCATTCATTTATGAAAGACGGAGCGTTCTGTCTGTCCCCTGCGTACATTATATATGTAATTCTGTCCATTTTCAGGGAGCTTGTGGATCCATAGTCAGACGGAGAATACAGAGCAGTACCACCAGGAACTGTGGAGGCAGTGTTGAGATTTGAACAGAATAATTTCCATAAATAGCAGCACTTTTTGAAGAGCAATTGTGTGAGTTAGTGAAAAACTACGCCATATTTATGACAACTACCCTTCTCAAAATCAACGTTAGTACCCACATTAGTAAAACCTCTTGTGTCGTCACCATGTTTGTTATTATTGACTTTCTTCTTCTTCTCAAAAAAACTTCACTCTTCTTCGTTGTATTTGGCCAGTATGTTAATTAAGAGCTGTGCCCGCTGGTGGATTGATTGAGAAATGCTCATTCCAACAAACAGGACGCATGGAAGTATGAAGGCAGTGACGCATGACAACATTAGAAACAGACGTACCTATTTATAAGGCGAGCATAAATGAGCCTTAAACCTAACAAAACCTCACCCATAGCATTGTCATAGCCTAAAAACAACAGTTATGTCGTACATTTTAATATAATCCTTAGCTGTGTTTTATGCAATTTCATGTCTCTTGTTCCATGTTCAAAACGAGTCCTTACATATTTTCCAAAAAGGATAGTTTCATTTCTCGCACTGACAATGCATTAAGGTTATGTAACTGTGGGGATGGGCAAAGGGAGAGAGGGAATGGAAGAGGAGAAGAAGAGAAAAGGGATGCTGTGCGATAAACACTGAGGGAAGGACGGTGCAGAATAATGACACAAAAGGCTGATAGATATTACTGAACAATCAGGATTTGTGTTTAATAACAGCCAAGGATAAAAATAGGAGAACTGAAAACTAAAGGAAGTAGAGGTTAAAACTCAGAGGAAGGAGACAGTGACATATTGGACAGAGTAAAGACACATTTTAGTTTGTGAAAACGTGGCCCTCTGTACATAAGACAGCCTTTCTTACTGCTCTGCACATGGAGCGTTTTCTCTAAAGCCCTTTCTTTTATCTATTTTAATTTGCCCCCTTCTGTTTTATGTTACTTGCACTCACTCTTCTGTTGTGTTTATAGGTTGTCTTTGTATCTCTCCCCTGTGCAGGGCTTAGCTAATGCAAAGCCTTTTGTAAATGCCTAGAAGTCAGGAACAGCTTGGAGAGCATGACGGGATATGCACATATAAAGACTCATATACCGATGAAAACAAACACAGATGCAAACTGGCAAAGGATAGGGTTTTTCTTGGCTCAAAATGAGGTGGAGGTAGTTCCGCAGCGTCAACTGGCTAAAGTTAACACCTAGTTTACGAGTTTTAATAATTATAAAAGAAAATGATAAATATTATGGTAATCACTGCTTTTATGCAAAGTGAGCAAAACTTTGGGAAAATATGGCAAAATGAATGTGATCAAGAAAGACATTTTTCATAGATCTTGACAAAAAAAGATCAGTGTGTTAAACCGCCCAATAGGAATGAGTGTTTAGACACCACTTAAAGTAACATTTCGTTGAAGTGAAAGTGTCAGAAAGGGGATCTTAAAATGTCACTGAAGTCAGCTGCTAAAAATATTCTTCCAAAGTGGCACATGGATTTTAAAACTTCTAAATATTTATGTATAAATATGAATAGAAAACAGTTTGGAAATGGCAGTCATGTGTTTCTCAAGTAAACAATCCAAAAATGTTCATGCTCATTTATTAGACTAAGCAGACCCCGGTGGAGATCCTATTGTCTGCAGGACCAGGGTAGGGTGCACGGTAGGGTTTCACCCAAACTCTTAATATAAAGTATTTCAATGTGACATTTTATGCAATGCCATTAGTAAGTTTAAGTTTAGTCTTATTGTAAAGTGTGTAAACAGAAGATGAAGCTCCAGTTGACACATGGGTGAATCAATAACACACACCGTCCCATTCAGACTACACAGCCTCAGTGTTACTACCTTATAACTCTTATAAGTATAGACAGACTTTATGATACATTAGGAACCAACTGGTTGAGATCATGTAGCATTTAATGGTAGCAGCCTGGTTAGGTAATGAGCCCCTGAGGAGTTTGGGACGGTAAGAAACTTTTCCAGTGCGGCGTTCATTTAGACATTCCACCAGCGCATCAGTACTGCACTACATGTATGACAGAAACACACAGTGTGCACAGCTCGTTACAAAATAGTCTTGTACACGAAAGTGCGCATTAGAGATCTGTCGAGACCTCGAGGCAACAGGAAATTTGATGGAGGCCGGCGCCTTGTAATTTTCTATGCAGGAAAAACCCTGCAAGCTGTCAACCATCAACTGTCACTCAAATTCTGACTGGATGAGTGAATGCACTGCAACACACACACACACACACACACACACGAGTCTATACGTACACTTATTGTCTAAACCTCTCCAGTTGCACAAACATAAACCAGTCACCGTTATTCATGCGCTTGTCAGTCAAAGTGACTGTTTAAATTACAATGAGCAGATGGATAGTGTAATTTTATCTCATTTTCTGACACTTAAAGGCTTTTGTGCATTTCCAAAAGGTCACATAAGATAGATGTAAATGATGAAACATGGATGACAGTTTTCCAATCGACTGAGCTTTAGAATCATTTACCAAAACAAAAGAAGACAGTAACGCTTTCATATTTTAGAAGAACACTAGACTGATTAATTGGTTTGGCCAATTTAACAAATGTTTAGAAAAATGCTGCAAATAGCCACTATGTAATAGTAGGGTTTTCAACTGGAATCATACATGCTGAAGATAGATAATAGATAATAACTAAAAACAAAAAGAACAAATTTGGCCCAGTCTAGAGTTTTTGCAGCCAGTTTGATGTTCCACTTCCAGCGTTACTGATTAATGAGTTTGCTCTAAATCTTTACATGGTAGTTCATTTCTGCTATTTTTAATGAAGAGAGGAAGTGAGGCGATATCAGCTTTTTCCTCCCATAATACAGTCGTTTTACATCTCAGTAAATTATGAACATTTTCACAAAATCTGTTCTTAAGATCAGTGACAGTGTTGCAAAATCATACAAATGGTCAATTAACAGTATGCATTCTGGAATCTCTGCCTTTTTATTTGTCCACAGTTGGTCAATCCCTGAATAGTGTGAATGGGAAAAAAGCAGCAAGAATAAATGTTCTTAGCTGGACTTTTTACAGCCCAGTACTCACTAGTGCAAAAACTTGCAGTGAAACTGTTAATTAGGTACATTCTTGTATGTTAGACTTTGTTACTTTCCAGGCTACATATGAGTTAAATTGGTCTGAAATACGTCTACAAGTGCAGAACATAAATCTGCAATGTCCCTGGTTTACACATATGTGAATTACTGTACAACACATTCATATAAAGTACATTTTGACTGAGAAAACACTCACTGTGCTAATCAGTATGAAAGACAAGACACTGAGTGACTAACTCATGCCTTAAGAGTATAAACACAACACTGGGCCATTCATCATGAAAATGAAATGCTTGGGCTAGATTTTTAATACCAGCCTGAGTCCTCCTATTATCATTACACTCAGAACAGCATCAGCTTTTTCTCAGTCCAGCTTTCTGCCAGTTGTGCAAGTTCTCCAGTACTCAGCAGCCCTGCCAGTCCGCCAGTTTCTGCCAAGTTCTCAGACAGACTTCAAAGGAACTCAATCACTACTCTGTTCTTTTCTACTAGAAAGAAGAAGTTTAGTGGCCTAAAGGCTGAACAGAGAAACAAGAGAGAGAGAGAGAAAAATAAATAGTGACGGACAGAGAGAGTGTAATTCAAAGAACAGAATGTGTTCTACTCTGTGACCGAGAGGAAACACAGGTTAACCTTGAAGAAACGAAAAAATGGCATCCAGGGTAAAAGTATCTCTTTCTTTCTGCAAACGCTCGTCACCCATTTTTCTTTTCAGTTTCCTGCTTCAAGGGCAGCAGCGGTCAGCTCTTAGTGTCTCATCTGTGTGCACACATGGCTCCATTACAGAAAAAAAAACAGACAACCTGACAGGTCTTGCTTACGATCTTCACCGGGTCCGCTGTAAAACACTACTTTCCACCTTGTACACCATCTTGCTCACTTGTCGTGCTATTCTTGCACCATCGGCGGTGGTGGAGGTGCGTCCTGACACAGCCTAACCTTACAGGAGGATTCAGAGTGTTCCCTTCCAACCTCTGATCTCCATCTCAGAGTCAAAGGCAAAGCCACATAGCAGAAGCCTATATCTGATTTCTTGTGCGAGTCTGCATTGATCTACATGCCACAGATGCTTCTCCGGAGCTCCGGCTCCAATCAGCGCTCCACACAGAATACACTAAATCTATGCTACACAGTCAATTGTCTGCGAGAAACTGTGTGTGAGACAGAGAGTGGGTCAGAGGAAAGGAACTCAATACTGTGTAGAAAGCCTTTCTCTTCACCACAATATGTTCCTGCGTGCTTGCAAAGGCCATCTCAGATCCTAAGTGCATTGTGGTTACAGCCCCCATATGCATTGCGTCCCTCAACTCTGGAAACAGACAGAAGCGCTTGACTATCGCAGCAGGACCTCTGAGTGAGAAGAAAAGCTTTGACCTTTACCTTGTCTACTGCCGTTCCCATTTCAGTGTCTGTGAGTTGCATTATGGCCTTCAATCCACTCCCCCACCGTAGCTATGGTGGGGTCAGGGGGCACAGCACTAATGACAAGATGATATGCTGAACGCTCAGCGTGCACAGAGGATGAAACCACGAGGCAAGATTTAGTCTCTTGATGATCATGCCTGCTGTGCTCCATATATCTTTCTAGAGCACCTTCTCAATCTATGACACTGCAGGAGGCCTCAGTATCACAGCTTATACAGACTTAAGTCTTACAGCCAGGACGACTGCTATCTAATACTGGCTAACATTTGCACAACATTAAGATTGAGTTCTAGCAGAATGGTCAGTTTAGTTATATCGATAGAAAGTGAAATTTACAAAAAAAAAAAGTATGAAGTAACGATTTCTGTGGTACAGTGCTTGTATGATGTTTCAGTACAGTCTATTTTAGTCATTCTAAAAGTATTAAGTGTATTTATGTCCTGTCCACACTGACATGGATATTTTTCTGAATGGATAACTTCTTCCTCCTTTAAAAAAAAGAAAAATCTGTCCATATGAAAGCAACAAAAATGAAGCATTATGTCATCTCTGTTTTTCCTGTCCACACGGACACACACAAATTGCAGTTTTAAATTTGTTATTTTTTTACCTAAAATGGAATTTATATGTGGATGAGCAGCCCAAACATCTACTTAATCTCATTATTCATTAGTGTGGACATGATCATAAAAAATGAATTACTCATGTATATAACTGTAATTGATAATTTATCTAATCCTGTTCATTTAGTGTGCTACTAATAGCTTAAAGGTCAAATGTGTAAACATTTAGGGTAGTTTAGGAGGATTTAACTGTAGAAATGGAGCACAATCTTTATTACTATAATTCTATTAGTGTACAATCATGCAAGAATAATAGTGTTTTAGTTCCTTTGGCTTATATTTACAGAGGGGCTGAGTTGTTGTTTACAGAGGCAGGTAGCATCTGGTATAAAGGTACATTTCTACCGCGTATTATGTTTAAGTGAGTTAATCCCCTTACATAAGATGCCCACAGTGGACAAAGACAAACCAGATAAATATTAGATCGTGGGAAACTAACAATACAAATAAAGAAGAGCTAATTACTAGCATTTGATAAACAAACATTATATTTCAGCATGATAGGATTGTAAAAATACTTCATAAATTGGCATATAACATCAATGTGCACACTACAAATTATTTGGTTCTTCTCAAGATTAAAAAAAAACAAAAAACAAACAAACTTAGATCTAAAAGTGTTAGAAAATTGATCTTGTTTTAAGAGCTAATTTCTTATTTTAAGTGTTCAGCTTTACACTATAATCTTATTACTAGATTTAACAATGTTAATTCAAGAAATCTTGTCAAGTGAATTTATCTCGCTGCATGGACAGATACTTCCACTTGTTTTGAGTACCTTTTTCCTTAGATATAGTGCTTCTATATTGTTTTTAGACACTCCTTTTTTGCAGTGCAATGCTGTGGTGCTATAAGGTTTATTATATAATAGAAGTGGACAAACAGAGTTCAGGAATGAAGTGTATCTGTTGGTCCAGATGGAAATAAAAGGTCCAGTTCTTACACCAATCACTGTGATGATTTGCTAAATAAATGCAATCAGATGGTTTGTAATAACAGCTACATGCCCAGTTATTGTTGGCTGTTAAGTGTGTATGTTTCCTGCCACTTTCGTTTTGTCTCCTACACATTGCCCCTTGTCTCTCTACACCTATCAGTTGCTTTGTTTCTTGTCTTCAGTGCCATTTGGGAATATATGGTTAAACATTAACATGGACCCCTCCCACTTACAGCTCATATTCGTGCTTTTATAGATAGTACTGTGGTTTCCACTTTGTCATTAAACATACATATCTGCATGCTAGAGGTGGGACTCGCTAAGTGCTCCAGTTTTTTTCAAAAACACAGGGACAGTGGTGTTTTCTACCATTCACCTGCTTGTATCTGTTTATTTATAGAAAGAATTTTACAGTTAATGGATAATGTGGATATTTGCGTTTTATTGATGTGAGTACAGATTTCCTGTATTTAACCTTTACTCACCACTTCAGGTTTTCCGTTTGATTGGTGTCAACATTATGATCTGTATTTTCTTTTACTACAAAGTGCCGTCCAGTTGCACTCGTCTTATGTCTCTTAATCCTCATCGTTGGCTGAAGCAAGTGCTAAAGCTAAGATTAGCCTACATATGCGTACACACCATGGGGTCACACATACACTCTTAAACTAGGAGGTCATGTATGGCTTACATAAACAGGCTGAAAACATACACACTCATAATTACATGCTCAAAGCAACAAGCACTTAATGTCTTCTCTTTAATCTATGCTACTACTGAATGAATGAGAGCGGCTGACATCCTGTGGGGTCAACACATAGGAGTCAGTGGGACGGGTCAGGACAGTTGAACGGCTTACACCGCTGCGTCTTTCACGCTCACACTGCTGAACAACCATATAATGCACAGGTGACAAACATGCGGCCCGTGGGCCAAAACTGGCCCTCTAAAGGTTCAAATCTGGCCCATAGCATGATTTTACAAAGAGCAAAAATTACACTGAAGATATTAACAGTCAAGGATACTGAATTTGTTTTTGTTCAGGGGCCACATTCAGCCCAGTGTGATCTAAAGTAGAATAATAGCATCATAACCTATGAATGATGAAATGTGAACCTGAAAATTATGTGCAATTTCAACAATATTCTGGCCGTTACTAAATGTTTTGTGCATCTGTAGATCCACTCTGATCCTTAAGTTATGTTAATAATAAACTGACACAATATTGTCAAAACTATTCATGTTAGTTCAAAATTCCATACTTCAAATTTAAATATTACGCCGATTACCAAATGTTTGTATTACAGATAAGTTAAGGCACAGGTTTCAAACATGTGGCCCAGGGGCCAAATCTGGCCCGCCAAAGGGTCCAGTCCGGCCCATAGGATGAATTTGTGAAATGCAAAAATTACACTGAAGAAATTATCAATCAATGGTGTTAAAATCATTTTAAATCAGGTTCCACATACATACCAATTAAATCTCAATTGGGTCAGACCAGTAAAATATTATGATAATAACCTGTAAATAATAGCAATTGATCTTTGTTTCCGTGCAAAAAAAAGTAAAATTACATGAAAATGTTTATATTAACAAACAAAAAATGTGAATAACCTGAACAAATATGAACAGCTTAAAATGTCTTTAGAGATGTAAATGCAATTTTACCAATATTCTGCCTGTTACTAAATGTTTTATGTATTCGTAATTGTCATGTAAGTTGTAATGCACATGTGTAAATGATAAAGTGAGGCAGAACATTGTTAAAATTGCCCTTGTTTTTCCAAAGATTTTTGAAGTTGTTCATGTTTTTCAGATTTTTAAAGAAACATTGTGGATGTAAACATTATCCTAATGTAAGTTTATTTTTTTCACTGTTATTATTTTACTGGTCTGGCCCACTTGAGATTATATTGGGGTGAATGTGGCCCCTGAAGTAAAATGAGTTTGACACCCCTGAGTTAAAGCATAATATTGTTTAAATAAGAAATTTCAGTTTTTTTCCAGTTAATTACATCTTTTTTGTGAAAGGATAGTTTGTAAATGTAAACATTTTAATTATTTAATGTTTTTTATTGCACTAAAACAAAGAAAAAAAACACTTGGGGTTGTCAATATTTATAGGTTATCATGCCATTATTTCAATAGTTTGGCCCAATTGAGATCAAATTGGGCTGTATGTGGCCCCTGAACTACCATGAGGTTGTTTTTATCATGTAGTCATCTGTAAATAATCTAGTCGTTTCATTACAATCTGCTCTCTGCTTCTCTGTTTTAGTGCTTTACCCACATTAAAATCACTCCTTTTCTTGAAACACACCAAACCAGAGACTGAAGGAAGTCTCACTGAGAAATACATCTGAAAACAGCAGCCACACATTTTTGGTTAGAGAGAAGAAAATTGCCCCTTGGGAAGCCGTATTGTATGGCTCTGCACACATAGAAAATGATGGGGACAGAGATGGAGAACAGCATGTGGCAAATTTTGGCCCAGCTGGAAGTAAAGGAGGCAATGCAGTTGTACTTCCTAGTGTCACAACCTCCAAACTGAACCTCTCAGTCGACTGAAGCGGTTCAAGCTGAAGAAGATTTGGGCTTTTTCTGGTCAGTTTAAATTAGACCGGTTTCATCTGCAAACCCTTCTTCAATACTGTAAATTTAGGACCCCCTTTAAGTTTACATGTTTTAGATATACATTTAAATTTTTATTTTTTTTTATCTGTCAATTTTTCTTTTGTACTTTATAATTGGCTACTGTGACAAAAACACATTTCACTGTGCATTGTGCTATGTATAACTATGCATGTGCTGAATTAAACTTATGTTATGATTTTACATATTTTTTTTGTTTTTTTTTTTACTTTTTAATGCAACATAAAATGGCTTGTTTCAAAATTAAATAGACATATCCTCCTGAGACCCAGGAAGGTAAAAGTTTTGGCTGTTTTTACATAAAATAACTGTCTTAATTGGAAACAACATAATGCAATAGTTTTTTTAAGATACATTGTTATTTTTTTTCCTTAAAGGGGTCATATTTTGCTAAACCCACTTTTATTAGTCTTTGGTACATTTATTTCTGTATTTGGACCCTAATAGTTCATAAGGTTTGAATTTGAACCCTCCAGGTGCTGCAAAACTATCTTTAAATTCATTTTGGGAAAAATCAAGTGGATTTCTACAGTCTGTTTTAATTCCTTCTTAATTTGTTACGTTTCATAACAAGTTATGTCATGACATTTGCACATATAAGGTCAAGACTTCTGACGAACATTTCTCCGAGTACGACATAACTGTTTGTTAGCAGTCGCGGTTGTAGTCCATAATAAAAATATGTCCAAATTCTGAGTCGATTACCTAAAATGTTCAGTTTGTGGTTGAACAGGGTAGAGCAGCACAACACAGCCAACAACCTGGAGGGGGTGGGGCCTAAAGTGGCTCATGTGCATTTAAAGGGCCAGCGCTGAAAACGACCTTTCTGGTGTTATTACTCAGAAATAGGGTTGAAGATGGACCTGTGGAGTTGAATTAATGAAGAATTCAGACCCAAGGAGAGCATTTACAGTTTATGTAGACCACAGGGAAATGTTTTAAAATGCATAATTCCATTTAAAAAGAAAAAAGCAAAATATCACTCCTGTAATGTAATGTCCTTTTGTCTCTTGTCTCCCACAGAAGACAAAATTAAGTTGCTGGAATATATTGGCCTGTTTTGTTGTCTTAAATGACTCAAATCTTTCTTTTATGGAATAAAAAAAAAAAAAAACACTGCCAAACTTTAGTGATAAATTCTCAGTCAAGTACAGTCAAAAGTGCTGTTGTGAGAGTAACGAAAATGTTTTTCAGATTTAGCTCATTTTATGTACATTTAGCCTCAGAATCTTAATCTTTGAGTGTTAATGAATTTTGCATTTCGTCTTCATTTTATCCTCCAACCGACACAGCTGCAGATTTAACAGTGTCTTCAGTGCATCGGTCTGAAGGAGACACTGACAGATAGGTGTCAGCTCCACTGCCATAAGCCAATCAGACACTTGAGAATTTTTGACAAGCGACTCCCTGATGTGATCTGACAGCCAATCAGACCAGTGCGTGGCAGTGATGCCTGGAGCTGCAGGTCATCAGCCTGAGAACTGTTGGCTGAGACGCTGGTTGTCACACAGTCAAAACACGACTAGTAATTCTTTCAAACATGACACTGACAAGTTAGTTGACTACTGGATCAGTTAGAAATTTCTATGGAAAGAAAGAGGCTTTTTTCCCAGAGTTTTGATGCTACTGGAACTTCTTTAAACATTACACTACATGTGCTGTTTCATTCCAAGGTGTTTATACTTTATTTCAGTGTATTTATGTTCTGTATATTTTCTGTCAATAATTTTATAACTTTACTTTGTTTTTAACTTTCACTCCTCATCTAGAGCAGGGGTGTCAAACTCATTTTAGTTCAGGGCCCACATACAACCCAATGTAATCTCAAGTGGGCAGAAACAGAAAAATAATAACACAATAACCTATAAATATGTCAACTCCAAACTTTTCTTTATGTTTTAGAGTGAAAAAGGCAAATTACATAAGGAAAATGTTTATATCTACAAACTATCCTTTAACAAAATGCGAATATCCTGAACAATCCCGAACAACCTCAAATTTCTAAACAAAAATAAGTGCCATTTTTATAATATTATCCCTCAGTTTATTATTTACACATGTACGTTAATAGTTACAGATTACAGTGGATCTACAAACGGCACAAAACATTTAGTAACAGACAGAATATTGGTAAAAGCGCACTTACTTCGCTTAAGGCATTTCAGATTTTCATATCTGTTCATGTTATTCACATTTTTTCTTAAAGGATAGTTTGTAAATGTAAAAACTTTAATGTTATTTGACTTTTTTTCCACAAAACAGAGAAAAAGTTGAAGTTGTCATTATTTATGGAATATCAAAAAAAATGTTATTATATAACTGGTGGTACCCACTTGAGATCATATTGGACTAAAATGAGTTTGACACCCTTGACTGTTAATATCTTCAGTGTAATTTTTGGTTTTTCCAAATTCATCCTGGAGACTACAGGTGTGTATTGCCAAGAACCTGGCAATACGATACAAATCACAATACTAGGATCACAATACGATATATCACAATATATCATGATACTGTTAAAAAGGCAATTTAAAAAAAAAAAAAAGATTATTTCCTTGAAGAATTGAATTACACCAGAAATCTGCACAAATACTAAACACATTTTTATTTGATCACAACAGGATCTAATGCTATATCACAAAATGTTCCTGTGTTAAAATTTAAATTATGTTTTACAGACATTACAGTTTAAGATCCTGCTCACAATGTTCATATTCTATTAGTTCAGAACTGACATTGGAACATTATTTTTGTCCCAACAAAGGAACTACCATCTGCCTCTCAGACAGTAAAAAGTCCTTTTAGGATGCTTCAAATAACCATTATTTATTAAAACAGTGTTAAATAATAATAAATAAAATATAAACAAAAAAAAAAAATTAAAAAGAAAATGAAACCTCTGCCATATCTGCATTTGAATAAATACTTAAAAATATCGATACAGTACTTTTTAATATCAATACAGTATTGTGAAATGAAATATTGCGATACATTGCAGAACCGATATTTTCTAACACCCCTTCTGCAGACTGGATTGGACTCTTTGGGCGGGGGGGAGTTTGGCCTGCCTTGACTTCCCTGATCTAGAGGCTTACACAGAACAAAACCTTGTTGCACAGTGACGGAAAGATGTTGGATTAAATTACCTTGAACAAGAGAGAAAAAGAGACAGAAAAACTGAATGAATGCTGCTGATTTATATATAATTTGTGTCAAGTAATGAAGTATAGTGTGACTGTGAATGCGTTTGTAAATGTGCGAATGGGATTTTAAATGTGTATAATTAGTCAGAGCCTTGAATGACACAGTCTGCACAAGACTGTAGACTCTCCTAGGATCTTTGAGCCTCAAGCGCCGACAGATTTATGCGGTAATGGCAATATGGCTAGATGCTATTTAGATACAATTACTTGTGTTGGTTCATCATGTATAAACACTATCACACAGTGGGCATGGCTGGAGACGAGCCTGAGCTGCAGATATCAGACTACGCAAACACACACTACCTTCTAGTCAAGTGCTATGTAAACACACACATATGGCAGCAAAGCATCAGTAAGAGCCAACTGTAACACTGCAATACTGTCTGGGCAACCATATGGGGTTGTGTGTAAGCATAGTGTGCATGTGTGACAGTGGGCTGTGGAATGTGTGTTGTTTGTTTGCCAAACAGAGGAGCTGTAAAGAGGGGATGTTTAAATAACCTGTGTTAGTTCAAAAGTCACTCACTTTATGTTTACCTCGGCCAGCTTTCCCTACAGAGTAATCCAACACGCTCTAAAATAAGTGTGTGTGTGTGTATGTGTGTGTGTGTCATGTACATGGCTGAACAACAAGCTAGGGGCTTGGCTTAGGCCGCTGCTTTGGCAGAGGTGAGCCCAGAGGTTTTATAAAAGGCTTGGGAAAACTGCTGAACGGTGCTGTTATTACTCTGTCTATGTGTGTGTGTGTGTGTGTATGTGTGTGTGTGTGCGTGTCTAATATGAGTGTGTAAGTGCAGGAGAACACCGCATTTCAACTCCTCTCTCCTGCCTATGCTTCAAGTTGAAATTTCACGACTGTCCCTGGAACACTAACACACACACACCGACCCACTGAGCATTACCTTCACAGAATCAGTGCAGCCACAGCAGATCCTCTGTGCTCCACACTAGTCAGGTTCCAATCCAAATGAAGTGACAAACTGATTACACTTTACAGAAAAGCGGGCACCCACACTAGCGTAACCTCTAGCAATGGAAAATACAACGGAAAGCCTGGTTACAGAGAACATAATAGACAGGGCAAATGGAAGATTCTGCACAGGCCTTTTGCTTTAAACACGGCTCTGTGTATACGCCATATTTGTCACTTCTAATCCATGTTTTGTCTGAACAAAAAGTCACTTCATTGCATTTTGTTTTTTGTTGCGTCTCCACCTAACCAAAGAGTAATCACACACTGCAGTATTTCAACCATTTTCTGAATTTCCAGCCTTTCTAATTATTCACACTTATAATTATCGAGTGGTGTTCCATCCAAAGAATATTTTCCGCATCCTTATTTAGACAGAATGCAGCTAAATATCGGATGTATTTGTTGCTCAGACTGCGAGTGAGCAGCAAAAGGAAGCAGCTAACCCTACAGGTGCGTAATTCTTCATTTATTCCGATGATTATTATGAATACTGCACCTGCTACACGGAACTATTACTGTCTCAACTTTAATTATAGACAATGTTCTAAATCCTTCTAGTCATTTTATTAAAAGAAAGACTTTCCTTTTCCTGTTGGAAAATTAAATTAGTGACACTGCACTGCCTTTCTTTTCAGTTTACAGTACAGCAGCATCCTTTTTTATATACGGTTTACACCACTTACTTAGCAGTGCCCTACTTTCTAAAAGCCGCACTGAAGCAATGACTCAGTCTGACCAGAAAGATGGGAGACAACGCCACAAGCCAAGTCAGCCATATGATTTATTTCAGTGGATTAACACCCTTACGGTGTGGTGAAAATGATAAATGATAAACACACTGAAGTCAGGATGGAAGTTGGCAACACATAAGGTCTTTAGTAACAAGCAAATATGTACATGACAATGGACTGTTCTATAAAAAGAAATGCACACAAATGTTATTATTAGATTTTATTTGTTAAGTTATTTGACGGTTGAGTCTGCAGGATCCAACTACAGGGTTGTGGAAACTATTTTTCATCCTTTTTATGCTCAGGATTTTTGGAAAGGCATGAAATCATAGCTCTGTGACACACTGGAGCTATAGTTAGAATGACTTTTCCCTGAAACCTGGTTGATCAGAAGTTACTGCAACTACATGATCTCCAGTTCTGTTCAGCCTATGTGTTGTTCTACGTGGTTATACTGAAAGGTTGTGTTTGTCATTAATGCATACTGCTAACCTGCATGTGAGAAATAATGCAGAAAAACATCTCAGATTGAGAGAAATGAGGTTTGTTTTTTTCAATGAAGTCCCAGTGGTTTCTGGTCCTGGTGGCTCTAACATGTACAGGGTTTTCCCAATTTTTCCATCTCAGCACTAGGAATTTTTTACATTGTTTGATAAAAATTATTTCAGTCCTGTAGAACTGCTGTATTTGGGCGTGGCCAAGTGAGTAACGGAGTGAGAAAGCACTGTGCAGCAATACTAACCATTCCATATGTGTTTTTAAAAATGAATTAAGCAGCAACTATAATAGCTCAAATTGTAGGTCTAAGCAAGTACTTTAACATACCATGAAGGAATAATAACCAAATATTTAATAAAAACACGAATTTATCATCATTGTTAAAGTAACAGAGTGAAGAAAAATACACAGGAGTTACTCCAGGTTTGGAAAAAATGCCAAAAAGTGCTGTTCCTCAAAAAAAGTGCAAATATTTAGCATGCCACACATTTCTTAATATATAAGAGTACATTATATCCAAAAATGAAACTGATATCATTTTTATTTTAGTTTTAAAAGACACTAATTCATGGTAGAGTGAGAGTGAGTATCCAAAAAAATAAGGGAGTGAGATGTTCGTTCAGGATGATGCACCATAAGAATAATCATAATAATCAAAGATTTTATCAACATACTGATAAAATTATCAGTCTTTGGTGACATATGTTCCATTACTATATTTAATACACATCTTTTTTTCTGTTTTTTTAAGTAATAAATAACATTCAAAATCATTATGGTATTGATAACTATGCAAAATAAAATTAGAAACCAGCATATATTTTCTACATCTTTATTTACCCACACATGTAAATAGGCGATTCTAAAACCAGACATAACAGATGACCCACACATATTCCTATCACAGCTAATGTGGTTATTGGTGAGAAATATCAGCTAATATCGGCTAAAGTCAGCAAGTGTTTATTTCCTTAGCTTAGGAGACATGCCTAAGTCTTATAAAGGACAAAAACCGATATCTACGCCTGCAGAAGTCCAATAAAGCTGCTGGACGACGCTTCCATTTTCAACACTTTGTGGCATTTGACACTTGACACTGCACTGATCTCATGATTGGGTGTGGTGACAGCGCCTTCAGCATTTTAGAGCAAAGAAAAACACCTATTGCCTCATGATTTTGACCATTCTATATACTGTAGCTGGCGATGTGGTTAGGTGGTTGATAAAATATTTACTGTGGACTCGGAGCACAGTTTATCACAGTTTATTACAGCTTTACACAGATGAAAATAACAGTGTTTAGTGACTGTTCCCCATATGTTCTATCCATCCTAAGTAACTGTCAACCACGATGTGTCTTCCTAACGTTCCTACGACGACCTCCTCCTCCGAAAGCACCTGATCTGAACTGATCCTCTCATCACTCCCACTCATCCAGCCCCAGCAGCAAACAGGTAGGAGGTGTATCCACAGATTGGAAAAGAAGAGGGTAAATATTTGAGAGGGTAGCAGCGTGTGTGTAAACAGCCACAAGTCGCACATTCTATCATATCTCTGGCAGACTATTGGCTGGGTAAGCACAAACACGTTCACACCGAGCAAAATGAACAAACAAGCAGTGATTTAACAACGGGGACTGGTGGCTCTTTGCACTTCAGTCTGGGAGAAGGTGAACGGCTATGATAGCTGGGTGTTTTTGAGTCATGTGGCTGCCGGTGCGTGTGTCCTTAGCTGACAGATTTAGCGGGATATTGTCAAGCGTATTGTCCGACACACCCACACGCAATGACACAGAACATATGTGGTTGAAGACCGTCAGCTTCCCACTGTGCTCCAGATGGCAGGGCAAGGAAGGCCAAAAAAAAAAAAAAAAAAAAACAATTTAAAAAAAGCGACAGTGACACCATTCCCTCATTCATCCTCAGTCCTGTTGTCACCGCTGCACAAACTTTAAGGAACTTCTCTGCAACGACATTGCCACCAACACTTGCTGCTCTTAACAAGATTAGAAGTGATGAGTAATGACAGCTCCATTTAAGCTACTGACAGTATGAAACGCAGGCAGAGACGCTGCACAAGGGCACGAGTAGGAGGGACACAAAAGAGTCAGAAAGCCCACGCTGCGTGGATTGTTTGTGCATGTGTTAGGTCAGTGCAAACACAATAACGCCACGTGGATTGTGGTGAGAGCAGCGTGTCAGTTTTGGATAAGCCAATCACCAAACCAGGGCTGTGAGATGACGGGGGAAAAAGTCACATTTTGATTGCTGTGGACAATACTGTGATTTGCAACTTCACTATAATAATCATGAGTCTATTTACTTGAGCTAATCTTATACATACACTCAGACTAGCCCAACAGCTAGAATGTGTAATGTCTTTAACCCATAAAGACCCAAACATCCACCATCTACCAAAATCATCTACTGATCTAAAATGTGTAATACCTGTTGATCCACTAATCCTAGCAATACATGTGAATAATTGGTGTAAAATAGAGTTTGTCACCTTATCATGGTCATCAGATATGACCCATTTGGACGTTCAGAGGCTACGTAATTACCGTGGAAACACTGTCATCTTCTACAACATTAAATATGGAATAATCTGCCAACTCTTCTTACAGAGCGTCCTCAAATTCAGTTTAAAAAAGCAATGAAAACTCTGCTTCTGACTGACTGTAATTTTCCACATGGGATACATTTCTAAGCTCGGTATGTCATGGAATTCTATTTGTTGAAAATGTACTTTCATGCAGCTTGCAAATATTTTTTTTATAGTTTTAATTGCATTTGTAAATAAACTTTGAAATCTGGAAGCTTCCACTTGTTAAGCCCCTTGAGGGCTGTTGGTAACCATCCATCACAATTTTTAACTAACATGTATTATGTGTATGTTTTTTACTATGTGAAAATTAAATGTTCATTCATTCATTCATTCATTTTCTGAACCTGCTTTATCCTCACTAGGGTCACAGGGGTCACTTGGAGCCTATCCCAGCTACTTATGGGCGAAGGCAAGGTACACCCTAGACATGTCACCAGTTCATCGAAGAGATGAAAATTAAATAAATAAATAAATAATAAATAAATAACACATTGATTCATCTGTAAAACTCATGGAGTTGGATCAATGACAGTGGATGGACACACTGGGTTTCTGTTCAGTTAGTGATAGACTTTGCTGAAAAAGTCACTTTTTCTTCAGTTTTGTCTGTTTTAATATAATAACCCTCAACTTTACTCTGTGCTTTATGAACATCTACAGGTTTAGTAAATTAAATGTTGGAAAATACCTGATTTTCATAGAAAAAAACCCCCACAAAATACAGAAGATAATGTTACAATAAATGGTGATAAACCACTTAAAGGACAGTTAAATATAGAGAAAAAATCATTTGAGAACTGCAACAAATGTCACACTGGGTGCTGATGGGTTAAATGCAATTATTTTTCGTCGTGCACCTCTACAATGTGCTTATTGTGCATTTTCACATGGTAATGATAGTGAAAATATGATTCATTGATCAGCTGTCAATCTGTCATGGTGTATCCGTATTTAATTAGTCCACTTCAACCTGAAAAAGTCTGTAATGTATTTTGCTGACACTAAAAAAATAAAGGAGATATTATTAGTGCCACTTTTTCTACCTTCAGTTATAAGAATCTGCATAAAAATCCACCATATACAATAAACCAGAAAATTGGGAAACGACTTTAACTAAATCACTTGTTATAGCTACAAAGCACAATTTGTTTGTCATTTACCGCCTGAATGAACTAATCAAGTTAAATAATAGATTTAACACTTAATACTCTAATATTTTAAGCAAGACTTGAGCTAAAGTAAAGGACAGAGAGTGGAACACAAGCATGAAGAGTGAGGTGAAGTGGTAATTGTGCATTGTACTGAAAGATTGTAGCAGCTTTCAGTGAGACAATGTGGTTTTCCACCCAGCTTACCACAGCGAGTCCTGCTCCATGCCTCTGTCACCAAGCCCCAGTTGCACTTACAATGGGGCTGGCACAGAGCATGTGTCACCCATCTGTCAGACAATATGTCAACACAGCCATACTGCTAAATGTGGCTGCGGCCCGTTGAGGCCATCCACCTCAATGAGCACCGAAATATTTACTGCTTCATAAGCTAGTCTGCGCACCGTGTTATTTACATTTCATCCTTCATATTTTACATTGATGGTAGGACGCTGTTAAATAATCTGACCAAACCTCTGTAACCCACACCCAATCGCCTCCACACACACAATGAATGATTTAAGCCCAGTTGTACGACACAGCACAGACTTAACCCTTAAAGACCCATCATCCAAATGAATTTTTTTCTTTCCTATGTGATTTATCAACATTTATTATAATATTATCCCCTGCATTTCGCATTTTTGTGTGTAAATCAGGTATTTTCCAATATTTAATTCACTGATCATGTAGATGTTCATTACTGCTCAAAGTAAATTCAAAGGACATTATCAAAACAGAGAAAACTAAAGAAAACATGGCTTTTTCAGCAAAATATATCACAACTAAACCTAAAAACAAGCATTTACAACCACAGTCATTTGTCAGTCTACGTGGGTTTTACTGGTGAATCAATATTGCAGAATATGACGTGTTTCCACCTTCTACAGAGCCTCTGAACATCCAAAAGGGTCATATCTGATGACCCTGAAAAGATGAGAAACTGTATTTCACCTCAATTATTTACATGCATTGATAGGAATAGTGGATCAGAAGATATTAAACATTTTAGTTCAGTAGATGGTTTTGGTCGCCGGTGGACGTTTAGGTCTTTATGGGTTAACAAACAGAGGAATAGATGCAGCATAACGTTCAAGTCTTAGTATGAGTATTTATCCTGCTATATATATTTAGACAGCGTTTCATATACTATTCAGATATGAATCACTGTGAGACAATGATCATAAATCAGGCAAACGTACAGAAAGACACATCACAGTTTTCCCAGAGGGCTAAGACGCTCTGCATTCGCCAGGTTGGCTGCGCTTGGGAGGGGGTTTCGTAAAAAAAGGCAGCATCATGTATATTTTTACAAGCTAGAGTAGCCATTTTATAAATCATACACCAATTGCTTGTTCTATTTTTTATTATTTGGGGTATAACAATTAAAGGATCAAAGCTCATCATTTTTATCATTATAATTACAACATCAGCAAAAAAACCCAAAAAACTATAAATAAACAAGCGGTGCCAGGCACAACAAACCCCTCCCCTCGCACATATTGAAGCATATTATACACCCTTGTGTTGTGATAATATACTTGAAGTTGAAAAAATAAATGCACAGTATGTTTTCATGACTTTTTTCTGTTTTGATATTATTTACTTTTATTACTTAATTGTTTCAAGGTCATAGACTCTAACTTCCACCCCCAGAGCTCAAAATTTTAACCCACAGCAAGTTTAATCAGTTCATCAATGGCATTCATTTATTAAACAAGTTTGTTTGTTTTTGCCAGAATGAGTTCATTAGAAATGACACATTTTTCATGGATGCTTTTTTTTGGCAGAGTACCACAATGTTCAGTAAATGGTGGGGGAAAAAATTGAAAAAAATTTACCCAAAATATGAAAAAAATACATATTTAGCTTTATGCCAGATTGATGTATAACAATTGCCTCTATATGTGCCAAGTTTGAAGCAAATTGAAACAAAATTGATGTTTTTATAGACATTTGAAATTTCGCCTATTATAAATAAAGGGGAAAAAGAAAGATTTTAAAAAATTTATAACAAATTGTAAGTTAAACCTACTTTTCCCAAAATGTAATCAGATCTATTCTGGGTCGTTGGCAATCCATAAACCCAGTTTGGTATGAATGTAACCAATAGTTTTGCTGCTACAGTGTTAAAGAAAACAAACTGAACCAAAAACAATACTCCTTGCCTCCCCTTTGGGGCGGGGGGTAAGGGTAACAGTGTCAAAAATGCTGTCAAAAAGGCCAAAATGCCGTTTAACAGTTGTGAAAACCCTGAACTGAGATGCTTTTCATGCCAGGCTCCAGAATGCATCCTGGGTGATCTGATCAGTAGAGGTGAGCTCTAAGTAAATGGACAGAATACGCATGAGGATAAATATTGATCTGATTCCTCACACCACATTCAGAGATGGTCTGGTCCACACATTCTTCTAACACTGTGCAGATGAATGTGTCCTGGGTCATTATTATTTGGTACAGGTAAGGCTTATGGCCAAATCATGACAATTCTGCCCAAAACTACTTAGGACTTGTATTATTAGGTATTTTAAGAACAGTTTACTCAAATGTGCGTTAAATAAACAGAACACTGATTTCCCGTCTATGCTGAGCTATATTCCAAACCTGTGCATCAAAATAAGGAGCTTAATAAGGCCCTTGTTCACTCTGCTTATCCAGGAAGCAAATATAAATAAAATTGACCCCAAAGCATTCCAACTAAAATTAAATCAACAGAGAACTGCTTTCACTTTCATGTTCGGTGAACATCTGTGCATCTTTTATAAATCAGCTTACCCAGTACACATGACTTCTTTGAATCAATACAAGAGGCAGGTTGGCTGAGTGTGATCACTGTTTATCACTAGAAATGCAACGGCAGCTTACTATTTTCGAAGGGCCCATTATTGCCGTAAAAAACGTGTTCAGCACAAAAGCAATAATGAGAGATTGCATTAAATTATCATTTGTTCAAGTTTTCTCCAGGGGTGGCCATCAAAATATATGAGACTCGCTGAAAATGCACATACGGTCATAAAATATGGGTGCCTGTGAATGGGTTTGAACATGAACGTGACCTGTAAGTATAACTATGTGTACTTCAGTGAGCAACAGCCACACCGCACACCAGTTTATAGCTGTATAGAATATAGTGACGCAAATAGACAATGGTACACTGAAAGAATAACAATCACCTTCATATCACAAATATGCCAAATAAAATAAATGGCAGGTTTCACATGTGAAAATATATTTAGCCCTGAGGTTTCTTCAACATAACAGGTCTTGAGAGACCACAGTAAGGGTAGTAGAGTGTGATGCCCTCCAATTAACAGCCACTAAGTTTTAATGGGCTAATACCTTGTTAGATCCTGGAGGTTTTATAGGCAAGTAAATAACTACCTGCTGAATTAACAGACTGAAGCATCTGAGAGCACAAATACACAACAAACACTCCCTATGGGCTTAATAACCTCTGTTACTGATGGAAAACTGATTTTACTGACATGTAAATAAGAGTTATAGTTACTGAGGTTCATATTATGTTTTCTTCCTTTTTAGTCCTTATTAACTCAGCAATAATCCATTGAAAGATGGCACCAAAGTGACAATATCTATACAATACAGACAATAATGTCTATGTTAAATATAACAACACTATCCTATGTTATAAAGGCTGGGGGATAAAGGGCAATTATTGTGATGTAATTTAATAGTGCAATAATTACCACTGATTTTCTTTTGGGTTTATTTTCCATATATCCTAGTTGCTTTGGATGTTCTAACTCTAAATTTACAAAGTATTTGACAAGTGTTTATTGAGTTCTAACCATTAAGATCAGTCTAAAACCACCCTTATTCATTAGCTTTCACTCAGGCCTAAATATCAGCCTTAAAATAATCAATACAGACAGATATGAAATGTTGCAGCATTTAAATCTATTATCAACAGGCCCTACACTCCAATGAACTATTCAATCTATGGCAATCCATGAATATTAGATCATATTTGACCCTGGACCGACAAATGACCCATAATATGGATGTTCTTAGGTGTTCTAAGGTGTAACTCAACATGCCTGTTCATGTATGTGTTTAGCTTTTACTTGTAACTATACAAAACATCATAATCAAATTGCAAAAAAATGGTTTACCTTAATTCATATTAATAATTCAGTTATTTAGCAAAACCCCTTTCATAATGCACTGGCGATTAATAGCTAAAGTAGTAGCTGACAGGCCAGGATCTATGAATCCCACATCTACAGCACATCACTCAGTGTTAAAACTAATAAGATGCGGTCAGCATATAGATGTTCCAGGAAATATGGAGGCAAATTTAATCATTGTGCATTTTTAACACCAAAGCCGAAGTGCTTTTCTGAAGTGCTGCAGTGCGGGGATAAACACAACATCAGGTGAATGTTAAGACGGCTTTAAAAAGTCAGACCAAAAGCACTGGCTAGTTTTAAAGTTCAGAATTCATTTAAAAAATTGCTATGCAGCACAAAACTACAAAACTATTGTGCGGTGCCTCCACCTGTCTGGCCACACACACAGTGTAAGTAAATTTGTTCTTAATTGACCTACCTTAATAAATAGAGCTTAATTAAATTATGTTTTGCACATACCAATCAGATAAGAGTGTGGAATAGAGAATGTTTCAAGAGACAGAAAGGATAAAGAGGAAAATGGGCTGATATTTTACTATTATGGGTAATGAAAATCTGCGTGTGCTCTGATGGAGCTTTACACTCAGAGTGATAAAAATATCATCCATTATAGCAATATACCTGCAGGCATGCATGCCTGCTACAATTAACAATAGGCCTGCCACTAAGAAAGACAGCTTTAGGCAATGAACAGTTCCATTTCTATTCATCCTGCACATTTCAATACGCATTTTACAGTAACTAAGCAAGGCTACGTCTGGTAAGCCTCAGGCTGGGGGATATGGGCACAAAATGATATCTCCATACATTTTGGTAGAACAGTGGCAAATAATACATAGGCTCATATTTTTCTCCAGTAGATAAGAATTTCCATTGTAATTGCAGCATTTAAGATATTATGACTACAGAATGGAATGCAAACTAAATAAAGTGTGTAAATAAAAAACATAAATGACAGGCAGAAAGATTCTGGAAACCTTACATTAAAGTAAAAAAAAAAACAGCCAAGGTTTGCCTTAAATCAGTGTTTCTCAACCTTTTTTGAAAACAGGCCCACTAACGGCATCATGAGCCTCCTGCCACCCCCCCAACCCCAAAAAAATTTGGAACCAGTCCGTGGGGGGGTGGACGTTATTACCTCCGCCAAGGAGGTTATGTTTTTGCCTGGGTCTGTCTGTCTGTCTGTCTGTCTGTCTGTTCGTTAGTGTGCAACATAACTCAAAAAGCTATGGACAGATTTGGATGAAATTTTCAGGGTTTGTTGGAAATGGGATAAGGAAGAAATGATTAAATTTTGGTGGTGATCGGGGGTGGGGGGGCCCACGGGGGGGCCACTGATCAGCCTTGGCGGAGGTCTGCGCTCTCCAAGTGCTTCTAGTTCTAAAAGTGACTCAACAAACCTGTATGTGGAGGACATGGTGGGTCATAGAGCTCTGTAGATAAAGTCCCCTTCACCTCATCATCCCCCCCCCCCCCCGAAAACTAATTTGTGCCCCGGGGGGTGGACAGATATGCCTCTAGTATGTGAAAGCGTGTACCTCTGTTGTATGTTGAAACTTACATGGGATCTTTACGTGGGGGTACCACCCCCGTTTACAAACACTGTAATAGTCCACCCCTTGCATTTCGACATGGGGGGAATCTGCTGCATCTCCTTTGTACTAATAGCCAGGGAGTTGGGATTTTTTTTCCCCCTACCATCCTGTGCTCGCACCCCCTCAGTTGAGAACTACTGCCTTCAAGGATTTGTTTCCTTTCTGTTCCTACCTGGCCCACATTCATAGACTTATTCAGAAATAGTTGAATTTTTGATTTAAAGAAGGATCCATTTTATGATGCCATTTATTGATCTTCTCCGATTATCTAAACCTCCAGATGCTGCTACAGCAGCAGCTGAACTCACCCCCATGTGACACCACCTTGCACCAGTAATTTTTCCTAAAAATCACATCAAAGCTCTTATGCAATTTTATCAACTTAGGCTATATATTATCATGCATATAATACTTAAATAGTGCCTTTAATAAGTATCCAGCTGCATATAAAGACCAAACATGACCTTTGACCTGAACTCATTTGAATATCATGTTGGAAAATACAGCAAAATCATTAGGTTTGACTTTTAAAATCTAAAATAACATTCTTGGTCACCTTGTAGATTCTGTAGCTTGAAATATATTAAACATACCTATATTTATGCATAAAATACATCAAGCTTTAGAATCTACGAGGAGGGCAAGATGTTCAATTTTAAGGCAAACTAAGAAGGTTTAAAAATTATACATTACATGCAGAAGTGAATGAAACATCCCACCTGATCACCTAAACATGTCTTATTTACAAATGTTTGTTGATATTATGATCATAAGTATTTGCTGCTTTAATGGAACTCCTTTCCAGTTCAGTAAATTATGTCGCTATTAATCCAAAAGAGTTACAGACTTAGTGTTACAGACAATATCACACCAAAAGGGATCCATTTTGGAGATGCTTGATATTGCTGTTTTGCTTCAGCAACTGAGTCGTGCATCACTGAACGTGGCCCACAATGATTTTCTAGACATAATTATGCATTTGACTGAGCCAGACACACCTATATTTAAAATAAATCCAAAGTGGGCAAAACAGATAGGATACCAGAACATGTCCTTATTGTACACAACCTCATCATCTCTGATCTGTGTAATTGCTGTAACAAAACACATAATGCAAACAACAGGTTGAATCTGTGAGGGGAGACAAAAAAAAATTAGACTGATGCCAGCGACTTAAAAACAAATCTGACCAATTGCATCTGATATCGGCGTAGTCACTCACTACATCCCACACAGATCAAACCACAATCCACTTTCTCAGCCCTGGGTAAGCCTCAAGGACCCCTCTTAGGTCCAGTTCTAATTTTCTGCTTCTCTGAAAAACAACTACATTTAAATGCCGGATGTTTTTATCTGTCTGTTGAAAGGCAAAACAGAGACTAAATAACCCGTTCACACCTGCTGTTACCATGTGTCTGAGATGGAAGTGTTAACACCAGATGTGAATGGACCCGAGATGGACCCAAGATGCACTTAAGTCACACTGAGATCTGACCCCTCAGGCCTCAATCAGGGATATCTGGGCCACATTCTTTTAGCGCTGTGAACATGAATGTACCCTGGGCCACACACACATGTCCCCTCCATCAGCAAAGTACATACTCATTCACTGAACAATGATCTGAGAGAAACACAAGTGCACCAATCTTCTTATTTCTGGCTGAAAACAACATCAAATTTGGTCTTTACATGAGGGAAATGATGTACATGTTTATGTGCGTATATAGCAGCTAAGTGAGATCTGATCACAAGTGGTCACTCGAGATTCATGTGGAGATGCATTCTTATGCCAGGTCTGAACAGGGTTTATCCTGTTATCACAACCACAGGGGCATTTGAAATGAAAGGTTGCAACACCCACCTTTTTAACTCTCCTCTTGCCACAGAAATAACTGGACTGACTGTCATTGGAAGCATGTCGCTCCCAATGACAGTCATTAAATCTAAACTGGACTTCAAACAGTTCACCTCAAACTTGGGTGAAGCGAAAAGGTTTCTTCACAAAACAGCAGTAAGACGTTAATCCATATGGGCTGAAGGTATGAATTATGTAAAAGTCTAAAAAAAAAAAAAAAAGGCTTGAAAAGAAAATGGCTTTTCCCTCTGTGTTGCATGGTGGGCGTTGTTTTTCCAGGAGGCCCCTGCTGTAACCCAGGTGACAGTGTGTGCTTTGGCATGGAGAATGGAAATGGTTTTAGACTGAAAAGGCCTCAACTGAACATCAGCAGGACAAAGAAAATAAAGTAAAAAATAAAAGACAAAAATAGCTCTAAAATGGATTAGTTGAATTAATGACATTTGGCAAATCAGCCCCACATGGAACATATTATTACTTATTCTTTGCAAAGACTCTCTTAACACAACAGTCTTCTTTGCACCGACTCTTTGTGGAAATGTTAAGTGTTTTTACTATTGTTGTTTTTAAGTTTTTTTTTTTAAAGTTTGTGGATACTGCTGGAACCTATAAATTTCCCTCTGGGATGAATAAAGTATCTCTCTCTCTCTCTCTATCTATCTCTCTATCTCTCTATCTATCTATCTATCTATCTATCCATCCATCCATCCATCCATCCATCCATCCATCCATCCATCTATTAAAAAACAAGAAAGGCACTCGGACAGCGCAGACCTCCGCCAAGACAGATCTGTTGTGTGTGTGTGTGTGTGTCCCGATCACCACCAAAATTTAAGTATTTCTTCCTTGTGCCAACATTTCCTGAAAATTTCATGAAAATCCATCCATATTTTTTTGAGTTATCCTGCTAACAAACAAACAAACACACAAACAAACACGCAAACACACAAAGCAAAGGATCACAATACCTCCTGGCAGAGGTAACTAGAAAAGCACTCAGACAGCGCAGACCTCCACCAAGGCAGATCAGTCCCCCCACCCCCCCATCACCACCAAAATTTAATCACTTGTTCCTTGTGCCAGAATCAACATTTCCTGAAAATTTCATGAAAATGCATCCATAACTTTCTGAGTTATCTTGCTAAAAGACAGACAAACAGACAGACAGTCAAACCCTGATAAAAACATACCCTCCACCATTTCACTTGGCAGAGGTTAAAAAAAAAAACACAGTCTAAAAAGAAGACAGTGATTTGGTCTGTAGTGTTTTCCCATCATGCATTGTATTTGTTGTGTGTTTTTGTAAACCCTATGGATGTCATATGTGTTGGGCACCACTTATATGTGTGCCTGTGTTACAATCCTATTGTTCAGACTAATTATACACACATGACATCTCTGCAGGGAAGCGTTTAGACACACAGTGGGTCAGCTGAAAACGAATTCATTAATTATACATTAATGATGGTAGTGTATCAGCTTGTTAGCCAACAGAAACCTGCTGTGACCACAAACTCCATTCCTCACTCTGAGACACACTTGCTTACACATAAAAAAACAATGCACAGAACTGGTGAATAAGCCTCGTTTGTCTGCTTTGCTTCCATGTTCTTCATGAGAAGTTGCTTCTAGCTCAGAGCAGCTATGACAAAAACAGACGATGGTGAAAATCTGGGCTCCTCTTTGGTCATGGTAGAAAAAAAAAAGCAAAGCAAAACCTACAGAATTTGACAGTAAAATAAAAACACTCAAGGATAAAATTTTGAATTACGCTTCTAAGATTACAGCTTTTGAGCCTCTTTCTTTCTCCTAAAGCTGTTATGTAAGCTTCTGAAGCCAAGCAAATTAAGTAACTCCACAGAAAGCTCAGTTCCTTAAAGAAGACATCTCAAACGTGTGTAAAACTGTTGTGAAATGGACAGAGTTTATTACCCCGCCCCCGAAGGAGAGGCAAGGGGTATTATTTTTGGTTTGGTTTCTTTGTTAACACTCTAGCAGCAAAACTATTGGTTGAATTCATACAAAATTTGGTTTATAGATTACCAGTGACCAAGGACAGATGTCACTACATTTTGGGAAAAGTAGGTCAAAATTTTAAATTTTTATTAATTTTTTAAACCCCCCCCCCCCCCCTCCATTTACTTCTAATGGGCGAAATTTCACAGCAAAACTACTTGTTAAATTCATACCCAATTGATGTTATAGATCACCAGTGACCCTGAATGGATCTCATTAAATCTTGGGAACAGCAGGTCAAAGTTCAATTTTTTTATGAATTTCTAAAATCTTCCCATTTCCTTATAATGGATAATAATACAATAAAAATATGTGCGAGGGCCAGGGTTTGTTGTGTCTGGCACCACTTGTTTTTGATATGTATAGCAATTTTGTATTTTGTGAAGGCTAATTCAGAATTTATTTTGATATGTATAAGACTTGTTAAGTTTGCTTATGGGTGCTGACATGGGAATTTATGGTCAGTAAAAAGATAGGGTGAGGGGGTGGGAGTGGGAGTGTATAAGTTGAAATTTATCCTCCTTTTCGAATATGTTTTCTTTTTTCATACAGATTTTCCTTGTATTGGTTTTAAATGTTGATACTAGAAATAAACAATCGATCAATCAACCTCCATGTTAACACAAAAGGCTGTTGTCACTTGTAAATTGGTCACAGGTTCCAGAAACTGGAAGAATTTTCATATCAAATTCCAGCCATGCCTGAGGAAAGACACAACAAACTTATCTATGGTACGGCTTAAAGAGTATGTTTTCTGGTAAAAGCTACTTTTGCTTAGATAAGTGAAAATATTTACCTAATCAAACAATGATAGAACTGATAATATCAAACGGAATTCCCTTCCCTCTTCATCAGCATGATAGATTACTTCATTAGAGAGAAGCGTAGGTATCACGTATGCTTTTTCTCCCTGCTATGTAAACAGAAGATGGAAATGAAGAACGTGAGAGGAGGTCCCAGGATAACAGCTCTGTTTACACTGCTCTCACTGCAGCGGTGCCTTGCATACACAACAGCTTTAGATTGTTTTTAAGAAAAACAAAACAAAAAACAAAACATAATACTTGGTCTAAAGGGAACCAATGATTGGCACAGTCTATAAAAGAAAGAATAATGATAATGCACAGAACACCACTCATACTACAAAGGAATGACAACTATGTTAATAAATATCAGTAAGTGATACTGATTGGGCTACCATCATGGATAAAACTGTATCTAAAAGGCAGGTTTCCATCCAAATCTATCACAAATTTTTAACAGAATTTTCTGAAAATCAGTAAAATACCACATATGGAATGTTGGTTCCCAATCCTCATGGTCGCTACAGTTTTAAAATGTGCCATTTAGATGCAGTTTTTCATTCAGTAATATACTACCTGGGTTGTTGGTTGAGCAACTCAATGCAAGAGATGTATTGACAAAAACCTGAAGTTGACTAACAGCTTGCGCCCTGAATCGAACCAAACCGCTGGTCTGGATCATGTGGCGTTGCTTCAAAGTCTTACATGGTTTGTCAAAGCCTTTTCACAACATTCTGTGCTGCAGCTCTTTAAAACATGGTGAGCTTGTGTTGAGTAGGGCCGACTGAGTTAACTAATGACATGACATTCAGGGCTTTAAAATCAAAAGGTGCAAAAGAAAGGTGCCTTTTGAGAAGTAATAACAGGCAACAATTTTAACGGGAGAAAACTGGCTTTTGAAAGACAAGTCTCCAAATGCAGCATTTACACTTTTCACTGCACATTAAGAACAGCCAGGGTCTGCTAGCGGTGTTTTCTCCAGCTTGATGAGGATGGATAAATATTTTAGTGGTTGAGTGTGAGATCTCTCTGCTATATCATTTATGTGAAATTGTGCGTGCCAGAACCAGCCTTTCAGCAGATTTTCACCCCCTAACACACAGGGTAAGCTCATGCAGTACACACAGCGCGGGCAAATGCCCCAGAGGCAGCGTCACGTGGGTTCCCCCTCAAGGCCTCGGACCTGATTCAGTCACAACAGTTATGCCAATGTTGATGAATTATGACATAAAAATGTGCATTTCTTAATTGTATATTATATAGCAACTGCTTCGGACTCCTAATTAAAATAGATTTATGAGGGTGGAGTCAAAAAGAATGTATTTAAGAAACAGCAGGGCAGGAAATGCAACCACTTGGCGAACGCAAAATGATCCATATAGTGTGAAAAATAGTTTTTCAAGATAAGAGTCAGTGAACACAGCGGCTATTATGTTCGGTGATGGGCAGTAACGCAGGACTCAACACACTTAGGTGTTGATAATGTGCACGCAGTAGCATTTAATCTACTAAATACATCAATCAGACCCAGCGGTGCCTCAGCCTGGATGTAAGGCTGTGTGTCACAATGACATAGTGAGATGACAGAACAATGTCAGTTGTTTCATATTAAGCTGTCTTTTTATTTCATTGTGACACAAATCACACTCTTTCCGGCATTATTTGTCATCATTTGGATGACACTCACTGATGCAGATGCAAACAGCAAGTGAAGGTGACAGAACGGTGTAGATCTGAACAGAGAGAATCCAAGCTGAGACAGAATAAGGTTTGGAAATGAAAAGAAATCTGCAGACTGGTCGAACACCAATATCACCTATTACCATCTATGCAGTAATGTTTCAGATTCTGTTACTCAATTAAAAAACTATCAGACAACCAAGAATCAAAAGAAAACAATCACATTACTTAGTAAGTTACATAAAGGTAAGAAGTGCCACTATCTATGCCAAGCATGAGGCAGTAAAGACAAGCCTTTCCTACCAACCACCACAAACAAATCAAGCCTACAGGCCAGTTATGATCCAGCTGAGTGCTCCACGTTTTAGCACGAACAGACTTTGAAATGCCAGAACAGAGCTGAAAAATGCAGCGCTGAAATGGCAACCTAATAGATATTTTACTCCCTGTGTATCAGAGCGATGCCAGTTCAGTCCATGAGGTGAGTGGGATCATAACAAACACACATGCACATGAAAAGCTGCGAGGCTTTTATTCCCTGTCGCCTCCTGAAAAGGGACAAAATAGACCACGCAACTGACACATCCAACACATAAGCATGCACTCACATGCGCACACTTCCGTTGCCCATGAGTTATAATGACATTCAGGTTTTGTACAGCACCCCCGAGTCTCCTCCTAGGCCATGAGGTATGCAAATGGGGGATAATTCATTCTATTCACAGTGGAGCGGCTGAGCTCTACAGCAATGTATGTTATAGGACATTATCCAAAGTTAAATCCACAGTCTGTCCAAATGTTCAGCACAGGGAGGTCATTGATCCATTCATTTTGGTAATATTAGGCCCCATATTTGGCTCCATTAACAGAGGAGACGACAGTATACTGAGACGGGCACTATGGTTGCAGTATAGCCTCTCAATGGCCTATGACTGAATCAATATTGTTAACATCGTCTAGACTGCACTCTAATGTTATAACCTTTCCATCATTACATTTACCTGCATCAGAACCAAAGTGGCCTGGGACTCTGTGCATGTTTGGTCTAATCCACTGAAATTAGCATTTGCTGTTGTCACTAAGTATTAACTGCAATACAGTTTTAAGCTGCAAGGACTGCAAAAAACAAAGGCGAACAGAGGCTTTCTTTATGCAGAGCGCTATGTTTTGTCCCCTACTGTGAGAAACAGAGGCACATGCACAACTCTTTACCAAGGGTGAACTACAAAAGAGCATGGCCTAAAGGCAGGGGATGTCTCTTAATGTGTGAGTCAAACTAATGGACTGCTTCCTTCTACAGTGCCCCTGACCTCTCTTGCTCCCTCACTCCTCCCTTACTCATCCCATCACCACTGCAAGCTCTTTTTGCCTTCGTCCTAACATATCTATTTACTCCCTCCCACCCTCACTCCATTTTGTTGTATTCCTTTTGCCTCGGGATGCAGAAGCACAGGAGCAGGCCTGATCAATCTGACAGCAACAACACTGATGTACACAACTTACACATATTCAAACATACATGTGGATAAAGAGGAGGGGGGGATTGTTCGAGGTTGTTGCTCAAAAATTCAAGCATCGTATAAAGATATATCTGCGCAAATAAGCACCTTCACCTACAGCATGACATGCACAGAGAGCAGTGTTTAACACACTGCTTTCCAAGTACTGTTCAGTATGACCTATATATAGGCTTGTATGGCACACGAGTCCAACCCAAAAGAACACACACATACACACACACTCATGCCTGAGAGAGACCTGGGGCCGGAGGCTTTTAAAGTACTGTTTTTTCTGACTGCTGTGTTGTCATTTGGTTGGGTTTCCCTCCGGTTAATCCACTCTCTTCTTGGATCAAAACCCACTATTGCTACTTCAGTGCAGTCCCAAAAGGAAGCGGTGTCTGCAGCAGCTCTATACACACGGAGAACAGCAGGTCAGCTGATAAAAGATCGCTCTCTCTCCTGCAAAGTGCAAATCAATAGCTCTTTTTAAAATTTTTATATATGATCTTTTTTTTTTTTTTTTTTTTGCTTTTTTCCGACACAAACCCCTGAAAAATGAACAAACAAGCAAGAGAGGGTGGTATAAAATAAAACAAATCAGTGCCAGCTCACAGACAAAGCGTGTATATGCCTGCCATTGACTGAGATGTCCACAAGTGACTGAAGATCAGAAATAGACCAAGAGGTGAAAAAAGACCCAAGATGGAGGGTACAAAACCAAAATCCTGGTGGATTGTAGCATTGTACAATACAGTCAAATACAATAGGCTCCCCAGGTGACTTCTGTCCTTCCTAATGCTTTCAATAAAGGGTTCAGGAACTTAGCGTGGGCACTGGGCTAAGTGTACCGAATTCCTTCAAGGTGCAGACAAAAGACTATCACTATCATTTAGCCACTTTTATAAAAGGGATGGGATTTTCACTCTTGCAGGATAACCCTACCATTATACCAAATGGAGACCTTGCTGTAATACTGAGGGGAGAGTCAAACAGTAGTTAGAGCAACCCACTATCACAGAGAGACTGTTGGGGGTAATCATAAGCCACTAAACTGCCATTAAGAAGACCCCTCATCGTACCAGCTTTACTTCTTTATATCAAGTCATTTACATTTAAAGACGCAGGGGTGTGAAACAGCGTTGGAATTTAGTAGGATTTACATGTGTCCACACCAGAGTTGTTTTCTAAACAGTAATGCTGTTTGATTTTGTCCTTTGCTCAGAGAAGATTCCAGACTTTGCTGACTTCACAGTTGGCAGACACTTAACAACAGCATCTCATGTCCTTAGCCAAGTGTTTCTTACCTAAGATTTTTAAGTTTGCATGGAAAATACGTCAAACAGTCTGACGTACGGTACACTTGTCCCACAAGTGGATTTTCTGCCAAAATCAGTTTGTACTGGACAGTTAATACATGTCCACAGTTGTCTTTATCTTAATTAATCTGTCATGACATGGACAACACAAATAGAGCAAGCCTGTAGTAAAGGGTATGTCTTTGTAAAACTTTAATGTGTCTTGTAAATAATCCAAATTTTTGGTTGATATTAGTAAACTAGATGGTAAAAAACATAGTATACATCTAAAAAAAAAAAGGAAAAAAAGATCTCTTTCGCAGTAATACATATAGTCCGTCGAACCCTATTTACATTTCAATATCTTTCAAGGTAATCAATCGTTGGCGGACAATTACTGACAGTACCTTTTACACAGATGTCAATTCATCTCTGAGTATCTCCAATGCCAGTTTACAAGCAGAACAACAATGGCCTCCCATTCCATGTTTGTACCTTTAATACTAAAAGGCGAGTCGGAGTAAAGACACAACATTCTTGCCTCAAAGAGCCAGTGTGAAAGCATCTGTAGACAATCTGTCGAATACAATGACTAAGGCTGTGATTCAGAGAACTCAAGTGCTTGTGTGTGGCTGATTTTACAGTGTTGTTCCCAAACACATACTTTAACACATCTGCTTATCGTGTATATCAAACTGTGATTTGGTATGTGTACATATTTATGCACGGTTGTGGTAAGGTGAGTGTTTATACATGGCTGTGGTAAGGCAAGGAGCCAACGCAGGGGGATTTCTTTAGGTCTGTGCCTGTGTGCTTGAATGAAAGATGAAGAAATTGTCTATGACTGTGTGGGATAAAACGCGTACACACTGTTTTTCAGGCTTGCTTAAACATGTTCAACACAGCGCAGGTCTTATCACCCCGTCAAACAGTCAACATCTCTGTGACACTGCAGACGTCCCATAACTAGTCAGCCTGCTATGACTGACTGACTACGTCTGTCAGGCCTGCCAAGCTCCTAATTCACATGGAGCTTATGTTTGGATGCCCAATGAAGTGCTTCATTCAAGAGCAGCACTTTGAAAGAAATGTCGGTAAGAAGGAGAAGAAGCAGTTTTCCTTCAGCAGATTTTCTCCAGCGATCTCCATTCAACGCGACAGCTAAAGTGACGGTGTTTCTTCAGCATTTACTGCTTCCCTTATCAAGTTGCTCGATTTCTTTAAGCAAATTCACGTCGGAAAATCCCAGGTGTGGTTGGCACAGGTAGTCACCAGCGGAACAAAGGTGAAAGCAAGAACACAAAGGGCTGATGACTGGAGAGGATTGGAGGTTGGCCTTTGTCAAGTGATCCTGCTACCATTCTGTGATCAGCTCTGGTTGGTAGTCATCCAAAAAGGGTTCACAGCCATATTTACTTTCACACGGGTTAGCTTAACAAGTCAACTGTCAAAACACCGCCTTGAGAGAAAGGTATCTAGCAGCAACATATCACCATTTAACCTTAATCATTTTTTTAATCATTTTTCCCATGTTGTCAACACATATTAGGAAGTAGGATTTATTGTTTTATAATACAAGATCTAAGATTATTTTACCCAAACTTAAGTGAGTTTTTATTAAATTATCTGTTTTTTAGTCAAGTTGCTCAAGGTTGATCAAAATGTAAACAGCATACCTGCAGTGGAAAGGTAGGTTTTATGCAGGAATATGATTATTCAATTGACTTTTGGTAAATTTTTCCAGCTGGTAGACCACAGGTGTCAAACATATGGCCCGGGGGCCAAATCCGGCCCGCCAAAGGGTCCAATCCGGCCCGTCGGATGAATTTGTGAAATGCAAAAATTACACTGAAGATATTAACAATCCTTTTAGTTCAGGTTCCACATTCAGACCAATTCAATCTCAAGTGGGCAGGACGAGTCAAATACTATCATAATAACATATTAATAATGACAACTTCAAATTTTCTCTTTGTAAATGTAAATATTTTCATGTATTTACACTAAAACAAAGTATAATTTTGTAAAAAAAAAAATAAAAAATTGTGAATAACCTGAACAAATATGAACAACCTGAAATGTCTGAAGAGCAGTAAGTACAATTTTAACAATATTCTACCTGTTATTAAATGTTTTGTGTATTTGTAGAGCCACTGTGATCTGTAAGTTATAATGTACATGTTTCAATGATAAACTGAGGCATTATATTGTTAAAATTACACTTATTTTTTCTGTTTGTTCATGTTATTCACATCTTTTGAAAAGATAGTTTGCAGATGTAAACCTTTTCATAATGTAAATTTACTTTTTTCGCTCCAAAACATTGAGAAAAGTTTGGAGTTGACATTATTTCTATATTATTATGTCATTATTTTACTAGTTCGGCCCACTACAGATCAAATTTAGTTGAATGTGGCCCCTGAACTAAAATGAGTTTGACACCCCTGTGGTAGACAGTATCAGGTTTAAGACTGACATTTGTTGACTTTAACACAGAAGAGCTGGACTCACAATGATTAAAGATAAAAAAAAAAAAAAGTATGAATTAAAAGATGAATAAGGTGTTATTTTAAGACTTGAATGACCAGTCGATACCACAGAGCCATGAGTATAAACATGATGTAGGGATACAGGATAAATTACAAAACTATCTTTCTGAAGTAGGAGAAGGTTTCATGGAAAGTCTTATTCTGATCTCAAATCTTATGAGCAAAAAAAAGCATAGGAAATAGTTTGTGTAGTAAACAGGGGTGTGTATGTGGGGTTTATGTAAGGCTCTGCTTCCATGAGGGATACCCACTGCTAGGGGTGAATGTTAGGACCTCTATTTTCCAAATCCATCCAGAGACATACCCTACTATCATCTTACTCTGGGAGTGAATATCATTCCAAGTGGCCTGGATGAGACCTCCAAATGCTAACCATGTCCAGATGTGCTATGTGCATGACTCATGTTGGTTTGTGCCCTGCCCTTTAATCTCTGCAGCAAGTTGCCAACTGCCACTAGGTCAAAGCGCACACATTGTACCAAGTCCAGTAGGTCTGAACAACTGTAAAAACACAAAAACACGCAAAAGGATGACGAATGCATGCATGCACAGTAAAACTCTATCTCATCTAATGCTGCGCGTGGATGCACTCACTCATAAAAAAAAAAAAAAAAAAAAAAACTAAAAACACGCATGTTGCAGATATTAAAAACAGAATTAAAGGGTATAAACTGTAGAAGGTGTCAACGTATGTACAGCCACAGACACGCCATTAGTTAAGACGCAAATATCCCCACGCGTTTTTGTATATGTGTGTGTGTGTGTGTGCGCGTGCCTGCGTGCGCACGAGCCGCGCGTGCCATACCTTGAGGTTATTATGAGGAGCTAATTGGAAAGCCCCCGTGACCAGAGCCGTAGCCGTCAAACACTGACACACACACATCAGCAATGCAACACTTACTTGCCAATGACCTCGCAGAGCTCGTACACATCTTCAAAGAGAATGTCGTCGTCCGCCATAGTCCAAACCCCGGCTGAGGGGGGAATTTATCCCCAAAAATATGCGTCCCAAACCCGATTCTATTACGCTCGTAACTGGAGACGCGAAGGCCACGCGCAGCTGACCGACTGACAAATGAAATGCCACACACTTCTTGTTGTTGTTGTGCAACAGCAGAAGGGTAGTAGTGGGGGGAAGAGTTTCAAAGAAGAGGGGCTCAATCCCAGTTGTTGCCTCTTTCGTCGACCCCCCGCCCCCCCCTCTAAAAAAATCGCTGCGTCGCTTTGGGTGAATCGGCACAGGGGGAGCTCAGTAATCCAGTTTGGGAGTCCGCCGGTTCGGCCCCGCCTTCCACGCAGTCCCCGTCTGGAAAGCGAGTCAAACAAACCCAACAGTGTGGAAAACTACTCCTGTGCCGTGTCCGCGCCTCGGATCCACTCAGGAGACACTGTTTCAATGTGCGAAAGCCCCGTGGACGGTGCGCATCAGGCTCCGGTTACAGCTCCGATCCAGATCCAGGTGGGCTGGAGTGATCCGCACATCCCCAACAGCTCCGGGGTTACACTCGGGCTGTTTCTACGGATGCACCCACGGACCACCCCCTCCCACAGCCCGTGGGGTTCAAGTCTTCAACCGACAAATGTTATCCACTTTTCCTCAGCACTTTCCAGCCGTGGGCTCGTGTTTTTCCTCTCCACCGTCGCCCGTGTGCAGCCCCGGACGTGCAGCTCCACGGAGCTTCCAGAAAAGCAGGCTCCTCCCACACGGGGGTTATGAAACTGCTGCTCCGGCCTCCATTCTGGCGCCGAGCCGCTTCCCAGGATGTTCCCGGGATGGAAACAGGCTTAGAGCCGACATGGCGGCGCAGGAGCACAGCGCAAACACACACTCAGCCCACAGTTTCCTCTGGATTTTTCAATGGATACAAACCCAGAGGAGTTCCGACCCGGAAGCGCGAAGGAGTATGAATGAAAAATGTGTGAAATAAAGAAATGGGAAATAAAGAAATGAATGAGAATTAATTAATTAAATAAATAAAATATGTCAACATTTTGTGGCATATTGTGAAAACTTATAACCATCAAGGAAGAAAATAAATAAATAAATACGTAAATAAATGAGGAAAAAATGTCAACATGTTGTATCACATTGTGAAAATGTATAACCGCTGAAGAAAATAAATAAATACATACATACATACATAAATGAGGATAAAATGTGCCAACATTTTGTGTCACATTATGAAAACTTATAACCATTAATGAAGTAAATAAATGAATAAATAAATAAATGAGAATTAATTAAATAAATAAATGGGAATTAATTAAATAAATAAATAAAATATGTCAACATTTTGTGGCACATTATGAAAACTTATAACCATCAAGGAAGAAAATAAATAAATACATAACTAAATGAGGAAAAAATGTCAACATGTTGTGTCACATTGTGAAAATGTATAACCACTGAAGAAAATAAATAAATAAATAAATAAATAAATACATACATACATACATACATAAATACATACATACATACATACATACATTAATGAGAATAAAATCTGCCAACATTTTGTGTCACAATGTGAAAAGTTAGATCCATTAATGAAGTAAATAAATGAACTAATAAATGAATGAATGAAGGAAGGAATAAATGAATAAATAAATAAATAAATGAGAATTAATTAAATAAATAAATAAAATATGTCAACATTTTGTGTCATATTATGAAAACTTATAACCATCAAGGAAGAAAATAAATAAATACATAAATAAATTATGAAAAAAAGTCAACATGTTGTGTCACATTGTGAAAATTTATAACCGCTGAAGAAAATAAATAAATAAATAAATGAGAATAAAATGTGCCAACATTTTGTGTCACATTGTGAAAACTTATAACCATTAACAAAGTAAATAAATAAATAAATAAATGACAATAAAATATATCAACATTTTGTGTCACATTGTGAAAACTTATAACCATTAAGGAAGAAAATGAATGAATGAATCAATCAATCAATCAATCAATCAATCAATGAGAATTAAATAAACAAATAAATAAATAAAATATGTCAACATTTTGTGTCACATTATGAAAACTTATAACCATTAAGGAAGAAAATAAATAAATACATAAATAAATTATGAAAAAATGTCAACATGTTGTGTCACATTGTGAAAATTTATAACCGCTGAAGAAAATAAATAAATACATACATACATGAGAATAAAATGTGCCAACATTTTGTGTCACATTGTGAAAACTTATAACCATTAACAAAGTAAATAAATAAATAAATAAATGACAATAAAATATATCAACATTTTGTGTCGCATTGTGAAAACTTACAACCATTAAGGAAGAAAATCAATCAATCAATCAATGAGAATTGAATAAATAAATAAATAAATAAAATATCTCAACATTTTGTGTCACATTATGAAAACTTATAACCATTAAGGAAGAAAATAAATAAATACATAAATAAATGAGGAAAAAATGTCAACGTTGTGTCATGGTGAAAATTTATAACTGTTGAAGAAAATAAGTAAATAAATAAATAATAAAATGTGTCAGCATTTTGTGTCACGAGAAAACTTATAACCATTAAGGAAGTAAATTAATAAATAAATGATAGTAAAATATATCAACATTTTGTGTCACATTTTGAAAATTTCTAACCATTAAGGAAGAAAATAAATAAATAAATAAATAAATGAGAAAAATGTCAACATGCTGTGTCACATTGTAAAAATTTAAAACCGTTAAAGAAAACAAACAAATAAATAAATGACAGTAAAATATATCAACATTTTGTGTCACATTTTGAAAACTTATAACCATTTAGGAAGAAAATAAATACAGAAATGAGAATTAAATAAATAAATAAAATGTCAGCATTTTGTGTCACATTGTGAAAACTTATAACCATTAAGGAAGTAAATAAATAAATAAAACTTAGTCTGATTATAGTTATAAGTCACTACTGTTTTCGCAAAAAAAATGAGTAAAACTAGAGGAAAAGGATCTATTTGTCATTGAACCATCTCTACTCACTGTATGTCCAAACAGTTTTAAAAATGTATGCCTTTATTTGATAGATGTACAGAGAAAAACAAAACAAAACAAAACAGAACATGTTTGCAGAAATACTAGAGTAGTATCGTTTTTACCTGTACATGTACTGGTGGGGTTATGTACTGGTGCACATAACCTAATAATAATCCATCTGCAGTTTAAAGTTACAGCATACTGTTAATTAACCTTTTAACCCCTGAGACATGATTTCAGGTGGATTTGCGTCTGTTTCAGTGTCATAAAAGCTGCTTGTGTTCCTTTTCTTCAGTGGTTTGGTTTTACTGTGTGTTTAAGGGTCAAAACAGGGTGGAATAACAAGAAGACAAAAAGAGGCATTGAAGTTTGACAGGTTTTTACTGAATAAGGCACTCAGAATATACATCAATAAAAGATTTAGAATGTTGAACATGAACTGTGAACTGGAACACACTGAACTACAGCAAGTATTTGAATGTGGGTCCAGTAGTTTATGTTTTTGGGCTCTTTTTTTCTAAATCAGTCCAGATGCTTTTTGACATCTGGTTGAACTCCAAAAAACAGTTACACAATCAAAACTAGGCAAAAAAAAATAATAAAAAAAAAAAAAAAAAAAGAAAATCATCACAAATGACAGTAAAAACAAAAATCAAGGAAAACGCTTTACAGTACATGCACCACACACTGAAATTTAACTTCTGCTTTTAACCTATTGATAGAAAATGCAGGAACACACCACAGACTAGGAGCAGCAGGCTTGCCATATCAGATGGGGTGGTTAAGTGCCTTGCTCAAGGGTACATCAGCCAACAATTTTTCTAGTCTGTGGAATCGAACCGACAACCCTTCAGTCACAAGCCGACTCTCCAGCCCTGTAGGCCATGGCTGCCAATTTTAATTTGTCAATAACCTCAATGAGGGCCAGTCAGGGTCACCTACTGGGCCGTATGTGACCCGTAGGCCTCACATTGCCCAGGTCTGCCTTAGAATGTCTGTCATGTTGCACTGTTTCTCCAAATGCTCAGAACTGATTGCATCTTCCTGTGATTTTTTTTCTGGTTTTTAAGTGGGTAATGGGAAATAATGAATTTAGGGTCAGATTTAAGCAGTGACTCTTTGCTAAGTTCAACAAAAGACACTAGATACATGGAAAACAAGAGAATGTTTTTTTTTTTTTTAAATTACTCATTTATTTATTAATATGTACACCACAGTTTTTTTCCTAACTCTAACCAAAGCACCTTTCCTGTTTAAACCAAAACCCCCAAACCTACAGGAGTTTCTCAGCATGGAAATGTTGAAATTCTATGTAACTGTAGTTTGGAGAAATATATAATATAATATATAATATAATATAACGGCAACATTTTTTTCTTGTGACTGGTTAGTATGTCACCAAAACATCTCCATTACCATTACCATTACAATAGATGTTGAAATGCAACAAAAATCACGCCCAGAATCCACTAGAGCAACGGTAAACATAAACCATTATAAATAAAGCCTCTTCCTGTTATTTGCTGTGCATGATGGGAATACATTGATTATAAGATAAAGTAATAAAGTACAGTATATCCCATTTTGACCCTCCATAAATGAAGCACTGAATCCAACAAGAACTTTCCTTTTTTTTTTGCAGCCACAATGGGGAAAAAGAGGTTTTTCTTTTTTTTTTCATCATTAGATGTCTGGAATATGTAATTGTGGACCAAATTTTTTCATGATTGTTCAAATCACCTAATACCAAAAGAAAATAGTAAGGAATTGACCTTTTACATTTTTTTTTCATGAACATGTAAAAAAAAAAAACTTGGTAACAGAATTAAAATGATTTTAATAAGAGAAGCAGGTATGGTCTCATGGATGAATCTTCAACCTTGCTGCATGTCTACACTATTTTGATAACCCAACCTTATTTCCAGGATAGTATTATACTCTGGTGGGATTTTTTAATTTTACGGTTATGATTGTGGTACTCCTAGGCTTTATGTGATTTTACGTCATATCAGATCATTTGTTACAGTATGTACAAAAAAACATTAGGCAATCATTTTCACTTTTTTTATTTTAAAGGTTTAGGTCACAGGTGTCAAACATGCGGCCCGGGGGCAAAATCCGGCCCGCCAACGGGTCCAATCCGGCCCGCAGGATGAATTTGATGAAATGCAAAAATTACACTGAAGATATTAACAATCAGTGGTGTCAAAATCATTTTAATTCAGGTTCCACATACAGTCCAATTAGATTTCAAGTGGGTCAGACCAGTAAAATATTATCTTAATAACCTATAAATAATGACAACCCTAAATTTTTTGTGTGTTTTTTTTGGTGTAAAAAAGTAAAATTACATGAAAATATTTATAAAATGTGAAAAACCTGAACAAATATGAACAAACAGAAATGTCTTAAGAAAAGTAAATGCAATTTTACTAACATTCTGCCTGTTACTAAATGTTTTGTGCGATTGTAATGTACATCTATAAATGATAAACTGGTAAACCGAGGCAGAATATTGTTAAAATTACATTTGTTTTACTGAAGACAATTCAAGTTCATGTTATTCAGATTTTTAAGGAAACTTTGTAGATATAAACCTGATCATAATATAATTTTACTTTTTTCACTGTTATTATTTTACTGGTCTGGCCCATTGGAGATTAAATTGAGCTGAATTTGGCCCCTGAACTAAAATGAGTTTGACACCCCTGGTTTAGGTCATACTGTGATATTAATGCTAATATTTAATTGTAAATTTGAGTACATTGTGTTTTTATTTGACTGACATTTAAGCAAATGATAATAAACCATAAAGCAGAGGTGTCAAACATGTGGGCCATGGGCCAAGGTTCCAATCGGCCCGCAGGATGAATTTGTAAAGTGCAAAAATTACACTATCAAGGGTGTCGAACTTGTTTTAATCCAGGTTCTACATAAAGACAAATATGATCTCAAGTAAAATAATAGCATAATAACCTATAAATAACGGCTGCAAATTTTCTTCCTGGTTTGATGTGAAAAAAAGAATACTACATTATGCCTGTAAATAATAACATTTCCAAATTTTTGTCTTTGTTTTAGTACAAAAAACATTAACATCTAATAATGAAAATATTTACATTTACAAACTATCCTGTAACAATCAAATGTGAATTACCCGACAAATAAGAACCTGAAATATCTAAAGAAAATGTAGCACAATTTTACCTGTTACTAAAGGTTTTTTGTCTTTATAGATCTGATCCGTAATGCACATGTATAAATGATAAAATGAGGCATAATATTGTCAAAATCGCAGTCCTTTTTCAGTTTTTTCAGCTTATTCACATCTTTTTTGTCTGGATATACATAAATGTGAGTATTTTCATAATTTAATGGGGGATTTTTGCACTAAAACAAAGAGAAACATTTGGAGTTGTCATTATTTTTAGGTTCTTATACTATTATTTTACAGATTCGGTGCACTTGAGATCAAATTGGGCTGAATATGTCCCCTGAAGGAAAATGAGTTTGACATCCTTGCCATAAAGGTTAAGTAATAGGCTTGCATTGTGAGCCTGTGTCTGTGCGTGTCGATATATCTTGTCTCTTAAGCTGAATTTTCTTCAAAGTGTTCATCTTTCACAGTATGTTTCTACTCACAAAATAGATCCCAACACTGTAAGTGAGCAAGTGTAGATATGCAGCCACACCATACAGACAAGTGATGGCTATTCATATTTTATGGGCTCTGTTGAGCTAAATACATTGCCAGCTGATTGCCTAATTAATGCTGGATGAATAATTAAGCAGAGTTAGTAAACCCAAGATGATGAGCTAGTTCTTTTATTTATGACTTTTCAACAAAAAGGATTTGTTGTAATTAAATAAGCCCCATAGCAGCTACAGAGAGTAAGTATTGTTCTGACATGGTAGACTTTGCCTGCTTTTGTGGCACAAAAATCTTTTATTTGTACCATTTGAAGCCCATAAACGTGTGCCCTTTCTGGTCATGTGAGGTTGAGTGTGCATTTGAAGAAGCGGGGATGTTGTGATGTGATGCAGTAGGAGGCCATTTGGCTTAGAAATAAGAGAAATCAGGACATCAGAGAAAATCTTATCTATAACCAACACACCCTTCTAGTCTCAGTCAGGGGGCCGGTGGAGTGTGTATGTGTGTGTGTGTGTGTGTTTTTTCAGGTGTTCTTAGCTCCTATCCCCCGTCATCATTGTGAGGAATCAAAACCCCAGTGCTCTGTAGAGCTGTTTGTTGAGAGAAGGGACTGTGGTAATATTCCACTCAAACACACACTATATTCTGCAAGAAAGTGCCAGTCTTAGTTTGAAAATGCATGGCCACAAACCTGAAACCAGGACTGTTATTCTGATCTTGTCTGCTGAACTTGTGAACTCTTGTTGAATTTTTAGAGATATGGGCTCTCACTGTACATCTCAACAAACATATGATGATATATAGATTATAGAACATGGTGCACAGCAAGGTTATTATCGTTAACGACAACGAACGAAATGACGAAAGCTAGAATTGTAAAAACATTTTCGTTAACTGAAATAAATAAAAAACTATAATTAAAAGAAAAAAAAAGATAACTAACTGAAACTGTATTGTATGTTTACAAAACTAACTAAAATGTATAAAAATTCTGGATAAAATTCCCTTCGTTTTCATCTTTGTCAATGTCGGATTGATATAAAATCGATTTATTTCCCTCAAGCAATTTTAGCTGCTGGCATCTTAGGATATTTAATAGTCCATCACTTCTTGTCACTTGTCGTTTAGTCGTCTTCTCGTGCCCACTCTACCTGGAAACATGTAGACTGAAGTTGGGAGAAAGCAGCAGAGTCCTGTCTGGGATTTATTTGAATTTGACGGTGAAGAAGATAAAAGATATAAAGAAACTAAAACTAAACTAAAACTAAGCATTTAGAAAATAACAAAAACTAATAAAAACTAGCAAACCTGCTCTAAAAACTAATTTAAACTAACTGAATTAGAGAAAAAAAAGTCAAAACTAAATAAAACTAAACTATAATGAAAAATCCAAAACTATTATAACCTTGGTGCACAGCTGTAGATCAGTGGTTCCAAAACTTTTTTCAGGTGGAGACTCAAAAGATAAATGTTGCATCTCCTCTGGGCTCACAGTTACAAAATCATGTCATTAATGGCCTTAATGTTTCCATTTTTCCTAACTTTTCAACCATCTAAACAATGTTGGGTTGAATCCATTTTGCTGGAATGTTGCGATGTAAGTCAGGGAAAGTGGGATAACATCTACAGATGCTTTTATCAAGTAACATTATCAAGGCATCAGTGCATTCAGACGCAAACAAATCCCGAACATATGACTATATTTTTTTGCCGTTTTTGTTTTGTTGCATCTTTCACAATGAACACATGGTTTTGGTAAGAACAACATGCCTAAAATGAGCATCATATTAATACCTCTGCCAAGGAACAGTGGAGGTTATGTTTTCATCTGGGTTTGCTTGTCTGTCTGTCTGTTAGCAAGATAACTCAAAAAGTTATGGACGGATTTGGATGAAATTTTCAGGAAATGTTGATACTGGCACAAGGAACAAATGATAAAATTTTGGTGGTGATCGGGGGGTGGGTGGGGGTGATCTGCATTGGCAGAGGTCTGTGCTCTTCAAGTGCTTTTCTAGTATTACCTTTTTTTTTTTTTAAATTATTAACAGCCCATGAAAACCATCTTCACGACCCTAAGGTTGGATGGGAAGCTGTAGATTAAACTAACCAACAGTAATCCATCCATCCATCCATCCATCCATCCATCCATCCATCCATCCATCCATCCATCCATCCATCCAGGGTTGCATCCAAAGCAGAGAAGCCCAGTTTTCCTTCCCTTCAGCCCCCTCCTCCAGTTCCTCCGGGGGTGGGACTCCTAGGTGTTCCCAGTCCAGCTGAGAGACATAATCCCTCCATCTGGTCAGTATGGCTCCAGGTTTCCATGATGCATCCTGACCAGAAAGCCAAACCAACTCTTCTGGCTCCTCCCATTGTGGAAGTGTGGTGGTGGGAGAGCCCAGCCACCCTCTCTCAACTTTAGTTTCCATGTTACCAGGTAGAGTGGAGATGACAAGCCGACTCTAAACGACAAGAGACACGAAGTGACGGGCGGTGAAGTGCCATATGGTGCCGCCAGCTAAACTTGCTCGAGCGATATAAATCGATTTCATATCAATCCGACATTGACAAAGATGAAAACAAAGGGAATTTTCTCCATCATTTTTATATGTTTTAGTTAGTTCTGTAAGCACACAATACAGTTTCACTTAGTTATTGTTTTTTCTTTTAATTGTAGTTTTTATTTATTTCAGTTAACGAAAATGTTTTTTCAATTCTAGTTTTCGCCATTTCGTTAGTTTTCATTAACAACAACAGCTTTCCCTTGTATCCGTGGCGTTGTTCTCTCCATCTGTACCCACAACTAATGAAGGTAGGAACGACTAACCAGTAAATTGTGAGCTTAATGTTTTTGGTTCAACTCCCTCTTCATCCCAGCACACTAGTCGCATCACTGCCGATGCCACCTCAGTCTGCCAAAATGAGCTCAGCTTTAAACATTTGCAGCAGTAAAATGCAAAATACAAATCGATGCAGCATTACAATGAATCCAAAAACAGTTTAATGCACAGAGACTACTTTTACTTCAAGTGAATTCTGTGGATAACACTTCCAAACATCGACCTAAGGTGGTTTTGAATGCAGTACATTTACTTGCAGGGGAGTCTTTTCCCTGTATGGTTTAGTTAATACTTCTTCTTCCACCTCTGTGCACTCCACCATTAAGAAACCTCAGACCTATTTACCTTGTGGGGTTTGATGTCACATATACTCAACCTGAGATAACCCAGATGACTTCATCTGGGTTATTTCCTCAGTTTTCCACAGACATTATGCAACTGTTTTTACAGGTGGAGGCATATGGAGAGGCTTTGTATGTAAATCATGCATTATTACATATAATACTCTTCTCTGCAGATAAAATGAAATCATAGATTCCAATTTCAGCATTATTATTCATAAGAATGTAAGTAGATAGATCAAGTAGTTTATTCAAGTAGAGGTAGAGATATTAGTTGAAAATAGAGGTAAAGAATTGCATTCCTTACATAAAAAAAAGTCAGTGGTGTAGTCCAGGGTGTACGGCGGTATACAACATACACCTACTTATTTTTCAGCCAGCATTGCATATACGCGCTTTCTAAATCCCCCTGATGTGCACCATTCAGTAGTATCTAAGACAAATTGCCAATTTTTTTCTCCTAGGATGGAGAAGCCATGACCCACCCTACTCTGCCTCTAATTGGCTAGTACTCACTGCCTTCACTGATTAGATTGGTTAACTTTAGTGAGGACTGATGAGCCAATCAGAGGCAGAGTAGGGCAGGTCATGCTGAGGAAAATATTGCTAACTAGAAGCACTCGGAGAGCGTAGACCTCCGCCAAGGCTGATCAGTGGCTCCCCCCCGTGGGCCCCCCCACCCCCGATCACCACCAAAATTGAATCATTTCTTCCTTATCCCATTTCCAACAAACCCTGAAAATTTCATCCAAATCTGTCCATAACTTTTTGAGTTATGTTGCACACTAACGGACAGACAAACAAAAAAACAAACAAACAAACGAACAGACAAACAAACAAACAAACCCTGGCAAAAACATAACCTCCTTGGCGGAGGTAACTAGAGCCAGCCACCTCTCAAACCTGATTGGACACCTCAGGTGCCAGTTCCACCCCAGTTGACTGACAAGTCACTGCACGTCTCGTTGAAAGATGCGCAATTATTACCTCCGCCAAGGAGGTTATGTTTTTGCCAGGGTTTGTTTGTTTGTTTGTCTGTTTGTTTGTCTGTTTGTTTGTCTGTCTGTTAGTGTGCAACATAACTCAAAAAGTTATGGACAGATTTTGATGAAATTTTCAGGGTTTGTTGGAAATGGGATAAGGAAGAAATGATTAAATTTTGGTGGTGATCGGGGGTGGGGGGGCCCACAGGGGGGGCGCAGACCACAAAATTTCATCAAAATCTGTCCTTAACTTTTTGAGTTATGTTGCACACTAACGGACAGACAAACAGACAGACAGAAAAACAAACAAACAAACCCTGGCAAAAACATAACCTCCTTGGCGTGGGGGGGCCCACGGGGGGGGCCACTGATCAGCCTTGGCGGAGGTCTGCGCTCTCCGAGTGCTTCTAGTTGGATATGCAAATGAGAAAGGCAGAATAAATGTCTTTCAAGTGAGTGACACGTATCGAGAGAAAGGAATAGATGATTGTGAGGTAAGTTTTAAGGTGGTTTCAGAATGAGTCACTGTTAAACTACTGGCAATATGACTGCACACTTAGAGGAGAGATGTTGTCACCAGTAGTCAAACTGTGAGAGTAGGCTAATGTTATGAAAGGCTAACATTATGAAAGGCTAACGTTATCCTATGTTTTCCTCATGTTGAATACATTTACATTCATGCAGCTGCTTGAGTAACCAGTGTATTGCTGCTCCTGATCAGGTCATGATAATATTATAATAGTGAGCAAATACTATGGACAGATTTTTGGGTAAACTGAACAGAGTAGTTTTACTTGTCACTGTTTCTACAGCAGGGCATTTTTTTCTGGACCACTTTTTTAAAAAAAAGGCAAAAATTGAGAGTATACCCACTTCTCCAGGGACCACTACATCACTGATAAAATTAAAAATGCTCAGTCCATTGAAGAACAATTTGTCCTTTCTGTGCAAAGCTAATCAAACCACGATATGTTAATAAATTGAAAAGTCTATTCAAGCTTTAAAAAATGCTTTAAAATTAAAATAATTGGCAATTCTCCTCAAATGCATTAAAGTAGCTGTTTTGAAAATGTGTTAAAACATTGTCATAAAAATAAATACTGCAGTAAACAGTGAGAATGTTAGTTAGCGGATTGTGCTTCTTTATCCGAGGCAGGAGAATAGTAAGAAACACTAAGACACTTGTGCTTTAACAACCAGTTAATGTTGCGGGGACACAGCACAGCAATAGTAGCTGTAAAAACACTATTATTTTATGTTTTACTTCAAAGACGAACCAGTTTTGTAGTTGTCAAATGTGGTGCGACAGGTAAGGAACACCACAAATGTTTTGGATGACATAATAATAGGAGATATCGTCACAGTAGTTGGCTTCTAACAGCACTGACTCAATAAAGTGACAAGTGAGTATGAGTGATGGTAAGTATAAAAAATAAAGTGGGTGCTCCACTGTGAGATGACTTGATTCTTTTGATGTGGGAGGAGGACGATCACAGACAGTGTACAAATCTTCCACGTTCCTGTGATCTCATGGAAGTTATCGGCTACCCTGGAGCGTCTGCTGAAAGGCGGCATAATCTCATTCGGCTCTGTTGACATTGTGTGTTCTATATCTTTTCTCTTCTGTGTAAAAGTGGAAGGCACTTGTACTCTCTTTTAATAACCTTATTCAATCTTTTTATTTTCTTGTTTTGTGAAGTTGTGGATGGCAAAACTAAAACAAACAATGAAAAGACAAGAAAAAAACAGTGAGATGGTAATTCTTGAGCCAGTCTTCTATTATCTATAACCGTTCTATCCTGTAGGGCAGGGTTGTCAAACTCATTTTAGTTCAGGGGCCCAATATGATGTCAAGTGGGCTGGACCAGTGAAATAACAACAGTGAAAAAAGTAAAGTCCCATTATGAAAATATTTATGTCTACAAAGTTAGCTTAAAAATCTGAATGACATAAACATCCTAAAAAGTCTTAAGAAAAACAAGTGCAATTTTAACAATATTATGCCTCAGTTTACTATTTACATTACAATTTACAGATCATACCAGGTCTACAAATACACAGAAGATTTAATAACAGGCGGAATATTGTTAAAATTGGACTTACTTTCCTTTCTCTCTCTCTTTTTTTTTTTTAATGAATCTTTTTATTGGATTTTCGTGCACACATAGCAAAATCTGACATGTGCAATGTTTCCAGGTGTTCTGGTTGAAAGGTAATAGGAAGTTGTCTTATACAATGTATATTGAGAACAACAACAGGTTTATTCTAAGCCAGAACGGCTTCTATGAAAGAAGCATAACTAACTGTTATCCCTGCCCAAACCACTATTAACCCTTTCATGTATACTGGTCACTACAGTGGACAGCTATTCTACAGTTGTTTTCTTGAATATTCATGGATTTTGTTGTTGTTCTTTTCGTTGTTGTTGTTTTTTTTACACACAACTTTATTAAAGTTTTAAGACACTACATATCTTTTCTGACATGAACTGATAACATTATGTAGATCTCTCATGAGCATAAACCCCCAGAATCACAAGCCCTCCCCGTAGTTTTCACACAATTTATCAATAAATACATGTTTCTGTGCGTCAAAAATTAAACATGTGGTGTCCAGCTGAGTGGACATTTTTGCAACTTCATGAAAAATAGGTTCATAAGATTTTTTTTCCATTTTTTTTTTTTTTTTTAATTTAATTTAATTTTTTAAAATTTATTTTTCAGAAGAAAATAATAAATTTCAGAAGAAATAATACATTTTTCAATCACATTGTTTTTTTCATGCCAAAAGAGGAATAAAAACACTCAGGAAAAAATTTTGATTAAGGTTCTCATAATTTGTGCATGAAAGGGTTAAGAAAAAACAAACAAACAAACAAAAGCAAACCAAAAAAAAAAAAAATCAAAAAACAAAAAACACACACATATGACCACTGCTGGATTTACAAATAAAATAAATGAAATTAAAAGAGGTAATTAAAACAAACTAGAGGACGGGGGCGCATCTAGGCACTCTCTGAGTGAATAGTAAGTCTATCTAAGTAGTCTACGAAGGGCTACCAGGTTTTGTTGAAAACATTACTAGAACCCGCAGTTCATGTTTGATATGAGTTAAGACTTCTATAAGCTAGCTTTTGTGTGAAGGGGGAGAACATGTTTCTACTTAAGCAAAATAAGGTGTCTGGTGACTTACTTCTCTTAAGACATTGTAGGTTGTTCATATTTGTTCAGGTTATTCACATTTTTTTATGGAAGGATAATTTATAAATGTAAAAATGTTCAAGTAATTTTACTTTTTTTACACTAAAACGAAGAGAAAGGTTTGGGGTTGTCCTTATTTATAGGTTATTATAATAATATTTCACTGGTCTGACCCACTTTAGATTGAATTGGTCTGTATGTGGAACCTGAACTAAAATGATTTTCACATCCTTGATTGTTAACATCTTTAGTGTAACTTCTGCATCCCATGAATTCATTCCACGGGCCGGATTGGAACCTTGGGTAGGCTGGTTTTGACCCACGGGCCGTATGTTTGACACCTGTCTGCCTCTAGTTTACATTTTCAGTGAGATACATCTTTACTAACCAACGCATCATAAAATATAAACATTTCATCTGTTATTAAAGGGTCAATATGTAAAATTCGCACGTCTGTTTACTTACATGAACTTTATGATGGAGTCTGTGTTGTTCTGTCCACTGATTGGTGGGTAACTTTATTTTTAAACTAACATGGTTAGTGTTGTCGAAGAGCATGAAAGGTAATGAAAAACTGTATGACTGAAAAAGTCCTAAAAGAGTCCCCTACATAGGAATAAGTGTGTAGTTTCTATAGGCTAGAAAAGGAGTTAGTCAGTGCCTAATTTGTAAAGTGGGAGGTGCCGTAATGCGGGGGGGGGGGTCTCAAATGCTCATTGTAAAAAAACTTAATGTTGCTAACGTCCCAAAACTACGATCAACCATCACCAAATTTATTTAATTAATTCTCTCTCTCTCTCTCTCTCTCTCTCGTATACAAATTGTTGAGATCCATAATATTGGGGTTTTTGTTTTGATTTTTGCAGAGGTGATAGTAGACATGATCAGAGATGTCTATGCATAATTTGGTGATGACTGATCTCTGGTTTCAGACATTAACCTACCTTAAGGTTTTTTTTGTTTGTTTTACAATGTACCCCTATGGAGAAGAAAATTTTAATGCAAATAGCATCCATAAAAGTGAGGGTTTCATTTTGATTTTTGCAGAGGTGAAAGTAGTTATGACTAGAGATGTCCACACGAAATTTGGTGATAACACTGGTCAACAACAAATTTATTGTTTAAGTTTTTTGAGCTGATTTAGGATCACTTTGGTGTGCTGAATCCAAAAATCACATTAATTTTGCTCAATCAGGTCAACTTTCTGAACTATGCTACATATTGGCTTTTTAACATTTTTGCTTACATTTATGGGCATTTTCACATCATATGATACAAAATTCTTTCATATTTCTTGCAATAAACGAGCTCTGAAGATTTTACTTTTGCCAGTTCATGATTAATGTTTTTTTAATATTACAGGTGAATGAAATGGCTTCGACTAGAAGATCTTGCAAAAATAAGCCTGACGTATTCTGCTACATCTGCGGTGAATACACCATTGTACCTAACAAGAATCCCGTTAAAAAAAGATTTTTTTTCTCTGAAAACCTATTTTGGGTGAGAACTATATAAAAAAATCAACTGATAAAGTCACAAAAATATAATCAATTTTGTGAGAAGATCAAATTTTTCAAAATCAAATTAACAAAAAAACCTGACCTGATTGAGAAAAACAAATGTCATTTTTGGATTTAGCGGTGCAAAATGGTCCTAATTCAGTTGAAAAAACCTAGACAACTTGCAAAAAATATTTTTTTGTAACCCAGTGTAATTGATCGCAGTTTTTGGACATTAAGCCACGTGAGCTTTTTTACATAAAGCGTTTTAGACTGTCCCCTCCCTCTATGTTTCCCTTAAAATTTACCTAAAAATGCATGTGAACACAAGATTTTTGTACAACTTCAATGGGGAGTAAAGATTAATAAGACAGATAACAATAAACTTTTTTTTTTTTTTCATTTAGGCTATTTATTTTTTCATAGAGGTGTCGGACCTAATGAAATAGGTTCGGGATCTGACGTTGGAGGTGCCAGATCCCGATCCAGCTCAAATTACGCCTTGGAGTTAGCCATCAACGTATGTCCTTAAAAACAGACTCTAACACAAACTATATATAAGCTCATAAACACCTGCAGGATCTATTGTAATGTTTCTACTTTTAACTTGTTAAGTACCTGGAGTCAGGCATAAAATACTTAAAGCTGAGACTCAGACAGACTCCAGTAAACATGATGTGTTACGCTTACCTGCTTTAAAAACTATTTTTAATCACCCACTGCTGAATTTTACTTCTGATGTGTGATTCACTCTTTATCTTGCCCTGAGAAGCACATGTACACATCAGAGGCAGATCATGACAGTGTTGCTTAATGATATCCTCTGCTGGTTTTGGGTTTGGAATATTATGTCTTGCCCCTGGCTGAGTCTAAAGCAAAGCTTGTTCCATTTTTCAAGAGCAGAATAAACTGAACCTACCCACTAGGAGGCTTTAGGAAAAGCATTGCGTGTAGAATGCATCATTCTGCTGCTGCAGAAATACATTTAGGAGCTGTTTTTGTCTTTTCTGTAACAATCTGATGCTGTCTTCATCATTTTTCTTAAATATGTAAAGTTGGAGTTGTCTGATTTTTTCCCCTTTTATTATATATTTATTTGCGCATAATTGTTTGCGTTCATCATGAAATCAAAAGTGATGTTAAAGTAATTTTATATGATTAGTCTTGCATTACTTGTCACTAGGGATGTAACGATTACTGGTATAATGATAAACCACGGTAAAATTGCAGACGGTTAGTATTACCGTTTAAATTCTAATTATCATGAAAACCGTGTTTGATTACCGTACTTTTCCAGAAGAAACGCCTATGTAAAGATCTGCTTTTATGTCAAATATTTGAGTATAGTTTTAATCTATTACAATTTTAATTTTATATACCTAATATTTGGAACCAATATTCACTTCTAAAGTCTTTGAAAAGGTTCGTTAAGCATCTGTGTGTTATTTATGCAATAAATTATATTCATTTTTCAAATTGTATTTTTATATTTTGTGGGTGTTTTTTTTGTCCTTTTATGTTGCTATAGTAGGTTAAAGTGAAAAAAAATAACTGTCAGATGATATAGATGAAGTTGTGCTGAAAAAAAGATTCCAAACATGGGTATAGCAAACATTTGTTTATGTAGTATATAAAGGCAAAATCAGAAGTACTGAAAAATGGACAAAATAGGCTCAGACCACTAAGGGTTAATATTTGAATGTTTCTGCAACAGAGAGGATATTGTGCCAGTTATTTTATTTGGTGTTTTTGTTGTTGTTTTTTCTTCAAAATACAACTTGGTTAAATTATTTCAGTGTGTATATTAGTACTTTTTGAACATTTTGAGCACAATTTCAATAATACTGTGATAATAATGATAACCGTGAAAATTTTGGTCACAATAACCGTGATATGAAATGTTCATATCGTTACATCCCTACTTGTCACATTTCTGACAGTATGTGGCTCAACTATAACAAGCTGTTTTTGTAGAAACAACTGTGGGGGTGTATAATACATTTATTTTCCGTTCTATTCAATTTTCAACACTTTCTCCAAGTTTTATGCCCAGCCACAAAGGACCTGTGAGCTGTTTAGCACTTATGGGCTGTTTTGGAGTGTTGTTCCACAGGTGGAGAAACAAAGAGGCAGAAGAAAACAGCATTGCACTAACTTTTAAATGAAGACTTGAACTTGAAAGATTATTTCCCACTAAGCCACTTTAGGGGGGTATGCCTAAGTACTTGGCTCTTTGATTAAAAATGTGCATTCTTCACGTTGATTTAGAGATCACTTGATTTTCCCCCCACTGTTTTCAAGCTCATGCCAACAAATGTTATTCCTGCACTGAGACGAGGACTGTCAATGGTCATCAGCAAGTCAATTTTCTTCTACGGAGCTGAGACTAATTGTGTTCTCTGTTGTCCCAGAGGTAAACAAAAACACACAGAGGGTGATCATTATAAGCCTGCCCGGTCCAGTAACAGAGAGACCTGTCGTCACCCTGAGTAGTGGCTCTTCTAATGTTATTAATAAAGCAGAAATCAATGCTGGTTAACATGCACTGGATCAATGAACTTCATGGCCTAATGGATGGATGAATAATTTGGTTACTAGTGGGTCTGACATAATGAATGAAAACCAAGGTGTGGCGTGTGTGTTTGTGCATGTATTCACGTTGTGTGCGGAAGGAAGAGGAAGCTCATCTGTCTCGCTGACTGCAGCAAAGGTGCTGTCTGCAGAGTGCTTATCAGAGACACACTGAGCAATGGGGAGAAAGAGGGCGGGAGGTATGAGAAGAATGGCAAATGGAGCGTCTGAGTTTAGAAAACCTGTCTTTTGTAAATGCAGTCACACACACTGAACGTTGGTTTCCACCAGAGAAGCATTTGATCTTTTTTTTCCCGCTCCCCTTAGACCAAACAGGTCCTGTAATATTGACATGGAGCAGCTCAGAGGTGGGTACCTAAGGCTGAACGCAACACATGTGGTTGTGTTAGTTTGTCTTTTCTCTACTTTTTCCCATCCATCTTTACTAAGCTTGAGAAAATATATATTTACTTTAGCCTTGGGCAGAATGAGGACTGTTTTCTTGGTTGTATCTCTGATGGTATAAGCATACTCTTCACCTCAGGTGTCTCCTGTATATTTGTCTCTCCAGCAGCAGATTTTAGTTTTCTATTTTTTCGGCTGTCGTTCTCCTCAAAGCCCTTCATCTCCCTACATATAGGATGGTAAGTAACGTGTGAATGACATCTTAGCTTTCAGGTGAGTTACAGCATTTATAAAGCATTTGATTTTGCTTATATTTATCAGTAAAAAATAAGAAAACGTAACCTTGCCATGCATCACCATGGAGATAGAAAAAAAAGTAGTTCACTCCATTGGTGATGTAAAATATTAGCATTGAAAATCCGCAACATTTTTTTTTCGGTCTTTCTCAAAGGCGAGGACAACTCATTTAGAAATATTGGATCTGTTGTTACCAAACAGGAAAATCCAATATGCCTGTTGAAATAAAAACAATATAAAAATGATCAGAGGCCAAACACTATTAATTAAAGTGAATTAGATAAATATTGCTGGGTTAGAAATAAAGTCTAAACTACAGGAAGACAGCGCCTTAAAAATTATGGGAAAAAAAGCCAAAAGGTAAGCACATTGTGAATATCATAAGCAGTGAAAACACAGTTATTTAAGCTACACCTAATATGCATAAACAGAAAAGATGCAGAACTAGTGTGGTAAATAATATTGGTTCTCTGCTAAGTTGTTATGTAAGTGTGCAGATATTATAGATGACATAAGAAATATGTTCTCCTAAGATGTTACCATAGTGTCATATAACATGTATCCTGTTGTGATTGTAATCCACTAATCATCACATTAAAAATAGGCCGATTTGGTTCATACTGTCTACTAAAACTTACAAAGATTTCTTTTTCTTTTTTGCCAGACAGATGGAAAAAAGTTCATTTAAAAAAAAAAATTATTTCTTTTCCCTTGACATGTACATGTGCATTTACCTTGACTTGAGGGGGTTAACATGTAATTATTTTTTCCTGTTTTATGCATGCAAGTAAAAGACCAATGGAACTTGTAATCCATGGGGACCAGAGGCGATTTCTCATAGACTGCAAAGGAAGCTCGGCTTCCCCTAAAATTATGAAAATTAAATGGTTAAATATGTTCGGTTGTGTTGACATTTCATTGACGACAAATGTGTTAGAACATGTTCATCTCACAGACGAGTTCGTTCAGAATCAGCTTTATCACAAACCAACAGACTCGATGTTGTTCACTTCTCATACATTCCTGTTGCTCTGTTTTCTCATTCGATCTCTGCTCAGTGCATTTGCCCGTAGACGCTCAGCATCCATGCTCTTCAATGGGACTGAGTGGAACAGTTTTTTTCATTGCCTCAAAACTGGACGGTAATTGGATAAATTCCACGATGTTGTCCCGCCCCCGGACGCCCGGCATCTCTGGGGGTGAATGGAGCAGTGGGCGGAGCTCGGCTGGGCTGGACGCCAGGCTTCCACGTGCTGATTGGAGGATCAGTCGAAAGGCTGAATCCCATTTGATTGACAGCTAGTTTGAGATCTATTCCTTCACTGACAGAGTTCAGTTTAATATCGTCGCACATTCTGCTGTGAAATCGAGAGAGAAACCACTACGAAATTACTTGTTCATTTCTTGCATTGTAAATAAAACACACTCAATGTACTTCCTTGTTTCAATTTAACGTAATTTCAACATTTTCTTGTTTACTTGGTACGATAAGGTCACTGACCATTTTCTTAAAAAGGAACGGAGGGCCGAATTTATGTTTAAATAACTTGACAATTTTTTTGATGTAAGCCAACAATGACATTCCCCTGTCTGAACAACGAGCAGCTGCCACTGATGGGGACAGATCTCATATTAACCCTTACACTTCCATGTATGAAAGACTTTTATTGTGCACAATTCAAATTAGTGTTGTTCACTGAAGCATGAAAACTGACCCAGGACACTGGTGGACCAGATTTTCAAAATGTCTTCGCATTTTGGTTTTATGTTGTTTTTTCTGAGAGTCTATTTTTTCTGATACACCCTGAAGTGTAAGATTCTGTTGAAAGTTACTGCCCTATAATTTACATTAGATTGTCTATGTGTAAATTTGGTGAGGAAATCTCAATGCATTCTTAAGATAATTTGATTACGTTGTTGAAAGGGCATGTTGCCATTTGACCTTGAAAAAATAGGTCACGGTCACCAATTTTCAGTAGGCTTCTGCTCCATGCCAAGATGCATCCACAGTATAAATTTGGTGCAGATATCTCAATGCATTCTTCAGATAATGTGATTAAGCTGTTGAATGGACAGACAGATGAAGAGACAGAAGGACAGACAGATGAGAAAACAATTACAATACCCCTTCAGCTCGAGGTTGGCCAAGGGGTAACTACAGGGTTTCTGTGGGTCATTAAAAAGCATTAAAAGTCATTAAAAAGATTTTCTGAAAATGAAGGCCTTAAATGGCATTAAAAAGCATTAAATCCGATGTCTAGAGGCATTAAAAAATTAATTACACTTGATGGAAAAAAGCATTGTTATTCACATTATAAACATTTAATAATTTTGATTGGAAGTATAGTGTGATGATTGACAGGTGGAACCCTTTAACTGGCTATTGTTTATGGCTGGTGCATGAAGTCACAACACAGGATACTTGGAAGGCAATGTGCTGTGAGTGTACTCATGCTGTGGTGACAGAGTGGAGGAAATATTAGCAAATGTCGGAAAAATAGGAAAATGCAAGTTTCAGCAGAAGTGATTGGAGGAGGAACTATTCAGAACCTGGTTAAAGCCTGTCGATGGTAAACTGTCATAAAACCTTACATAAAACTGTATCTGCAGTTGGACATGGGCATGAAATTTGTTTAAAGTGGCATTAAAAACAGCATTAAAAAGCATTAAATTACATTTGATGATACCTGCAGAAACCCTGAACTGGAAATGGATGACACATATGGGGTTTTAGGTAGTACTATAGGTAAAAGAATGAAGATGTTTGTAACAGTGCTGGTGTTTCAGTACATGTGTTGTTTTATTATTCAGTCCCTCCAGGATTTTGCAGGATTTTTTTTTGATTGTTGCGGCCTAAAATGCTTGATTTTGCGGCAGCTTATTAAAAAAATTGCGGTGAAAGTTGTGATGATTTGAGGGTTCTTTTATTAAAGTCACAGGAAAATGGGCATTTGCAAATTACCTAGAACAGTCTTTTTTGACTTTTTAGCCTTAAAAAAGCACCAGGAAGCCATGATTTTGAACAAAATAGGCTTTTTTTCATTCATTCATTTATTTGTTGTGAGCACCCAATGAGAGCGAGCGTCACAGAACACCAGCCAATCAGAGCGGAGCATCAAACAACGTCAGCCAATCAGAGCGGAGCGTCACAGAATGTCAGCCAATGAGAGAGTTGTGTCACAGAACGCCAGGATATCAGAGCGCAGTGTCACAGAACATCAGCCAATCAGAGTGCAGCGTCATGGAACATCAGCCAATGAGAGCGCAGCGTCAAAGAACATCAGCCAATGAGAGCGCAGCGTCACAGAACGCCAGCCAATGAGAGCGTAGCGTCACAGAACATCAGCCAATGAGAGCGCAGTGTCACAGAACACCAGCCAATGAGAGTGCAGCGTCACGGAACGCCAGCCAATCAGAGCAGAGCGTCACAGAACATCAGCCAATGAGAGTGCAGTGTCACGGAACGCCAGCCAATGAGAGCGTCACGTCACAGAACATCAGCCAATCAGAGTAGAGCGTCACGGAACGCCAGCCAATGACAGCGCAGCGTCACAGAACATCAGCCAATGAGAGTGCAGCGTCATAGAACACCAGCCAATCAGAGCAGAACATCACAGAACGTCAGCCAGTCAGAGCACAGCGTCATAGAATGCCAGCCAATGAGAGCATAGGGTCACACAACCTGAGAGCCTGATCCTTAGTTTTTCTCTTTCCTGTTGTGCTGTTACACAGTTATAACAAACATTTTTATGTAATTAATCACTTATATATACAAATGCAATGCAGAACAACATCAGTTTCATCCAAATACATGCAGTACGTTATTATCATTATTTGTTTTGCTAGCTGTCTGTTCTTATATATTAAACTGACTAATGTGAGTATGAATGAATATGATCTGACTGTGATTTGTCATCAGTTCCTAAACAGAAAGAACAAGGATGTTATAAAACACTCAAAACACATTATTTGTGTGCCTCGTATTGTACGTCCATGGTAGAATATTATATAATTTCATTCTTTCTGCTTGCATTGCTCTCAAAACTCCATTCAAATTTTGTTCCATTGATGTGTGTCATGAGTGCATTTCAAGAGTCTTGCAGCAGCGCTCTCACAATGAATGTACTGCCTTGAAAAATTAAAAATCTTTTGGTGTTTGCTCAATTTCATCTATCCCTCGGTGCTCCGTCTCCAGACAGGTGAGTTGAAAAACACGCCGTAGGAATGTAATGGACACATTTTTAATGGATTGTTGCTCTGTGGCAGAGGGGAAGGAGGGGAAAATGCAATTATTCACTCTGTCTGTTCTTCCATGAAGATACATGTCTGTTGAGGCAGTGGTTATTCAGGGAGTTCAGACATGAGCTGCTCTCCTGTTGAATATGCACTGTTATCATTTGTACTGAACTATATATAAGCAGAATGCTCTGCCAAGGCACGTTTGTGTTGGTAATGTTATTTCTGCTGCTGTGACTCCATAGATGTGTAGACGTTTATCATGGTAGATCACAGGTTGGTGCAGCCTGTCTAATACTAGTATGTGACATGTATGGATCTGTCTCACATTCATAACAATTATGAGGAGAAGATCTGATCTGTCAGTAATGTACATATCTGATATGTCCAGATATCTTGGATTAACAGTCGTATATATTACATAGATCCTACACGTGGCAAAATAGCGTCATATGATTTGAATAAATGCATATAAAGTGAGATACAATAGAATTTAACTACATCATTTTTATTGGTTTATAATAATAATAATTCATTATTGTCATTTCTTTTCATTTGTAACTCCAAAACACCAACAGTTATTTTTTTGTTTTGTTTTCTGATAAAAGTTGAAAGACAAATCACAAGGACATAATGATGACCTAATACATTAAGTCCGTTTTTGTTTTTCAGTGATACAAACAAATACCCTGCTTCTTTTAGACAACTTTTTTGCTTAAAAAATTGTGCTACAACTTTTTTGTTCTGTCTAATATATTTATTAAGAATATATTTCTCCAGTAATTTCCCAAAAGTGGTGCTTTATTTAATCCATAAATATTCATTCATTTTCTGAACCCGCTTTATCCTCACTAGGGTCATGGGGGTCGCTTGGAGCCTATCCCAGCTACATAGGGGCGAAGGCGGGGTACACCCTGGACAAGTCGCCAGTTCATCTCAGGGCTGAACATATAGAGACAAACAGTCACTCTCACATTCACACCTATGGGCAATTTAGATTAACCAATTAACCTATCAGTGCATGTCTTTGGATGGTAGGAGGAAGCCGGAGTACCCGGAGAGAACCCACGCAGACACGGGGAGAACACGCAAACTCCACACAGAAAGGTCCCACCCCCCGTCGACTGGTGTTGGAATCGAACCCAGGACCTTCTTGCTGTGAGGCACGAGTGCTGTCCACTGCACCACCATGTCGCCCCCTAACCCATAAATATTAGTTCCTAATAGATAACACATCAATCACTTTACAAGCATTTTTTTTTTTTTTTCTGTTTATCTGTTAATATTGTGCCCATACAGTGCATAGTAATGACAAAGAAAACTATTTTGGATCATGTTTTGTCTTGAATTCATGCATACAGAAAAAGACTAAATTAAAACTGTGAGTCATCCACAACATCCCCAGCCCAAACTTAAAATTAAACACATGCAAAGAGATACACATTGACAGATAAACATATTAGTATACAGTGTCTTTGGCCAGTTTGTTCTAATCAAAATGCACCAAGTCCCAACTAATGTTGATTTTAATGAGTGGCTTAATGCTGTTATTTTTAGGCACATTAATGTGTAATGACTCATGTAGGAACTAATGACAACAGGAAGTAGAATCAGACAGTCATGGTCCGACAGATTCACTTATGGGCTTAAAAAAGGAGGAAAAAGTGCATGTTGTGACATTTCTTTTGTGTCCTTTGTGCTACATTGCAGATAATGAATAAAAGTTTGAAGAATAAAGTGTATCCTTGTTACAGCTCAGAGACTCAGCCTGTGAAATGGTAACGTGCCTCTGGGATCACACTCATCGGATAAACTAATGAGGCGTTTTTGTGTGTTCATGTGCAACTCCACCAATGGATGTGTATATATCAATTGCTTTCTTTGGCCTCTGACAAATATCGCTTGTTTTTCTCATGAATTATAATGACAAACTATATTTAGACAACAAAACTGATATGCATCATTTGGCAGCAGGGCACCATCTGTACAAAAGTACTTTAGTCGCCTTAAAAACTCACTATAAGATAATGTGATGTTGTTGGCTGTCTGTTAGAGGTGCCACCGATGCGGCTGCAGACAAACTCTCATTAGACAAGAGCTAAAGCCACATTGTTCTGCAGTTTTGCGTTGCAGTATATAAACTATATTCCCATAAAACAAGCAAACAAGTGGTGCCAGGTACAACAAACCCTGCCCCTCGCACATATTGTAGCTTATTTTGACATCGAGCCAGCTGATGTCAGCATATCAGCTGCCTCCATATATGTGCCAAGTTTGAAATAAATTGAAGCAAAATTGATGTTTTTATAGACATTTGAAATTTCAGCCATAAGTAAAGTATTCTAAGTAAAAAATTCATTAAAAATTTGAACTTTCACCTATTTTTCCCAAAATGTAACCACATCTATTCTGGGTTACTGGCAATCTATAAACCAAATTTAGTATGAATTCAAGTAAAAGTTTTGCTGCTACACATGTTTGAAGTTTTGCCCATTGTAAATAAATGGGGATAAAGATGGAAGACGCTAAACAGCATGTTGTCCCTATAAATATAGGGAAATATAAGAACAAAAAACCCCAAGATGCAACAGTCATGAAGGCATAAAGACATAAAGTATTATGCACACCCTGCAGGAAGGAGTTTTCTTTTCACCGAAGCACTTCCAGCTTCAAATACCACATTAACGCGAAGCATATGTTAATCAGGGATTCTGCTAGGACACAGGTGTCAAACATGCGGCCCGGGGGCCAAATCCGGCCCACCAAAGGGTCCAATCCGGCCCGAGGGATGAATTTGTGAAATATAAAAATTACACTGAAGATATTAAAAATCAGTGGTTTCAAAATCATTTTAATTCAGGTTCCACATACAGACACATACAGTCCAATTAGATTTCAAGTGGGTCAGAACCAGTAAAATATTATCATTATAACCTATAAATAATGACAACCTCATATTCTCTCTTTGATTTTTAGGTGTAAAAAAGGAAAATTACTTGAAAATGTCTACATTACCAAACTATTCTTTTATAAAAATGTGAATAACCTGAACAAATATGAACAAACAGAAATGTCTTAAGAAAAATAAATGCAATTTTACCAATATTCTGCCTGTTACTAAATGTTTTGTGTGATTGGAACACACATGTGTAAATGATAAACTGATAAATGGAGGCATAATATTGTTAAAATTGCACTTGTTTTTCTTAGGACAATTAAAGTTGTTCATGTTATTCAGATTTTTAAGGAAACTTTGTAGATGTAAACCTGATCATAATATAATTTTACTTTTTTCACTGTAATTATTTTACAGGTCCGGCCCACTGGAGATCAAATGGGGGTGAATGTGGAACTGAACTAAAATGAGTTTGACACCCCTGTGCTAGGACTTCGGCTAACGTGTCGCCCAGCTTGTGACAAACACGTTAAGTCAGGGGTGTCAAACTCATTTTAGTTCAGTTCCACATTCACCCCAATTTGATCTCCAGTGGGCCGGACCAGTAAAATAATTACAGTGAAAAAAGTAAAATTATATTATGATCAGGTTTACATCTACAAAGTTTCCTTAAAAATCTGAATAACATGAATAACTTGAATTGTCCTAAGAAAAACAAGTGCAATTTTAACAATATTATGCCTCCGTTTATCAGTTTATCATTTACACGTGTGTTACAATCGCACAAAACATTTAGTAACAGGCAGAATATTGGTAAAATTGCATTTATTTTTCTTAAGACATTTCTGTTTGCTCATATTTGTTCAGGTTATTCACATTTGTATAAAAGAATAGTTTGGTAATGTAGACATTTTCAAGTAATTTTCCTTTTTTACACCTAAAAAACAAGAGAGAATATGAGGTTGTCATTATTTATAGGTTATAATGATAATATTTTACTGGTTCTGACCCACTTGAAATCTAATTGGACTGTATGTGTCTGTATGTGGAACCTGAATTAAAATGACTTTGACACCATTGATTTTTAATATCTTCAGTGTAATTTTTATATTTCACAAATTCATCCTGCGGGCCGGATTGGACCCTTTGGCGGGCCGGATTTGGCCCCCGGGCCGCATGTTTGACACCTGTGCGTTAAGTGCATATATATTCCCTTCTTTCATGAGTCTGTTTGCACATGCAAAATGAAACGTGATTAATATAGATTAAAAATGAAGGATATTTAATCGTGATTAATCAAAATTAATCCACAGCAACCCTGTGATTAATCTGATTAAATTTTTTTATCATTTGACAACACTGATTTAGTCATAACATCTTTCAGCGTCTTCATTCTTACATTGATTCTTCCTCGTGCTGCAGCTCTGCACGTTTTCCACATAATTAACCTTGACAGTTTTGCACAATTTATGGTATTGTAAAGGACATCCTCCCTGCAGAGAACCTGGTTGGAGGTATATATTATTATGTTCTGTGTTTGGACAGGACGTCTATGGTGCTATGTGCCGCGGATCCAACCAAGTAAATTAAAATTGCAAATTTGCGATGGGTTTTATAAATATAAAACCTTGTGCAAGGGAACATCACATGGGAACATATGTGTAGAGTGGCATATCATAATGAATGCTAGGAAGGACTGTCATTAGTGCTGACATCTCTATAAACTCAGCTCCAACCTGTGGTGATAGCACATTTGAGCCCAGTGGGAACCTTGTGCTCAGACAGTCTTAATAGTACACTCCTCATACAGTGTGCACTAAAAGAGGCTGCTTTAGATGAGCTCATCACTTTCATCCCCCATGATCTCAGCCTCGAGCCACAAGAATGTGTCTCCTGCAGTTCTCCTCACTCTCTTTTCCTTTCTTCTCACTGCTTTCCATCACACTCTCCATATGACTTAATTTCTCCTTCCCCTTTCTTCTCAGCACCCTTCTTTATACATTGTCAAACTGTCTCAGCACCTGTTACCTGTTGATGCCAAGTGAAAGGAGAACGACTGAGTGAGGAGAGTTATATTTAATCAGCTGATGAATGGACAAGCTATTTAAGACATATGAGCCAATTAATGGAGCACCGGCTGAGCCTCAAATAATAGAAAACCATGTGGAAAATGTGATATGGAAGGAATATTTTCAGGCATTTGTTTGAGAAAAGCTATTGTCTAGATATACGCTCATAGTTACATCCACAAATATCAGTTCAAGCTTCACAAAGTCATGTCCTGATGGGGATTTTTTGCTTCAGATCTGATCCAATTTTTTTAGGATTAGTTTTGCCGATACTGATCTGATACCGATCCAATACCGACTTTTTACAATGAAATTTTGATTTCAATTTGGAGTCATTATTTATAGGTTATGTTATTACCTCTGCCAGGAGGTACTGTGATAGCTTTGCTTTGTGTGTTTGCGTGTTTGTTTGGTAGCAAGATAACTCAAAAAGTTATGGACAGATTTTCATGAAATTTTCAGGAAATGTTGATACTGGCACAAGGAAGAAATGATTCAATTTTGGTGGTGATCAGGGTGGGGTGGGGGAGCATCTGTCTTGGCAGAGGTCTGCACTCTCCAAGTGCTTTTCTTGTTATTTTACTTGAGATCACCATTGGGCTGAATGTGGAACCTGAACTACAACAAGTATGACACCTTTGACTCTTAACAACTTTTGTATAATTTTTTCCACTTTCCAGGTTCATACTGTGGGACAAATTAGGACCTTTGGTGGGCTGGTTTTGGCCTGCAGGCTGTATGTTGGCCATTGCTGTAGCATGTATATAGACAGGTCCGTCCAGGTATTATACGGGGGTGCATTCTGTGCCGTACATTAGTAATGAGCGCATCAGCGGGTTACTCGCGGTTTGGGTTGGGGTGTCAAAAGAATGTCAGTTTATTTGAGGGGTGGGTTGGGTTGGGTCAAATAATCCCACAAAAGCCGAGCAGGTAAAAAAACAACAACAAAAAAAAAAAAACACTTGCGCATCACTACACACGCACGAGTGAAAGTGAAAGTTATAGACACTACTAATTCCTCTAAGCCTCCTGCTGATGTGCAGCAAATTTCCCTTTTCCCTATCTTCAGAGGCTCTAATTTGAGGGGGTCAGGACATTTGTTTATTTTAACAGTTGGTCAAAATGACACTGTTTTCAAGTGTTGCATCAGCTGATAGTTTACATCATAGCTCTGATATCTTAGCTGTGTTTTCAGCACCATCTTCTGTACTGTTTTTGTTGTCAGTAACTGCAATACAGATCTGTTTGGAATCAAACAATCTAACAAGGTCAGAACTGTTGCAGTTCAGTCAGAACAGATCAACTAACAAACATAGTTATTAATAATATTAATAATGGATTGGATTTCTATAGCGGTTTCAAGGCACCCGAAGCGCTTTACATTATTGATCCATTATTCATTCGCTCTCACATTCACACACTGGAGACACAGTCACATCACAGTGGTGAAAACAATAGCAGTGCTTCTAACTTTAATCATATTGTCACTTTCTTTGATTCCAGAAGTTGTTTCTTAGCGGTTCTCATTCCATCTGGTTAGTTTGTGGTGCTTTGGTCAAAGGCCCAGTAATCAACAGATCAATATTCCTGGACTTTTTGGAAGAAACAGATCCCACATGTTCTGGATCAAAGTCCTAATTGCAGATGAACTGGTATCGTGGCTGTAACATTACTGTGGTAGTGTTTGATGAGGGTTTATCACAGTAATCCTGACCCCGTGTGGTTCTATCGGCTACAGATGGACAGGTCTGCAGGATCAGAGGTCATGGTGTTCAGCTTATCCTTTGCCCTTTACAGATCCCTTGAATCTTTTCAAGATTCAAGAATGTTTATTGTTGTTATGCGTAGACATAACAAAATTTAGACAAATAATACTCAGCTAAGAAGGTACAAACTTAATGAAAACAGTATCAACACAATATGAGCACACAATCTCAAACACAATATAAAAATATGTACAACATATGTAAAAAAAAAAAAAAGAAAGAAAAAAAGAAATGTAAAAACAGTATGTTCAGTGGAATGTAATATATGTGCAATATTATATGCAAAAAGTTTAATCCTGTCCTGCACTATGGAGGCCGAAATATAAAAAATATCGTCTTATTTTTCTTTATAGTATTTACTTCTTGACAAACTTTTTTTTATTTTAACTCAGTATTACTTTTTCTTGAATATGTTGCAGCCTCAGTGTGGGGAATAGATGTATATTTAAAAATAAAATGGAGCTGACCGGGCAAAACATGAACTATGTGTCATAGTGTCTATGAAATAGAAGTCAAAGTCAACTTTATTTTCATTTTTCATAATATCCTCACCTTTTGTGATAGATTCTTACACTAAGACTGAATCCAAAGTATTTAAAGCATGTTACTCTTTTTGAGTAATCTACATAAATACATTTATTCTATAATCTTTTATGAAAGATTGTGTTATTTGGGTTGCCAAATAACAGTTAAGAAGACTGTCAACAAGAAGCATGAGAGGTGATATACACAACCCTCTGCACCTAAATACACAACTGAGCTAATGTCCAAATATACTCAGTGCCAATGAAAACGCAACACTTGAATGTGTTTTATTGTTCCTGAGCTGCATCAATATGTTTAAGTTTCACCTGTATAAAATAATCCCAGACAATTTCTTAACAACCTGAGACGGGTTGAGCTATTGTCACGCTTGAATGAACTTGTCTGCATTCATAAGACTTGTTTTTCTCATTGCTCAGCAATGAACTGCACAACTTAAGGAATTGTGGTCAGTTAAGGAGTGGTCATGTTCTGTATATAAAGGCAAGCTGAAAAGCACCAAAATCATTTGGAATAACTCAGCGATGCCTAGACTGACACGTGACCACAGATGCCATGCTATGGGGCTGCTGGAGGCCGGAATCTCTGCTCGGCAGGTGGCGCGCCGTTTTGGATGCAATGTGTCCACCATAGTCAGGATGCAACACATGCATGAAGAAACTGGCTCAACTGCAGACAGACCTCGCCCTGGACGAGCACGTGTGACCACGCCACAGCAGGATCGCTACATTGAGCTGCAGCACCTCCGGGACCGCTTTGTGACTTTTGGTTTTGGGGGTCCTTGAGTTTCTTTCTTTATCCTTATTTTTTATCATCAAATTTGGATGTGATTTTTTATTTTTACTGTATAGAAATGGCCTATGATTAATTCCAAGGAGCTTATGGAATAAAAATCCTCATCGATTTAAAAAAATATAAGAATCTTCAAGTGTTGCGTTTTCATTGGCACTGAGTATATTTGACTGGTGTGATTTGATATGCTTTCAATAAGTTGATCGATTTAATCAATGCGTATCTTGTCAAAATGACTCAAAATGGATCTTCATATTGATTATGAGGTGATTCAGAAGTTGGAGCAAAAATGGTGTTTTAACCCATAAAGATCCAAACAGCCACTGGCAACCAAAACCATCTACTGATCTAAACTGTTTAAGAACTTCTGATCCATTAATTCTATCATTGCATGTCAATAATTGGTGTAAAGTACAGTTATTCGTCTTTTCATGGTCATCAGCTATGACCCATTTGGATGTTCAGAGGCTCCGTACTGAACGTGGAAACACCGTCATCTTCTACAACATTGATTCACCAGTAAAACCCATGGAGTTGAATCAGTGACAGTGGATGGAGACACTGGGTTTATATTCTGTGTAATGGGACTAGTACAAAGGCTGAACCCAAATGCAAGACCAGAATGCAGATGACCAATTGAGAGTGTTTATTAAACACAATCACAGTAGTAAAAACACAGCACAAAATAGTTAATACGTCTGTGAAGGCGTGTGATTCTGGACTCTTCGTCCGGGCTGTGAACGGGGAATATGGATGGTCAGCACGGCCGAGCCGGAGGATTCCCGTCAACACCCCGACTAGGGCAAAACAGAGGATAGTCAAAAAACAAGCCAGGTCATACACAGGAGGGCAATTCAGGAGGCAACGGGACATGAGGGAAAGGCTACTCACGGTCAGGGTCCAGGCGAGGGTCGATACACAAGGTAACACGTTGGAGGCTGAGGTAGTCAGGGAATAGGCAGAATCAGAAGTCGATGTACGAACCAGGTCAGAACCAGACGAGCAGGCAGACAAGGAACAGGCAGGATCGGTGGTCGGAAGGCAAAACGGGTCAAGAACGGGCAGACAGACTGACAGGTATCCAAAAACGCTGGTAAGTGAGCACACAAAGGTAGAACACAAACTGGCCAAGAAACAGGGGAAAACACAGGGTTTAAATACACAAGAGGGAGGGAAGACAATTGGACACAGGTGGAGATAATCAGGGAGGAGTCAGGTAATCAGGAGCAGGTGAAACAATCAAGGAGGGGAAGTAAAGACACCAGACATGACACAAGAGGGAAACTTAACAAAATAAAACAGGAAATGACAGAGAAAACAGAAAAGACAGACACAGTCTGGGAGCAGACATGACATTCTGTAAATGATGTCTTTGCTGATAAAGTCATTTTTTCTTAAGTTTTCTGTATTTTTGATATAATGACCCTCAACTTTGATCTGAGCTTTACTCATCTACATTATCAATAAATGAAATATAGTGAAATAGCTGATTTTCACATTAAAAAACACAAAACACAGAGGATAATATTCTAATAAATGGTGATAAAACACTTGAAAACTGTTAAATACAGAGAAAAATCTTTATGGGTTAAATTTAAAGCTGCACGATATTGGAAAAAACCACCATTACGATTTTTTTTTTAACCCTGCGATATATATTACGATATGAAAAAATACTCAGGAGGATATAATAGCTGTGTGGTGCCGACATAAATGCTCAGACAAATTAGTTGTGTTACCTCTTGTTGTGTAAGGGCACTGTCAACACAGAACATGTGTTTCAGTATCATCCTTCTTGTAGCCAAAATAATTCCAGATAACAGACATTGCTTTTCTTTTTGGCACCAAGTCTTCATTTACAGTGATTTTCTCTTGTTTGTTGCTCACTTTTCAAAGTTGTTACCAGAGATTCACTCCAAAGTGATTAAGAACGATTGTGATGGGTGGATCGCTGCGTGCAGTGTGTCATATACTCTTGAAATTAGATTAGAACATTTTGAGTTCATTTACCTCCTACATCACAGGACCTGCGATGTGACTATTGCGCACTCGTACATCGTGATGTTGATGCTCAAAAGATATATTGTGCAACTCTAGTTAAATTTGCTGTGCCACAATTGGTACAAAGTTATGGATTGTGGTACTTTGTCACAAGGTTATACAGGGTGGGGAAGCAAAATTTACAATATTTTGAGGCAGGGATTGAAAGACAGTGTATGACCAGTTAGTTTATTGAAAGTCATGAGAATTTATTTGCCACAAGAAAATGTACATAATATAAAATGTTTTTATTCTATGTGTCCTCCTTTCTCTATAACTGCCTTCACATGCTTCCTGAAACTTGTGCAAGTGTTCCTCAAATATTCGGGTGACAACTTCTCCCATTCTTCTTTAATAGTATCTTCCAGACTTTCTCGTAATTGTTTTGCTCATAGTCATTCTCTTCTTTCCATTATAAACAGTCTTTATGGACACTCCAACTATTTTTGAAATCTCCTTTGGTGTGACGAGTGCATTCAGCAAATCACACACTCTTTGACGTTTGCTTTCCTGATTACTCATATGGGCAAAAGTTTCTGAAAAGGTATGGATAATAGTGTTAGGTATGATTATGACATCAATATATGTTTGGTTTCAAAATAATTGACGTAGTGCCCGCTGAGAAAAAACAACTAAATGTTCATTGTAAATTTTGCTTCCCCACCCTGTAACAGTTCTGGATTTTTCATTATAGTTTAGTTTTATTTAGTTTTGACTTTTTTTTTTCTCTAATTCAGTTAGTTGTAATTAGTTTTTAGAGCAGATTTGCTAGTTTATATTAGTTTTTGTTATTTTCTAAATGCTTAAAAATGCTTAGTTTAGTTTTTGTTTTTTCATATCTTTCATCTTCTTCACCATCGAATTCAAATAAATCCCAGACAGGACTCTGCTGCTTTCTCCCAAATTTAGTCTTCATGTTTCCAGGTAGAGTGGGGACCAGAAGACGACTCTAAACCACAAGTGACAAGAAGTGACGGACCGTTAAATATCATACGGTGCAAGCAGCTAAAATTGCTTGAGGGAAATAAATCAATTTCATATCAATCCGACACTGACAAAGACAAAAACGAAGGGAATTTTATCCATAATTTTTATACGTTTTAGTTAGTTTTGTAAACACACAATACAGTTTCAGTTAGTTGTGTTTTTTTTTTTTTTTTTCTTTTAATTATAGTTTTTATTTATTTCAGTTAACGAAAATGTTTGTACAATTCTAGTTTTTGTCGTTTCGTTAGTTTTCGTTAACGATAATAACCTTGCTTTGTCATTGGTAAAAGTAGATCCCTAGAAAAAGTTCTGAAAACATGAGTGTATTCTAAGTAACCCTTTCAACACTACACACACACACACACACACACACACACACACACACACACACACATAGACATATATTTGCATACTGGTCAATCACTGTACTGAAAACATAAACAACTGGGGATTCAGGTCACCAGTGGAAACAGAGCAGCTAAGGAGATTTCCCACTGTGGAATATTCTGCCGGGGCTTCAAAGGGGAGGAAGGCAGTAAGTACAGATTGGATTTGGGTGCTGTTGGTGTGTGCTGCAGTAAAACCATCTCAGAGCACTGAGTGGTTTATCTCCTCTACTGCCTGGGCAACTGCCTCTCTACCCCCCTCTGAAGGGAATTAGGCTATTAAAAACCACACACATGCATGCACACACATTTATGCAGGCTGGACTCACACACAAACACACACATTTACCCAAAACCAGAAGCAAAATGTGGAGAGTGCAGTACATTTGGATCAAGCTCACTCAGAGTAGCATGGTTTCCGGGTGAAAACCCCCCAGGGGGCCCAACACCATTAGCATCAAATGGACTCTTTATGAATGTAGGGGCAGGAAACAGGAAGGAACAGGTGCTAAAATGCGTCAGTCTGTCACTCTCACCATGAGGCTGATTACTGGACATCATACAAGCTTCACACCACATTATGCACAATCCCACACCTGATTTTCACGGATTGTGGGATATTTTTGTGCTTCGGGAGGTGAAGCGGTAATAATGAGACCTCAGTGGAGAGATGGTTAAGAGGTCAGCACGTACTCAAACCTGAAATGTTCTTTCTTTTTTATTTCCCTGTAAGTTTTTCATTATTAGTAAAGTGATAGTGAGCTGTTGTCTCGCTCAGGGCAGCCCAACCTCTCCTTTCATCTTTTGCAGATCAAATCATATTTTAGTCTTGTGGTAGTCTTACAGTTCAGTATAACAGGTTTACCCTCTCCAGCTTCTTCTCACTTGAACCCTTTCATGCATAGTGGTCACTCCAGTGGACAGTTCTTCTCCAGCTGTTCTCTTGTATGTTCATGGGTTTTGTTGTTTTAGTTCCATATCAGCCGACACAGTGGACATTTATGCATCATCCTATACACTGACATTCATACATTACTGTCACTGCTGCTCTTCATAAACCTGATCTGCAGTAGCATGTTTGAGTGGAAATCAATTGCTAATTGTTATTAGACTGTAATTAACAGTTTTCTGAAACAAAAGGCTTTTTTGTTGCATATTATCTCCATGAAGTGAGTAATAACTAGTATCAGAGTATGATAAAATACGAGAAAACATCAGATTAGCGGCATCAAAAATGTTTTTAGATTGTAGTTTTCACACAGTATAGAAGTTTAAAAAAAATGCCTTAAGTTTAAAATTATTTTAAAATATTGAATTGAGATGGTAGATATGTTTTTTTTTTTTGTTTTTTTTTATGGTGTGAATGCTCGATGCTGTACACATTTAAGTTGATGTAAGCAGTGTATTAGGTGAAAAGGACAAGCAAAAAAATAAGCTTTTGCTTCTAGCCTATTCCTTTTTTGGTTTTTATGTTTATTACGATTAATGCACTAAGTGCAATGATTAATGTAAAACCAAAATTAATTAATTAATTAATTCATTCATTCATTCATTCATTCATTCATTCATTCATAGTATATCACTTTCTGATGATGGGTTTTAACTGCATGTTTCTTTGCTTCAAAAATTAAACACATGGTGTCCAGCTAAGTGGACATTTTTGTAACTTCATGAAAATAGGTTCATAAAAAAATGTCAATTGCATTGTTTGGTCATGCCTAAAGAGGAATAAAATCACTAAAGAAAAAATATTGACTGAGGTTCTCATAATTCATGCATGAAAGGGTTAATGTTCCAATAAAATACAGCCTGGCTAATATACATTTTTCACAGTCCTTCTTAGACAATAAGCAGTGTAGACAACCAAAAGGTGCATTTTATCCAGGCCTAAAGGAGGAAGCAAAGTGCCATGAATTAAATACCTGATGGTAGATGTTCAATTTCAGCAGAATAACAGAAACCAGTTTGGTGTGTTTTCTGTCTCTGGAGAAGTCATGGGAACGGTGCAGAAAGATGATGATGTTTACTCTGCTCTGTTTTCCTCTGTGGTTGAATCAACATTAGTTTTACCATCTGCTGCAGGTGGAACACAGCACGACATGGTGTTCTTTTCTTGAATTTATGTTTTTGTGACGTCTAGTGGAATTATTGATCGCAAACAAATTGAATAGACTTCTCTACAGTTTTTTGTTTGTAACAAAGGATTGAAGAGAAGTCTATCCAGTGTTTGTTCTGTCTGTTGTTACCGTTTTATTCAATGGGATATTAACTTTGGTTCACGCAGAAACATTGTAAAGGATGGTTACGCTTAACACTGGATTCAACTGCTATAAAACCAAAAAAAAAAAAAGAACATGCCTGTTTTGAACGACTGTAGCAATATGGCCATAAAGACGAACCACTCACTCTGTCTCTCTAAGGGAAGAAAAACATAACAATTCTTATTTTTATCAGTACTAACAAAAGCATAATTATGAATATTACTCCATTTATGCAGTTAAATCCTCCAATATTCCCACAGATCTTCACATTGAACCTTAATCTGCCAAAAAAGTTGAATATTATTCACCAAATTGATCTGGCCTGATTCTTACTGTTATGTGGAAATAAATCAAACTTATCAACAAAGTACTGAAAAAAACAACCTCTAGAAACTCTAGTGACGCTGAAAGAGTGACAGTCTGTGGAAAAACCTGTAGTTACTGACTAAAAACACTGTTGGTTTTTAGACGTGAGAAGATACATCACACTTTAAGTCTTTTCAAAACCAAACTAGTCAGTGTAAAATGCACATAATTACCCCGCCCCCTGAAGGGGAGGCAAGGGGTTAACACTCTCAAGGCAAAACTATTGGTTGAATTCATACCAAATTTGGTTTATCGATTGCCAGTGACCCAGAATAATCCTAATTACATTTTGGGAACAGCAGGTCAAAGTTCAAATTTTTCATGACTTTTTCAAATTTTTTTTTTTGCTCCTGTTCACTTATAATGGGTGAAAGTTTACATGTCTGTAGCAGCAAAACTATTGCTTGAATTCAAACCAAATTTTGTTTATAGATTGCCAGTGACCCAGAATAGATCTCAGTCCATTTTGGGAAAAATAAGTGAAAGTTAAAATTTTTTATGAATTTTTTACATTTTTTTTCTCCCCATTTACTTATAATGGGTGAAATTTCACATTTGTCGCTGCAAAACTATTGGTTGAATTCATACCAAATTGGGTTTATAGACTGTCAGTGACCCAGAATAGATGTTATGACATTTTGGGAAAACTAGGTCCAAGTTAAAATTTTTCATGATTTTTTTTAATATCTTTTTTTTGTCCCATTTACTTAAAATGGGCAAAATTTCACATGTCTATAAAAACATCAATTTTGTTTCAATTTACTTCAAACTTGGCACATACATAGAGGCAAATGATATGCTGACATCAGCACATGCATAGACATGATGACATCAGCTGGATCGATGCTACAGTACATGCGAGGGGTGGGGTTTGTTGTGCCTGGCACCACTTGTTTCAGTATGTAACACAGTTATATTAGACTTTATTATTACCAGATTCTTCACTAAGATGAACTGTATTTTCTCTCTCCCCAAAAAGAAATAGATTTTTGACAATGATTGCAAATTGCTGAAGTTGCTAGTTAACTGAGTGAAGTGTTTTGATTATTGTTATTTTCTTGTTTTACTTCACAATTAGAATTTTCTTTAAAAAAAAAATCATACATGTTAATGCACAGGTGTCAAACATGCGGCCCGGGGGCCAAAACCGGCCCACCAAAGGTTCCAATCTGGCCCGCAAGATGAATTTACAAAGTGCAAAATGCAAAAATTACCCTGAAGACATTAACAGTCAAGGGCATCAAACTCGAAAATAACGGCATAATAACCTAGAAATAATTACTCCAAATTTTCTTCTTGGTTTAATGTGAAAAAAAAAAAATGGCATCATGCCTGTGAATAATGGCAACACCAATTTTTTCTCTTTGATTTATTGCAAAGAACAGTAAATTCGGATATCCTTTAACAAGAAAATGACAATAACCTGAACAAATATGAACAACCTGGAATGTCCAAAGAAAAATAAGTGCAATTTTAACAATATTCTGCCTGTTTTGTGTCTTGGTAGTTCTGATCTGTAATGCACATGTAGAAATCATAAGTTGAGGCAGAATATTGATAAAATTGAACTTATTTTTCTTCTGAAATTTCAGTTTTTTCAGGGTTTTCACATCCTTTTGTTTTGGATAGAAATAGTTTCATCATTTTATGTTATTTTTTCCACTAAAAAATTTGGAGTTGTCATTATTTATAGGTTATTATGCTATTATTTTATTGGTCCGGCCCACTGCAGATCAAATTGGGCTGAATATGGCCCCTGAAAGAAAATGAGTTTGACACCCCTGTGTTAATGTAATGTGACGACATTTCTCACAGCATCATTTCTATTCGGACCGCAGCTTTCCATGCAGATTCATTTTCCATTGGACAGATTTGGGAAAACACTGGTCCGTCTTAAGGCCCAGATGCATGAACTTTGAACTGCAGCTTTACACAACGATCACCTTTGTAGAGCGAGTTCAGGGACAGAGCAGACTGTTCTGTATTCACTGGGCCTGCAGGAGATTAGACTGGAGAGCAGCAATTAAACCACGACACAACTCTGCCTATCCCCCTCCACCTTTCTCTCTCCTCCCACCTCATGCGAGACTCACACAACTACAGGTTACTATGGAAACTACTTCCCTCCCTCCTTCCCTCCCATCTACTTTCCCTCTTCCTCATTCATTCGCTCTCAGTCTGACTTTTGCTTCCCCATCCTTATGTGTTTACCTTGTAACAGACCATAATAACCATCCTGCCTTTTTTTAATCTCTTCATTACCTTCTTCACCACCTTTCCCATTGTCCCTTCTCCATCGTCGTTCCTCTCCCTCCTCTTCCCACCACCCTCCATGTTGCTCTCTCTATCTGACTTTCTATCTGTCCTGCTGCTTGCAGCATGAAACCAAATGTCAGGTCTGAGCTGGCACTGAGAGAAATCATAAGGGAGGCAGATGGATGAGCAAAATGAAAAGAGAGACAGGCAGAGGGAGGTGGAGAAGCAGTGGGAAAAAGACACAGGGAAGGTGGAGATGGTGGTGGAGGCGACCAGACGCAACTCCTCTACAGACAGAGAAGAGCAGTGGCATCAACAACACATGAAAATGATACAGCTGACGTTTTTAACACTTTTTTTTTTTTTTTTAATTTGTTTAGTTGGACACAGATTTGATCTATAAATAAACCACTGAATGTAAAAAATAGTAATCAGAGAAAAAGGCCTACACTACATGAACAGGAAATCACATAGCAAAACATACACTGTTGCCCATAAAGTTCGAATAAATTATTTTTACCTCTTCTCATGATGTGATTGTGACATGAATGTGGTTTATAGTTGATAGATAAAGTGTAACTGGGACTCATTATGTAATCATTGAACTTGATTAACCCATAAAAAACTGGTACTAATTTTGTGGCAGTTCCCAAATGAATTTTGAAATAATTCATCACTATTTCTTATAATATAATCCTCTGTATTTAGCATTTTTCAGTGTAAATCATGCACTTTTCCATATTCAATTCACTGATCATGTAGCTATTTATGAAAACTCATAGAAAATTCAAACGTTATTACATCAGAAACCGAAAAAACTAAAGAAAAAGTGAGTTTTTTAGCAAAGATATCAATAATTGAATGGGAAAACAAGTGTCTCCATCCACTGTCATTTATCAAAGTCCACAGATTTACTGATGAATCAATGTTGTAGAAGATGGCGGTGTCTCCACGTTCACTACGGAACCTCTGTACGTCCAAATGGGTCATATCTGATGACCATGAAAAGATGATAAACTGAACCAAAGTAACTCAAAGGGATTTAAAAGTGCTTTATTTTTTCTCCCACTACGACTTAACCCTTTATTTGGCAAGTGACTATTTTTGGTAATTTCATAAAACATTAAATATGGGGCCAATCCCGTGCTTTGGTGAAGTCAAGAAGCATGTTGGGTTTTATAACATACAGTGATTCAGAGAGATTTTAGAGACATTTTGAAGCTGTAAACAGTGAATATGAGTGATTTTTGTCAGTTTATGACCTTATAACAATTGTTTTATAGCATGTGTTTACTTTTTAGCAAGTGCTACTGGGATGTTTTATGGCAAGAGGAGGGAGACTGTTGTCCATGCAACCGATGAGGAGGATGTCCAATGACACATAAGTTTGAAATTTTAAATTTCAGAGTATTTGAGTGCCCTGTAAAGGGTTAAGGCCTATTTGCATGGGACTAGTATAACCTGTGATTTGGAAATGAAACCCTCATGTCTGTTTAATCCAAAGTCTGTTTTTTACTTAACTTTACTGTCATTATGTTCCAGTTCTGATGTCAAGGACAGGGTCATCACATACAGATCGCTGTTGAAATACAGAAAAATGTTCTTAACTGTAGCTGTCGTTTGTCATCCATTTCATTGTCATTTCAGATGTCGCTCCTCTGAAAGGTTTCAGTTGGCTCTGTCAGTGACTATCCACGCTGAATTGTGACATGAACCCCTTGAATTTCCACCTGAAACACATTTCAAACTTTAAATTTATCGTTAACAGCACAGCTCCCATCATCCATGACCAGGAAATAGACTGAACAAGTGGTGTCAGGCACAGTAAACCCCGCCCCTCACATGTGCTGTAGCTTATTTTGGTATCGATCCAGCTGATGTCATCATGTCTATGCATGTGCTAATGTCAGCATATCAAATGCATCTATATACTGTATGTGCCAAATTTGATGTAAATTGAAACAAAATTGATGTTTTTATAGACTTTTGAAATTTCACCCATTATAAGTAAATGCGAGAAGAAAAAAGATTTTAAAAATTCATTAAAAATTTTGAATTTTTATCTACTTTTCACAAAATGTAATCACACCTATTCTGGGTCACTGGCACTCTATAAACCCAATTTGGTATGAATTCAACCAATTGTTTTGCTGCTACAGACATTTGAAATTTTGCCCATTATAAGTAAATGGGTGAAGAATTTTTTTTTTTTTAAATTCATTAAAAAAATTTCAGTTTGACCTACTGTTCCTAAAATGTAATCACATCTATTAAGGGTCACTGGCAATTTATAAACTCATTTTGTTATGAATTCAACCAATACTTTTGCTACTACAGACATTTGAAATTTCGCCCCTTAATAAGTAAATGGAAAAAAAAAAAAGATTTAAAAAATTCTGAAAACGTTTAAACTTTGACCTAATTTTTCCAAAATGTAATGACATCTATTCTGGGTCACTGGCAATCAATTATACCCAATTAGGTATGAATTCAACCAATAATTTTGCTGCTACAGACATTTGAAATTTCGCCCATTATAAGTAAATGGGGAAAAAAAAAAAATTAAAATTCATAAAAAATTTAAACTTTGACCTACTGTTCCAAAATGTAATGAGAATAGTTTTGCTGCTAGAGTGTTAACAGCAAACACACAAAACGAAGCGGAACAAAAACAATACCCCTTTCCTCTCCTTCAGGGGACGGAGTAATAAATCAATGGAGGAAACAAGAAATACTGGAGATTCACACAGGACTAAGATTATTATTTACATGAGACTAACATCATGGACGACCTCCACAATTATTATAAACTGACAGAGATTCACTGACAATACCAGTTCTGCTCACAAAGGGATTTATCGGCAATTACTGTGACTTCTTTTTACAGAGCAGAAATTGTCCTTGTATTGGTATATTTCATTGTTTTATTAATACTCTGACATTTTAAAAGCTGTTTTGTTTTGTTTGAACACTGGTCTTGTTTCATATGAAAATCAAACTGTCAAATAGTCTGTAAACAAGAACAAATACAACAATTATTGAGATAATTTGAGTTAATATACGCGTCTGTTAAATGTCAGTTCTATGTAAAATAAGACATAACCTGCTGTTGTCGGCTTCTACTGACTAAAATAACTTGATATAATTATTTGTTGAACCACCTACAGTGCTCTATTAATGTTATACCGGCAAACAGAAAAGTTGAACGAAAGCTTATAATTCATTTAATGTTTTTTATTTAAGTGCGACAGGCTTGTCAGCGACATGCGTTTCTTGATTTAAGGCAGCACTGAACAAAAATGTAAATGTTTTTTTTTATTTAAAGAAAGAATTTTCAAAGAGAATGTTGGATCATGAGACTTTAAGGAGTGTGATCTGTTTTGTTTTGCTACGGGGGTGTGATGCATGTCCCCTCATGCCATGTCAGACTGGCTTGAAGATCAAAGTTTCTTTTCTGTGTCACGAGTGGGAACAGTCACCCTTTTTATCACAAGTACTTTCATCACAATGTACCGTTTCATCACGCACATTTGGCATTTAATTACCTTTTCATGGTAGTGAGTTGACAACTTTTAACACCAATGTTATGCAAGTAACCCCATTTTTTTAATGGCTAAAGGAATCTGTTTTTCATCCTGTTTTTTTTTTCCTTTCCACTGTTGGAACTTATGGAATTTATCTCTCAGTGATGAGAGATAGGAAAATTTGAGATTTTGTGACCTTGCTGTGACCTTGAACTTTGGCCTGCTTGGCCCAAAATTTAATGGGTTTGTCCCAGGGCCTAGGCCTATCTGTGAGTACAATTTGGTAAAGATGGTTGTAATCGTTTTCCCGTAAAGTTGCTAACAAACATGCAAAAAAACAAACACACAAAGCAAAGTGATCACAATACCTCCTGGTGGAGGTAAAGAGAAATTTAGACATATTTTCCCCCAGGATGTACCTATTGATGACCTCCGATAAATGCAAAAAAATTATACTCTTGCTCTGAGCCATCCCAAAATTAATGAATTTTCAATTAAATATTGGGGCCAAAAATAGGACCAAAATTGCGACATGAAAAGCTGGTGAGGTAGAGCTGGGTGTCATCTGTGTTACAGTGAAAGTTGATGTTATATTTCCGGAATATATTGCTGAGGGGAAGGAGGTAGATGATGAAAAGGAGGGGCCCCAGTACAGATCCCTGGGGCACACCTGAAGTGATGGGAAGTGGTGGGATGTGACAGATTTGAGCTGAATAAACTGAGTGCAACCAGAGAGGTATGATTTAAAGCAGTCTAATGGAGTGTGGGTGATGCCGATGGAAGATAATCTATTGAGAAAGGTGTTGTGACAGATGGTGTCAATGGCCGCGCTCAGGTATATACCACTTTAAATGAAGACAATGTGTTAAATTTGATGATTCTAGTGGCCTTTCTAATACAGACATGTGGGTTTTTCATGAATCGTCAGTCTCATTCCAGGTTTCGCGTGTAACCCATTGTGTCCACTCGTGTTACATGCTGAACCTGCCCATTTAAATATATTAAAATCACAAGTGATTTTGCAGCAGTGGTCATTTTTGTGAAACACTCTTCTTTACATAATTAGTTTGATTGCCAAAATGTACCTGTTAGAGAATAAAAAGACATATATATAAAAAAAAGTGTGTAATTTTCATGTCCTTTTTATCGTGTTACATGCAAATTTTTGTACAAGAATAATATAAAAATGTGTTTTATCTGAAAAATAGTTTCTCTTTTATCTCAGTAAATATTTATTTTTAAAATAGACTCAAAGTGCTTCCAAACTTGCTTCATAACATTAGTCTACATCTGGTTTGAATTTTTCATCATTTTTCATTTTTTTTAGGGACCAGTTTCATAGAAGCACCCAGTTATTAAAAAAAAACACATATAATACATACTTCCCATATGTCCTGATAGTATCTTATTACAGAGACTGACAAATATATTTGTGTGGTCATTATAACTATATTAAACCAACAAATCTAATGTTTGGCACAGAACTGCATGAGTCCTCTTTTTTTTAATCACCTCTTTGCACATTTCCATGTCCTGGTGTTTTCCTCTAACTCTAAGTGTTGCAGTGCCAAACTCTAACCACTCATTACTAATAAGACTCATTATTATAGCCTCATTTAGTCAAGCTCACTGGATGTAGTCGCTGGAATAGAAGTGAATATTGTCTTTGTGCAGTGGCAGTGATTGCTGTTCTCTGTCCTTCCGCTATCTCTACATTTTCCCATTGAAAGTCCCCTTGGCTACGTGAAAGAACAACCTCTGAGCAGCAACTACACCCTGACATGCAGGTTTTTTTGTCATATAACGTGCCTCCTCATACAAACCCTGAACAACAGTGGAGGATAGACTTACACTATATGGACAAAAGTATTGGGACACTTTGAATTCAACTATTTCATTGCTAATGGGCTGAACTACAAAATGACAATGACAAACATCATAATATCATTTTATATTGTAATAAATATCATTGCATGTGACATTCCTCAGGTAAATTTGTTTACATTGGCATCTAGGTTTATAAAATACTTCAGAGTTTCTTTGTTGATTTGTTATTCATTATGATGTTTTAATAATATACTGTACCTCTACATTTCTGGAATATAAGTCACATTCTGCTTCAGATAAATATTATAAACCACAAGTAATTATCTGGTTTCTTCAACTCTCACTCATTAGTTTGACATTTATTATGATAATTAGCAACAACTGACTTTTTTTATCATGAGAGTGGGAAGTTTTACAAGCTGTTGGTGTGATGTGTCATTATATGTTTCTATACGTTGTGTATTTGCAGCACTGACATGGTGCTAACCAAGTGTGACGATAGGTGTAAAGTAAGACTAAGCCTTATTCTATTATTAACCTTCTAATGTTAGCCCATTTATGTGGAATACCTGTGGTTTGCAGAAACATACCCTATGGCAAGTGCTTTACTTGACAGACTAGATGTTACTAGTTAATGAAAGGTCAGACAAAAGTACAATATAAGTATAGCAGGTAATAACATCAAGATACAATGATGAAAAGTAAGAGGAAAAAAAAACTTGTACGAAGTCTTTAAGAGGTATTAAAAGCTACGAGAATAAGAATAAAATAAGTAGTGCTGTCAAATGATTAAAATTGTTAATTAGATTAATCACAGGGTTGCTGTAAATTAATTTTGATTAATCATGATTAAATATCATTTGTTTTTAATCTATACTAATCAAGTTTTATTTTACATGAACAAACAGACTCAAGAAAGAACGGAATATATATGCACTTAATGTATCTGAGGCAAGCCGGGTGATGCGTTAGCCTAAGTGCTAGCAGAATCCCCAACTAAAGTATGCTTCGTGTTAATGTGGTATTTGGAGCTGGAAGTGCTTCGGTGAAAAGAAAACTCCTTCCCGCAGAGAGTGTATAATACTTCATGTCAGTTGAGTGTTCCATGTTGTTTTTTTTGTTCTCATATTTCCATCCAGAGGGACAACGTGCTGTTTAGCGTCTTCCATCTTTATGGGTTGGTTCTGCTGCCTGTCACTATCAGATCACATTTGCACATTTGCCCATGCGTGATGCTAACTCTACTTGGACGAACTGACCCAAATGCGTTGGCAGAGACGTTCAAAGTCATCTGCACTACAGATGGGTAAAATTTTTAATCAGATTAATCATGACGATGGATTAATCCATGTTAACTCGTTAATTATGATAGCCCTAAAAATAAGATGATGGGTTTATAAACATCCATCCATGAAGCAGACAGCAGATATGAATGTTCAATAAGATTCATTCATGACACTTTATGTCTATTACCACCCATATAAAATGGCTGCATGCTCCTTCATTTCCATTTCCAATCCTCCATTTTTCCATTTTTCTCTGCTTCTCCATCCCTTGTCCGTCTGTCTCCAATCCCAGTCTCTTTCTGCTTCTCCATCGTCGGCCTTCGCTCCTCTCGCTCCACCCATGTGTCAGAGTTGGAGATGAGGTCAGCCTCTCCACCAGCCTCCCAGTCCGGCTATCAGCCATGCTACCCACAATGCCGGTGGCCAGCGGAGCGTGTGAATGGGGTCATGCCTGGGAGATGGAAGACAGAGAGCGAAGCTGCATTCCGTGAGGGAAGAGCGGGATAACAATTCCTGAGGCTCTCCCTTCTGCATTAGCAATAACTGAAGGCCTACAATACAGTTTGTCCCTTTCCTCATGCTGAAAGGGCCAAGCAGAGGAGATGATATATGCTCTGATGAAAACGTCCCTCCTGCTGTGTGCACATCGAACAGACTAAAACCTACTGGAGTATTCGCCGTTCTCCAGTGCATAGTAGGCGTTTGATTTGTTCATATTCCCTCTTCGTCTTTTTAATGCCAGTGGGAGATGGTGCGTTCGATATATTTTTGATCGTTCTAATCATTCTTCCATTTCCTGGAGCATAACTCAGCCAAGTACAGATTTATCACCAGCGTCTCTCTGCTTCTGTTTGTGTATAAATAAACGTCTCTAATCAGTGTCTCAGGTTGAGATGAGCCATAAACTGGATATGAGGAAAAATGATACTCACTCGACTGTTTTCCACCACTTGAATTCAATTAACAGGTTAATGGATGCATTCATGGTCTCCTCGCAGGGTGTAAATTAAAAACTTCAGTTGGGTGTAAATGAATATTTGGGCCTCAGTGGGGGAAGGGATGTACAACAGTGCATGAACACTCCACTAAGAAAAAATGTTAACTGGTTCAAATGCTATTAACTTCTCACCTCCATATCATATAGTGCACATAATCTTTGCTGAAGTAGAAGCAAAGATGTTTGAGTAAATAAATGACTGGTGCAAGGTTCAAGTATATGCAAGTATTAACCCATAAAGACCCAAGGATACTTTTATGTCAGTTCCCAAATTAATTTTTCTCTTTTTAACCTTTCTTAAATGATTTATCACCATTTTTCATAATATTATCCTCTCCATTTTGCATTTTTTTCAGTGAAAAGCTGATATTTTCCTATACTAGCGGCTAGGGATGGGAATCATTAAGAATTTAATGATTCCGATTCCATTATCGATACTGCTTATCGATCCGATTCCTTATCGATTCACTTATCAATTCTCATTGAGTGAGGGAATAAAAGAGTCCAAATGGGTGTGTTTGCATTAACTGTCTTTTATATTTCCATCTCTGCACAGAAAATATAACATATACAGTATGTACAAATAATAATAACAGATGATGCCGGGCCAGGTTTGGCGGGGGGGCGTACAGTGAAAGTGAAACTAAAGACACTTTAATAATTCCTCTGTTGCCGCATTTCTACTACGTGGAACCGGTTCGACTCGGCTCGGCTTGTCTCCCGTTGTTGTGCACCTCATTTCCTTTCCCTTCTTATCTTCATAAACTTGTATTTGAGGAGTTACGACGTTTGTTGCCCACACCGGAACTGGCCCGGTGTTCACTCTGCTGCTACATTCACAAGCGCCGCTGAGTAGCATACCAAATATGTGACATTCCTGTAAATGAGTCACATGCTGTGGACAAATATTTGAGGATATTGGAGGGATTCCACCCTTTTGAAGACATGGAAGCTTTGACAGTGTTCCAGTGGACCTGGTGTCATCTTTTTAGACCGTTTCTGCCTCAACGCCATGTTGGCTACGTTCTGACCAAGACAATGCAGCGTACGTGTGACGTCATCGCGCATGCACAACGAAGGCGGATTCGATTAGCAGAATTGTTAAGCAGGAAGGCAAACGATTCCAAGGAATCGAACCACTGGGAACAGCTTCTCAAAAAGAACCGGTTCTCGATTCCCACCCCTACTAGCAGCGTTGTACCCGTGGTGCCTCTGTGTGATAGCATGATAAGGAGAACTTGTCTGCCGCCAATATCCATTTGTAAACTACCATTTAATCATGCATTGTGCAGGTAATAATTTGAGCCAACATGTGAGGCATGAAGGGAAGAGCATGTATTTGTTTGGCCTGTCAAGTATGATTAAATTCATACAGCGGTAGTGAACTGCAGCCTTCACATTGTAGCATCGTCTGCTAGCAGTAGAAATTTCATGAACGGCAGTATAACCACCTCCGAAAATGGAGTATGGCAGCAGGGATGAAGAATTCAAAGTAGAGAGAGGCTAAAATCACCCAGCATACCTCACAACATTTGAATACGGACATAAAATTGTGCCTAGTAGATAGTCAGGTAATGTTTCTGTTCATTTGGCGAGTTTGGCAGCGATCAGGCCTGTGAAGGCTGAGGAAAATCCATACAAACGCCCTCCTGTGCTGCAACAGCAATGGGACACAGAACGTGTATTATTTAGTAGGATTTATTTTACTGATCATGCACTTTAATCACCATGCCGAGATTACGTTTGAGGGTTATTGTTACGACCCATAGGTGGGTCTGTGTGTCGGTCTGTGGGTGTGTCATTCTATCTGTCCATGAGTGGGTAATATCTTGCAGGTGTGGAGCCAGATCCCACGCACGGATTGGACCAGCCAGGCATGGGAGGGACTGTAAAGATGACGAAGCTGGGCTGGTCCATCGTCATCGTTCCTCTACTCCCAACCCCGTCTTCACTCTGCCTTTGTTCCTGGTTGCAGCAGTAGGGGTGGGCTGCCCGTTTCTTTCACCTTGTTTTCTCATGTTTAAGTAAGTAGGAAGGTTAGACTTTGTATTTTGGTTTCCTTTCTTTTGCTGGTCAGCCTCGCTTCCTGAGTTAGTAAAGTTATGTTTGTTATTTTGGCCTGAGCCCACCCTGAAGACCAAGCTGCCGTTTTGTTGAGTTTATATTACCTGTCTTTATATAGTTTGTAAATAAACCACTTATTTGTTAAAATGCACAACCCGTGTCCTGGAGTTTTCTCTGTGGCTTGGGAGTGAGGAAAGGTGTCCACTAATTCATGCCATGCCCTAGGGTCCCCTAGCCGAGGCGTAACACTTCTCATATCAAAAACAGAGAAAACTTGAGAAAATGTGACCTTCTCACTAAAATTTATCATTAACTGAACATGATCCTAATGTCTCCATCCACTGTCATTGATCCAACTCTATGGGTTTTACTGGTGAATCAGTGTTGTTCACTACAGAGCCTCTGAACATCCAAATGGGTCATATCTGATGACCATGAAAAGATGACAAACTGCATTTTACGCCAATTATTTACATGGATTGAGCAGATTAGTGGCTCTAAAGTTATTAAACATTTTAGATCAGTAGATGCTTTTGGTCACTGGAGTATATTTGGGTCTTTATGGGTTAAAGTAAAATAAGGCTTTCGAAAAAATAATTTTACTGACTAAGAAATAAAATATCTAGTGCTAGACATTGACGGCAGCCAAACGGATAAAGAAAATGTCTGTTCCATGAAGGTTGAAACACTCTGGGTGCACCCGCAGGACACTGAGGATACAGAAGAAAGAACATGAAGAAGAAGATAAGAGGGAGATTATGTGAATTAGGCTGCAGCCACGACTGTCTGTACTGCTAAATAGTTGAACCATGATAAAGCATTATGCAAAAAGTAAAAGTTAAAAATGTTGAATATCCTGATATTGTTCCAAAGCTGACATTTGGTGCACAGTTTGACCATACAGCATCAAGGTTATAATCGTTTTGGATTTTTCATTATAGTTTAGTTTTATTTAGTTTTGACATTTTTTTTCTAATTCAGTTAGTTTTAATTTGTTTTTAGAGCAGGTTTGCTAGTTTTTAGTAGTTTTCTTTTTTTTTTTTTTCTAAATGCTTAGTTTTATTTTAGTTTTAGTATTAATTCTAGTTTTGTTGTATCTTTTCTCTTCTTCTCCATCGTATTCAAATAAATCCCATACAGGACTCTGCTGCTTTCTCCCAACTTTAGTCTCCATGTTTCCAGGTAGAGTGGGGACCAGAAGACGACTGTAAACCACAAGTGACCATAAGTGACGGACCGTGAAAAACCGTATGTTGCTGCTAGCTAAAATTGCTAGAATGAAATAAACTGATTTTGAATCAATCCAACGTTGACAAAAACGAAAATGAAGGGAAATTTATCCATAATTTTTTTTATCCGTTTTAGTTTTATAAGCACACAATACAGTTTCAGTTAGTTATCGTTTTTTTCTTTTTAATTATAGTTTTTATTTATTTCAGTTAACGAAAATTTTTTTACGATTCTAGTTTTTGTCATTTTGTTAGTTTTCGTTAATGATAATAACCTTGCACAGCATGGCCTTGATTTAAATGAATCCATTTTAATGATGATGAACCTTAAGATATATGAGCCTGTAGTCCAAAAAGAGATTTCTGATCAAGTTTTACCATTAAGTACCCCTCAGAATAGGTTGGTATACTTTTCTGCTGCAGTAAGATTTTTTTTTTTTTTTTTTTTAAAAGACCACATCTCCTTCCTTTATCTGCTGACTGTTGCTACTGTATATATCTCTTTTACTGTCGATCAGATTATGTGGTAAAAATAGGGCACTGTCCCATTCGGTTTATTCATAATTTTGATGGCAAGTGATGACGGCATTCGAAAAGCACTCAAGGGAAGCATTAAATTATGATAAACAATGTGTCTGGGTATAATATAGTGAAAATGAAGGCACGTAATTTCACTGAATCATTTCACTGCCAAATCAAGTTAAATGCTAATGGATGGCAGTCACAGTGCACGGATGCACACGTATGACAGAGACAGGCACAGCTCCACTCAGGGGGTCTCTAAATAAACACTGTAGGGTAATGATGAGGGGAAGAAAAGATGGACAGAGAATGAATCACGCAAAGGTGTGGATAGAGAGAAGTGCACATTTCAGGGTTTGTGTAGAAGAGGTTATTTTAGCTGCAGTCAGCCTCAGTCAGATTAAGATTAATGGGCTGTAGTGACTGGGAATGGGGATGCTCACACCATGTGCATATACAGAATAAATTATAGATCAGATCACAATAGACTAGTTGGTCCCGCCTCTCTTTCTTACGTAGTGTGAGTTTGTTGCCAAATATAGCATGGTGATTGGCATGTAAATGTGACAGTATCATCCACAATAACATAACGGTCGGTTTGTTCTAAGGTTGAGTGGAGTTTGCAGCAAACCCATAAAAAGTGTTTCCACCAATACAAACAACTGTACAGTCACAGAAAAAATCATTAGACCTTCAAAAGTCATCAAAAACAATGGTTACACTGTAAAAAAAAATCTGTAATTTAACAGAATTTTCACTGTTTATTTTACAGATTTTTCTTGTGTTTTTAAAATACAGGAAACTATCAATGAAATGACATAAATAGACTGTGATTTTACATGTCAAATGTAAAATAACATAAAAAAAACTGTAACTGTGAATAAGCATAAAATTTCCATTTTTTAAAAGATTTATTTTTTTCCACAGAAAAATAGTTAAAATAAATTTGCAAATGTATTGCAATTTCGCAAATATTTCTTTTCTATTTATGAGATTAAAGTGTTAATTTAAAGTTTAATACTGTGAAAAAAATAAAACGAGATAAAATTACTGACAGTTAACCGTAAAAGAAGTATTTGTTCTGTGAGTTTAACAAGACTTGTTTGTTAATTGACAAATATCTTGTGTAATTACAGGAGGTTTCACAACAAAAATGTTGAATAAATGTATTTTTGTGAATGTGTAACATGTATAAGCACTGATAAACAGTCAAAATACAGTTTTTATCAGTGGATTGTACAACTTAGTCTCACTGAAAATTATTTATATATATTTATAGGTAATTTGATTGTTTTAATACATGTAAATATTCGTTATTAAACATTAAAAAGTCAAAAAATATGCAAAATTTCATGTGAAGTTAGGGCAAAAAACTATTTTAATTATGGAAAATTACCATATTTTATGAGATGGTTATTTTCCGTTATTTAACAGTAACAACTGCTGCCAGAATAATACTGTTTTTTACGTGTTTTTTTTTTTTTTTTTTTTACAGTGTATGCAATCAAGTACTAACTCCTGTGTGTATCATGTGACTAAAACAGACAGAAAAGAAAACATGGAATGCCTAAAAGCACTGTTTTTGTCAGTACAATGCCATAGATATTTATGTAAGAACTGAAGTGATTTTGGTTATTATCGAGAAAACATGGAAAATGGTTAGATATCAGCTCTGAAATTAACCTCTTATGAGCTATTTTTGTTGTTTTCATTAGATTTGTCCAGGCTAATCTACCTTTAGTTGTACCAGGCATTAAAATGAACAAGAAACTGAAGAAAACAAGGGCTGGTCTAATAACTTTTTCTGTGACTGTATGTTCTGTATGTATTCACCTGCTGAAGTGGAGTAAAGTTTGGTAAACTGAGATTTTTGATTTCAGGAAATAGCCTGGTCCACATCATTGAAATGGTTCAAACATAAGCCAGTTTTTTTTAGTAGTTATTCATGGAAAATTTCATTTGTACCTTCTAATAAATGATTTGGTTGATCTTTAAATCTCAGGTCAAACAGAAGTTTTAATGTTTGCTGTGTCAGGCTTTAAATGACAGGTCTGTGTACCAGCTCGCTGAGATGTCAAACTGTTTTTGTTATTCTGCCACCCTTTTTTTCTTTCTTTCTTTTCTCGCTTTATCAATGTTGTTTTTTTCACTTCTGATCGTGCGTTTGTTCTGTTGATACCAAATATGAAGCACAATGTACCACTCAGGGAATGTCATGTCTGTACTATGATAAGGCTTTGCAGTAAACAATATCTGGAAAAAAAAAAAAAGACTTTGTGATAGAACTTAAAATATATAAACATAAAGACTACACACCTGAAAGATGGAGCGGTAATGTCATTTCAGCATTCACGCTCCACAATCTGTTCAGTTCAATTCAATTAATTCAATTAATCAATTTTAGGAGATTATTTTATTTTTAAAAATCATACAAGTTTATTTTATTTCTTTGTGCAAATTATTTTTTTTATTATAAGTTTCTTTCTTTTTTTTAGGAGATTTTTTTTTTCATGCAAGTGTATTTTTATTTAAGTGGTACATTTATTTTTTCAGATACTTCTTTTTAAATAAATCACAATCTCTTTTTTTTTTCTTATACTGGATAATTTTTTGGGCTGTTGCACCTCTGGGCCACTGCTCTTCAGTGTATGATAATATACAAGCATAGAATTACAAAGAGAAAAAGTTCACAAAGACACCTTACAAAAGTGAAAATGATAAAAACAACCCACCAAGAGCATAAAACACACAGCATTAATCACAGAGCATTAGTCACACAGTAAAAGCATGGATGGTGGAGGTTGGTGTCAGATGAGCGGAGGCAGGTGGGAGGGAGGGGTCCTGGTGATGGAGGGCTTTGTGAGTGAGGAGGTGGACTAAGAATGGGATCAGCTGAGGGACAGGGAGCCAGTGGAGAATCTGAGGGTCAGGGGTGATGTGGTCATGAGACTGGAAGAGGATGGAAAATCCTACCTCTGAAACAGATCAGTGATGTAAAAATACCGAAAACAAGCGATTGCCTGATCTCATTTTCAGCCTGGAGACATGTATATATATATGGTGCATAGACAGTCTAACATGGGAATAGTACAGGACATATATATATTTCATTCTCAGTGGCGTGACTTTTGACCTTCTTGTTTTAGTGTTTTTATATTTCTCTTGTAATTCTCCAACTTGGAAATGAAGAAGGTAGAATTACATTCCTTTTATTCCCATCAAAACATAAAATAGAGCTCAATAGTTGTTGTTGAATTATTGTTTATTGTTTGGTTCACTGCAAAAATCAAAATCTTCCAAAGTGTATTTTTCTCATTTCTAGTCAAAATATCTCATCACACTTAAAATACGACATAATCATCTAAAGAGTAACTGTTCAGTGAAATATAAGAACTTATTTTTAGACAACAGATCTGGAAAATCTTATTTAAAGAAATCTTACCAAGATGATTTTCACTTGTTCCATTGGCAGATTTTTTTTTTTGCTTGAATTAAAAAAAAAAAAAAAAAAAAAAAAAAGAAAGAAAAAATCTGGCAATGGAACAAGTGAAAATCATCTTGGTAAGATTTCTTTAAATAAGATTTTAAAGATCTATTGTCTAAAAATAAGTTATCACTTCTCACTGAAAAGTTACTCTTTAGATGATTATGTCGTATTTTAAGTGTGATGAAATATTTTGACTAGAAATGAGAAAAATACACTGGGTAAGAATTAGATTTTTGCAGTGTTTTATTTATTTTGAATATGCAGCAAAACAAAGTAATCCTACTCAGTTCTTACAAGTGAAACAGATTATAAGAAAACACAACAAAGAAACAAAAAAACTATACATATACATGAAAACAAAGTATGACTTCATTTGTACATTCAAAAAGGAGTGAGAGGAAGTGTAACTTATTTAATCCACCCCTTCTCCACACAACAGTTTATCCTTCAGCTTCCTATCAGTATAATATAAATAAACATCGTAATTATTTTAATTATATTAATAATGATATAAATATTTTGAATTAAAATTGATAACATTTTGTTAAGATTCAATTAAAATTGTATTTATTGTACCCTGCTTGTAGCACTTTGAGATTTTTAGCTAAAAATGTAAAGTGCATTATAAATAAAATGTATTATTATTATTATTATTATTATTATTATTATTATTATTATTAATAATAATAATAATAATAATAATAATAATAATAATAATAATAATAATAATAAAAATTAAAAATAATAATAATAATAATAATTGTTTTGTAATTAGGTCAGTTTCATATCCTAGTTACTAATTTTATATCAACATTACATGTGTATTTTTCACAGAATTAAATTAAACGTATCATGAATATACATCACTAAATGTGTTTAATAGGTACAATCTGTTATCGTGTATTTTAATTTTTTTTTTACCCTGTAGTGAAATGGTCTGAGTTCAGTCATGCACTGTATATATTTAGGCCTTTCATTATGAGCGTTAATACTGAATGGCATGTGACATCTTTTATTCATTTGATTGAGACTTGCCTAATGGCAGAGTCTATAAAAAATATTTGGATTAAACTACCACAGGGTTTAAAGGCGGCCTAAAACAATGATCGATAACAGTGAATTATTTTATTTGTACCTTAGGCAACATATGGCACTGCAATAAATGCTATGTGCAGTATTGAAAGTTTCCTTCTCCTGGAGGCTTCATTCGTTCTGCTTCGTTCTTTACTGCAGCCGCAACAATTCAACTTCTCTCAGGACTTTTCTGTGCAGCTCTGTCAGAGGATGCATTTATTTAACTTCACTTAAACAGCTCAATAACAGGATGTGATAGTGGTAGATAATCTGAATCTGATCTGTGCTGTCACATTTAATCCGTAAAGACCCAAAGATCCACTGGCAACCAAAATTATTTACTAATATTGAAAGTTAAATCACTGTTGATCCACTAATCCTATCAATACATATAAATAATTGGTGTAAAATGCAGTTGTCATCTTTTCATGGTCATCAGATATGACCCATCTGGACGTTCAGAGGCTCAGTAGTAACCATAGAAACACCGTCATCTTCTACAACATTGATTCACCAGTAAAACCCATGGAGTTGGATCAATGACAGTGGATGGAGACAGCTGTTTTATTTTCAGTTAATGGTGTATTTGAATGAAAAAGTCACTTTTTCTTCCATTTTCTCTGTTTTTTGAAATAATAACCCTCAACTTTAATTTGAGCTTTTATGAAAATCTACATGATCAATGAATTAAATATAGAAAAGTACCTGACTGGCACTGAAAAACACAAAATACAGAGCATAATATTATAATAAATGTTGATAAATCACTTAAAAAAGGTTGAAAATAGAGAAGAATGGACACAAAAGTAGCACTGGGTCTTTATGAGTTAATGTAGTATCACTGTAATATTGTGAGCATGTAATGATGATGCAGTTTGTCATCTTTTCATAGTCATCAGATATGACCCATTTGGATGTTCAGAGGCTCCATAGTTACCATAGAAACACCATCATCTTCTACAACATTGATTCACCAATAAAACCCACGGAGTTGGATCAATGACAGTGGCTGGAGACACTTGTTTTTACATTAAGTTATCAATATATTTGCAGAAAAAGTAACTTTATCTTCACTTTTCTACATTTCTGACATAAAACTCCTCAACTTTAATCTGAGCTTTTAGGAACATCTACATCAGGGGTGTCAAACTCATTTTAGTTCAGGGGCCAGATTCAGCCAAATTTGATCTGAAGTGGGCCTAACCAGTAAAATAATAACATAATAATATATAAATAGTGTCAACTCCAAACTTTTCTCTATGTTTTAGAGCGAAAAAAATAAATTTACATTATGAAAATGTTTACATCTATAAACTATCCTTTCATAAGATGTGAATAACATGAACAAACTGAAAAAATTAGTGTAATTTTAAAAATATTCTGCCTCAGTTTATCGTTTACACATGTAAACTTGCAGATCATAGTGGATCTACAAATGCACAAAACATTTAGTAACAGGCAGAATATTGTAAAAATTGTACTTAATTCTCTTAAGACATTTCAGGTTATTCACATTTTTTTTGCAAAATTATACTTTGTTTTAGTATAAATACGTGAAAATATTTACATTTACAAAGAGAAACATTGGGAGTTGTCATTATTTATATGTTATTATGATAGTATTTGACTAGTCATGCCCACTTGAGATTGAATTGTTCTGAATGTGGAAACTAAACTAAAAGGATTGTAAATACCTTCAGTGTAATTTCTGCATTTCACAAATTCCTCCTAAAGGCCAGACTGGACCCTTTGGTGGGCCGGATTTGGCCACCCGAGCCACATGTTTGACACCTGTGATCTACATGATCAGTAAATGAAATATAGGAATTTCACTGAAAAAAAAAGCAAAATACAGAGGATAAAGTAAGTAAAGTAAAGGATATTACAATAAATGGTGATAAATCACTCAAGAAAGGTTAAATATAGAGGAAAAGTCATTTGGGAAGTGACATAAAAGTAGCACTGGGTCTTTATGGGTTGATGTGTTGCCTAAATAATAAGAAGAGCATTTGGTCTTTTATTTTTTGTGAAACTCAGTTTAACTGGATGATGAACACTTTTTGCAGCGCATACCTCTTGTCCATATTTAGTCTTATCAAGAGCGAAATCTGGTCAAACGAAAGGTCACAAAAATCAATTCAGATATTGATTCCTGTTTTTTTTTTTTTTTTTTTTTTAAGGAAAATCATTGCTGCATCTGTCTTGTTTGCAGCCACATTCATCTGGACACTTAATAGCTTCCTGTGAAATACAAGACTCAACCAAAAACAGGTGACGAATTAAAAGAAAAGCCAACATCAAGTGTCCACCAAATCAGCTTCAATGCTCCTCGTTATCAATTCTGCGAACTCTACCAGAGCAACGCCCACTATTCTTCCAATAGTTCCTCCCTCATTTGCTGTTTTGATGATTGTGGTGGAGAGTGCAGTCTGACACCGTCCGCCCAAAGTCTCCCATAGGTGTTCAGCTGGGTTGAGCTTTGGTGACTGTGAAGGTGAAAGCACATGACGCACATCAATTTCATACTCATCAAACCATTCAGTGATCCCTAGTGCCCTGTGGCTGGAATAACAGCCTGAAAGAGACCACTGTTGTCATGTTTTTCCTTTAATTTGTCACCCGTCTGCACCCTCTCCTATTTCTCCTCCCTGTGAAAATCCTCCCATGTGGTTTGGGAGATACACTTGGCTCCACAGGTAAGCAGATGGAATTTGATGACTTTCTTGCATCTTTGCTCTATGATGCATTCGAATTTGCATACACATAACGCCTAAGTTCCCCGCAGAAGGGAGCACTCATGCTGGGTCTTCGTTGAGGCGGAATAATCAAATAACACTCTACACAGTTAGCTTTCCAATATGATTAAGCCAGGTTGCCATTTGTGAAGACTAATTTAGAATGAGTTGTGATTAGCTGTTTCCACCCTCTAAGGCATTACGCATTTAAATGGAACACATTTTACCCAGCTGGGAATATGACAGTGGCAGCTGATTCTCTTAAGTGCTGCACTTGAGTGTTTATTTCCCTGCTTTCACTGTAATGGACCATTTACCTACATGGGCAGAAGACAGGAAAATAGAGCCTTTATTGTATAGAAATGAGAAAGACTGTTTTCGGTTGCTACAGATTGCACTGCAGTCCTTTTACTTGAGGGATTAAGACTCAGAAACCCTCCCTCGGCTCTCCCTCCCTCCCTCTTTTCCTCCTTTCGGACTGCAGCTGAGGGTGGATTTACTATTTACCCCAGTTATTTATCACTTTAGAGCTGTGATGGATAGCCCTGCAGGCCCAGAGAGAGTGACATACTGCCGGGTTGGAATTAAAACTCTCAGCCTTGTGTAATGTGATTTGATTACTCTCTCGTCCACCGCCGTTTGGAAAAAACTCTTCTTCTCTTTATGGCTAAGTCATTTCTGCTTGGAAGGAGACGTCCTGCACCACAGTGAAGTTCAATGATCAGGACCGACACAAGACCCCCCCCCCCGCCCCTCCTGTTATCAGAGTACCTGAGAAAATGGTCTAATTTTCCTCTCTGTCCACACTTTCCCTTTACCTTTCCTCTGGATGTTTCTGCGCTCACCTCCTTTGGCCTTTTGCCTTGAAAGATCTTCCCTCTCTCTAACTTTTCTGGCTTCACCCAGTTTCTTTTGTCTATGTGCTTTGACAGAGTGAGTGATGCTGATCGTTACTAGGCTCTGATGGGTTTGTATCTGATGAAATCCTATTCAGAGCTCTGTCAGTGTCACTGAGAAGCCATTCTGAGGCTAATGGTCCAGCTCCAGCACTAGATCTTTGTGATACACCCGACTACAAATAACCAGCAGAGTGTTGAGGTAACTACACTCAAATGTCAGTAATGCAAACAACTACTTCCCATGGTAAAAGTTTAACTACTGGAAGTCTTAACGAAGGAGAAATGTAGTGTAATTAACTGAAATATTTCATAAAAGTACAGTCTACTCTCGTTAAACCGCCCGCCGTTATACCGCCATTTCCGCCTATCGCCATCCACCAGCCCAGTCCCATGCACAAACAACACTTATACCATTGATTTCCCGACTGTTATACCGCCAGCGTGATTGCCATCGAGTACACATAAATTTTAACAATGCACTGAAACAAACGCGCCAGACGCTGATCGCGACAAGCTACGAGTAGGTCTACGGAACGGCCACCGTTCATTTATCGCAGAACACTCAGTAGGTCAGGATGTCGGGAAGAGGACGTGGGATTAAGCCAAAGCCTCAAGATGATGGGGTGTCATTTCCCGACACGGTATAATAATGCTTAAAATGTTTCCCCACTTTAAATGATCCCTTACAACATAACAGAATCAAGATTTATTTAGAAACGCAATTAGAACGGGTTAACGGAGGCAGCATAGACATCATATAGTAAAGACATGCACATTATGGACGCAACCCGTTGTAACGCCATTTTCGCTATACCGCCAATTTGGCCGTGAACGGAAGTTGGCGGTATAACGAGAGTAGACTGTAGTTGGAGGTTTACTGTGTAAGACTGATGTGTGATTGTGTTGATACTTATGTGGAGTTGGTGTTACAGTCATTTGTTGACGTCAGTGGCTGCATTTATAAACTGTAGAGCAGTGGTTATTTTTTAGGTCAAGTACCCCCCCAAATCACTCAGACTTATCATTTAGCAACTCTTTTTCTTATAATTTTTCTTGGGTTATATCTGTCTTGTCTAATTTAAACTTGTCACATGTGAAATATAATTTTAATTTAGATAGTTGAATTCTTAAGTTTAATCACATATTAGCTAGTTTTAGTTTAGATTCTTTTGTGTCACTGGTTAATGTTGAAGTTCTTTGGATAGGTCACATCTTGGTCACATACTGAACTGACAGGTTTATGATCACAGGATTTTACCTTAGGCCAGTGTTTCCCAACCTTTTTTGGCTCATGACCCCATTTTAATATCACAAATTTCTGGCGACCTCAGACATTCAAAACGGAGACTTTTTTTTTTTTTTTTTTAGCTTGTTTTTGGTTGAAATTACTGCACAAAGTGAGAATTAGATTTTCCTTGGTCAGGATATGTACAGTCAGTCCAGCTTGGATTTACAAGGCTGACAATTAATACTGAACAAACAAGAACTCAAACTATGAATTATGAAAGAACTGCAGCATCTGAAACTGACCACAATGAACATTTGAAAGATAAACAGAACCACAGTGCTTCAGTTTCAGCTTCAGAGTTTGTCATGTCTTTTAAGGATTGTGATTGTCTCTCTCAACTCACCATATATTTTTTATTAGTAAGTTTTTCTTTTTCTTTTTATCAATTACTAGAAATTTCAGGCGACCCCATTTGAATTCCAGGCGACCCCATGTGAGGTCCCGACCCCAAGGTTGAAAAACACTGCCTTAGGCACATTTTTAAATACACATGCCCACAGACGATCATAAACAACTAGAGATTGAGACGTAAACACTAAATAGGGGGTTTTCTATAGAGGTATCATATCTGCCTGACTTTAGAGTCAGATGACACCAGTCCATTTTCTGTGACCCAGCCCACCTAGCACAAGGGGGTCAGCCCATAGTTTGGAGATCAGTTTACATGGATTATAAAAGTGATGTGCATTGGAATGTCTTGATCCATTTCCCGACTTGGGGTGTGGATCCTCAGCTGAGTTATATTTTGTTTGTGATCAGATCAAGTCAACAATAAATTTAAAAAATGAGACCAAAACGAATCAGGACTTATTCTTGGAGCTGCCAACAAAAGAACACGCTAACACATGTTTTCTTTTATTTTTTTTGTTATTTATTTTATTTTTTTTTTTTTTTTACATTATTTTCATCTTGTTTCATTTTCTGTCTTATGTTCTTTGGGGCATCCTGTGTGTGGGGGTGCTCCAGGAGTACGGGGTGGATGGCCCCATGCTAGCGGCCATTCAGTTTTGTACCGAAGGAGTGCAAGCCTGGTCCACGTAGCCGGTAATAAGTCAGACCTGTTACCAGTGAGGGTTAGACTCCACCAGGGCTGCCCTTTGTCACTGGTTCTGTTCATAACTTTTATGGACAGAATTTCTAGGTGCGGGGGGGGGGGGGGTGGGGGGGGGTGGTGGTGGTTAAGTTCAGTGGCGGAAGGATCTTGTCTCTGCTTTTTGCGGATGATGTGATTCTCTTAGCTGCATTGAGCAGCGACCTCCAGCTCTCGCTGGGGCGGTTCGCAGCCGAGTGTGGGGCAGGTGGGATGAAGACCAGCACCCCCAAGTCTGAGGCCACAGTCCTCAACCAGAAAAGGGTGGACAGGCAGATTGGGGCGCTGTCTGCAGTGACGTGGATGCTAAACCGGTCCGTTGCGGTGAAGAGAGAGCTAAGCCGAAAAGCTTACTGGTTGATCTATGTTCTGACCCTCACCTATGGTCATGAGCTCTGGGTCGTGATTGTAAGAATCAAGGTTATTATCGTTAACGAAAACTAACGAAAAGACGAAAACTAGAATTGAAAAAACATTTTCGTTAACTGAAACAAATAAAAACTATAATTAAAAGAAAAAAAACGATAACTAACTGAAACTGTATTGTGTGCTTACAAAACTAACTAAAACATAAAAATTATGGATAAAATTCCCTTCATTTTCATCTTTGTCAGTGTCGGATTGATACAAAAGCAATTTATTTTGCTCAAGCAATTTTAGCTAGCAACACCGTACAGTACTTCAAAGTCCGTCACTTCTTGTCACTTGTCGTTTAGTCGTCTTCTGGTCCCCACTCTACCTGGAAACATGGAGACTAAAGTTGGAAGAAAGCAGCAGAGTCTTGTCTGGGATTTATTTGAATACGACAGCGAAGAAGATAAAAGATATGACAAAACTAAAATTAATACTAAAACTAAACTAAAACTAAGCATTTACAAAAAAATTAAAACTAATAAAAACTAGCAAACCTGCCCTAAAAATGAAATAAAACTAACTGAATTAGAGAAAAAAAAATCAAAACTAAATAAAACTAAACTATAATGAAAAACCCCAAACTATTATAACTTTGGTAAGAATGAGGTCGCAGGTACCAGCGGTCAAAATGAGTTTCCTCCGCAGGGCCGGGCTCAGCCTTAGAGATAGGGTGAGGAGTTCTGGGAGAGACTCCCCCACGTTGAGAGGAGCCAGTTGAGGTGGTTTGGGCATCTAGTGAGGATGCCTCCTGGACGCTTTTACATACACGTACACTACTGTAGAGGCAGTGCAACCAAGAGAAAAGCTATGAAATAAAGTAACTAGACAACTGGGAATAATGTAATATACACTCATGAAAATAAATGAAAAATGTAGGGTGTAAATGATGGTCAGTGATTCTGATTCTGGCCATCAGAGAAGGACTTGTAAATCCTGACGGCCCACCACTGACAAAATATAATGCAAATATGTCGCATGTCAGAAAATAATGCAACTCAGCTAAGTGTAGTAAAAGATTTTAAGTGAAACGTTTAGTAGATATAAAAGCAATTACGAAAGGAAAAAACATTCATAGGTGTAGTTAGAAAGACTTTTCTAAAAGTGTTGTGTTGACTCATGCAATAACATGTCAGTCATCATAGAAGCGTATGGTGGTGAATTCATGCCTGTATTTTTATTTTTTATGATCATATCCTTTAGTTTCTTCCATTGGTAACATTTTTGGGTGTAAACCTTTGACTGTGCAGCTCTAACCAACAAGAGTCGAACAGTGTGTGCATCTCTCTCTCTCTCTCTCTCTCTCTCTGCATTCTTTATTTATAAAGCTGTTTCTGGTAAACTGCCATCTTGTATCACCTGCTTGTTACAGCGGCCCCCAGGAAAACAGCAAACTTGATGCAATGCCTTTCTGTAAGAGTCTCTGGTGTTTTTACTGAACCTGGAAGTGCTGTTTTTAATTTCTATGCTCCCATTAATTCTAAGTTTATTATTTTTAATTATTACCCTGCCCCCTGAAGGGGAGGAAAGGGTATTGTTTTTAGTTTGTTTTTTTTCTTTGGTTGTTTAACACTTTAGCAGCAAAACAATGGTTTGAATTAATACCAAATCGGGTTTATAGATTGCAAGTGACCCAGAATAGATGTGATTACATTTCAGGAAAAGTAGGTCAAAGTTCAATTTTTTAAAATGAATTTGTACAATCTTTTTCTTCCCATTTACTTATAATGGCCGAAATTTGTTTATGCTGACATCAGCACATGCATAGACATGATGACATCAGCTGGATCGATGCCAAAATAAGCTACAATACGCGCAAGGGCCGGGGTTTGTTGTACCTGGCACCACTTGTTTCATTATTAATATACAGTCGAAGAAAAATTATTAGACCACCCCTGTTTTCTTCAATTTCTTATTCATTTTAATGCCTGGTACGACTAAAGATACACTTGTTTGAACAAATATAATGACAACAACAAAAATAGCTTGTAAGAGTTTAATTTCAGAGCTGATATCTAGACATTTTCCATGTTTTCTTGATAAAAAGCAAAATCACTTCAGTTCTTACATCAATATCTATGGCATTGTACTGCCAAAAACAGTGCTTTTAGGCATTCCATGTTTTCTTTTCTGTCTGTTTGAGTCACATGATACACACAGGAGTTAGTACTTGATTGCATAACCATTGTTTCTGATGACTTTTGGTGGTTTAATAATTTTTTCTGCAACTGTAGGTTTGTCTCTTTACAACACAGTCTCATTTGCAAGAAAGACCTATTTTACACAGAAAAAGTCTGCAGTCAATAAAAACAGTCATATAAATATGCAGTTAAACACCACAATATCAAGAGTTTCTAAATATAGACGACGTTAACATTAAAGTGAGAGGGTGTGAAATAAGCTCAGTGAAACCGAACAGATAATTAATTTGAAACAGGAGCAAATGCTTATAAATGTATTCTACGCTTCTTTCAATAAAAGTTTAAATTCTTTATATAATAACTTTATAAAAAAAAAAAAATAGGACCAATGGCCCTGTAGCTTACCGGCCAAATTAAAAGCTTTGGGAAATGTATCCAGATGCCATTTTTTATCACCCAGTTCTGTGTATTTATTATATTACAGAAATAACACAAGCTGAAAGCATGGACGATTGGGATTTATTCTTTGATCAACCTGGCTTTGTTGAAACAAGTGTTTCACACATATTATTCTGGAAACAATGTGCATACAGTCATGGCTTGATTGACTTACCATAGGTCAACTTTAGTCATAAATTGTAATGAAATGTGTTGGTAATATATATCTTAAAGTATGTAACCATTAAATAACAATGGAAGGACTTTAAGGATCTATATGCAGCAGAGGGTGCCTGAATGCCTTTGGAATGAAAATATGGTATTTCAAGACGGGTTATCTATCATGGTATTTGGGGGGGCTGTGTGGTCCAGAGGGTTAGGTGATGGACAGACATACCAGAGGCTATTACTGCATCGATCCACTTCCTATCTTTTATAATGGGGAAATTTTTCAAAGTCGCACCAAATCCAGAATCAGATCCAAATCCAAATAATTTGACTAACTTTTGATGACATCATCATAAAGAAGCTGTATACCAAGTTTGAAGTCAATCGGAATTGTAGTTTCGGAGAAGAAGACAATTGAAAGTTTTGTAACGGACGACAGACAACAGACGCCGTCGACGCCACCGGACGCCGCATGACAACAATAGCTTACAGCCTATCGGCCTGTCAGCTAAAACACCATCTAAGACTTAACATTCTTGTGAACCTTGGTGTATTAAATCAATAGTCGGAGTCATAACTACTCACAGTATAGTAGTATATTGTATATCTTATTCACTATATATTCTTGAGTTGATGCTCAGAGCTGTAATGTAAATGGAGGACGGTGTAACTTTGTCCTTCTGTGCATAACTTCTCTGGGAACATACTCCATAAATCACAAAGGTGGACAACTGGAGACCAAATTCTTCCTCGTCCAACCAAAGTGAAATGTCTAACAAGAGAAGACGCTGTAATCAATAGAAGATCTAGCAGAAACTCTCAGAGAGGTCCCAGCAGCCCAGAACAATAACTTGGAAAGCTTGTAGCACTGTGATATGCGGATGCTCTGAACACCTCAGGCTCAGTGCAGGCTGAGAAAGCTCCATCCAGGCCCGGAGATTCATAAAGGACCCGCTGTTAAAGTCAGGTGGGATAAGAAGCAATGACGGCTCTATTACCTGTAAGATACTGCCTTGGAGAAAAGTCTGACGACAGTGATTGAAATAACAACTGAAGTAATGGAAATAAAACGACTGTCAGTATTTGTAAAGTGCATCTGTGCTTTATGAATTATACACTGAACTTTTAAACCATTAAGATAAAATTTTGTTCCTAAAATCCATGTGAACTGTTTGACCACCTATGAACATTTCTATCAGCACTAATGTTTACCCTTAAAGACCCAAACAGAACCTGAAACCAAATTCATCTACCGATGTAAAATGTTTAAGACATGTTCATCCACTAATCCTATCAATACATGTAAATATTTGTTGTAAAATACAGTTTGTCATCTTTTCATGGTCATCAGATATGACCCATTTGGACGTTCAGAGGCTCCGTAGTGAACGTGGAAACGCCGTCATCTTCTACAACATTGATTCACCGATAAAACCCACAGAGTTGGGTCAATGACAGTGGATGGAGACATTTGTTTTATGTTCAGTTAATGATATATTTTGTTGCAAAAAGTCACTATTTTCTCAGTTTTCTCTGTTTTTGATATAATTACCCTCAACTTTAATGTCAGCTTTTTTTTTTTTTATTATTAGTAATTTTTTATTGACATTCAGTATCAGACATTCACATTCGGTACATCATATGTATATATCATACATCTGTTGTCTGCTCTAAATGCTAGAATAATGTTTTTGTTTTATGCCAGAAAAAAGAGGAAAAGATATGTACAAGTAGAGAGTGATCGTTTCTAATGTGAGCTTTTATGAACATCTGCATGATTGGTCAATTGAATTTCAGAAAATGCCTGATTTTTACTGAAAACACATAATACAGTGATTAATATTATTATAAATGCTGATAAATAATTGAAGAAAGGTTAAATAAAGAGGAAAAATTCATTTAGAAACTGCCACAAAAGTAGCACCAGGTCTTTACAGGTTAAATGAATGAAAACTGAAAAGACAAACACGTATTGACTGGAAATACTCAAATACTGCACATTCCACTAATGAAAAATACATTCTACCCTTAAGGCTTTAATGGAAGTGTGTTCAGTTTGCAGGATTGTTGTGCATCTACATACATTATAAATGATAATCAAAGATTTTATGGTTTATTAAACCCTGAAAACTCATTGATAAAATAAAGCAGGACAGCTATACTTATACAACACCTGCCAAAATGATTTTCTTAGACCTTTTCCGGGAATTTTAATATAAAACAATACTGTACTGCAGCTTTATTAGCATGAGTTTTAGATATTTTAAAATGTAAAATGTGTGTTTTGTTGTTTACCCTAACACTTACATCAGAACATATGTATATTACGGTGGCAAAACACAGATTAAATAGAGGTAGTTGTATGTACATTATGGTAAGGCTTGTAAAAACAGTAATCAGAAAAAGGTAACACTCATCAGTAGCAAATTTGTGGATCTTACTTGGATCTTCATCAGGTCAGAAGGTTTGAACAATGGGAAAAAAAACACATATTTGTAGATGTAATGATCCATGCAACAAAGAATGACAAAAAATCAGTGGTAAGTGATTCATTAATGCACATGAAAATGTGTGATACTGAAAGAAAAAAAGTAATGCAAAAGTCAAGCTTCAAAGTCTCCAAACATGCATGTAGTCAAGGGAGTGGGTTTGATTCTGACATTGGTGGGGACACAAAAGTGCTCCAAGGCAGCACTCCTGAAAGTTGATGTTTTTTTTGCATTTGCGATCACAACTTCATGTCATGTACAGCTGATCAAACAAGCAAACAATCATAGTCGGTTCTGGCCATTTTGGCACCCTAGGCGAGATATGAATTTGGTGCTACCCCCCCCCCCCCCCCTTAAAAAACACACACATGCACACAAACACGCACACACACACACACATATGGGGGGGGGCATGAAGAGGAGATACATGAAGCATGAGAGGAGATGCGCAAAGCAGCCAGCAGTAAACCACATAGAAACATATAGAAACCACATAGAAACATAACTAAATCAGATAGAAACATTTATAAACCAGCCAACCAGCAGTAAACCACATAGAAACACATATAACCCAGTTCAGCAGCAGTAAACCACACCTTAGCAGATCTCTCATATCTTAATCATCTACAGTTCCATTATTAGCCAACTTTGCTTCATTTCAGTTCAGCTAGCTGTTACTAGTAAAATCAAATGTTTTTTAACATTATAAAAGGTTCCATACCTCTGTAATTGGATTACTTTCTGCCTCCTCTTCTAAACTGTGCAGCTAAGGCCTTGGAAGGCCTTTTCATGGTGATAAACTCTCCAGTCCTTACCTGGATGTTTAGTTCTACACCAGGCTAACACTGTGTTCAGCTCTGTTCTGTCTCTGTCACTCACACACACACACAGTGAACACCGGTCTGGGAGAGTTCACCTGAGAAATTACAGGGGTGTGTGTGTGGAGGGTTGTTGTTTTGTTTTTTTCTCATTTCTTTATTTTTAAGACAATTAATGAGAAATTCTCATGTTATCAGTTATCAGCCTATGCCACTAACCAGCCCTGCACGCACGCACATGCAGGCAAACAGACATGTACAAATGTAAATGACACCTCTGATATCCAAATCCTTCTAGCTGACCTGACCCAGGCAGAACAAATGCAAACAGTTTGACAACTTACGCTAAGCGGTTGGAGATACGAACTGCCTCCTGTCCGGTCCGACTAGCGGTAACTGTAGCTTTTACAAGTTGATGGAGTTACAGCGGGGACGGCCAATCACATGTACAACAGCAAAACCGCAGAGCCAATCAGAGAGTGATAATTAGGTTAGAGGCGGGACTTCTAGCAGAGACCGACTATTAACTCTTTGTGTGCCATAATAATTGACTAAACACTACAGACAGTGGTTTTATTGGTAGGGACAACACAGTAGTGGCTGGATATTGGTAGGGACATGTCCCTAGTGTCCCTACGCAATTCTACACCCCTGCATGTAGTTGTCTATTAAAAGCCCAACCAGGGTCTGCAAACTTTTGTTTCTTTCTTTCTTTGTTTAGTTTTGTTTTTTGGAAATACTGTAAATTTGGTAGATAAGAGGAGTGTAGCAATGTTGCCTTATGTCATTTTGACAAAAAGCTCTTCCCATTAGATCCTTTGGTGAACTTTGTTACTATATTTGACCCTGATGCCCTGTGGACTGAATCTGAGACCTGTGGATGAGAAAACATTCAGAGGCTCAGTCTAGGAGTAAGGGCATTTAACGGCCGATTGCAGGTGATTTCACTGTTGAAGGAACTTGTGTGGGTAAGGTTGCGGGTGGATGCCATTTAGTGGTTGTCTAGGCCACAGCTCCAAGTCTCCAGGCCCCACAACACTGCCATCTGAATCCAATCCCCAGTCTGACGGATTGGGAGGCAAATTGGCAGTGTCAGATTTCATATCACAGCAAGCTGCAGTGGGGCCAGGAGCAGGGCTGTAGTCTAATAAAGAAAGGACAGTGTGTGTAAGGTTGTGGGGGAGCATGTATGTGTGTGTCTGCATGCAGATGTATTTACACCTACATGAAATGAAGAAAAACAGCAACCCCAGCATCAGTGGTGTGGCCACAGCCCAAGCAGCTGCTCTGCGATGCAGTTACACAACCTGTTTTTTGCAGCATATGTTGTCGGAGGCTTGTAGCGTGGTATTGGAAAGAGGTTGCAGTGACTAAGCCTGGTGTGTCAATCTGGGATTGTACAAGCCCCTGGCTATCACAGCTCAGACTGTAGTGATGGGAGCAACGTAAGTGACATATGTCAACCAGCAAGACCAGCCCAGGAACAACATGACTAACCCCTGTTCCAGATTAGTGGGACGCCAACACCATATGTGTCTTTGTGCTTGTAAATAGTTCTTTAAGCTATCATCATGATGGAATAAAGACGATGATGTGTGCTGGTTGGCTTTTTTTTTTCTTTTCTTTTTTATTGTATACTGTGCACATAAATCTGTTTTGAGTCTTGCCTTAGCGGTGGTTATCTGCCCTCTAGTGGCCACTTTCATTACTGCAGCTAAAAAGCACTGCTCAAGACTGTTCCAGCCCTTTTTTTTTTTCCTTTTTTTCTAAATATCTGGCCAGTGTAAGGTAAATAGAACTCAGTCTGTTTCATTTATCAGTTGATATGCTTTGGAAGTCAGCAATTTCATGAACAGATGATAACAAAAGGCAGGGATGAACAGAGAGAGAAAGAGAGAAACAGAAACAGAGACACCCACCAGAACAGAAGAGTCGATGGCTTTCTTCCTCTGGTGTCTTGCTTTTACACAGTATATCCAACTGCATATGCCCACCCCCAAAATAACCAGAGAGATACCACTTTAAGACGAGTAAAAGATTTATTTCACATTTTTTTCTTTTTTAAATATCACCAGCTTCGTTTGTGGAATCAAATACATCAAAGAATGGATTTATAGGTTTAGTTTGAGAGGCTCATATGCACAGAAGGACCAGAGGGATGGAAAAAGTGACAGGTCTGTGGAAAACCATAAAGAAGGATCAGATAGTGACGGTACATTTGACATCTGCTGATGGTTTGGTGTGAGTGTGTGTGTGCTGGCTTTGTTTGTTCACTGAAGTCGGATAAACGTAAACATGAACACATTTTAACTGGCGGGTTACACTCCTTCTGTGATACAAAGACACAGTTTACTTCTAGAGTCAGCCTGGGGTGGGGGTGGGGGTGTAAAACCAGTGCATATGGTGAGGGATGGAAGGTCAAAGGTCAAGGTGATCAGCTAAAGGCTACGTGAGGGCACTACAGAGGGTGACACTGAAACCACAATACAAAACACACACAAACTTGGCTTCACTGGAGATAAGAGATTTGATCAACCAAACAGTCTGAGCTCTTTTATTCACAGTGGACACTGTGTTTACGCACCCAGCTTTACCTGAGTCCAGTTTACAGACAGTACATAACTCAGGTAATACGGGGGGATTTTACAAACGTTTTGGACACACTAAGAGGGACAAGGTGTTGTTTTGCTGGTCCCTGTGTATAAACCATTAGTGATAATGCCTTTAAAGGGGCAATTCGTAAAATAGTTTTGTTGGAAACTGTAAAAAATGAACTGAAATTATCAACAGAGCGTGAAGAAATAACTGTTTTGTGGTTACGGAAATAATGTATTGTGATCTGGGGCGCCTCTTGAAAGCTAAACGTTGTGGGCCCTTTAGAAAATTCAGTATCTTGTGGATTTGTCAGAGCGGGGGTGGGGTAAGGGCAGCAATTATATATGTGGGGGTGCGGTCTATAACTAACGTAACTACCCAGATAGCAAAGACATACTGGGACGGATCTGGAACAGAATTGCACCCCGACTCAGCCAGAAACCGTTTGGCAGATCCGTCCCGGTGTCCAAACGCACATCGGGCCAAAACAGGTACTGCTCTGCAAAACGGATCTTCTACAGAAATGGTCCAGCTCCATTCAATCACGTCTAGAATATACACAAGAATCATGTTGGCCCAGATTTGTATTACGACTCTGGTCCAGATTCATATTATGATTCTGGTCCAGATCAGCATTCCAACTTTGAAAATCAGTCTTGGTTGTGTGATGGGAGACTGTTCTGGGCCGAATCCGTACACCAGCACAATTCCGGAACTGCTAGAGAGGGCTGAAAGACGGATCAGATGCAGATTTGGTCCAAAGTCAGAAAACGGATGTGAGCTATAAATGGATGGAAAGGCTTTAATGCGGATCCGGCCCAAAGGTAAGTGCTATCTGGGTAAGGTGGTGTGAAGCGAAAGTGAAACTTAACATGCTTTCAACGTCCGACTTCTGGCTTCTGTTCCTCGATTATATCACAGACCTTACATGAAATTCTCTCAACCTAACCTGTATCCACTGGACCCCCCTTCACTGCTCTATGGGCCACCCGGAATTTGTCCCCCCCCCCTTAACAGCGCCCCAGATTGTGATGAAGAGATATAAATTAGGCCCATTCGGTGTCATATCAAACTGAAGACAGATTCAGCAGGACTGAGAATAAAACTTGAGAATCCTGAATATACAAGAATTTTTGAAGAATCCCTTTTTTAGTATTGAATAATAATAGATAACACCTTATTTTAGTTTGAAGAAATCTGATAACAGTAGCTGCAGAAACAAGTCAGGGTTCCTACAGGTTTCTACAAGTTAAATTTAAGACTTTTTAAGACTACTTAGATCAGAATTTAATGTCTATTTCACAGCCATACATGCTAAAATTTGTGACTTCTAAAATTTAGGAAAATGTATTTATTTACTCCAACGCCTTGATTCCCATCATTCCAAGTCATTTCTCACTGGGAGCTGCAAAGTTACCAATAATTGGTTCCTAATTTCAATATAAACTGTCGGGTTGGAAAATGTGGAACCGAGTCAACTAACGTTACTTTCTTTGCAGCTTGGACATTTAACAGACACTTTTAAACACAATACAGCCAACCAGTTCATGGCAACTGACCTTAAGACCTATCATATATAATTTAATACCTTTTAAGACTTTTTTAAGGTATTAAATATACATTTGGAAAATCAAGACTTTTTAAGACCCTGCAGGACCCCTGCAAGTACAAAGATTTATGTTTGTTTTCTAGTGGTGTAGGGATAATTTAGAACAGCTTCAGAAAAGAAATATATTGTCTCCTCAGAACCCAAATGATTCACAACTGAGTTTCACTATTACTGACTCTTCATATCAAAACACTTTCATTTGTTATTTGTCTGTTTGCATATTTTATCAGGTTTTAATCCTGTCTTTTGTGGTGTTTTTCTGGTGTTCTCTAGCATCATTCTCATTCTTTCACATGCTTTTTTTCCTCTTGTAACACCTTTTACAGCTGAAGCCTGTCCTCTGCACCTTACATGGCTCTGGTCCATTCAGCGTTTCTAAACTCCCTATAAAACAACTCTACGACCTATTCTGGGTCCGCAACGCACACAGATTTAGAGAAGTGACCAACCGTGTATCGATTACACTGATATCCTGTTGTTTTTCTTTTCTCCACACACATTCGACACCATTATGTACACTTTAGTCACAGTGAAAAGGTTTCCTGCCACTGCAAGAGTCTCCATTCAGTGTTTATTTACAGGTCTTGTAAATAATTAGCAGCCGGTGCAGTTTATCTCAAATTAGCTTTTGGTTTAATCAGTGGTATAAATCTAATCTGGGCTTGTTACTGTTACCGTGTACCTGTGCAGACGTCAGGAACACGATGTAACAAACAACAATGCCGAGTTTTGTCTATTGGCAAAAAAAGGATTAAAAAAACTTAGTCATTTAGATGTGGAAATAGAACTGACATGTCAGTTCGGTAATAAATAAGATACAGGATGATGGTTTCAGCTGGAAGTGGGAGAACACATTGTTACCCAGGTGTTTGGTTCAGTTTGTTTGTTTGATTGTTAACAGTGTAGCAGCAAAACTATTGGTTGAATTCAAACCAAATTGGGTTTATAGATTGCTAGTGACCCAGAATAGATCTGAATACATTTTGGTAAAAGTAGGTAAAATTTTACATTTTTTATGAATTTTTAAAATCTTTTGGTTTTTTTTCCCCCCATTTACTTATAATGGGCGAATTTTTAAATATCTGTAGCAGCAAAACAGTTGATTGAATTCCCACTAAATTGGGTTTATAGATTGTCAGTGACCTAGTATAGATGTGATTAAATTTTGGGGAAAAGTTGGTCAAAGTTTAAATTTTTTATGAATTTTTTACATTTTTTTCCCCTCACATTTACTTGTAATGGGCACAATTTCAAATGTCTGTAGCAGCAAAACTATTTCTTCAATTTATACCAAATTGGGTTTATACATTTTCAGTGACCCAGAATAGATGTCATTACATTTTGGGAAAAGTAGGTCAAAGTTGAAATTTTTTATGAATTTTTAATCCCCCCCCCCCCCCCAATTTACTTATAATGGGCAAATTTTTAAATATCTGTAGCAGCTAAACAATTGATTGAATTCCCACTAAATTGGGTTTATAGATTGCCAGTGACCTAGAATAGATGTGATTAAATTTTGGGGAAAAGTTGGTCGAAGTTAAAATTTTTATAAATTTTTTTACGTCTTTTTTTTCATATTTACTTACAATGGGCACAATTTCAAATGTCTGTAGCAGCAAAACTATTTCTTCAATTTATACCAAATTGGGTTTATACATTTTCAGTGACCCAGAATAAGTGTCATTACATTTTGGGAAAAGTAGGTCAAAGTTAAAATCTTTTATGAATTTTTAAAATCTTTTTTTTTTTCCCCCATTTACTTATAATGGGCGAATTTTTAAATATCTGTAGCAGTAAAACAGTTGATTGAATTCCCACTAAATTGGGCTTATAGATTGCCAGTGACCTAGAATAGATGTGATTAAATTTTGGGGAAAAGTTGGTCAAAGTTTAAATTTTTTATGAATTTTTTACATTTTTTTCCCCTCACATTTACTTGTAATGGGCACAATTTCAAATGTCTGTAGCAGCAAAACTATTTCTTCAATTTATACCAAATTGGGTTTATACATTTTCAGTGACCCAGAATAGATGTCATTACATTTTGGGAAAAGTAGGTCAAAGTTGAAATTTTTTATGAATTTTTAATCCCCCCCCCCAATTTACTTATAATGGGCAAATTTTTAAATATCTGTAGCAGCTAAACAATTGATTGAATTCCCACTAAATTGGGTTTATAGATTGCCAGTGACCTAGAATAGATGTGATTAAATTTTGGGGAAAAGTTGGTCGAAGTTAAAATTTTTATAAATTTTTTTACGTCTTTTTTTTCATATTTACTTACAATGGGCACAATTTCAAATGTCTGTAGCAGCAAAACTATTTCTTCAATTCATACCAAATTGGGTTTATACATTTTCAGTGACCCAGAATAAGTGTCATTACATTTTGGGAAAAGTAGGTCAAAGTTAAAATCTTTTATGAATTTTTAAAATCCTTTTTTTTTTCCCCCATTTACTTATAATGGGCGAATTTTTAAATATCTGTAGCAGTAAAACAGTTGATTGAATTCCCACTAAATTGGGCTTATAGATTGCCAGTGACCTAGAATAGATGTGATTAAATGTTGGGGAAAAGTTGGTCAAAGTTTAAATTTTTATGAATTTTTTACATTTTTTTCCCTCCCATTTACTTATAATAAGCAACATTTCAAATGTCTGTAGCAGCAAAACTATTTCTTCAATTCATACCAAATTGGGTTTGTACATTTTCAGTGACCAAGAGTAGATGTCATTACATTTTGGGAAAAGTAGGTCAAAGTTGAAATCTTTCATGAATGTTTTTTTTTTTTTTTTTTTCTCCCATTTACTTATAATGGGCGAAATTTCACGTCTGTAAAAACATCAATTTTGTTTCAATTTACTTCAGACTTGACACATATATAGAGGCAGTTGATATGCTGACATAAGCACACACATAGACCTGACGACATCAGATGGATTGATGCCAAAATAAGCTACAATACATGCAAGGGGCGGGGCTTATTATTATTTAAGGTCAGGTTAGTGGTGGTCAGATTAAATGCCATATTTTATTCTATAACCAGGATTCAAGTATTTGCCATTTATATTCCTGCTGTTTTCTGTGTAAACATCATATCCCAAATACAGTGGTGGAAAAAAGTTTTTGGACACTTGGACATTTTTCCACAATTATGCTAACATTTGAGATTGTGTAAAATTTTAAGGCTGTTGAAAATTTTTTTTCCACTACTGTATATTCCCACCTCGCACAGACACCCAAACTTTCTGTTAAAATCCCCCCTCCCACCTTAATCTTTCTCTGTTGATAGTTTGGAGTTTTACGAATTGTCCCTTTAAAGCAGCGACCCGGTCCGTCTGACCTCTGACCTCCAGTGCAGGCGAGAGGAAAGAGGAGCGTCCGAGTGTCAGAGTCACACAGGCACTTGAGAAAAATGACAAAAAACACGACAATGTCCATTAAGGCACAACAAATACTACACTCAAACACATCAGTCTTTGGGACAAGAACAGTGTGATTCTCTCAGTGGGCACACAGGTACACGAACAGAGGAAACAGTTCAACACACTCAGGTTGGTTTACGTCACATCGACCCCAACAGATCATCATCACAACTCCTACACTGATCAATGACTGGTAATATCAAAGTGCAACTCAATCAGAACGATATTAATCCTCATGGCATTTTACTTCTGTCTGCTCGTTTTCAGTTTCTTCATTTATTTTGTGTTTTCATCAGTGCATCTACTCTTAAACTGTTATTTTACTGCATTACCGTTTATTTTCACGTTGATTTTTTTTTTTAATATCACTGTGATCGTCTTACTCACCTCAATACATACAAGTCAAAATAAAGGCTGAATGAGTGAATCATGCGTTAGTTTTGAAATACATTTACCAGAATCAACAATTTATATTTACTGCAACATTTTTATGAATAATGACGTTTCTGGATGGATATTTTTTGCCCTATATTTATTGTAGGAAGAGGCAGGTTTACTTATCTGACAAACTTATCTCAGGAAACATAATCTAGGATCTTGTGTAGTTTAAATAAAGTATATTTTCTTTAAGTAAATAACACATAAAGTATCTAAAAGGTGCAACTATGTACAGTCGATTATTAATTTATAGATTTTAATTTACTAATTGGAGGAACTGAGTGAGCTATACTTTGTTCCTTCACTTTACACACATACTGAATGTCTCTAAATAGTTGCCAATGTCAGTAAAGAAATCAGAATTGGTTAATTTGTAAACCTTAGTATATGTTGTTTGAATGGGTGGGGTGCTATACTTTGGGTTAATTGACAGAAAGTAAAAAATATATAGATCTAAAAATGTCTGATCATCATAATTCCGCAACTAATGATGTGTGAAAATACATTCGAACGCTTCCATTACATTTTCCATTGAAAGATATCCATAAACAGCAGCTTAGTAGCACTACATTACCCCTAAATGCAGGTTTTCAGTCTATTTTTACTATCAACAAATCTGCAGAAAAGACCAAATTCTCCTCTGTGGCTGTTTCACTCCTTTAAACTGTTTTTGTTGTTGGAATTCTTTAAAAAAAACTGGTGCTTGAGATCATTGTAATGAACAAAGAAATCATGTCCACCAGTGCAAAAGTATGGCTCCCTGATGTGTTTTTAATAGTTTTGGATGAAAAAAGGAGCGCTATGACACTGGGAAATGAGGTTTGCAACATCAGCTGTTTTCGCAGACGTTATGTTGATGAAACTGTGGATTTTCCGTGGGTTATTAATAAGTTAATAATCCATGTAAAACGCTTAATGTGGGATAAGTGTCAAACGGTCAAATGCAATATTAAAAGGACTTGAAAACCTATTTTCTTCTCAGATTAAAAAAAATAATAATAATAATGTACAGACTTAAGTTGACATGTATAAAACCCTTCTTCACTCTAATTTTGTGTGATTTTATATCCACGTTCTATATTTTTTCATTTTTAACACAACCACGACATGAATTCAATGTTGATTTGCGTCTTTTCACTGGATTTTTTGACAGTAAAAATAACACAAAACCACAATACTCCTCAGATTTTTGTGTTGGACAATGAAACAACTCTATTCTGTTGCTACTGAGACTCAAATAGCTGTAGCTGCTTGCCCCGAAATAAATCAGCACCTAAAATCAGCAGAGGTAAGTAGACACAGTTGATAAAACACACACATTTGTACACAACTGACACACACTCACACGCATGCATGCTCACCAAAGCATGTGTGTGCATGCATGCAAACGAAGCTCATACACACACGTTAATTAAGCATTACGAGTTAAAACTCACGTAATCAAAGAAGTGAATGTCATTGGCAATGTGTGGAATATTAGTAGTGATAGGTTTTTCTTTCTTCTTTAAGAATAGATTCATTTTTTTCTTCATTTGTTTAACAATCTGAATCATGCTCAGTGTGACTTTTGTATGGTTTTACACTGCAATTACTTCAGTCGTCTCAAACCAGCATCTCTCAGCTGTAAGTCAGCTCATTACTCTCTTTGCAGACAGACAGTGCACAGAGTGATGTTGCATTAGTTTTACATGAGCCAGACATTTCTATACTCTATACTTCACTACTTTGTAGTTTGGAGCCGAAAAGTAGTGCTTTACAAGTACAAGAGTACAGTGTCTATGGAGATGTGCCCCTTCAGATACAAAGGAGTGAGGTGACAGGTGTGGGTGGTTTAACTCCGGGGAAGGACGCCCTTCTTATAGGCAATCACGCCTGCTGCCGTGGCAACAGACAGGACGGTGGAGATTCCTAACATCTTGAAGACACCGCCAACTGAAGGCAGATTCCTCTCCCAAAAGGAGGTGACGAAGGGGAGAGCAGGGACTTCCTGAGGAGGGGACAGATTGGACAACGACGTGAGTGAAATTAATTTTTTAAGCGTCATTTGCTGTGTAAATATTGAGACAGATTCCTTCCTCACCATGGACTCAGGCTCCTGTTGCCAGATCTGACTCGGGTGGATTTTTCCCATGGCACACAAGATCTGTAAAAACAGATTTAATTTATTTTTTATTTATATCGGCTAAAATTTACTTAGGGGGTCAAATGAGTGGCCATTTTTGTCAAAAAAAAAAAAAAAAAATTGTAAGAAATGCATAGAACTGTGTTGAAATAATGTTAATACATTTGTGCACAGACTACTGATATTATTTGACAGTGGAAGCTATATTTTCAGAAATACTGGATTTTGAAGAGCACGTGTATGTGAAAACTTTTGCTGGTGGATGGACGTGACATTACCCATGATGATCTGGTCAGTACCAGTACTTTATTAGTAATAAACTTATATACTTACTATTGTAATTCTCCTCTTATTCATAAATGTTAGTATTGTGGATCTAAAACAATAACAGCTGACACAAAAACACAAAATGTGGCAGTGGACGGATGTGACATGGTTGTTACAGATCCCATCATACTGATGCTCGGCAGCCATGTCACCGTTTACACTAATGATCCCTGTGCAAAAACTAGTGTCAGAATTATTTATTGTATAGTTTATCATCATACTAAAGAGTAAATAACAATATAGAATTGTTATTTCTTTATAAAAATGCTTATTATTAGAAAACTGTTGATTTAAAAAGTGACATGTGACATTCTTAATATATGTATTTGCGTAACATAAGCAGGATGGATCAGCACCATACTCCATATTGCAACCTGTAAAAATAAAACATGTGATATGTAGGAGAGAATCTTGTAAGAAAAACTGGGGAATCTAAAAGAATAGAATATTTGTTTTTCAGGTAAATTCAGTTAAAATATAACTTGGCCATTTGTGACATGAAAATATAGCATTAAATGTGATGAAATTGGACATTTTGACCTGAAAACATAGTTCATATGACCATCAACATGTTGCAACAGAACTGAAATCCTGTACATTTGCATAACTTGCATTTACCAACACAAAGTTCCTTTGGGGATTCGCTTATATTGATTTCTTATGCACAAAGACAGAAATAAGACCTCTAGGCAAATTTTAGCCCATATGTATATCTCCAGGGGTACTGCCTTGCTGAACTACTTGAAGTTTTACAAGTTACGTTTGCAAAGTAGCTTCCCCAACACTGATGATTAGAGTAAATGTCCAAATAAACACCAGGCTACATGTAATCGGTGCTTTGTTGTGCAGTGTTTTGAGTTGTTGTGTTGGTCCTCTGACCTCCCGGGCTGCCCTCTCTCCTGCCTCAACCGCCCCCTCCATGTATCCGCTCCACTCCGTCGCCGTCTCTGTTCCCGCAAAATACAAATTGCCCACCGGTTCCCTCAGCACCCTGAAAGTGAAACAAAAAGAAGTTTGACTCTGTAGTATCATGTTTTCTCCTGGGCAGAGTTCTAAATTAAAACCTGTTACGTTTCCCCCAGAATCAAAATTTACAACTCAGGAACAATGGTCACAAATTGGGAAACTAACAAAACAAACTGCACAAAAATTTAAATTTAATTTTATGTTTGTTTGTTTTTTTTTAATATGTATGTGTTTTGTATTTAACTGAAATAAACATTCATTCATTCATTCATTCATAAAACAAAAAAGGTCAAACCCATAAAAGGCCCTTTTAAGGGTTCTAAAAGGTGACTGAAAAGAAACATTTACAGTCACCTACTGAGTTTATCACAGAGATAGATTAAACAATGGGAGTCTGTGGTCAGGATGGGGGGTGGGGCAAACGGAAGTGGGAGGGACAATCTGCTTTTAAAGACTTCAACTGACTAATTACAGCTAGGTGAGGAGAAACATGGCAAGTGCACCTGATAACCACTAACAACCTGTGGACAAGACCCAACCAGGACAGAAAACCCCTGTGCTACGGTATGTGTGTCTGGAACAAACCCAAAAGAGTAAAACAGACAAAAAACCATCTGAGCACATTTGGATGTCATGTCTGTAAAATCAACACTGGTAGAACATGACATTTAATATATACACATTCCATATAAGTTCCCTGTTTGGAAAAAAAAAAAAACTTCTTAAAATAAATCTCCCCTTTTTTCAGTTTTTTCTGTTATATTTTGTTAGATAACATACATAAGAACAAAAAGATGTCACGTTTTTACCCTTATTTTCACTATTCTTACTTCAAAATCCACACAAACTCCATTACATTTTTCCCCCAGATTTTAACCATTTAAATGCCAGTTTGAATACATGCTGACATGTTTTATTTAAAAAAACAAACAAAAAAAACCCAACACAAAACATGTAATATTTTCCATACAATAAATAAGGCTCAATCTAATTAGAAGATTTCGGGGACTTCATAGTGTGTTTAGTATTTTGTGTGTGGTAGACTTACTTGCCGTACTGGGTCAGGATTCCAGGGGGGAAATATGCCGTGTAGCAGCCCCCAGAGTACTCCTCTTCACACCAGTTCTTCTCCTCATAGTGCACCGGCTGACAGACACACAGCAGACACATGAATGCTCCAAGTATTTACTCCATCCCAGTCTGTGTTTTTTAGATTCAGTCTGAACTCAAACTCACATGCAGAGCCTCGTCTGTGCCGAGCACTTTGGAGTAGATCTCGCAGATCCTCTTCAGCCTGAGAACGACAGCAGTTTGGATTAAAAACGTCAATGAGTCTGAGACAGCGCATTAATTAAAGCTGCTGTATTCGCTGGGTGTCACCTCTCTTCTTTAGTCAGGCCTGAGAGCTTTCTGCACTTGCGGGCGAGGATGAATCTGTAGAAGAAATGAAGTCACAAAAGAATGATTTTTACCAGGGGTATGAAACATACGGCCCGCGGACCAAACCAGCCCTCCAAAGGGTTCAATCCGGTCCACAGGAGGAAAAATTACACAGAAGACGGTAACAGTTAAGGGTGTCATTAAAGGAGTGATGTTTTGCCTTTTTCTTTTTTTTTTTAATGGAATTATGCATTTTAAATCATTTCCCTGTGGTCTACATAAACTGTAAATGCTATGCTTGGGTCTGAATTCTTCATTAATTCAACTCCACAGGTCCATCTTGAAACCCTATTTCTGAGTAATGACACCAGAAAGGTTGTTTTGAGCGCTGGCCCTTTAAATGCACATGAGCCACTTCACACCCCGCCCCCTCCAGGTTATTAGCTGTGCTGCTCTGTCCCGTTCAACCAACAGCTGCACATTTTAGGTAATCGGCTCGAAGTTCGGACATATTTTCAACATGGACTACAACCACTGCTGCTGACAAACAATTATGGTTTGGATTAACCCTCCAGTATCCCATCCAGCAAGGCCCTTACTGAGCACCAAGTGTGCCTTTTTTGCACACTTGTGGAATAATGTCAAAAAAAATTCACACAGTTTGTTTTTAATTCTTTTACACTTTTTTCTATTTCATCAACTTGAGCCGTAAATAAAAATACCAAATACTCAATAATTATCACATGTTTTAACCCTTTAAATGCCGTGTTTGTAATGTAAACAAACCTTTTTTTTATGGATGCAAAAAAGACAAAAACTAACATTTTTTCAATATACTACATAAAAAGTGGATCACATATTTGATTTTTGCAGCCTGGCATATGTCAATGATTAACTCCAACATTAGTTAATTTGCATTATTATTTTTGGCACTAGGTCAAATGTTGAAAAATACTAGCATCTGTCACCAAGTGTGTGTAAAATGCACACCTATAAATCAAACTATTAAATATTATATACTGATTTATTTTTCTGCTCTAATTTGATTTAATTTTTGTAAATCAAGGTCAGCCCTAATCATACAGATCAAATGGAAGAAATAGTGCATTTTAGGCACACTTGGGAGACAGATGCTAGTCTTGTAATTTTCTTTTGTTTACAATGTGCACATTTTAGTTGGTGGCCAGAATTTTAAAGGTCATGCAAAAATGAACAGCTGCTGAATTTTAACCTTATTTAAATTGTGAAAAATAATATGAAGTTTTTTAAAACGAAGTGCAAAGTGTGCCTAAAAGGTACACCAGGATACCAGAGGGTTACGGTTATTCATATTTTGTGAAAGGACAGTTTGTAAATGTAAACATTTTCAAACTGTAATTTTCTTTTTTTTGCACCACAACAAAGAAAAATTTGAATTTGTCATTATTAATAGTTTATAATGCAATTATTTTTCTGTTCTGTCCTATTTGGGCTGTATGTGGCTCCTGAACTAAAAGGAGTTTGACATCCATGGGTTATACTGTATACTAAATATGCTTAATGGTTACATTAAAGTATGCAGATGCATGCTTTGGTCTGTTTTTCTTGACCACTTCCACAAAATTAAATCTTCTGTTTAGGGAATGACTTTTCCAGCACTAAGATGATACACAAATAGTTTTCTTAGTTTGTTGCAGAAGAATTTAATTTGCATGGTCAGAGTCCTGACCTCAATCCCTGCATTGATTCGAAAGGCTTCCAAGTAGGACACACACTTCAGAAACAAGATATTCACTCATGTCCATATACTATCGGCCATGTAGTAGTTTGCAAAATTTTAGCTGCACCTTAAAAATGGTCCTTGTTTGACATTACAGGGGTTTATAAAGCTGGAAAAATTTGAAAAAAGCATCATACATCATACTAACAATAAGGGAAACCTAATATGGACCAAAAGAATTGATCTATTTAAACGTTTGTGCACTGTCTGTACAGCGCTATAATCGATCAGATCTAGTCTAGTCTAAACTCTGCTTCATTCCCCCCTTTCCTCACTACATATGTTGCATCATTGTAATATTATCCTCATAATTTTGCAGATGACAGGCTGACATTAATCACCCCATAATGGCAGGAACAGTCCCATCAGGCTTTGTGTCATCCAGGGTCAGACCAATGGGAGCGCCCTCCTCTTCAATCACCATACTGCCACAGAAACCTGGGAACACAGTGGAAAACAAACCCACACTGTTAGTTATTTGGACCAGTTATTTCAGGGATGATAAGATTCAACAGTATTAACATTTTCATAGAGTAAAGGTTCAATCTTGAGACATTTTAATTTTTTAAAATATGTATTTATGCCTTTATTATTTAGTAATTTGATGAATAATGTTGTCTTATTATTATGATTATTATTACTATTATTATTATTATTATAGCATTTTACATGTAATATAGACACTAGATGTCCTCTCTACACTGTTTCTAAAGCACACGCCTTATTTTCCACTGCTGTCAGTGGCTTGTTCTTGGCAGATCTTGTGTGAAATAAACAAAACTTTAGGCTGTTACAGAAGCTGAGGCGTGTTATTAAAGTGTGACTGCAGGCAGAAAAAGGAAAAACAGACTTTATAGAGACTTCCAGGTCTGAATTTCTTTTTTTTTTTGGACTTGTCTAAAGGTTTGACATTATTTGATATTGTAGACAAAGAACATAAAGGAGATTCTCATTGGGCTGCAGGACTAGAAACACATATGTGAAGTAACAGTGGCACTTTCTTTAACAGTGCATTGCAACAAATGGGAATTGTACTGAATAAGCAGCTTAATATGTACTTTATCATTATTTTGCATCGCGTTGGCCTCAATGACAGACATGCACAAACTTATTATCTGTGTGATTTTGGAGTTTAACTTGTTAAGGCTTGTTTGTCTGGATGTAATGTAATGAATTAACAAGTTAAAGAAGAGTTAAACCAGGATTCCCAATTTTCACTGACTTAGCTGCACATTTAGTCAAAGTCATAATTCCCCATGTAAAATAAAATTTAAAAAAAGGAAAAAAAAAAAAAGCACAAAGTAAAACAAAATAACAATGTAAACATAACAAAGTAAAGTAACACAAAATAAAATAAAATAAAGTAACCCAAAATAAAACAAACTGTAAAAACACAAAATAATATGAGATAAAATAACATAAATAAATTACAATAAATTGAAAAATGACACACAACACAAAACAAAACAATATGTAAACACAACATTAAAACAAGAAAATAAAAACAATACAAGATAAAACTAAACTAAACTAAACTAAACTAAATAAATAAATAAATAAAATGGGGTTCCTTTATTCACCCCGAACGGCAGGAACTACCCCATCATAAACACCCCCACCCCCACCGTCCCATCTCTGTACCCTTTTTCCTCCAGAAGTTCTCCTTGTAGTACACCATGCACTTGATGACGGAGCCCATGGGGACACGGCTGATCAGCTGGTTCCTCAGCGGCGGCAGCTCAGGGTTAAAGTGAATCTTCAGGTTCAGACCAGGGGGCGTGGCTACAATCACATACTTGGCCTAAAATGAAGACACATGACATGGATGGGGGACATCAGCATGGACAGAGGACGCATTTAGGTCCACATATAGTCGCGGAAAAAATTATTAGACCACTCTTTTTTCTTAAATTTCTTGTTCATTTTAATGCCTGGTACAACTAAAGGGACATTTGTTTGGACAAATATATGAGAACAATAAAAATAGCTCATGACAGTTTAATTTCAGAGCTGATATCTATCCATTTTCCATGTTTTGTTGATAATAACCAAAATCACTTCAGTTCTTACATCAATATCTATGGCATTGTACTGACAAAAACAGCGCTTTTAGGCATTCCATGTTTTCTTTTCTGTCTGTTTTAGTCACATGATACACACAGGAGTTAGTACTTGATTGCATAACCATTGGTTTTGATGACTTTTCATGGTCTAAAAATTTTTTCCACAACTGTCGTCACATATGGCAGCAGGTTGAGATGCAGCCAGTAGATGGTAGTAGAGGACAACAATATCTGCATGTGCGCTTCATGGTTCTCACTGTGTTGGTGCTTAGAGAACATGTGCACACCTTTATCACATCATGTCACATTATTCCATAGGTATTGAACTACCGTCCAATGGAATATTAAAACATTTAGAGGAGGAAGATGATGTGTTCCAGTGTTTAACACGCCTATTATAGTTATAATATAACTGTCTGAAACGTGCATTAATCTACAATTATTTGGGTTTTGTACAAGAATGCAATTATTTATGTAATAATTAATCGTGAACCAATATTTCATAATTGCGACACACCTAGTAATTTGGATTTGAAGCACTTTTTCTCTATATATTGAACATTTGAGAGAAAAATAATTTCGATAACACACTCCAAGCCAAGTACAAGTACAGTTTTTACCTATTCCTTCTCAATGAACTGCCTCCTTAGTCGAAAACATTTTATTTTATGAGTGATTAAATATTAACTGTGTAAAAAAAAGTTAAAACTTAAGAACAATACAGTCTTCATATTGTTTGACTATGGACAAATGTATTCAGTGACCCCTACATTAACCACTGAAGACGGTCTAGCATGTTGCCACAGCCTGATAATAATAATAATAATAATAATAATAATAACTTTATTTGTATAGCACCTTTAAAAACAAAGTTTACAAAGTGCTTTGACAGAGGGCACAACAGCAGGATACACGAAGAAAATAAAATAAAAACACTAAAACAGAAGCAACACAATTAGAGAGATGTATGAACAAGTTAATTATCAAACAAGATCAAATTTAAAATTAAAACTAAAAATTAAGGTTAAAAAGGCAGTAGACATCACATAAAAGCAATTCTATAAAAATGTGTTTTAAGAAGTGATTTAAAAGATGTTACTGATTCCGCAAGCCTTATCTCCTCGGGCAGGCCGTTCCAAAGTTGAGGGGCCCTGATGGAAAATGCCCGGTCACCTTTTGATTTAAGCCTCGACTTCGGAACAGCTAGGAGCCCTCTGCCCGAGGATCTAAGGCTGTGTGCTGGCTCGTAGTCAACTAACATTTCTTGTATATAACTTGGGGCCAGGCCCATTCGAGCTTTAAAAGTGATCAGTAAAATCTTAAAATCAATTCTAAAACATACAGGGAGCCGGTGGAGGGATGCGAGGATGGGAGTGATATGATGGTGTCTGCTAAAACCAGTGAGAAGCCTAGCTGCTGCGTTCTGGACCAATTGGAGGCGAGACAGTGATTTTTGGCTGATGCCAGACAGAAGAGAATTACAGTAGTCAAGTCTGCTGAATATGAATGAATGGATGATTGTTTCTAGGTTGTGGTGTGGGACTATTGGTTTGATTTTGGAAATAGTTCGTAGCTGGAGGAAACAGGATTGGATAACTTTATTAATGTGTAGTTGGAAGGTAAGCTGATAACAAACACATGGCTGCAGCAGAGTCCTAAAGCAGCTCTGAGATTCTTACTTTGTAGGTCTGTTTGTCCACCGTCTCCACCACCACTATGTCCCCGGTCTGGTCAATCCTGTAGACGGGGGACTCCAGCTTCACCCGGTCACCCAGCTCCTTGGCCATACACTCGCTGATCTGACTGGAGCCACCCACGAACTTCCTCTCCTGCAACGGTGGAAGAAGAAATCAGGAATCATGCCCCGAAGAGCAGTAGTTTAAGTTCTAAGAAGAGAAACTATGAGAACTGGACGGATGACGAGGTCCATCTGCAGAATACACTCCTTTGAGCAGGTTTGTCACACTCATTTTAGTTCAGGGGCCACATTCAGGCCAATTTTATCTCCACTGGGACGAACCATTAAAATAATAGCAAAATAACCTATAAACAAGTGGTGCCAGGCACAACAAACCCCGCCCCTCGCACATATTGTAGCTTATTCTCCAGCTGATGTCATCATGTCTATGCATGTGCTGATGTCAGTATATGAATTGCCTCTATATATGTGCCAAGTGTGAAGTAAATTGAAATAAAATTGATGTTTTAGACATTTGAAATTCCGCCCATTATAAGTAAATGGGAGAAAACAAAGATTTTAAAAAATTCATAACAAATTTGAACCTTGACCTACTTTTCCCAAAATGTAACCACCACTATTCTGGGTCACTGGTAATCTACACTGAACAAAAATATAAATGCACGACTTTTGTTTTTGCTCCCATTTTTCATGAGCTGAACGGAAAGATCTAAAACTTTTTCTATGTACACAAAAGGCCTATTTCTCTCAAATATTGTTCATAAATTTGTCTAAATCTGTGTTAGTGAGCACTTCTCCTTTGTCCTTTGCTGAGATAATCCATCCACCTCACAGGTGTGGCATATCAAGATGCTGATTAGACAGCAGGATTATTGCACAGGTGTGACTTAGGCTGGCCACAATAAAAGGCCACTCTAAAATGTGCAGTTTTACTGTATTGGGTGGTCCAGGGGGGTCAGAAAACCAGTCAGTATTTGGTGTGACCACCATTTTCCTCGAACAGTCTTCTTCATGAATTCTCTGAAACAGCTTTGGAGATGGCTTATGGTAGAGAAATGAACATTCAATACACAGGCAAAAGCTCTGGTGGAGATTCCTGAAGTCAGCATGCCAATTGCATATTCCCTCAAAACTTGTGACATCTGTGGTATTGTGCTGTGTGATAAAACTGCACATTTTAGAGTGGCCTTTTATTGTGGCCAGCCTAAGGCACACCTGTGCAAAAATCCTGCTGTCTAATCAGCATCTTGATATGCCACACCTGTGAGGTGGATGGATTATCTCAGCAAAGAAGTGTTCACTAACACAAATTTAGACAGATTTGTGAGTAATATTTGAGAGAAATAAACCTTGTGTGTTCACAGAAAAAGTTTGAGATCTTTCAGTTCAACTCATGGAAAATGGGAGCAAAAACAAAAGTCGTGCATTTATATTTTTGTTCAGTATATAAACTCAATTTGGTATGAATTCAACCAATAGTTTTGCTGCTACAGAGATTTGAAATTTTGCCCATTATAAATAAATGGGGGAAAAAAAATTAAAAATTCATTAAAAATTTGAACTTTAACCTTCTGTTTCCAAAATGTAACCAGATCTATTCTGGGTCACTGGCAATCTATAAACCCAATTTGGAATGAATTCAACCAATAGTTTTGCTGCTAGTGTTAACAAAGAAACAAAGAAACCAAAAACAATACCCTTGCCTCCCCCTCGTGGGGTGGGGTAATAATGTCAAATCCATGTTTTTCTCTGTTTTATTGCAATAAAAAACATTACATTACAAAAAGAAACTGCCTGGCCAAAAAGAAGTCGCACATGCAATATTTGACTGCACCACCTTTGGTTTGGATTACAGGAGACATTCACTGTGACATCGTTTTTTGCTACATAATGCTCATGTAGTGTCACAATAAGGTTCATAATATTTTTTTCATCCATAGTTGCATTAACTTTTGATTACTGATGATGGAGAATTGGACCACCGCATCAAGTCTTCATCATATCCCAAATTAGGGTCTGGACTTTATGGAGGCTAATCTATGTGTGTAAATGATGTCTCATTCTCCCTGAACCATTCTGTCACCAACCTGATGATCCTGATCAGTCCTGGTATTGTCCACTCTGTTTGACATCGGAGACATGAGAGGCTACTTACTGCAGTTAGAATTAAATAAACAGCCTGGACAAAAAAAAAGCAACTGCCTAGATTTAATCAAAACAATAGTTCAGATCCTTCCATCGGTCAGTACTGCAGTGGTTAATAATGTTTCAGCTGTAACGGGTTATTTAACTCTAACTGATGCAGTAAGCAGCCTCTCATCCTACTATATAATGCACGCTGTGTCCATCCGATCGATGTTGCAGCACAGGAGGGCGTTTGTACAGATTTTCCTCAGCCTTCACAGGTCCGATCGCCGCCAAACTCACCAAATGAATAGAAACATTACCTGACTATCTACTAGGCACAATTTTATGTCCGTATTCAAATGTTGTGAGGTATGCTGGGCGATTTTAGCCTCTCATGCTATCGTACAATGGCACCACGGGTACAATGCCGCTAGTTTCTTCAATGTAAAAAGATTGGACAATGCCAGGATTGATCGGATCATCAGCTTGCGGATCTATGCATACCTCATTCAGTCTCCTCCAACACCTCCGCTCTTACAGAACAGCCCCAGTTCATACTTATCTGGCTAATGTTACATTCCCTAGTGATTTATGTTAGTGACAAAAAAGTTTGCCGGTGAACTTTCCATCCTAATATAGCTAATATGGCCAAGCTCTGGCTTCGTTTCCTGTACAAGTGCTCCAAGACTCTGAGAACGCACGATTCATGCACAAAGAGGAGTACGCACAGAGGGGGGAGGGACAAATGGTAGTTGAGTTTGATAGACATATCACTGTTCAATAATTTCGATGGGCTGGTTAAAATGATTGGATGGTGTTTTTTCAGTCCTGTCCGTTCCGCAGGTGATTAATTTTTTTTTATTTTTGTGTTAGAGCATTTAAATAATTGGTTGTAATCAGGGTGGGAAGGGGATTTTAAGTAATATAGTAAAAAAATGTCCCAGGAAAACATCTCCTACCCCACCTTTAAGAATCGATATTTCAGTGTCGACTCTACACTGCTGAAGCGGGTACACCAGGACTTTATAGTGAAAAGGGTCTACTCTTGCTCTACTGTGATACTTTTAAGGGATTTGATGTGTATAAAATACTTTTATCCAATCTGATCCACCGTGAACTGAAACTCTGCCAGACTAATAAAACCTAGATTTTGAGGCAGGCTGATAAAATCTGTTGATTTATCCTGTCGTTACGTATCTGTTATCCTTAGTCCCTTTTTATTTATTCTTTTTATTTCTCTACAACTTCTTGAACCAGAGGGAAATATATCTGCAGAGCTCGAGCCAGCAACTGATGAATGAGGGGGCGGAGAGATTAAATGCAGCCAAAGCAATGATACCCGAAATTAAATAGATGATGACCTTTTCCATATGGTCAGTGTCAACTCCTCTCTGTTCTCCGTGATCAGAAACACATTGTGTGCATTCCACTGTGGCATTTGGATGTATTCTCCTGCCAGTATGTGGAAAAGTAAGAGCTGAACTCAAATTGGACCTGGCAGTAAAATTGTGCGAGTCTGTGTTGATATTTTGCGATTAAAATGAGTTTATTTATTCAGCCTCAAAAGGAGTTCTGCACTGAAACTTAACCCATAAAGACCCAAACAGCCACCGTCGACCAAAACCATCTACTGATCCAAATGGTTTAATACCTGTTAATCCACTAATCATATCAATACATGTAAATATTTGAGGTGAAATGCAGTTTCTCAGCTGTAAAATGTAATCAGATGTGACCCATTTTGACGTTCAGAGGCTCTGTAGTTACCGTAGAAACACTGTCATCTTCTACAACATTGACTCACCAGTAAAACTAATGGAGTTGGACCAGTGACAATGGATGGAGACACTGGGTTTATGTTCAGTTATTTATTTGTTAGCTGAAAAAGTCACTTTTCCTTCAGTTTTTTAATGTTTTTTCTTCAATAACCCTGAACTTGAATTTGAGGTTTTATGAACATCTACATAATCAGTAAATAAAATACAGGAAAATACATGATTTACACTTACAGGGTGGGGAAGCAAAATTTACAATGAACATTTAGTTGTTTTTTCTCAGCAGGCACTACGTCAATTGTTTTGAAACCAAACATATATTGATGTCATAATCATACCTAACACTATTATCCATACCTTTTCAGAAACTTTTGCCCATATGAGTAATCAGGAAAGCAAACGTCAAAGAGTGTGTGATTTGCTGAATGCACTCGTCACACCAAAGGAGATTTCAAAAATAGTTGGAGTGTCCATAAAGACTGTTTATAATGGAAAGAAGAGAATGACTATGAGCAAAACTATTAGGAGAAAGTCTGGAAGATACTATTAAAGAAGAATGGGAGAAGTTGTCACCTGAATATTTGAGGAACACTTGCGCAAGTTTCAGGAAGCGTGTGAAGGCAGTTATTGAGAAAGAAGGAGGACACATAGAATAAAAACATTTTCTATTATGTCAATTTTCTTGTGGCAAATAAATTCTTAGGACTTTCAATAAACTAATTGGTCATACACTGTCTTTCAATCCCTGCCTCAAAATATTGTAAATTTTGCTTCCCCACCCTGTAAAAATGCAAAATACAGAGGAACAATATTATAATGAATGGTGATAAATCACTTAAAAATGGTTAAATATAGAGAAAATTTCCTTTGGGAACTGTCACAAAAGTAGCTCTGGTTCTCTATGGGTTAAGCATGAAACGTATCTGTGAACACATTTGGCCTGAAAAGTTGCAAAAAATAAAAAATAAAAATCGTCTACCGCTCTCAGACATCAAATCACTGTTTATGCACATACCCATAAATGTTCCCATGCATTTCAAATGCGTAAGGAGATCTAGCAAACAGGAAATGACAACAGAGCTGGCAACAACATCATCTGTTTATCCAAACACAATCCCAGTCCTTAGTGTCTATGGCAACGGGACCACTCAGCTTGAGAAAGTACGGCAGCTCAATGTGCTCCCCCAGCGCTCCAAGAAAACAGCTTTTGTCAGGCCAGTAATTATGCTGGGCTGATCTGAGGATAACCAAAAGGTAAATGTCCAAGGGTTACTTTAAGAGTCTGTGGGATCTGTCAGCGATGCTCAGAGTCTAACTTTACATCTGTGAATGCATGTCTTCGGTCTGATAATACCTCTTTTCTGCATCAGCGCTGATTTCTCAGTTTGCTGTGACCATTTTATCGCATCTTGCAGTGATTTTGGAGATGGAGCTGCTAAAGTTATAACCAAGAGTCAAACAGTCTGAGTATTTCATGTCAAACACAGACAGCAAAGTGAGAATTAGTGTGTGTGTGTGTGTGTGTGTGTGTGTGTGTGTGTGTGTGTGTGTAACAACATGCTGGGGCGCCGCTACCAATTATAGACCCCATGGAAGGTAAATGTTGGAGGCCCTTCAGAAAAGAAATTATCTGTAAATCCAGGGTGAGATTTGTTGGGGGGTGGGGGAGATCAGCCCCCCTCTGGTTTTTACATCCCTACTTCTGCTCAATGAATTTCATCCTTGGGGGGGGGGGGGTGACAAACCAATTGAAATAACAGGCAGGTTGGGACTGAGTTTTCTTACACCTATATCCTACATTAAGCCTCAGACACAAATGCTGCTATGAACAGCTACGAACACCGTGTGAACGATTTATGGACCATTTCGTATGACCTTCTCAAGGCGGCCGTATAAGAATGGCGTGTTCATGTGTTCCTAAGTTCGTTGCCAGGTGAGTGATCTTGTCCAAGATATTCCACGAACGCAGGACAAAACCCCCTTTCGCACGGCGCACAAACAAATACCTTATGAAAAAACGTAAGAACAATGCACGACGTTCGTGGATCAGGAGGGTGTTCCAGGACCCACATGTTCCTGCGCTGGCTGCAAGTAGATCACAAGAACACATTACGTTGTTATTAGGGGTTCCTTACAGCATTCACACGAACAATCGCACAGACAGAGATTGGCATGGCTTTCTTAAGGTGGACGTAAGGTGTTTCTATAGGCAGTAGTGTATCATTTGTGCGGCATTCTTGACGTTCTTTGAAGAGTCGAAGACAAATTTTCAAGACGGAGTGAATGACTGGACTCAAACGCACCGTGCAGAAGGAAATAAAGGGTTTTATTAACAGAAAAATAAACTTGAAACAACACCACACAGCATAGAGATAATGCACAGTCCACAGGAACGAGGATCAGGGTGATGGATGTGCGTGTCGGACGGTTAGTGTTTTTAACCATCACTTCCCTCTATTATTCTTGTGTATCTTTGTTTTATTCTTATACCTTCTACTTCAAATTTCTTCATCTGATGTCTTATTATGACTCCTAATTTCTAACAGTTCAGGTCGGTTTTCCCACAGTAATATGTGATTTCAGCACCACGGACAGCGCACAATCCCAAACACATCAAACGCACGTCATTCTAAAATGCTTAATGAAAAAAAGGTTAATGTAGTTTAATGTCTGAAAAGAGCATCATTCATCATCAAATTATGCGTGGACATCTCTTGTATCCCCACATATTTTGATGCCCCTATCTATGTAGAACTGACTAAAAAATCCATTTCTCTTCCGGAAACACTGGAGATGTAAACCTTCTTTACCAAGCATGCTGCTATAGTTCTTACTCTGCATATTCTGGAAAAAAAAAACAACAACTTCAGCACCAGATAATAAGGGAAGTAACAAATGTGCTGCATTGTGCATTGATTTATTGCTTGAAAATTTAATCAGCAACCATGAATACTGGCAAACTTATTACTCCGCCCCCTGAAGGAGAGGAAAGGGGTATTGTTTTTGGTTCGGTTTATTTGTTTGTTTAACACTCTAGCAGCAAAACAATTGGTTGAATTCATACCAAATTGGGTTTATAGACTGCCAGTGATCCAGAATAGATGTCATTATATTTTGGGACAAAGTTAACATTTTTTTATGAAATTTTAAAATCTTTTTTTCTCTCCCATTTACTTATAATGGGCGAAATTTCACGTCTATAAAAACATAAATTTTGTTTCAATTTACTTCAAACCTGGTGCATATATAGAGGGAATTGATATGCTGACATCACTACACGCATATAAATGATGACATCAGCTGGATCGATGCCAAAATAAGCTCAAATACATGTGAGGGGTGGGGTTTGTTGTGCCTGGCACCACTTGTTTTGGGTTTATTACGTCTGATTCAAGGAAATACTTGAGCCTTCCAGGTGTTTAAATCCACCTGTGGAGCTCCACCCACCTGTCCTCCGTTAGTGGTGGAGAAGATCCTCATGGTTCCTCCACACTGTTTGACGTACCAGAGGAACCAGAGCGCCGACACCTCGTGGGGTTCAGAGGTCACGTTCACATTGACAAACAGTGTGGCGAAGCGACGGACAGTACTAGGAATAAGGAAGGATTGAAGGAACATTTAGTGTTTTGGTGTTAAAGACCTTCATCCATCAGACTTTATCTGATCTGTTGATTTATGAGTCGTTATTATTCACCTCATTTGGTTTAACAACTCTATTAATGATTACAATATTAACACTTGAACTGATGTGAAGATCTAAGAAGTTAAAACTGATTTCACCAGATATGTAAAGATCTTGATGATTATGTACACATTTATAAACTGTTTAAACATATTTTTATTGTTTAACCCTCCAGTATCCAGGTGTGCCTTTTAGGCACACTTTGTACTTCATTTTAAAAAACTTCATATTATTTTTCACAATTTAAATAAGGTTGGAATTCAGCAGCTGTTCATTTTTGCATGATCTTTAAAATTCTGGCCACCAACTAAAATGTGCACATTGTAAACAAAAGAAAATTACAAGACTAGCATCTGTCTCCCAAGTGTACCTAAAATGCACTATTTCTTCCATTTGATATGTATGTTTAGGGCGGACCTTGATTTACAAAAATAAAATCAAATTAGAGCAGAAAAATAAATCAGCATATAATATTTAATAGTTTGATTTATAGGTGTGCATTTTACGCACATTTGGTGACAGATGCTAGTATTTTTGTACATTTGACCTAGTGCCAAAAATAATAATGCAAATTAACTGATGTTGGAGTTAATCATTGACATATGCCAGGATGAAAAAATCAAATAATATGTGATCCACTTTTTATGTAGTATGTTGAAAAAAAAAAAGTTTTTTTTGTGTTTTTTTGCATAAAAAAAAAAAAAAGGTTTGTTTACATTACAAACACGGCATTTAAAGGGTTAAAAAAATGTGACAATTATTGAGTATTTGGTATTTTTATTTATGGCTCAAGTTGATGAAATAGAAAAAAGTGTAAAAGAATTAAAAACAAACTGTATGAAAAAATTTTTGACATTATTCCACAAGTGTGCGAAAAAGGCACACTTGGTGCTTAGTAAGGGCCTTGCTGGATGGGATACCAGAGGGTTAATGTGATTATAAATAGGAATAGAAAAGGTTTATTTAGCTGTATTTAAACTCAATCTGATTAATCTTGTTAAATAATTCTGCCATTTTTCGCTTTTTAAGACTCTTTATCTCCAGTTGTTTACCTGGTCCAGCAGACTTTTTCAAAGAGCTGTTTCATGGTCATCTTGTCCCATTCCTCAGCGTGAGGAGCTCTCCAGGGAGCCTCTTTGGGGATCTGAAAAACAGATGGCGAGAAACGGAAATTAGCAACAAGCTGCAAGTGTGAGTGTGTGGAAAGTGACAGCGGTGAGTCCTGGTTTTACCTCCTTGCCCATCTCGTCCATCGTCCTAAACAGGTTGTTGAAGTCCAATAAGACAAAGGGATTCCACATGGGAGGGAAGGAGCCTTTAAATGGGTAAGACTTTCCCTGTTGGACAAACATCAGAATTATATCAGTTACATACATATTTACTATGCAAATGCAGCCTCCAATAAATGACTTAGAGAAGATTTATGTGTGTATAAAGTATCATATTTACATACAAAATGCAAAAAGTAAGATTAGCATCACTCTTGGCAACAGGTATTTGTTAATGGTGAATTCTAAGTAAACAATCGCCTATAAATAAACACAACCTCTGAACATAAATCACATTAAATCTTATGTTTCACTAGTCCAATGCATTTGTGTCATGGCATTAGTTACTTTTAACATTAAGTAAAGTAAAGTAAGTAAAGTAAATTTTATTTATAGAGCACTTTTCACAGACAGAGTCACAAAGTGCTTTATCAATTCAAATCAGAATCAAATTAAGTTTACAGAGACCCAACAGAATCCTTCAGGAGCAAACACTTGTGATTGGTGACAGTGGCGAGGAAAAACTTCCCTTTAACGGGCAGAAACCTCGAGCAGACCCAGACTCCTGAAGGATGGCTGTCTGCCTTGACCAGTTGGGGTTAAAGACAGAGAGAGAGAGTAAAGGAGGAGAAAAGAGAGAGCGATAGAGATATAGAGAGACTGGGGGGGGGGATGACACATGGAGTACGTTATGATGAATACATAGAGTGTAATCAGTCTGTGGTGGTCCTGGGTCAGGTGGGAGACTAAAAAGCCTTTTTGAACAGGAGGGTTTTGAGGTGTTTCTTAAAGTTCTCTACAGAGTCCATGGACCGTAGGTGTAGAGGCAGGTCATTCCATAGACGTGGTGCCACAGCTTTAAAAGACCTGTCACCGCGTGTGCTAAAACAGGTCCGTGGAACCATCAGCAGGTACTGTCCTGAAGACCTCAAGCTACGAGTCGAGCTGTAGGGCTGGATCAGGGAAGCAATGTATGCAGGGGCCTGGCCATGTAGGGCCCGGAAAGTTAGCACAAGAATTTTGAAATGAAGACGATATAGAACAGGGAGCCAGTGGAGAGATTTAAGGATGGGAGTGATGTGGGTTCTCCTGTTTGTGCGGGTCAGGAGCCTGGCAGCAGAGTTCTGGACAAACTGTAGACGGGCCAGCTCCTTCTTGTTTAAGCATGTAAACAGGCTGTTGCAGTAGTCTAAGCGAGAAGATACGAAAGCGTGAACGATCATCTCGAGCTCATTTGTGGACACCATAGATCTGAGTTTGGAGATGTTGCGTAGGTGGAAGAAACAGTTTTTGACTAGGTGTTTGGAGTAGAATTCTAAAGACATGTCCTGGTCAAAGATGACACCCAGATTCCTCAGTTTTGTCTTTACCGAGGAACTCAGGTCTCCAAGGTGATGTTTGATCCCTGGGATTGCACTATCCGGGGCAATGATGAGGGTCTCAGTTTTGCTGGAGTTCAGCTGGAGGCTGTTATCATTTAGCCACTGCTTCAGCTCTGACAAGCAGTTGATTAAGGAACTCAGTTTGTGGGGCTCAGAGGAGTTAAAGGAGCAGTATATCTGGATGTCATCCGCGAATAGATGATAGGAGACATCACTGTACTGTCGGATAATGTGGCCAAGTGGGAGGACATAGAGTAAGAATAGGACTGGTCCCAGGACAGAGCCTTGGGGCACACCACACAGTAGATCCGCTGAGTCAGATTGGAAGTTGTTTATTGACACAGTGAAGCTTCTGCCGGTCAGGTAAGAGGAGAACCAGTCTAGCACATGACCTGACATCCCTACCAGGTCCCTCAGTCTCTCAATCATTATGGTATGGTCCACTGTGTCAAAGGCCGAGGAGAGATCTAGCAGGACCAAGACCGTGGATTTCCCGGAGTCAGCCGCCATCAGGATGTCACTAGACACTTTTAATAGTGCGGTTTCTGTTGAGTGGCGTTGTCTAAACCCAGACTGAAAAGTGTCATAGATCTGGTGTGTCTCCAGAAAAGCTGTAAGTTGTTTAGACACTGCTTTCTCAAGGATTTTGGCCAATAGGGGGAGCTTTGAAATGGGCCTGTAGCTTTTGAAGTCTGTGGGGTCCAGTGTGGTTTTCTTTAGTTTAGGTTCTATGATGGCCTGTTTGAAGGAGCTGGGAAACAAACCAGTTGTGAGCGACAGGTTAAAAAACTTTATGACCCATGGTCCAATAGTGTCAAAGACACCGACAAGGAGCTTATGGGGGAGGATGTCTGCAGAGTTGGAGGAGGGTTTCGTTTTGGATAAAAGTGCTGAGATGTCCTCCAGTGTCACAGGGTCGAAAGAGGACCAGGTTTGCAGAGGGGGATCAGATAGGGTCAGACGGCCAGAGGGTGGTGGGATATTGTGTTTAATATCCCTGATCTTGTCTGTGAAGAAGTTTAGGAAGTCATTGCTGTCAGCTTTACAGAGCACAGGGGCAGCAGGGACAGCAGGGGACACAATGGACTGGATTGTGTCAAAGATTACTTTGGGGGTTTTCTTGTTTGTGGCTATAAGTTTGTGGAAGTAGCTGGATCTTGCCTCCGTAATCATTTTATTTAATGAGGTTATGAGATCTTTAAGATGTAACCTGTGTACTTCCAACTGGGTTGATTTCCAAAGACGCTCAGTTTTGCGACAAGTTCTCCTTAGGTTTAAGATGTTTTCATTTATCCAGGGACAAGACCACTTACGAGTGACATTAGTTTTCACGGGAGCCACCTGGTCAAGAATAGAGCTGCAGTGTGTGGCAAAGCACTGGATAAACTCATCAACATCGGGACACTCATTAAGAAGACTAGGGTTAAACAGGGCACGGAAATCCTGGGCTGTGGACTCTGTAATGATCCTCCTCTTGGCCCTTCTAGGTGCAGGCTTGGGCTCAAGAGGCACACATAAGTCAAAAAACACACCACAATGATCACTCAAGTGGACATCCTCAACACACACATTTGTGACGTGTAAGCCCAATGAGAAAACCAGGTCCAGGGTATGTCCTTTCTTGTGGGTGGGGCCAGATACATGTTGTTTGAGGTTAAAAGTGTCAGTCATGGCTAAAAGTTCCATTGCTGGGCTGGATGAATTGTTATCAATGTGCAGATTGAAATCCCCAAGAATTAAAACCTTCTCCAGTTTTATTATTGATGTAAGGAAATCACTGAAATCGCTTAAGAAGGCACCAGCAGGGCCAGGGGGACGGTAGATTAAGAAACAGTAAAACACACTGGACGAGCCAATCTTGATCATTTGTGACTCAAATGAGGGAAAGTCATCGGTGCTCATCCCTCTGCATATGTATTTGTCTTGGTGCACTACAGCAAGGCCACCGCCCCGGCGACAGGGGCGGGGCTGACCAACAGCAGAGCAGCCAGGAGGGCACAGTTCATTTAAATGAATGAACTCCCCATCCCTTTGCCACGTCTCCGTCAGGAATAATGCATCCAAGTTCCTGTTGGTAAAAAGCTCATTTAGGGAGAAGGATTTATTGGCAATGGAACGTGCATTTAGTAATCCAAACCGGCTAGGTGGTGGTGACATCATGGTGTTCGTGTCCGCTGTGTGTAATGGGATTTGTGTCAACCACCTACGGTGCCTTTTAGCAGAGTGAAACCCCATACGAGACCTGGATATGACAGGAATGGGGAAGAGCAAGGCAGAGGTGTAGGCTGCTGGAGATGGGGAAGGAGAAGAGGAATTCACTGAGGTGGTTAGTTGACAGGTGGACAGTGAGGGCCTGGGAGAGGAGGAGAGATCAGTTGGGGTGTTGTTTATTCTCACTACAGATTTTATAGGAGACTCTGAACGTGGTGATATTAGATGTGACCAGCAGGGGGAGCAGGTGACTGCAGCAGAAGAGGGAGGGCATAGTCACATTGGTGTGGGTGTGGTTTTGGTCAGGACAGCGTGTTGGATGTTTTGAGCCAAGACCTTGCTGCCTAGTCTAGAGGGGTGGACACCATCGGACTTGTAGAAGGAGGGGCGGTTCCAGAACAGATTAAAGTTATCAATAAAACTGAAGCCGTTCAGAGCAGAGGCGGACTGGAGCCAGGTGTTCAGGCTGAGGAGTCGGCTGAAACGGCCCACACCACGGGCAAAGGAGGGGAGTGGCCCGGAAATGAAAACAGCCTTCCCGGATCCTTTCAGTTTATCAAAGAGGTTTTTAAAATGAACCTTTGTCACTTCGGACTGTTGAAGAGAAGTGTCACTGAAGCCCACGTGAACTATGATCCGGGTAACGGTGGACGGCAGTGAGAGCAGCAGCTGAGGGAGTTCATGGAGGATGGAAGTGACGGTGGAACCAGGAAAACACCTGGTTATGGCGTTAAAGAAACGGACGTGACGGATGATGGAGTCCCCGAGGATAGCGGTGGTCGGAGGGAAAAGTGGTCGAGGAGACGGTGTTGAAGGTGAAGGGTTCCTGGTCTCTCTAGGTAGACATTCCACGGGTGGACCGTCGGAGTGACGGCGGACGGCCTCTCGGAGGAGGCGGCGCCGGGCAGAGGAGCGGACCGAGGAGCGGGGACCCTTGTTCGACGGCTTCACAGGAGGACCGGCTTTAGGACCGTCGCCGGTAATCAGCTCGGTGGCAGCCACGGAGTCAGCAGGAGCCGGTTCCGGGACAGAGCCAGGTGGGATGGGAGCACATCAGCCCTGGCGGGGGGAGCCGGAGTGTTCTCCACGGACAGGACGGCGAAGCGGTTTGATGTGCTGATGGTCGGCGGTGGTGAGTCTTTGCTCGTGTTCTTTTTGCGGCCACGAATCACCACTTCAGACCAGGGTGTAGAACACGGGGGGCGAGAACAGGCAGAGGAAGGATCCCATAACACCGTATCATCACAGGAGGCTTTGGGCTTCTCTGCGCTTTTCAGGAACAGACTGGACAGTGTGGGAAGGCGGCTGGAGAAACCACAGAGCTGGGCATTTTTCTCCGCGAGTTCAGCGGAGAGGCGCAGTATTTCCTCTTTGAGATCCGCGATAGTTTGGTAAGCCTTTACCAGGGTTTTGTTTGCTTGGACGAGAGGACTATCTCCAGCTGATGAGGATGACGCCATGGTGGAAGCAGCGAGATACCAGGCAGAGCGCGGGAAGCGGTGGGTGACAACCAGAGGTAAGGATCCACTGACAATACTGACCTGTCCTGATGAAGGTTTGGGTTGATAGCGTCAAGTTAAAAAGACACGGTTAAGAGGTTGGGTTCAAGTGAGTAAGCGTTGAAAGGCAAGAAATAAGTAGTTAAAAGGCTGGAATTCTGAGAGTAGATCTGCCGGCGGTTTGACAGACGCCACGCATGCGCAGAAGACGAGGAAGTGAGGAAAAAAAAAAAAAAAAAAGACATTACAGCATTACAGCTGTAAGACTGTTGTAAAGACATTACAACATTACAGCTTTTCATCCCACTCTTGTCCAGTGCATCTCCAAATATGGGTTTAGGAACTTTTCCTCTTCCTTAAACTAGGCAAACTCTTTAAAAACCATCTTTGATTAAGTACTAAAGCACATTATTGTGAAAAAGGCCTGTTTTTTTTCCTAATTCTTGAATAGGTGACTTTTTGGCAACATGTGCCAATGCTACAAACATCCGATGATTTTCTAGAATATGATGCATTGCTGTAAACTAAGATACCAACAATATATAAAGTACTTCAAATGAGCTCAACCTTAAACATAAACATGAGTGAAATGTAACATGCACATTTATGCAATGGTGAAATGAATCTAAAAACATAATATACATGTAACATTTTGATAGGGAACATTCTATTGTTCAACAGCTGTTAACAATTAATACATGTTTTTCCCAATGTTGTGGATGATTTTCAATGGAATCTCAAGCTGAGGCATGATCAAAAATAGCAATATCAACAAACAAAAATAAGAAAAAATCCCAACATTTTATAAATTTAATGATAATAATAATGGATTAGATTTATATAGTGCTTTTCTATGAACCCATACTCAAAGTGCGTACAGAGGATCCATTATTCATTCGCTCTCACATTCTCCCTCTGGTGGTGGTAAACTACATCTGTATCCACAGCTGCCCTGGGGCAGACTGACGGAAGCGTGGCTGCTAATCTGCGCCTACGGCCCCTCCGACCACCACCGACCATTCCCACACATTCATACACCAGTGTGAGTAGTAGCACTGGAGGCAAGGAGGGTGAAGTGTCTTGCCCAAGGACACAACAGCACATGGACAGAGCAGGATTCGAACTGCCAACCCTTTGGTTATTGGACGACCCACTCTATCATCTGAGCCATGGCCGCCCCAAATTTAGTGAATTACCACTGTTAGGAAATGATTAGTGCTGGGCAGCGATTAAAATTTTTTAATCATGATTAATCGCATAAACTTCTAGGATTAATCGCAGTTAATCGCACTTGTACACAAAATTAAATAACAAACCCAAACATTGTGTAGTTGGCAGTTTATGCCAAAAGTACAGAAATATGAGCATTTGCAGCAAATAGTGCAATAGCATTTAAGAGCAAGTAGTCTGTAAACACATCAAACAAATAAGATGCTTTTTAACAGTAGAACTGCATTTTCAATTAGCAATGTAAAACAGTCATTGAATCAAATATAAAACCAAACCAATATGCTACTGTCAGGCCGTTAACATTTCTACTAGTTTGTTACAGAAAAACTATAAAGACTTGAGTCAGAGCCACAAACATAACATGAGCTACTGAAAATAAACATTTACAAATCTGTGTACTTGTTTTCCTGAGTTATTATCATAAGCAATAAATATCCTTGTTAAAGTGAGGTAAAGTAGTTGAACACAAACAAACGTATACAGAGATGATTTACTGTTTATCAGTCTTTTTAGCCACTCCATCTTCTGTTTGCTTAGCTTAGCATAGTTGCTGACTTTGGGTGATCCCAGTTTACCAAACTCAGCATCATTTCAAATGATGCAAATTCAAATAAATATATTCATTGTGAATATTTCACTAGAGGTTGCATGTTGAATATTTACAGAATGCAAATCTTGTACTTGGAGGAAGCATTTTCATGGGTTATATTAAAAATTTCAATCAATGTATTATTATTCCAAAGGCTAACTCTTTCTTGAGCTCTTCTCTTCACATTAGACTATATTATGAAGTCTGTGGACTAGTACAGATAACATATAACACTTGTGATTTAATATTATAAACTAAGTTAAATGACTTAAAAAAGTATCTGTTTAAAGTCGAAATACTTCTATTTACTGTCATCAACCACATTAGTTAGCTGTAAAATCCAGAATGCTTCGTCATGGTGAGTTGGGAAGAAATCAGCAGAATATGTTATATTGCCGGTTGTGTAATGTTAACAAGAACAATAAGGATGTTTCTACCTGGATTATTGCTCTATTGCTTAGATACACAGAAGGGAAAGACTGCAACAGGGTCAAAGTTTGTTGTGTTAACTTTGAGATTACAGGTTAAACTCTGTGTCACAAGAGCGTTTGGTATTTCAAAGACACATGCATAGAGGTAGAACACTTAAATGCTTTCTAACAACAACCTTTTAGGTGTGTGAAGAAAACAGTATTTGCCAGTTGAAGCATATTAAATAACCAGACTGTGGCTGTCATACGTAACATCTTTGACGTTTAGCTCGTCAAGCAAATGTGTTTTAAACCCCATTAAACGCCAGTTAAAGACACACACAGACTGACTTCGTACAGCGATGCCTTTGTGTGGATGGTTGTTCTGTTGAAGCTGCACAGATGAAACACCCAAGAGTCTGTGCAGCTGCTATTAAAGCTGTAATGACTTCCTATTGATTACAGTGTCTCATGTGTTCTTGTCTGTTCAGAGGTTAAACCAGAGCTGGAATTTCATTTTATGAAGGGGTATTGTTTTTGGTTCGGTTTGTTTGTTTCTTAACACTCTAGCAGCAAAACTATTGGTTGAATTCATACCAGACTGGGTTTATAGACTGCCAGTGACCCAGAATAGATGTCATTACATTTTGGAAAAGTAGGTCAGAGACCAAATATTTTTATGAATTTAAATTTTTTTTTTTTTTTCATTTAGTTATAATAGACAAAATTTCAAATCGCTATAAAAACATCAATTTTAACTCAATTTACTTAAAAGGTTACAGAGATATACAAATAAATTTTAGACATCGCTCTGCAAAAATATCCAAGTGATAGCTTGTTTTTGAAATTTTTACCTCCGCCAAGTAGGTTATGTTTTTGCCGGCGTTGGTTTGTCTGTTTGTTTGTTTGTTTGTTTGTTTGTCTGTCTGTGTGCAAGATAACTCAAAAAGTTATGGATGGATTTGGATGAAATTTTCAGGAAATGCTGATACTGACACAAGGAACAAATGATTACATTTTGGTGGTGATCGGGGGTGGGGGGGCCAACTGATCTGCCTTGGTGGAGGTCTGCGCTCTCCGATTGCTTTTCTAGAAAAGAGAGCGCAGAACTCCATCAAGGCAGATCAGTGGGCCCCCGTGGCCCCTCCACTCCCAATCACCACCAAAATGTAATCATTTGTTCCTTGTGCCGGTATCAACATTTCCTGAAATTTTCATCCAAATCCGTCCATAACTTTTTGAGTTATCTTGCACATGGACAGACAGACAAACAAACATTGGGCGGGGGGGGCACTGATCTGCCTTGGTGGAGGTCTGTGCTCTCCGAGTGCTTTTCTTTTCTAGTTTGTTACATTTTTTAATCTTTTTCTTTTCCCATTTACTTATAATGGGCAAAATTTCAAACGTCTATAAAAACATCAATTTTGTTTCAATTTACTTCAAACTTGGAACATACTGTATATTTTTTATATTTAAGAAATATTGAATATGAATGAAAGAGTGGATCGATGCCAAAATAAGCTACAATACGTGTGCGGGGCGGAGTTTGTTGTGCCTGGCACCACTTGTTTATAGACATGAACTTGGATAAAGAGTTGTACATTTATACTGAGTTTCCCAAAGCCAGAGTGCACACACAGTGGACACAGTTTCCTTGTACCATGCCCACGGCCTGGTTCACAGGATGTACAGGATGTGTTGGGATAATCCTACCACCGGGCAGCTGTTTCACTGCATACCACCGTTACACCCCCACCCCACACCCCCCGTTTATTTCACACAACCACAACAACATCCAAGCAGCAACTAAATACTAAAAATGGAAAGTTTTCACCAAAATGCATGTTTTAGTTTGTGGGGATTTAGTCATTTTTAACCTCAAAGCTCACATCCCCAAGCAAAACATTAACCTCATAGCATGATTAGTTAAGTCATGTTTTTTTTTTTTTTTTTTTTTTTTTTTTAGGACAAAACCACTGATGCAAAATGAATCAGCAGTGTTAGGAAAGTAAAGTTAAGTAGATATGACAATTTGGCCAAAAATATGACTTTAATGTGCAATTATGCCATGAAGCAAACAAAAAGAACTTCCTCTGACAATGTTTTATAAAGGTACTGTCATTGAATTCTGCACAAGATGTAATTCATTTTAAGAAATACAAACTAACCAATCAACCTGAGATGTTTCTGCTTCTACAGAACGATAGCGGATTACATTGAGCTAACAAAGTGACAGATAGGTCTGGATACTCCTGTCTCACATTATCTTTGGTGAAAGTTTTCCGGTCCTTATTTCCAGCTCTAAAAGCTCCTGAACCATTAGCGACTGTGCATGTAATCTAATGATGAATGATTCACTGTAACGTTAGATTACAATCAAGAAGAATAGCTGCAATTCGTGCTTTTTCTTCAGTTTCCAGTAGTCGACTGTTTTCATATAGGCAGGTTACTAGTACATTTAGACCTCAGTAGTTGTAAATAACTTATTAGGAGGAATTGTTCCATTCCTATACATGATTACTAACCACACCAGTCCAGAGTCCAACTGAACTGTGGTGGTTTGGTGATCTGTACTTGGACACAGTACAAAGTGAACAGAACGGAATAGACTCCACAGGTCAAATGTGCTTGGCCGTGGTACATTTGGACGAGTGAGAGTACAACTGGAATTATGTACAAGGGTCACAAACGGCTCACACTTCTGGTTTTTATAATAACCCTTTCATGCACGAATTCTAAGAACCTTAGTCAATATTTTTTTCTTGAGTGTTTTTGTTCCTCTTTAGGCATGAAAAAACAATGCAATTGATTTTTTTTTTTCTTTATGAACGTATTTTTCATGGAGTTACAAAAATGTCCCCTCAGCTGGACACCATGCATTTAAGTTTTGAAGCAAAGAAACATTTATATAAAAACCATCATCAGAAAGTGATATACTATGTGAAAACTATGAAATAAAAGCTTTTTTTAATGCCACTAATTGCTAAATTGCTACTGTTTTCTCACATTTTATCACACCCTAATATTAGTTATTACTCATTTCATGGAGATAAAATCCTCCTGAGACCCAGGAAATTGACAGTTTTAGCTTTTTTACATTAAAAAATGTTCTTAATTGGAAACTGCATCATGCAACAGTTTTTTCAGATACATTTTTAAAACTACTTTTATTTATTGATAGTTTTTTTTATGGAATGTCCTTTGTAATGGACAGCATTTTTAAAGTAAAACTGTCAAACTTTTGTCCCCTACAGAGGACAAAATGCATCGCTGGGTCTCAGGAGGACATGCAAAAAAAAAAAAAAAAAAAAAAAAAATTGTTTGTTAATTACAGTTTAATACCAATTAGCAATTGATTTACACTAAAACATGTTACTGCAGATCAGGTTTATCAAGAACAGCAAAGTTACAGTAATTGTATGAATTGCAGTGTTTTGGATGATGCATAAGAGTCCTGATATGGAACTAAAACAACAAAACCCATGAATAAACAATAGAACAGCCGTAGAATAACTGTCCACTGGAATGACCAGTATGCATGAAAGGGATAAAGTGCTAATATTTTTACACATATTTCTCACAAAGATGATTAATCAGAGCTATAGCTGCCATTTTATGGTAGATATTGAGAAATAATAATTTATCATTAACCATTATCCTATGATGCAACTCTTAACTCTTTAAAACCTGACATGTCATTGCTGACACACCCTGCACATATGCATTTTGGATGACTGTACCTCTTTCACTTGTTGTGCAATTGGAAAAATTCCAACGGTTTGAGAAACCTGAGATGTTGCACATTATACGCTTTATTGGGTCATTACAGTAGTTTCGCTCCCCCCTGTACTAGAAGCTGGAGAAGAGGCAGTTTTAGCAGTATTATAACATGCAGGAAATTAAAAATGACAGCTAGATTTTGAAAGTTCAAAGTGCTCTGGAAAAATGGGCAAAAGGACTCAGTCACAGCATATTTTCGAACCTTTTTTATCGTCAAAATAAGAAAAAATAAGTCCAGACAGACCATGTTAGGCTTAGGGTTTAAGGGGTTAATTGTAACTGTACTGTTGTTGCATACTGTGTAAATTTGTATGTATTAAGAAGTTGTTTTATTTTATATTTTATCTTTTTTTTATCTTTCTCCTGCTACAAAAACCAGGACTTGGGTTACTATGTCTGGTTCTATCATGTACCATTTACTCATAAAGACCCAGTGGTACTTTTGTGGCAGTTCCCAAATGAATTTTTTTCTATATCTATAAGTGTTTTTATCACCATTTATTGTAATATTATCCTCTTTATTTTGATTTTTTTCAGTGTAAATCATGTATTTTCCCATAATTAATTCACTGATCATGTAGATGTTCATAAAAGCTCAGAGTAAATTCAAAGGTTTATTGTATCTAAACGGACAAAACTGAAGAAAAAGTGACTTTTTTGGTAAAACATAAAAGCAACTGTCTCCATCCACTGTCATTTATTAAACTCCATGGGTTTTACCGGTGAATCAATGTTGTAGAAGATGATGGTGTTCCCATGGTAACTACTGCTAAAAACTCAGAGCTACTTTTCTGGCAGTTCCCAAATACATTTTTCTCTCTATTTAACCTTTCTTAAGTGATTTATCACCATTTATCATAATATTATCCTCTGTTATGCATTTTTCAGTGTACATCATGTATTTTCCTATATTTAAATTCAAAGGTTATTATATCAAAACAAAGAAAACTGAAGAAGTGTCTTTTTCAGCAAATCTATCAATAACTGAACACAAATCGAGCGTCTCCATCCACTGTCACTGATCCAACTCCGTGGGTTTTACTGGTGAATCTATGTTGTAGAAGATGACGGTGTTTCCACGGTAACTACAGAGCCTCTATATGTCCAAATGGGTCATATCCAATGACCATGAAAAGATGACAAACTGTATTTTACACCAATTATTTGCATGTATTGATCAGATTATTGGATCAACAGGTATTAAACAGTTTAGATCAGCAGATGGTCTTGGTCACCAGTGGATGTTTGAGTCTTTATGGGTTAATCGAATGACAATAAAGCCGAGTGTGAGTCTGAATTGGAGTCAAAGTTATGAACATTGACCCCTACATGGTAAGATCCACTGCTTTTATTTGTAATATGACATTTACTTATTCTATCACTTTATTTTTCTAATGATCAATGACAGCGCGATGGGATTATTTTCTAATACCCGGCATCTCAAGGCAGAAACACACTAGGGGTGGATGCGGCGTCTTACAATGTACAGTTTACCTGCTGCCACATCCTGAACAACAGGTCTGTCACCATGGCGACGCTGATGAAGTGAATACAGAGCGACGAGTGCAGAGACGGGGAGGGCGATTGGGAGAGAAGAGGATGCACGGCAGCATCTGTTTCCACATCAGTAAGCACCAAGTCAGCCTCAGAGAGAAAGTAACCGTACACCACATGAAGGTAACGCTGCCGCTGACGAACCGACGGGAACTGACCACGGAAACGCCACTCATTTACACTGTTTTAAAACCGAATACTCAAACTCCTTTAACATACATACTAAGGATTGTCTCTGGTCTCAACTATTGCAATATAGTACAGAATCTTTTCAGCCATTTTACAAGTTTTATCAAAAGCCAGTGGAAACAAATCTTATTTATTACCCCGCTCCCTATTGTTTTTGGTTCAGTTTGTTTCTTTCTTTTGAATTCACACCAAATTGCTTTTTTTTTTATATACTTTATTTTTAACCGATTTTACCTTTTTTAACAAACAGACAGTAAAACAAAAAAGTAAAGACATACGAAACAAGAGATGTCAACAAGCACAGACAGGGCAGTAACAAAAATTAAAGTACAGCGATAAAAATGTGGGTCAATGAGTCACAATGCTATCCAATCATAATAAGAGGGTTGGGTTAGTTTGGGTATTGTCCTGTTTCAGTCCGTGTCAGATCATTCAGATATATTCTCATGTTGCATCCGATCATGTCCCGTAAACCTGCTGACATAATTACATCCATCATTTTCATAAACATTTGTGCACAATTTCTGGAGTGCATATTTACACATGCTGATAGAAAAACACGCAGATGTTGAGGTATATGTGTATTTCTCATGAGAAAAACAAGGTGCTGTTCTATTGGGGCGTCACATCTCCTGGGGTAGATGTCCATTTTAGCCAAAAATTAGTAAATTTGTCCAAATTATGGTTCAAGGAGAAAGTTGGTTTTTCCATATTGGTTATTTCTTTAATAATTCCAATCCATTCCTTCTTTGTTGGGGGTTCTTTGCTCAGCCATTTTCTTGTTATGGCTTTTTTACAGGCTGCCATCATTGTATTAATCAGATATTTGTCTCTAGAGTTGACTGTGGATGGTAGATTTCCAAGATAAACTGTGCAGAAATCATGTTTAATCTTGAGATTAAACATGATTTCTGCATTTAATCTTGAGATTAAACATGATTTCTGCACAGTTTATCTTGGAAATGTACCAAATTGGGTTTATAGATTGCCAGTGACCAACAATAGATCTAATCACAATTTGGGAAAAATAGGTCAAAGTTTAAATTTTTTTTAATGCATTTTTAAAACCTTTTTTTCCCCATGTACTTGTAATGGGCAAAATTTCACATGTCTGTAGCAGCAAAACTATTGGTTGAATTCATACCAAATTGGGTTTATACATTGCCAGTGACCCAGAATAGACGTCAGTACATTTTGGGAAAAGTAGGTCAAAGTAAAAAAAATGTATGAATTTTTTACGTCTTTTTTTCCCTCCCATTTACTTAGAATGGGCAAGATTTCACATGTCTATAAAAACATAAAATTTGTTTCAATTTACTTCAAACTTGGCACATACATAGAGGCAATTGATATGCGGACATCAGCACATGCATAGACATGATGACATCAGCTGGATCAATGCCAAAATAAACCACAATATGTGCGAGGGGTGGGGTTTGTTGTGCCTGGCACCACTTGTTTATCATATAAATTTCTTCTTTTATTGGTTCTGTTTGTATCGGATGCTGCTAATGACAGAGCTGATCTAAAAATGAACTGACCCAAATGATAAAACACCTTTTGAATGTAGATAAAATAAAGAGAATGTTTCTTAGATTTGGATCATTGAGAAGGCCATCTATAAGTAAGTGGATGTAAATCATTTTAGTTCAGTTGCTACAGCTGCAATTCCAGAAATACACGCTTCATTTAAGAATCTATGTGGGGTTTGTTCACAAGACCCTGTTTGTAAAAGAGCCTTGGCATCATTTCACAAGCATCCAGTTAATTAAATGAATCACTTAGAATACAGCAGCTATTGTCTCTCTTTATCTTTAGAAAACAGTTTCCATTGTTGTTTCCATCTAAAAACTATTTAGAATACAATCCCTATTGTCGTCTAAATGAGCCCAGCCTTTGATCACCTTGTAAATTCACTAGTCAGACAGGATATCACCTTTTTTGTGATATAATCCGTCTCCACTGTGCAGTGAATAAAACTCCCTGAACCAGCCACAGCTTTGGGCTTTGAAAAGATTTCTTCTACAAGTAACGTGCAACTTTCTTGAACCTCATTTCTTGAACCAATTTTCCTGTCGATTTCCGAGTATGGTGACATTAGATACATGAATATTTCAACTATGAGCCTTAAACCTTCAACGCCCAGCAATAAGATTCATTATTGTTGAGAATATGACACTCACTGTGGGCTGTACGCTATACCCATCTGCAAGACATGATAAACACTGCATTTTCTAAAATTTATAAACACAATTAGCATTTTTTTTTTTTTATCCTCATGTATCACTATCACCGTATTTCCTCATATAAAAATCAGAAGTCAGTTGCCAGGAGGTTTGGCTGAGAAAATATAATGTTGGATGCACTACTCTACTGTTTTATTTGAGCAAATTCAGACAATGTCATATCTGGTTTCATTACCTTTGGAGTGCATTTGTGTTAATATCTGAGCCAAAAAGTACTTTGTAATAACTTATAAATGCCACAAGATGGCAACACTTTGACAATAAAAGCCCTGTAAACTCCATAGGGCTTTTAAGTTGAAATTTTTAAGGAAGTGTAGAGTTTTCACTAACATTACAGTAAAATACATTTGTCTGATATATGACCATTACGTCCAGTTCTACTAATTAAACAGGGAATAAAAATAAAGAGTTTAATATTTTACTTAGGAGTTAGAAGAAGCAAAAAGCAGTTAAACTAAACATAAATATTACTGAATGTGTAAACTAAGCCTCCTCTACTGCTGGGGCTGTTTAGCTTTCTGAATGTGAGTCAGTGGTAGTGCATAATAGTTTAATACTTCATTTATAAACATTAATGAAATGACAAGTTTCCTGTTTCTAAACAAAAATAGATGATCACCAGTGACTGACTTATGCTACTAGTAACCCATACAGACCCAAACATCCAGCAGTGACCACAATCATTTACTGATGTAAAAAATATAAAACCTGTTGATCCGCTAATCCCATCAATACATGTAAATACTTGGTGTAAAATGCAGTTTGTCATCTTTTCATGGTCATCAGATATGACCCATTTGAACGTTCAGAGGCTCCATAGTTACCGTGGAAACACCATCATCTTCTACAACATTGATTCACCAGTAAAACCCATGGAGTTGGGTCAGTGACAGTGGATGGAGACGGTTGGTTTATGTTCAGTTAATGCTATATTTTCCTGTAAAAGTCACTTTTTCTTCAGTTTTCCCTATTTCTGATATATTTACCATAAGCTTTAATCTGACATTTTATGAACATCTACATGATCAGTCAATTAAATGCAGGAAAATACCTGGTTTTAACTTAAAAATGCGAAATACAGAGGATAATATTAGAATAAATTGTGATGAATCACTGAAGAAAGGCTGAAAATTTTGAAAAATTCATTTGGGAACTACCACAAATGTAGCACTGGGTCTTTATGGGTTAAACGTCCACTGTGTCAGGCGGGTTTCTTTACCTTTACCCTATATCTATTTTAAACAAACCATATAAACCATATAAACCATATAACTGCATTAATTATGGAAAAACAAATACACTTAAGATTATTGGCCTCCAGCGTCTTTGACTTAAACGACAGATAAAGATACTGTTAGAAAATCCTAATAACATACTTTTGTGTGGTGTAGGTGCAATCATGAGTCACTTCTGTTGGTTCCTGTGAACGTGCAAATATGCACGACGTCCACATGGCAGACGGACAGAGGACACAATCCATGCTCTTTCTCAATCTTTGATAACCAGGGAAAGTATTTAATCAAAGTCTGCCTCCCCAGCTCTGATAGAGATACTTTATTAATAAATCCAGTGCTGAGAGCTGCAGCTGCCTGTTAGGCAGTAGTTTGCTGATAAGGGAAACCAGCGCTGGCCTTTTGGATTACAATCTGCCATAGAAAAGCTGATTAGCTACGCGGCTTTCTTGAAAGCTAACTCTAATTACACAATGGCTTGGCTCACATGCTGGCTTCCTGCTCAAGCTACTGTCAAGTGCATTCATGAAAGCACTATCATATAAGTCAGACTACGACAATTTTAGTCCGTAAAATTGACACTTACGCTGTGATCAGAAAAGTTAGACATGGCATTCGTTTTTAGAGTTTATCAGTCTGAATCAAACCTCGGCTAATCCAAAGCTACTTATAATCAAAATACAGTGTAGTGATACTCAACAGGGTGACTCCGTTTGTTGTGATGAGGAGCAAAAAATACAAAGGTTTGGATAAAAGTCACACAACCACATTTGACTCAGTTCTACTGCAGCATCAGACCACATAAACACACACATCCCATAATAGTATATTACAGTCATAATTTTAGAACTAAATAAATAAACAATGGTGTATATCAAGACTGAGGAGAAATAAAGGTTAAAATTGATCCAAAACCCTTTAGAATACAATACAATGTCTCTCTATATACATTTTAACTTCTGCTACTATTACTTATATGAGTTAATAGTGAATTTAAAAATATAGTGATACTATTGTTTATTTAAGACGTATTCCTTGTTGTGTTGAAGAAACGCAACCATTCTTTTACAGCAGGGGTGTCAAACTCATTTTAGTTCAGGGGCCACATTCACCCCAATATGATTTCAAGTGGGTCAGAAAGGAAAATAATAACAGTGAAAAAAGTTTAATTACATTATGGAAGTGTTTACATCAATAATGTTTCCTTAAAAATGTGAATAACACGTACAACCTCAAACGTTTAAAAAAAAAAAAAAAAAAATCAGTGTAATTTTAACAATATTATGCCTCAGTTTACCATTTACATTTGTGCATTACAACTTACAGATCACAGTGGGTCTACAAATACCAAACCTGGGGGGGCAGAGCCTTCTCCATTGCAGCTCCAACCCTCTGGAACCCCCTCCCACCTTCTATCCGACATTGCTTCGACCCCAACACCTTTAAATCCCTTTTAAAAAGTCATTTATTTAAGATTGCTTTTAATGTTTAATCCTAATGTTTAATGTTTAACTGTTTCATATTCCTATACCTGCCTTTTGCACCTGCTTTTAATCTGTTTTTAATATGTCCGGTTTATGTTTTAATCTGCTGCATGTAAAGTGTCTTTGGGTTCTATGAAAAGCGCTACACAAATAAAATAGATTATTATTATTATTATTATTATTATTATTATTATTATTATTATTATTATAAATAAACAAAACATTTAGTAACAGGAATAATATGGTTGAAATTGCACCTATTTCTCTTAACCCGTAAGGACCCAGTGTGACTCTTGTGTCAGTTCCCAAATGAACATTTCTCTCTACTTCACCTTTCCTAAGTGATTTATCACCATTTATTATAATATTAATCCCAGAATTTTGCATTTCTATTTTCCTATGTTTAATTTACAGATCATGTAGATGTTCATAAAAGCTCAGAGTAAATCAAAGATTATTGAATCAAAACAGAAAAAAAGTGATTTTTTTTTCAGTCAAACATATTAATTGAACATAAACCAAGTATCTCCATCCACTGTCATTGATCCAACTCCATGGGTTTTACTGGAGAATCAGTGTTGTAGAAGATGGCGGTGTTTAGCCTTTCTTAAGTGATTCATCACAATTTATTCTAATATTATCCTCTTTCACATTTTTAAGTTAAAACCAGGTATTTTCCTACATTTAATTGACTGAGCCAAGCCCGGATTAACCATATGGGCAACTGGGCAATTGCCCAGGGGCCCGCGATGTCTGAAGGGCCCTGGGTAGCTCGGGCATAACGAAAATATCTGGTTATCTTTTGCTTATAAATGAAACTGTCCGCTGTCCGGAGCTATTGCACTGCACAGAAACCCTGCTCCTGCTGTCTGTGACCGTGAGCTGAGACCCTCTCCTCATTGGTCAGTCCAAAAAGCAAATCAGCTGTGACGCAAATCAACGTGCGTGCACTGAGCGGGATGTGAGACGTCAAGAACTATGTACGTACGCGAATCAAAACGATGTTTACATTGCACTTACTTTAACTCTCTTGTTGAATTCTGAGGTGACAAGTGGATTTCTGTTTAACTCTTTCTTCGCCAATGACGAGATTTTCCGTCAGTCCGTGTTTTCACTGTTATGCTATAGTTGGAGGTGTTGCGGATCATGTGAAATACTTTCCTTAGTCCAAAAACAAACAGTTAAGCAGTTTTTTCGGAAAAATGAAGGACCGGGTTAAACGCTTTTGCACTGGAGTCTCCGTATCCCATGGCAACGCATCCAGCGGCAGTCACTGAATGAGGAAGTGCAGACTGTGCAGGAACCGCGCGCAGTTTCAAAAGCCTTAAAGATGATTATGGAGACAGAGTCTGACAGTTCAATATGTGATGGAGCTACAGAAGAACCATTTAGAGACAGGAATGGAGAAATAGAAGGTGAGGGAGACGGACACGGAACACGGGAAACACGGAGCGGCTGAGGTCCGACACGGAGATGGGGGGGGGGGCACGGAGCGACACGGAGAAAATGACAGACAGGAGGAAGAGAAAAGAGACATTTCTAGGGGACATTCAAGGAGAAGACAGACAACCAGACGTGGGACAAGACAAAGGACAGCTAGTGTTCATCTGTTAGAGTGAGTTCAGATTCAGACTGAGGACACAGAACAGATTCAGCTGTAGAATGTCAGCAGGGACACAGGTAAGACACTGTTTGATTTAGCTTTTGTATGAAATAAATAAATAAATAAATACATATATTCATCCAAAGATAAATAACTACATGTCCATATAATTATTTACAGATCAAACACAGCAGGTGGTCCAACAGGAGGATGTGGTGCAGCCAAGCAAAGGCCAGAAATCTGCAGTATTTAGTGAATTTGTTTCTTTTTTTCTTGAAAATGAGGAATATTGAAGTGTTTATATCAAAAAGCTAAACTAATATGTTGTTACTTATAACTGATGTATGTCAAAGTGTAAAGTTTAGAAGGAACCTGGTGCTTTAGAAGATGTTTGGTCTAAAGTTTGGTGTGGATTCCACTAACATTTTGTGGAATGATGGGATATCTTAGAGCTGTTTGTTATTATTATTGTTGTTATAATTATTTTATTTTGTGATTTTGAATACAGTGTTACTGTTGGTAAAGAAGAAAGAGTCAAAAATGTAAATAGGAAATCAGTTTTATCTTGAAAATCAATGTCTTTGAAAAAATTCAATTTTCTCAGTTTTTTGCTCTAAATTCATTTTTTTCCTGAAAATGACCAATATTCAAATATTCATATCTCACGAACGAATGAAGATAGAATAAAATCGTTTTTTGTGTTTAAAAGTTGAAGTTCTGTTCTTTCTTTTGATGTATTCAGTGTTCACATACTCCTAACACAACATTTTCAGTGAGCCTCCAAAGATGAGTGAAAATGACCAAAAAGGCTGGCGCTGGCTACCAACTCAATGGAAAATGCTCTGGCGGGGAAAGAGTAAAAATTCATATCTGAGTCTATCAGATTATGTTTGTGTTTTGTCTGTGGGCTTTTTCTGACGATTCAATACATTCGTGTTGGCAAAAAGTGTTCTTAAATATATACTGGATACTTTGGAAATGGTTTCTTATTTATTTTTTGTGAAAATGGAGGACACTTCCCTCTCTTTCTAATGTTGTGGATCAATTTTAGATTATACTGATGCTAATGTGTTTTGTTTTCATATCATCATATGCAAGTGAGTGGCCTTGACAAGAGGCTATAGGGGTGCACTTGTAGTTCTACGAGCATTTACACATTTGTACATCAAAATGCATTTGATGATAGTTAGATATTGAAGTATGGGGTATATTTACATATATTCCTGGAACTTATTCTGTATTTTGCCAGATTATAGGGATCCTGGGGTTGTGATGATAGGGCCCTTGAATATTGTTGCCCAGGGTACAATGAAGTGTTAATCTGGCCCTGGACTGAGCATATAGATATTAATGAAATCTCAGATTAAAGTTGATGGTAATTATATCAGAAAGAGTGAAAACTGAAGAAAAAGTGACTTTTACAGGAAAATATAGCATTAACTGAACATAAACCAGCCGTCTCCATCCACTGTCACTGACCCAACTTCATGGGTTTTACTGGTGAATCAATGTTGTAGAAGATGGCGGTGTTTCCACGGTAACTACAGAGCCTCTGAACGTCCAAATGGGTCAAATCTGATGACCATGAAAAGATGACAAACTGTATTTTACACCAATTATTTACATGTATTGATAGGATTAGGGGACTAACAGGTATTGAACATTTTAGCTCAGTAGATGGTATTGGTTGATGGTGGATGTTTGGGTCTTTGTGGGTTAAAGACAGCAGTGATACAAGCTAAAAATGCAAGAGCTGAAGCAAGGAAACGTCAGAATTTTAACATATACACCTTCCTTCTGCTCTCAAAATCGAGACTGAATGTAAAAATGCAGAGGGCAAAACTATGACATTTATTGAAAAGTGAAACCACCTCGGACAGGAAGATAAGTATTGAATATTTGCGTCAAAACTTGCCACGTTCATTTCTAATAATGTGTGTTAATTCTTCAAAAAACAGGTAAAATAACCTTAAATGACCATAAATGGAGGAAATATATTTATGGAAACTAAAGAGAGGTAGACAAATACAGACATTCATGAGTTTCTGTGCTGGGTATTCCATTTTTACAACATTTTTGCAGAGTCAGCCGTGACAGCGAAAACAAAACTAATCCCTCCACACATATGCAAGCAGAAAAAGCATGAGTGCACAAACACAGACGAATATGCCGTCTGCCACTGATAGGGGTGACTAGCATTTGATGAGGTATGCTGCCATGGAAACCTGCCAGAAAGCTACCAGTGGCGTGTGTGTGAGTCCATCTTTGAGTGGATCTTACAGAGATAGTAGCTAAGGAGACACTCACAGGAGCTCCAACACATGGTTCCACATGCAGCCTTCATCAGTGCAGCTGCCTAGTCCCTTTGTTCAACCACATTTCACCCCCTTCCCAGACCGCTCTGTCTGTGCCAAACGCCGTACTGGTGACATTTCACAGCACTGCTGAAGTAGGTCATGCAAATAGTACATCAGTGTTGTGGACAGAGGCCTGAGATGACCACCACACTGGACTGTCCAGGACTAGTGCAGAGGAAGATGACTTCTATTATATGTATTACAACTGAGCATACCAGATTTCTTCAAATGAATTACATCTTGTGCAGAATTCAACGACAGCACCTATGTAAAATGTTGTCAGAGGAAGTTCTTTTCGTTAGCTTCATGGCATAATTGCACATTAAAATCATATATTTGGACTAGGGATGTAACGATTACCGGTACAACGTAAACTGCGGTAAAATTGCAGATGGTTAGTATTAGCGTTTAAATTCGAATTATCATGATAACCGTGTTTGATTACCGCACTTTTAGGGAAAAAAAAAAAACAATGTAAAGATCTGCTTTTATGTCAAATATTTGAGTATAGTTTTAATTTATTACAATTTTGATTTTCTATGCCTAATATTTGGAACCAATATTCATTTTTAAAGTCTTTGAAAAGGTTCGTTAAGCATCTTTGTGTTATTTATGCAACAAATTATATACATTTTTCAAATCGAATTTTATATTTTTTTGTGTTTTCTGACCTTTTATGTTGCTATAGTAGGTTAAAGTGAAAAAAATAATAGGCTGATGATATAGATGAAGTTGTGCTGAAAAAAAAGATACCAAACATGGGTATAGTAAACATTTCTTTGTATAGTATATATATATATATATATATATATATATATATATATATATATATATATATATATATACACACACACACATATATATACATATATATATATATATATATATATATATATATATATATATATATATATATATATACACACACACACACACACACATATATATATATATATAGAGGCAAAATCAAAAGTACTGAAAAACGGACAAAATAGGCTCAGACCACTAAGGGTTAATATTTGAATGTTTCTGCAACAGAAGGTACATTGTGCCTATTATTTTATTTTATTTTTATTTTTTTTAAAAATACAACTTGGTTAAATTATTTCAGTACGTCTATAAGTACTTCTTGAACATTTTGAGCACAATTTCAACAATACCGCGATAATAATGATAACCGTGATCATTTTGGTCACACTAACCGTGATATGAAATTTTCATATCGTTACATCCCTAATTTGGACAAATTGTGATATCGGCATAACTTTACTCTCTTAGCACTGCTGATTTATTTTTCATCATTAGCTTTGACCTGAAAAAATATGACGTAAGTAATTATACTATAAGGTTAATGATATGGTATTTTGAGAAATGCACAATGTCAGTGTTTCTCAAACTGTGAGGCTTGAGTATTGAATGCAGATTTATAAATTCAAGAAACCTGAATTATTATGCAATTATGCTATGAGGGTGAAGTATGTACAGCGGTAAAAACTAATGCTTCAGAGGAAAAATCATCTTCTATAAACCATAATGATAGTATTTAGTGTGAATTCCCTTTAAAATTAACATCTTTAACCCTTTTGTTCAGACAATATGACATTAATTGCATTCATTTTCTGATGTTTTACTCTAGGTTTCATTCATCTCATGTCAGATGTTTCTAAGTGTTTGTGCTGCTTCTTATCATGGGGTCAGGGGTCACATTAAATAGTTATTTTAACCTTTACAAACTATTTAGTTCAGTGTTCTGTTTATCTTGTAAGGCTGTGCAGATATTTAATGTATTTTCTTGCTGTATCTGAAGAAAAGGGAATGAGAAATAAATATGTACGCTCATTTCAACTCTGCAAAAACGGCAAAACAAGCACAATACTGTCATTCAATAAATTCACTTATGAGGTCAAATTTGATCCAAACAGATCTTCAGCCAGTATCACAGAAAACAGGGAAATACCCATTGTTCTTTGTAATCTATTAAATTATGTAGCTGTTGTAAATAATTTATTGCAGGTCATAAAGCGCAGACTACTATGTTGTTTGTGGCGTCTATTGTATAATTTGGAGTAACAGCCGTGATTAGATAAACACCTTATTCGCTGTTTAAAAGGAACCGACTTTACAGTCAAATAACAAACAGTAGGAACAGTTCGTGCAAAAAGGAAGCTGCTTTCAGCGTCCACAAAGGTAGGTATTATAGAGACGCTCATTTCAACCCTGCAAAAACAACTAAGTACAGTCGATTTGGATTTGTGAATAAAAGCGCTACATGTTCCATTTGATTAGTACGCTGCATGAGTTTCAGCGTTTTCTCTTCATTCTTATCTCGTTTTAAGGTAAACAGTAAAAACCCATAAACAGTCACTCATGTTCAGTGCATATCTACTATACCTAAATCCAGAAGCAAGGAACAAGGAAAGGACTAAATAATCTGAGTGGGCCCGCTGTTATTCCGTCAACACCTTTATCAGCATTAGTTGATACAATTTTCCAAGAATGATACGATAAGTAGGTTTATTTGGGGCAATTTCATGTCAGTTCAGGACATGAAGTGAATAAAAGGAGGCTGCGATCGCAAATACAAAACAGTTTTTAACGTCCTAAACACAAAAATATAAAAGAACAGCACATGACAGTGGGGATAAAACTGTGATATGCTTCAGGAAGTGCTTCATATGTCTGTAAAAGTTTCTGCAGGAGTGTGTTTTGGTCGATAAACATAAATAAAAAAAGGTGGAGTGTGTTTCTGTTTTTCAATAGTACATTTTAGGGTTATTATTATATTATATTATCATATTATTGTTTGACTCTTGTATCAAGTTAGCGATAAAGGTGTAAAAGCACTGAGGGGTAGGATTAAATAAGTTCATACTTCTTCCCACTCCTTTTCGACCATGCAAAATTCAGACTTGTATGTGCTTGGAGATAGATTCTGTCCATTTGAATGTTTTATTTATTTATTTATTTATTTATTTTTTGCATGTTCGAAATAAATAAATAAATCAAAGCAAATCAAGGGTTAAGTAAAAAGCACCAACACAAACAAACAAACTGCCCGAGACTGTTCTTACAATGTTTTAAAAGTTGTTTTGCAAACTGTTTTGTAAACCAGTCAGACGTGAAAATAAGATGGAGTTTAATCCCAGGTCACATGTATATGAAGATGAATTTTCTTCCAGTGTAATATTATGTTCAATGTGTTAATCAATCAATGTGTCATCCTCACTTTTACTGTTATGTTAAGGCATATTTTGTATGCAATTTTGTATTTTCTTACATCGTGAGTATTTAGAGCAGGGGTAGCAACCTGTGGCTCCGGGGCCACATACGGTTCTTGGGCCCTTTTCCAGTGGCTCAATGTGGCTTTGTCAAAAATCATATGGAAATGAATAACACTTTTTTTTTTTAAACATATTTTGCTATTATTGACACAATCAAAATTATTGTAAAAACATAGACTACTGTCCAAACAAATTAAAAAAATAGTTGTAGTAGGAGTGAAAGTAGACTGCTTTTTAATTTCATGATACTGAAGGTATTTGTCTTTCATTGCAAAGAAAGCCTTCACATACCAAGTGATTTTTGCTGCAAAATGAAAATAATGACAAACTTCACTGTTTTCTTTAGTTTTGTAACTTCTTTGTATTTCTGTAAATGCACTGAAACTATTATTTATTCTCCACATGTTCTGTACAAACTAATCCTAAAGAGCTTCTTAAACAGTCACCACTTTGAGGAAAAATATAAGGGTACCTTTTGGCTCCAGACCATTTAGTTTTTCTATTTCTTTCCTAAAATGGTTCTTTAGATTGTAAAGGTTGTCGACTGATGATTTAGAGGTAGACTGATATATCGTGCCGATATATTGATTTTTTTTCAACATCAGCTATCGGCCTTAATTTTTTTTTTGAAAGCAGATATTTGATCAGTAGTAAAAAAGTTATAAGATATTTGATCAGGCACCTGTGTGGGCAGCACTTGAAGTTCCATAAATGTTAAAAGAGTATTATGTGTAGGTGTATTAATACTTTCATTTATATTGCTGCATTAAAAATCTTAGTTATCTAAGTGTCTCAGTTGTATTTTATGGTCAATGCGCTTTAATGTGCTTTAAAAAAAAAAAAAAAAAAAAAAAATTTGGTCTGGCTGACCAAATTTTAAAAATCGGCATAAGTCTTAGAAAAACCTATATCTGTCGACTTTCAGGCATAACAGTTGTTCTTTTTTTTCTATTATTTGATTTTTTGTGTATTGTTTATCATTATTATTATTATTTTTCTATTGCTTGATTTTTTTATTTGTGTACAGGGTGGGGAAGCAAAATTTACAATGAACATTTAGTTGTATTTTCTCAGCAGGCACTATGTCAGTTGTTTTGAAACCAAACATATATTGATGTCATAATCATACCTAACACTATTATCCATACCTTTTCAGAAACTTTTGCCCATATGAGTAATCAGGAAAGCAAACGTCAAAGAGTGTGTGATTTGCTGAATGCACTCGTCACACCAAAGGAGATTTCAAAAATAGTTGGAGTGTCCATAAAGACTGTTTATAATGGAAAGAAGAGAATGACTATGAGCAAAACTATTACGAGAAAGTCTGGAAGATACTATTAAAGAAGAATGGGAGAAGTTGTCACCCCAATATTTGAGGAACACTTGCGCAAGTTTCAGGAAGCGTGTGAAGGCAGTTATTGAGAAAGACGGAGGACACGTAGAATAAAAACATTTTCTATTATGTCAATTTTCTTGTGGCAAATAAATTCTCATGACTTTCAATAAACTAATTGGTCATACACTGTCTTTCAATCCCTGCCTCAAAATATTGTAAATTTTGCTTCCCCACCCTGTATTGTTTATTATTATTATTATTTTTATTTTTGTGTCATATGTTTTGTATTATGTCTGTGTCTGAAATAAACTAACCTAAACTAAACTTCTAGCATTTACACTGTACATGTTTTCTCTTCCGTGCTCATGTTGAGCTCATCTGTCCATTGCAGTTCAGTAAGAACTGAGTAAAGTGTAGGAGAAGTTTCCAAAGGCTCCGATGTTTCAGAGTGATCTAGAGTTCCAGACCTGCAGTTGAACGGTTGCAGCTTAGATTGATCTAACCCTAGTTTTACAATTTCACATAAATACATTTTTATTAAATTTAACCCAAAAAGTTAGTAACCCTATTCCCAAAACACCATTAGTAGTTTGTTTGAATATTTTAGAAAGAGAAATGAGACGTATAAATGACAGTGATGACTAACCTCAACCTGACTCAAACCCTAAACTTATTTTTTCCAGGACTGCATGAGTTTTTCCATAATAACTGTTTTTAGTTGAAGTTATGTGTTAAAAAAAAATCAGCAGTCTGTCATAAAGGAATATCTTTTTCCTAAAATCTCTGGTAATTGTTTCTTTTTTTCCCAAATATCTGGTACTTATTAAAAGTTTTCTGCAGTGATGCAAAAAAAAAAGTTATAATTGTCGTGAGGTGCTTTACAATCTTAAGGTTGAAAAGTTGAGATTTTCTCTTAGAGGCTCAATTAAATTATTTCATACCACTTGGGATCCATTTTTACGGTATTTCAATTCTTTAAATTTTCCTCAGAATATAGATGATTAAGCATCATTGAGAAAGAGGGGAAAGGAGAGGAAAAGAGGGAATGAGAAATTACGTGTAGTCTTTTCCTTTCTTCTCTTATTTCTGTGTACTATACTAACTTTTTACTTTTATGATTTGAGTTCCTTTATCATTATTTATGGTTTCCGTTTTTTGATTTTCTTCTATGTTTTGTTTTTTTTTTTTGGCCTGTGGGTTGAGTGGGTGGGAAGGGATGGGTGTTGACAGTCACATATGTCATTCTTGATTGTGCATTGACTGCTACGAATTGATATGTCTGTCGTGTTCATTGAAAATGTTCAATAAATATAGTTGGAAAAAAAAGTTATAATTTACCCAGAAGTCAATGCAAATACATCCTTATTCAGGCATCTAAAGCCTATTAGACTATTACTGGTTAGATTTCATCCTTAGTACAAGTATATTTATGTAAAAATCATTCCCACAAAATGAGTATAAGACACACAAATGCACACAGGAAGTGCAGTCGTTTTTACAGTTTTACATACAGTATGAGGAACAACAAATCCAATCAGGTGGAGGAACACGGCTGTTTTAAGGACAACGGTGACCCCACGTTAATGAGATATGAAGCACATAATACCAAGACCAAAGAAACATGGCCTCTGTCTGTTTGTGTGTCTTTGCTACTCTTTCAACCACTCAAAGAAAAGAGAAACCGCATTACAAAACTCCCTCTGGCGAAGATTAGAATCTACAGTCGCTAATGCTGAAGAGGAGAGGGGCGGCTGGCTGCACGGCTGACACAGAGTAGGATTTAATGTTTGGTTTTCCTCCCTGTAATACCTACCTTTGTGGATGCTGAAAGCAGCTTTCTTTTTGCACATACTGTTCCTACTGTTTGTTATTTGAAGGTAAAGTTGTTTCCTTTTAAACAGTGAATAAGGTGTTTATCTAATCACGGCTATTATTCCAAATTCTATAATAGAGGCCACAACAATATAGTAGTCTGCACTTTGTCATCTCCAAAAAAATTATTTAGAACAACTACATAATTTAATAGATTACAGAGAACAATGGGTATTTTTCTGTTTTCTGTGATACTGGCTGAAGATCTGTTCGGATCAAAGTCAATTTATTGAATGACAGTATTGTGCTTGTTTTGCTGAGTTGAAATGAACATACATATTTATTTCTCATTCTCTTTTGTTTTAGATAGAAGAAAATACATTAAATATATGCACAGCCTTAAAAGACACACAAAACACTGAACTGAACTACAAAGGTCATAAAAGTTAAAGTCACTATTTATTTAAAAACTGAAAAGTTCTCTATCACATTTTTCATTTGTTTGTTTGTTAATACTCTAAGCAGCAAAACTGTAAGTTAAATTCATACCAAATTTTGTTTATATATTACCAGTGACCCATAATAGATCTCATTATATTTTGGGAAAAGTAGGTCAAAGTTCACATTTTTTCTAAATTTTTTAAAAACTCCCCCCCCCCCCCATTCACTTATAATGGACAAAATTTCAAATGTCTGTAGCAGCAAAACTATCGGTTGAATTCATACCTTATTAGGTTTATAGATTGCCAGTGACCCAGAATAGATGTGGTTACATTTGGGAAAAGTAGGTCAAAGTTCAAATTTTTTATGAATTTTGAAAATCTTTTTTCGTCTCCCATTTACTTATAATAGGCAACATTTTAAATGTCTATAAAAACATCCATTTTGTTTCAATTTACTTCAAACTTGCCACATATATAGAAGCAATTGATATGCTGACATCAGCTATCAGGAATGGGTATATAAACAAAATTATTCTAACTTTATGGGCAATAGTGTCTTAGTGCATCAAATATTTGCACATGCAGTAGATTTGTGACTAAAGTGCATCAAACTCACCTTTTTCATATTTAATCACACTTTAATTTAGTAAAATGAGGCAAAGTATTCACATTGTTTTCCAAATTTAGGAGGTGTTTTTGTCTGATCTCCGTCACTAAAGTTTGTCGTATGTGTGCAAATGTTTCACAGTAAAAGGCTTATTAAGAAATCAGCTTAAACTACATCGAGCTTTTAATGTGAAACAGTCTGAGGACATTTTAATTTATTTTTAAGAAAATATGACCATATTTAGCCAATAGGGATGGGAATCGATAAGAATTTAACAATTCCGATTCCATTATCGATTTTGCTTATCGATCCGATTCCTTATCGATTCTCTTTGGGGGAAGGAATAAAAGAGTACAAACAGGTATGTTTGCATTAACTGTGTTTTATATTTCCATCTGCACAGAAAATATAACATATACAATATGTACAAATAATAATAACAGATGACGCCGGGCCCGGTTTTGGGGGGGGGGCACGGTGAAAGTGAAACTAAAGACGCTTTACTAATTCCTTTATTGCTGCATTTTCACTACGTGGAACCAGTTCGACTTGGCCTGTCTCCCGTTGTTGTGCACCTCATTTCCTTTCCCCTACCTTCGGAAACTTGTATTTGATATGCACCGCACCGGAACTGGAACAGGGCCCAGATGACGGCCTGGTGTTCACTCTGCCGCTACATTCACAAGCGTCACTAAATAGCGTATCAAATACGTGACATTCCTGTAAATGAATCACATGCTGTGGACAAATGTTTGAACATATTGGAGGGACTTCACCTTTTTGAAGAAATGGAGGCTTTGACAGTGTTCCAGTGGACCTGGTGTCGTCTTTTTAGACTGTTTCTGCTTCAATGCCATGATGGCTACAGTCTGACCAAAACAATGCAGCATACGCATGTCATCGCGCATGCGCAACAAAGGCAGAATCGATAAGCAGAATCTTTAAGCAGGCAGGCAAACGATTCCAAGGAATCGAGCTACTGGGATCCAGTTCTCAAAAAGAACCGGTTCTCGATTCCCATCCCTATTAGCCTATGTTAAAACAAAAGCCTTCAAGGTTATGTTCTGCAACAGAGCGAACTGAGGAAACATGGTGACTAATTTAGTAAAATTCTTTGTTCGTTTTCCGTTTAATGTAACATTTGTTGGTACAGTCCACTAGATGGTGCTCTGAGGTCCACATGTACTTGGAGCCAGTATTTGCTAAATGTACACATCCTCACAGGCCTTTGGACACAGACCTACATTTCCTGTTGTGAAATATGTGTGGCCCCAGATGTTTTGGTTTATCTTTAGGTTCAATCTGAAAGGCACATCTGGAAAATGTACAGGTCCGTCAGTGAACCTCCACAGATACCAGATTCCTTTCTGCTGTTTTCAACCTCACACAGAGGGAGGCGGAGACTCTTACTTTGGTATAATGCACCAGGTTCTCCTGCTCGTTGACTTTGTAGGTTTTAACGCCATATTCTTTGGCCAGTCGGAGGATTCGGTTCTGAGTTGGACCGATGTAAGCCCCGCCTAGGTCGACCCACTTGGTCTCCTTATTCTGCAACAAGGACAAACGTTCACAGACAGTTAGCTGTGGAAAGTCTGAAGAGGGAAATTCTTACATTTACAGTCGTAGTGACTCTGGAGGTCTTACCCGCACGGTGAAGGTACGACCTCCGACCCGATCCCTGGCTTCCAGAACCACGGGGCTCAGTCCACTGGCTTTCAACAGCTTGGCTGCACTCAAACCTGGAAAAAACAGAGAAAGAAAAAGGTGAATAAAACACATAAACACATGTAGCACAAGAACACACACTGTAGTGGAGGTGCAGATGCTTTGAATATAAATAAGTAAAGAAATTGAGTCAGAACTTCAACTTTTTTTTTGATCAAGGTCTTTTTTATTTTCAGTCTTCAAATGTACAAGAAACATACAACTTGAACATGAAACTGTTTTATCCAGTTCCTATCCAACTACCCCCCCCCCCCCCCCCCCCCCAAGTACTGCACCTTCATTAAATTTCTATATTGTACTTTAACTTTTAATTGCAAAAAAAGCTCTGACAAGTCAGAAAGTACAAGCTGTAAAATTTACTAAAATTAAAAAAGAAAACAGACGCCGTTTGAAGGAAAAATCTACTGAACAAAAATTAAAACATTCAGCTGTAACTTCAGTAGAGCTATACTGAAGCATAATGAATTAATTTATGAATTAACCCAGGAAAACTCAGGAAAGTACAAGTTTTGGCTTTTTTTAATTAAATAATTGCCTATATTGGAAACATCATGATGAAACCGTTTTTTTCAGATGCATTTAAAAAAAAAAAAAAAATTTCATGGCATCCTTTGTGATGGACAATTTTTTATTATTATTATTATTTTTTTTTTGGTATAAAGCTGTGAAACTCTTGTCCACAAACATGGACAGAAAACCCATAGCTTAATGTTAATTAAGGTTTGGCTTTCTGCAAATCCTGAAAAATGGTAAAAATTGCAAAATCAAGATAATTAATCTGGAGACATTTCTTACTCAACAGAAATCCAAAGTACAACCTGTTTGATTCTTGTAATATATTAAATGTGAAGGTGTTTCTCCAGTCATACATGTGTATTTTTGTAAGTGCTGTCTTCAGTTCATGTAGACGACAACAATTGACTAAAATCAGAAATCATCCATAATATACATAAAAAAAAAAACAATTAATTTTCTAGTCATCTGGTTCTAAACTTCAACTAAATAAATAATAAAATTAAAAAAATTAAAAAAAACCCAATGGAAAATAATGATCAACTGGACTCAAACCTGTGAAGTCAGTATTATTAACTGTTCCTCTATGATCAGATCCTCTTATCTATGAACATGGTAGAGGTTTATTTTTTTTAAAATGTATTTTCTCACAGTAAAAGTACACAGGAGTGGCAGAGGAATGTGAAACATGACACAAACCACACCTTTGTTGGAAGGATTAGATGTTTGTAAGATATATTCTTGATGAAATAACACAAAAAAAGATGCACAAAATGGATTATTTGGAAGAAACCTGACACAAATACTGACAAATCCTACAATACATATAAACCTGTCTATTCTTTCTACTGTTTTTTATTTATTTATTTATTTCTTAGAAGCAGGTCTCTTACAGGAAAAAAAAAAAAAAAAAGAGAGAAACAACCGGTGGAGGAGATGAGAGCTGGGGGAAGGAAGCAAGAACCTTCCATAACAGATCATAAACCAGCTGACCTCTGATCATGTGAGGGGAAAGAGCACGGAAAAGCAAAACGTAGAGCACAACTTTCACATAAAGTGACTGCAGAATCTATAGCAGCAGCACAGCTTTTCACACACTGACCCCAGGCAATGTTTGTCATAACTTTAATTCAATAAGACATAACATAAATGCACTTAGGCATTCAGACACACACGCTGAGGATTAGTGTGCAGCGTATGGCTGAGCAGCACTGGACTATGTCAAACAGCAGCCTTTAAAAGCCTCATGAAGACAAAAGTATGTGCACACAGGAACATGACACAACTTCCACAAAAACAAAACATAAAAAATATTAAAAACAATAAGAGAAATTTAATTAGAGCTGGCTGATATGTCCGAACGTGTTATTAAAACTAATATTTTCATATTCTCCGTATTGCATTATTAAAGGTCATGCAACGATATCCGTCCAGTTTTTTGTTTTTTTTTTGTCTGGAGTGGAATTTGAAGAAACAAGATCATAATTTATGGGTTTAAATTATTAGTAAAAAATGCAACAAAAGGGGGAAAAAAAAAAGACACACCAACACCCAACAAGATAAAAATGACAAAACACATCTATCGTCCTCGACTAACTGTAAAATATGGTTATTTGAAGTTTTTAACTCTTCTTTATGGACCAAACATGATAAATACTAAACAAACAGCAGAATATTTCAGACATATAATTATAATAAAATGTTCATTAAACTTGCACAGATAAAATGTAGTAGAAACAAAACACTGCAATGTTCAGGTGTGTTTTAACTGAGAATGTGAACAAAATAAACACTAAGCATAAAAGAAAACTGTATACCATAAATAATGGTCATAACACTGGTCAACAACAAATTTATTGTTTAAGTTTTTTGAGCTGATTTAGGATAATTTTGGTGTGCTGAATCCAAAAATCACTTTCATTTTGCTCAATCAGGTCAACTTTCTGAACTATGCTACATATCAGCTTTTTAACATTTTTGCTTACATTTATGGGCATTTTCACATCATTTGATACAAAATTCTTTCATATTTCTTGCAATAAACAAGTTCTGAAGATTTTACTTTTGCCAATTTATGATTAATGGTTTTTTTAATATTACAGGTGAATGAAATGGCTTCGACTAGAAGATCTTGCAAAAATAAGCCTGACGTATTCTGCTACATCTGCGGTGAATACACCATTGTACCTAACAGGAATCCTGTTAGAAAATGATTTTTTTTCTCTTAAAACCTATTTTGGGTGAGAACTACAGGGTGGGGAAGCAAAATTTACAATGAATATTTAGTTGTTTTTTCTCAGCAGACACTACATCAATTGTTTTGAAACCAAACATATATTGATGTCATAATCATACCTAACACTATTATCCATACCTTTTCAGAAACTTTTGCCCATATGAGTAATCAGGAAAGCAAACGTCAAAGAGTGTGTGATTTGCTGAATGCACTCGTCACACCAAAGGAGATTTCAAAAATAGTTGGAGTGTCCATAAAGACTGTTTATAATGGAAAGAAGAGAATGACTATGAGCAAAACTATTACGAGAAAGTCTGGAAGATACTGTTAAGGAAGAATGGGAGAAGTTGTCACCCGAATATTTGAGGAACACTTGCGCAAGTTTCAGGAAGCGTGTGAAGGCAGTTATTGAGAAAGAAGGAGGACACATAGAATAAAAACATTTTCTATCATGTAAATTTTCTTGTGGCAAATAAATTCTCATGACTTTCAATAAACTAATTGGTCATACACTGTCTTTCAATCCCTGCCTCAAAATATTGTAAATTTTGCTTCCCCACCCTGTATATAAAAAAATCAACTGATAAAGTCACAACTAGAAGTACTTGGAGAGTGCAGACCTCCGCCAAGGCTGATCAGTGGCCCCCCCCGTGGGCCCCCCCACCCCCGATCACCACCAAAATTTAATCATTTCTTCCTTATCCCATTTCCAACAAACCCTGAAAATTTCATCCAAATCTGTCCATAACTTTTTGAGTTATGTTGCACACTAACGGACAGACAAACAAACAAACAAACAAACCCTGGCAAAAACATAACCTCCTTGGCGGAGGTAAAAATGTAATCAATTCTGTGAGAGGATCAAATTTTTCTAAATCAAATTAGCAAAAAAACCTGACCTGATTGAGAAAAACAGATTGTCATTTCTGCAAAATGGTCCTAATTCAGTTGAAAAAACCTAGACAACTTGCAAAAAACATTTTTTTGTAACCCAGTGTAATTATATTCATCATAATATAACTATTAATATTGGCCTAATTTTTCCACTACTGCATGTGCACAGGTTGATAAAACCCATTACTTTAACATGTAATAACAGTTGGTGAAACTTGCATAAATAACGTATTTTATTATCGTTTCCGCAAATTTGACTCCGTTACATCTTATTCTTCTTCTATTAGGCTATAAGTTAATAAAATAAATAATATTGCCCACATCCAATACTTCACTGAGTGGCTTTGTAGATTTTATTTATATCATATCTACTATGACTTTCTTTCAGATGGTTTATTATTATTATTATTATTTTTTTTGTTGTTGAATATTTCAGTAAAAGATTACATTATAACTGAGTATAAGAGTATATTTGAGTCAAATCATTTTTTTATTAACAAATAGAAACAGATATACAATACATTTATTCATAGTTGCTTTCAATAGTCCTGCATTTGTGCACTGATTTATTTATGTTTTTAACATTGCACTTTGGATGTGGGCTGATGTCTGTGGTAAGCTGCACATGAATTGCCCGTATGGGATAAATAAAGTTTTCTGAATCTGAATTCATTTTATGTGATGCAAAAATTCTTTTCTAATGAATGATGCTTATTCATAAGGTGTATGAGTGTAACTGAACTCTTACTAGATTCATAAAGTGGTGACACAGAGTTAAAAGAATAGACAATAATATCATGAATCACTATAATTTGTCAAATTAATTATGAATATTGTGACAGTAAACTATTTTCATTGTAGTTAAGGTGGATGCAGAGATAACTCATCATTTTAAAAGTGGATTTTACTCCTAATACATGAGTTGGTTTGTAAAAACTATAAAAGCTTAAGCAGCAGAGACTGTGTTTTTGTATCTTTTACACAGTACCTGGTTCTGCTCAGTGTCTCCAAAATATCTCCAGACACACAGTGGACCTTTCAATTGCAGATGCCTGTAATAGTATAATGACACTGGCCGACACTGCGATTGGATTAATTGTCCAGATCTATTTTTCAAAGGTCAGGTCGGTGTCTTGTGTCAGACAGAAAACCAGGTCTCCACATCAGAAAATATTTTACTGGTCTAGAATCAAAAAAACGCTCATGTCGAGGACAGCGGTGGGATTTAGACCAAATAAAACTTTCTTAACATTTGAACAAAAGCCTAATCCAAGGAAAACTGCATTTTTGGGAACAGTGGAGAGGTAGATAGAGGAAAACGGCAGAAAGTAGGGACAACGTTTTAATATTACTGGTATTTTCACTGAATCTATGATATAAACGTAATGAAATGTGCCACTGGTGTTAGTTTGATCACCTACATCAGGGGTCGCAAACATGCGGCCCGGGGGCCAAATGCGGCCCGCCAAAGGTTCCAATCCGGCCCGTGGGAGGAATTTGCAAAGTGCAAAAATTCCACAGTTAAGGCTGTGGAACTCATTTTCCACATACAGACCAATTTGATCTCAAGTAAAATAATTACCTACAAAAACTAATGACTCCATATTTTCTTCACGATTTGATGTGAAAAAAATACTATTACATTATGCCTATAAATAATGACAACTTTAATGTTTTTTTTTTGTTTTAGTGCAAAAAATAACATTAAATTATGAAAATATTTACATTTACAAACTATCCTGTAACAATAAAATGTGAATAACCTGAACAAATATGAGCAACCTGAAATGTCTAAAGAAAATTAAGCACAATTTTAACAATTTTCTGCCTGTTACTAAGTGTTTAGGGTCTTTGTAGATCCCATCCATAACGCACTTGTATAAATGATAAGCTGAGGCATAAAATTGTTAAAATTGCAGAAAGAAATTTCAGTTTTTTCAGGCTATTCACATCTTTTTTGTTTGGATAGTTTATAAAAGTAAGTATTTTCATAATTAAACGGGGTTGTTTCGCACTAAAACAAAGAAAAAAATTTGGAGTTGTCATTTTTTTTAGGTTATTATGCTATTATTTGACTGGTCCGGCCCACTTGAAATCAAACTGGGCTAAATGTGGCCCCTGAAAGATAATGAGTTTGAGACCCCTGACCTACATCAAGTCACAATCTACTAAAACAAAGAAACACGGAGAGAATATTTATTTACGTGCAAACTTTTCCTTCCAGTTCAATGTGTAAACCAGCAAATAATGTTAAAATATTCCTGAATTGTACTTTACGCCTTGAAGATTTTCCATCACCATTTGATCAGAAGGTTATTCTGAGTCTTTGATGCCACCATTAGTTAATTTTTTCTATAAATTTATCATCAGTTCCAAAGATCATTTATTGCTTCATTGATGGTTTATATTGGCCCAGAGCCTGCGCTGGGTTCACATTACAGGAAATGGGAGTGTCTCACATGTAAAAAGCATGAAGGCCATTCTCAGTGCAAAGGTGGAACTGGACTATGGCGACACATTCTCCTCATGTTTGGCCCTAGTTTTAACTGAGACCCTCTTAAACCATAGAATGTCTTCCATCTTGGACTGGACAACCACTAGTTTTCATAAATACTTTTCTCATTTTTGCACAGATAACATTATATACACTACCAGGCAAAAGTTTGGACTCACCTTCTCATTTAAACGACATGAGATGGACCACAGATGGCCAACAAGTGCTCAGCATCATTTGGAACTCCTTCCAGACTTTTGGAAAACATTTCAGGTGACTCCCTCATGAAGCTCATCGAGAGAATGCCAAGAATGCGCAAAGCAGTAATAAAAGCAAAATGTGGCTATTTTGAAGAATCTAAAATATAAAACATGTTTTGAGTTTTGTCACATCTTTTTTAACTACATAATTCCATCTGTGTTCATTCATAGTTTTGATGTCTTCAGTGAGAATCTACAATGTAAATAGTCATAAAAATAAAGAAAAACCAGGTGAGTCCAAACTTTTGCCTGGTAGTGTATATGTCATTAAAAACTAAGTAACTGTTGCGTTAGCCAACATTAGTTTTCCACAGCCTGTTTATTATAGTGTAATTACAGTGTGTTAAAGACAGTATTGCACTAACCTATGGCTCATAGCATTAATGTTGCTAGGCTAGCGGTTCAGTTTTTATATCATTCTTTATATCACTCCGATATTTCAGCATCTGTTCGGTTTCAGTCAGCGAAAAAACATAAAGATGGGGAATCACAACAACTCCATATTCCATGTACTCAGACATTCAGTGAGATTTAGAAAGTAGGGATGCACTGATACCACTTTTTTCCAGACCGAGTATGAGTACTTACATTTGAGTACTTGCCGATACCGAGTACAGATACGAGTACTTAATAATCCCATTCCAGTTCTTAGTTCCTTTTGTAAATGTGCTTTATTGTCGTTGTCATTAGTCTGACTGGAACAAAGTGCTGCTACTGACATTTAATGTGTTGGAATGAGCGTTTGTCAATTAATCCACCAGGGGGCACCGCTCTGAATTAACCATACTGGACAAATACCACAAAGAAGAATAAAGTTTTTTGAGAAGAAGAAGAAGAAAGTCAGTAATAACAAACATGGAGACGACAGAGGCAACACTAATGTGATACTAATATTGCAGTGTTTTCGCTGGTAAGGTTTAACAGCTTAGCTTCAGCAGGAAGAGAAAAGATAAATGAGTGATACGGTTTGTTTTCACTTCCGCTGGCGGTGGTCCACACCGCTCCATACTCCTGGCCCAGCCCTGGGTAGCTGTCCTAAATCTGTCAGTAGTTTTTCTCTAACTCACACAGTCACTCTTTGAACAGATCCTCTACCTCCACGGTTCCCGCTGGTATTCTCCATCTGGGTACGCATCCGCCAGCACCTGGAAAACGGATGGAAAGTACGCAGACGACGGACAGAATGCTGCGTCCGTATCTGTCTGTGTCTTTAACGTTACTGTCAGTCAGCGTTACTTTTATCACCGTCATTTATTTCGTTAAATCTCCACACTCTTCACACTCCCCACACATTATTCCACTGCTGCGTACCTGCTGCACTGAACTGTGAATGTCACACAGCCGTAAATGATATCGGTGCAGTTGTATCAGATTACTTTTACAAGTATGAGTACAAGTACATACACTGAGTATCAGCCGATGGTCGATACTGATATCGGATCGGTGCATCCCTATTAGAAAGATGCTATAGTTATCCTAGATTGAAAATATTTTTGATTTATTATAAAAGTCAGATGAGGCAAATTAAGAAAACACTGCAGATGAATGTACAGGACCATTTGGACTTGTGTTTACATTAGATGCTGACAAAAAAAAAAAAAAAACATTGGCACAAAGTCTAAGGTTATGTTCACACTGCAGGCAAAAATGGCTCAAATCTGACTTTTTGCACATATGACCCATACCTGTTCTTTTTAATGACAGACTGAACATCACAAATCAGACCCAGGCCACATTCATATGTGATCCTAAATTTAATTTATTTATTTCATTTTACCTTTATTTAACCAGGTAAGTTAGTTGAGAACTGATTCTCATTTTCAGTAATGACCTGGACATATAGAAACAAACAACCAGTCACTCTCACACCTATGGGCAATTTAAACAAACAATTAACCTTCTAGTGCATGTCATTGGATGGTGGGAGGAAGCTGGAGTACCTGGAGAGAACCCACTCAGACTCCACACAGAACGGTTCCTGGTGTTGGAATCAAACTCAAGACCCTCTTGCTTCAGCATTAACCACTGCACCAAAGTGCCACCTAAATCATATATCTGATGTTCAGCAATGCAACTTAAGTCTGAATGGTCAAGTCGCATTTTATCTGACTTCTACATCACTGAAATGAGACACACGTTACAATTCTGTGCTGGAGGAGGCGGGACCCAGCAAGATCCATATTTACTTCTGTAAACACAGTGTACTGTGTTTGACGTCACATCTTCTATGTATGTGGTCAGTCCAGGATCGTAAACTGTTCACACATGAGTCTGATGGCACTGACGTATAATCTGAACCATGCAAAAAAAATGGATTTCAACAAAAACACCTACAGTGTGAACACAGCCTAAGCCTTCACGAACCAGAAATAAACTTACACAACTTGCCCATAATTTTAAGATTTGAGGAAATTGTGATTCAGAACCAAATCCATCTGATCTTCTGGCCTGATGTCCTAGTCCAACCTGTACCAAACCACACAAAAGGCGCCCATTTTCTGTCGACCCTGGAGTTTTTCTGATTAGTGCAAAAACACGGCAGGTAGCTCATAATAAACAGTAAAACACCAGCGTTCCATGTTCTTCTCCCAGCTCAAAGTTATCTCCCAGTAGGCACCCACATCTGTGTAAATGTTTTCGTAGCCTTCGTTCCAAATTCTCCCCTTACCTCCTCATCTTGCCTCCTTATTCTCTCCTCCCAAATCCTGCTAAGCTCTGTTGATGCATGAAAGGTTTATGTGAGTTTAAACATAGTTTGTCCCGTATTACCAAACTTCAGCCTCCCCTTTTTGTGAAAAACCACACACCATGCAAAGCTTCAGAGAAAGCATTAGCTCTGAGCAGAGGAAGCTCACAAATCTCCCCTGTTAAATTGATGCTATTACCTGCACTCTACGCTAAAGGTCAGTCTCTTTGAAAACAAAGGCGATCTGTCTGCATCTGTTGTTTATGCCCACAGCAATCAGTGCAGACAGTACTCTCCTGTTCCACAGCACTTTAATCCAAAAGCTTGTTTGGCCTAATTGAGGAACGGTGTTTTATTGATGTATTGTTAAAAATATATATAGGCCTGTAGCAGATCATAAATAAAAAAAGAAGAATGAGACTGTCAGACAACTCTGAAATGGAAAGGACTAATGACCGACACTGGAAAAGTCAACAAGATTGTTTGCAAAGTAAACTTCTGCAGTGGTGAAACAGACTGGCAGAGTGAATATCAACTTGTGTGACTTGTGACGACGCAGGAAAAAAAAACAAACAAAAAAAAAAACGTGGGAAAACAAGTGCAGAATTCCAAAAAAATAATGCTACAGAGAAAAAAAAAAGTCAGAATAGAAAATAAGCAACCAAATAAAATGCCACACTAGAAAACATTCCAAACACTTTGCTGTTCAGCATCTACTTTAACCCATAAAGACCCAAAGATCCACTAGTGACCAAAACCATCTACTGATCTAAACTGTTTAATACCTGCTGATCCATTAATCCTATCAATCCATGTAAATAACTGGTGTAAAATACAGTTTGCCACCTTCTCATGGTCATCACATCTGACCCACTTGGACGTTGGAAACACCATCATCTTCTACAACATTGATTCGCTTGTAAAACCCATGGAGTCTGATCAGTAGTCGGTTTTAAATTGACCCTCAAATTGCGCAAATATAACTTGCGCATAAAAATGTACCTAATAGAAAAACGACAATTTCGCCAAAAGTCTCATTTTTCGATCAAAAGTTTTTGCACTGGCAAGAGGTGGTTTTTCGGGCATAACGCACATGGTACATCACGCAAAACTGCAATGGAAAGACCTTTTTTTGCAACTAGAGTCAGGTGAATTCAAAAAGTGGATGTTGACGTACGCTACAACAAGCAAAGAAGAAGAAGAAACATGTTGCTGTATGTGTGGACACACCAGGAAACCCAATCATGTTTTAATTTAGTACGAGATAGAGGGGTAATAGATAATAATAATGAATATATTTGTAAATCAATATCATATTTACGTTTGTCGCCATGTTTATGGAATGACTTACTGTGTCATCTCGCGATAATAAATAAACAAATCATCGCATTTGTGATTTAATGGAAAAACCGACATTACGCACTTCTGTTTTTTTGACGTTTGGTAAATATTGGTAAAGTTTTGCGCAGATTTCCAATGGAAAAGCGACTAGTGACAGTGGATGGACACACTTGTTTTATGTTGAATTAAAAATATATTCTGTTGAAAAAGTCACTTTCTCTTCAGTTTTATCGGTTTCTGATAATAATAAAATATAACTTTAATCTGAGCTTTAAATTAAGTATGGGAAAATATACAATTTACATCAAAAAACACAAAATACAAAGGATAATATTATAATAAATGATAAATCACTAAAGAATGATTAAATAGATGGAAAAATTCATTTGGGAGCTGCCACAGAAGAAACACCGGGTCTTTATGGGTTAAGTATTTCCTTCTGTTTTTACACAGTTCATACACAGGGAGCAGGAAAAGGTGAGAACATGGACATGAATATACAGCGCACATATGAGTCGGGCGTTGCTATTTTTGCACTCCTCCTCTGCAGCAGTTACAGGATGAACTGCATTCCACAAAACCATTTAGAAATGATCGAAGGCCTGAGCAGAGGATGCACGGGTTAAGAAGTTATCAGGTCCAGAACTTAGAGAATCCTGACGCTACTCATTGGATCTGATGTTTGTGGAATCTGTAAACATTTAAACCCAGGACTTCACTGTGAGTCTGAGTTTCCATTTTAACATCTTCCTTCACTCCCATCTGTTTGTTCTGTCCAGACTGTGTATGTTGCCAGCCTAAGGAGTGTTTCTCATCTTGTCACTGCAGATGGACCTCTGGGTTGTGACCTGAAGTGCTGGCTTTCCTGTGTTTTGCCATATGCCTGTGGGGCGGTTGTTTAGTCTCCTCTATATATAGGGCTGTGCTCTGCTTACAGCTGTGGATTGCATATACCACACTGCTCAGCCTGTGTTTCGGTATTGTATACTTGGGCAGGGATGTTGTGTTTGGAGAAAATCCTTCTCAGACACGCCAGCTACAAATGGAATCACAATGTTGTTGCTAATGTTTTCCTTTTTTTAGCTCACCGACGGATAGGCCACGAGTTATTGGGAAGGTGTTGTTTTTGTCATTTTTGTTAGCAATTTCTTCAAACATGACAAAACTACAGGTTGGATTCATTTCATATTTTATGTGTAGTTTCCTAGGGATAATGTCTATAGAGTTTGTTCACAGTTTTGAAGAAAGTTTGATTTTTGAATTAACCCTTTCATGCATATTGGTCACTACAGTGGACAGCTATTCTACATCTGTTCTCAAATATATTAATGGGTTTTGTTGTTTTAGTTTGATATGAGTTAACTCAATGGACATCTATGCATCATCCCATACACTGACATTCATACCATTACTATAACTTTGCTGTTCTTGATAAACCTGATTTGTAGTGACATATTTGAGTGTAAATCAATTGCTAATAAAAATTGCACATATGATAAAATGTGAGAAAACATCAGATTAGCTGTATTAAAAATGTTCTGATTTTGTATATCACTTTCTGATATTCAAAAATTAAACACATGGTGTCCAGCAGAGTGGACGTTTTCGGAACTCCACAAAAATTATAAAGGTAGATTTGTTTCTTTATTGCTTTAACTATAAAAAATATTTTCATTAAAAAAAAAAAAAATCACTAAAAAAAAAAAAAATCACTTCAAAGAAAAAAAGTGTTCAAATGCAATTTTTTGGATCGTAATTTTTTTTTTTTTTTTTTGCATTCAAACACTTTTTTTAATTGAATTTTTTTTTTTAGTTTAAGCAATAAAGAAACAAATCTACCTTCATAAAAAAAACAGGTTTATTAAAAACATTCAATTGCATTGTTTTTTCATGCCTAAAGAGGAATAAAAACACTCAGGAAAAAAATCTTGACTAAGGTTCTCATAATTCATGCATGAAAGGGTTAAACATTTGCCTTTACTTCTAATGGACCGTATTTTAATGACTTATTACAAGGAAATGGTTAGAGATATATAGTCATAATGGTTAAAGATATATAGTCATATATAGACTTTTATTTGGGTTCATGACCTTTGACCTTGTGTGACCTTGAGGGGTCAAACTCAAGGTCACCAATGTCTAAATTTCAACAATCTTCTTCTCTAAAACTACTGGTTGGACTCATTTCAATTTTTTTTTTTTCCCCGTAACTTCCTTGAGACAATGTCGACAAACTTTGTACATAGTTTTCAGAATTTTAGATTTCAGAATTTCTTAAGTATTAAAACATTTGCCTTTACTTCTAATAGACCATATTTTGATTATAACATGGGAATGATTAGAGATATCAATATAGTTACTATTGAGCACTGATAGGAAGTCACATATGGATTTTTATTCATTTGTTGAGCTCTCTTCCAGTGAAAGAACCTCCCATTTCTGTTGGGAGATTGATCTCCTGTATCAACACCACAAGACTCTGACAGAGACAGAACCTGACAACCTCACAAATTCAAATTGTTATTAACTCTTGGTAGAACATGCCGGTCAGATACAGGGCCATTGCTCCTATTTTTTGTGCTGTATAAGTATAACTGGAGTATTCTACAGTGAAGTTTTGCACATATGAGTTGGACAAATCAAGGAGTTTGTTGTATCACAGTTTATTTCAGTTCATTTATAGTGTTACATTATCCACTTTTACACAGAGATCCCAGAAAAAAGGTGAGATGGTGATCCCACCTTTTTGGCGCCATTGACCGATTTCCACAGCCAAGCCAAAGGAGTAACAGAGGTCAGACAGGCTGGACTTGTACACAGAGGACCTGCATTCTGGAATCAAAGGGGCAGTGACACAGTGTATAGTGTGATGTATAATTTGCGCATCAGAAATACCCCGAGTATAGCAGTGATGCTAACCTCTCCAGAGTTGGCCCGTCTTTCACCGTTCCACAAATGAGTCTCCCACCCGAAGTAACAACAGCCCGTGGATCTTAGTGTCTCCCCAGTTTGACATCTTTCTGGTCACGTTGGTATGTTTGTTTACTGTACACGGCCCACACTCATTTCTAAATCCCCCCAGGTCAGGGGTCGCATACATACATCATCAAAACGTCACACCTTGATTGCAGAACTAGAGGTGTTCCTTTTACACAGCGTGCCATTCCAGAATCATGATTCCATCTTTATCACAGCTCTGTTACTACCTCCAGAGGCGTTCCAAAGCTGTGATAAAAGTGGGACCAAATGATCCCACCATTTCATTTACACAGAAGTCATTCTGAAATAAAGGTCAGACATTCCCGTAACAGAAGTGTTCTGTAAAAGGGGCTGTTATTTCCTGACACTAAAGCCTTTAGTTTTCACCTACATTAATTTGCAGACTTTAACATGTTATTTTAGTGCTGCTGAAGAAATAATGATAAATTAGTGTGAATCCATCACCTTTGCAGGTATGTTGGAGTGTACAAATGTTTTGGCTCATAAAAAAAAAAAAAAAAAAAGAAAACAAGGCCGATTAGACCTGGGTATTTTTGAAAACACAGGTATAGCTACAATAGCATGGATCTGACTTTACATTGTGTAGATATTGCCAAATTATTGCAATAATATCAGTATGGAATGATGCAAAAATACAGTTTCACCTTCACACAAAGCAAAATAGAAAAAAACATCGTCTGCATGGTGAGAAATTTGGTGTTTCAGATCATGGATAGCAATTATATCTCTAATAAAGATCATCCTAAGCTCATCATGTGATCTTTTGGCCAGATCACTCAGCCCTGGTGTTTTTTTTTTGTTTTTGTTTTTTTTAATCTCCAGTCTTCTCTCTCTGTGCCTGTTTCAGTATGAACATTCTCAGCTGATAACCCCAGTTTCTGTTTGAATGGGGTTGGATCACAGGGTGAGCACTGACGCATTTCTCATTCTAAAAGGATCCTTCATCAGTAGTCACTTCCTTCCAAGTCACTTCCTCTGTAAACCGGACAGGACTCCTGCCTTCTGATCAGTTCACTCATGAATGGAACAGACCAACAAGAGCAGAAAAGTACCGCTCTCCTGTCATTGGATCTGTAACAGAAAACTAGAAAGTACATTCACCACAGTAATAATAAAGGTGAAACAGCTTACATATGTTGTGCTGCATAAGTATCATTGTATATTTGTGTAACTGGATAGAACACAGTTTACTGAATATGTGTTTTTTTCCTGCTTCTTAGTAAGACATGTTTGTATCTCTAAGGTTGATATTTTACAAATTAAAGAAAAAGGACTTTTCATTTTCATGCATTTCATGCCTAAATTCAGGAATAAAAATGGTTTAATTCCAATTAAACTACTGTCTATATTATAATTTGATATTTTTTGTGTTTTCTTTTCTCAATATTCCTTTTTAATATTTTATTTTCTTGTAAAAGTTTCAGTTTATTTCTTCAGAATCCCACTGAACTCCCTTCGTATGTGAATTGCTCTATATAATGTAAATAAACCTGTCTTGTCTGGTTTAATACAAACACCTGATAAATGCATTTAATGACAAAGCAGTCTGCTCTGGGGATTTATTTGTAGTTGTGGTTGAAGAGGACTGTGGATATTTTAAGAGCGCCAAGGACACAAAGGATACAAAGATACATCCTTGAAATTTGTCCAAAAAGCCAAAAAGAAAAACTCAATACTTGGAAGGATCCTTGACATTGGAACAGTCCTCTGGTGAATACTGATGATGGAGCTTTATGTAAATGCATCTTTTATGGATCCTCCCTTGTGATTAAGAAATGGCCTTGGTCTCTGTAGGGTCTCTGGTGAACTTCCATGTTGACAATTTGGTCATCTTCAGTGAGCATAGCAAGTATAACCAGATTTATTTAACCCATAAAGACTAAGAGCTACTTTTCTGGAAGTTCCCAAATAAATTTTTCTCTCTATTTAACCTTTCTTGAGTGATTTATCACCATTTATCACAATATTATCCTCTGTGTTTTGAATTTTTCAGTGTAAATCATGTATTTTCCTATATTTAAATTCAAAGGTTATTATATCAAAACAGAAAACTGAAGAAGTGTCTTTTTCAGCAAATCTATCAATAACTGAACACATATCAAGCGTCTCCATCCACTGTCACTGATCCAACTCCATGGGTTTTACTGATGAATCAATGAATGTAGAAGATGATTGTGTTTCCACGTTCACTACTGAGCCTCTGAACGTCCAAATGGGTCATATCTGATGACCATGAAAAGATGACAAACTACATTTAACACCAATTATTTACATGGGGGCCCACTTTTCTAGAAAAGCACTTGTAGAGCGCAGACCTCCGCCAAGGCAGATCAGTGGGCCCCCGTGCCCCCCCACCCCACCCCGGATCACCACCAAAATTTAATCATTTGTTCCTTGTGCCAGTATCAACATTTCCTGAAATTTTCATTCCAAATCTGTCCATAACATTTTGAGTTATCTTGCACACAGACAGACAGACAAACAGACAAACCAATGCCGACAAAAACATAACCTCCTTAGCGGAGGTAATAATTAGCAAGTCAGTTTATTAGCTCATCAGTAGTGAGTGCATTGTGTGGATCTGTATGAAAGTCCGAAGCCCAAAGCCAAATCAACCTAACCATCGGTCCAGAAAAGGAGACAGAGTTTGCCAACACTAGCCCCTTTATATACAGGGTGTCCCATAAGTCTCCATACATAGGAAAATAAACGTTTCTTGACATGAACCATTTTTATTTATATAATATGCTCTATATGACTGCCATTTTGTCGGGAACACATTTCAATGCGTGTCTGCTGAAGAACTATAAAGAAGAAATACATGTTAGAACCATATATGTATGGAATGTATTATGTCTCCTATGTATGGAGACTTACGGGACACCCTGTATAATGCAACCTGCTTTGCAATTAAAGGTGTGAGCCAATCTCCCTGATAGGTCCACAAGACCAGATCTCAACAACAAGCAACACAGGAACTGGACTTGAGACAAGAGGCCATCCCAGAATCAGGACAGTGATGGTGAGCTAATTGCTACAGCTACACTGATGACAGCAAAAACAACAAGGGGGTTGAGATTCCCCCTTGTCTATTATTAAAAGAGGCTGGTGTCAGCTCTCATAAGCACAGAAAATGACTATGGAGAAAGCATTTCATCAGGATACAGTGTAGTTTAATGGTAAGAGATGAGTTATAGCCCTTTAACAGTGACAAAAACACACACTCTTTATAGCAGTACACTGGTGACTGCATTTCTTGCAATGCCACCGGTGGGCTTGAGTTGAGCTGAGACCAGCCAGTTCATGCTGCTGAAAACAGTGTTGTTTTGTTGCAGATCTTTGGAACTGGGATAAAAGCAGTGGCTGCTTGTCAACAGGGGGCACTAGGATGCCCCACCTGTCTCACATGAAGAAGATGATAGGAATCAGTCAGTTAAACAATCATCTTCTGAACCACTGCATCCTCACTAGGGTGGCGGGGGGGTGGTGGAGCCTATCCCAGCTACCTATGGGTGAAGGTGGGGTTCACCCTGGACGAGTCACCGGTTCATCACAGGGCTGATATAAGGCCCTTTTCCACCGCAGGAACTTTGTGCATTACCCTGAACTTTCAAAGTTCCTGTTTCCACTGAAAATTACCCGGGTAAATGACTTTCCCCCGGCCCCAAATTTACCCCAAAAAAGTTCTTGGTAGGGAGGTAGTACTTTCCAGATTACCATGAACTTTAAGGGGCTGGGCTGTGTGCTGCAGAACACTGAGTGGTGGACTAGACTCGCAGGGTTTCCGCATTCTGTTCACCCGCCAATATTTAATTAATTCATTTAATTTCCACAAGCTTTGTATTTTGATAATTCGGAAAATGGACCAAAAGAGAAGCTACAACAAGTGGACGGATGATAAGGAAATTCAGACAGACTTTAAATCGCCAACACGAAACAAGCGAGGTTCAAGTCAAATAAAAATTAACAACCAATCACTCTCACATTCACACCTATGGGTAATTTAGATTATTCAATTAACCTATTAGTGCATGTCTTTGAATGGTGGGACGAAGCCAGAGTAGTCAGAGAGAACGCATGCAGACACTGAAAGAACATGCAAACTCCACACAGAAAAGTCCCTGGTTGATGATAGGAATCATATAAAATAATTTTACAAAAAACATTAATATTTAAATAAACGATCTATACACGATATAGCCCATGAGTACTGTGTATAATCTGCATTCAAGTGTAGTTTAAAAATGTTTTCGGTCGTTCAGTGAACAGTCAAGTCACGTTTCCTGTTTTGGGGTACAAAAATGTGTGCCCAATGCTTATAAACGACATGTGCGCAGTAGACCCCCTCCAATACAAGAGACAGGTGAGCCTCGTGGTGCAAAAAAATGCACGCAAGCCCCACCCACAGGAGTAAACGTCACATCCCGAAAACAATCAAGACCTTTATCAGAAATGGAATCAGCGAATAGGTCGTTAAGTAATACTACTGGTTCATATGTTCGTGGCTGGATAGCTCAGTGGTTAACATACTGGCTTTGAAGCGGGAGGCCAGGGGATTGCCGGCAGGAGTGGTATTTCTTATATCTTTTAACCCTCACGTTGATTTTCTGTTGTTTTAATGCCATGTGATCTACCTGCACTACCTTCACCCCTGGTCTAAATGCATTGAACATATTATCAATGGAAAAGACACTTGTCAGGGACATACCTGACTGATAATAGTCATAGAAAAATGTGCATGTTTGAAGGATAGACGTGTGAAATTTACATATAAAAAAAGATTTTTACTGAAAACACATATTGTGTATTTTTATTTTAATTTAACCCTTTCATGCATAATGGTCACTCCAGTGGACAGTTATTCTCCAGCTGTTCTCTTGTATATTCATGGGTTTTGTTGTTTTAGTTCCATGTCAGCCAGCACAGTGAATACTTATGCACCATCTCATACACTGACATTCACACAATTACTGATAAATACTTGATAAACCTGATCTGCAGTAACATGTTTGAGAGTAAATCAATTGCTATTTGTTATTAGACTGTAATCAACAGTTTTCTTAAACAAAAAGTAAAATAAATAAATTATGTCCATGAAGTGAGTAATAACTTGTATTAGAGTATGATCAAATGTGAGAAAACATCAGATGAGCTGCATTAAAAAAAATTATTTCATAGTTTTCACACAGTATATCACTTTCTGATATTGTATTTTAAATACATGTTTCTTTTCTTCAAAAATTAAATGCATGCTGTCCCGCTGAGTAGACATTTTTGAAACCCCATAAAAAAACAGGTTCATTAAAATTTCAGTGACATTGTTTTTTTCATGCCTAAAGAGGAATAAAAAGACTGGGGGAAAAAATCTTGACGAAGGTTTTCATAATTCATACATCAAAGGGTTAAATCAATATTTTAAGAAAGTGGTGCATGTACAGGTATCCTAGTGGTGATATGTGGTTATAGTGCAGCTGATAACTGACTTAGATACTGCGCCCCAACATGAATTTTTTTCAAAAGCCGCCACTGGATAGAAGTACGACTGTGACACTGGTCAAATTCAGAACCCAAAAGCTCCAACTTTGTGGTTGGGAACATCCAGTTGAGCAGTCATGATGCCATGTGCAGAAAAACTGCACCAGGTGTACTTTTTAGACACAACTTTACTGAAATAATAGCGAATCAAAGATCTTTCCGTTGTACCTCAACTTAGATAAAAAGGTCAGCGAATGCTTGTGGTAAAAATCTTGGATAAACACAGAACGGATTTTTCCTTCCCGCTGATCCCCTCATCTGTTCGCTCTGAGTCACCTTTTCTCGGCAGTGCATGATATTTATCAATCAGATGCAACGGCTTTGAAGCGCAGATTTCCTCTCATCTGGTGTGAATTCAGCGAATCATCTACAGACGTTTACAAAAGGAAGAAAAGGAGGAGTGAGGCTATCAAAGTGTGATTATCTGTACCACAAGAAAGATGGATGTCAGAGTGTGGAAACAACAGCAGAGGTACAAACAAATACAAGTTCTAGTTTGGAATATAATGGACTTGTGGAGTACAGAAATGTCAGACACAGATACTACTACTAAGAGGATTTCATTGTACCTGCACAATGACAATACAAGACATTCTATTCTATTCTATTCTATTCTATTCTTGTTTTTTTTTAACCAGGAATAGACAGAGAGATGATAATTCACTGCTAATAATTAATCTTTTGTGCATTTGTTAATGTTAATGTCTTTATTCACATCCTGCATTAATATTTCAATAAATTTTTGCTCTTTTGCACATTTTTATAACAAAAATGACTGATCTCCTACTTATAAAGTCTCAATTATTAAGCACTGTGGATAGGCTGCTTTAGTTGTTACACATAATTCCTTGCTTTTTTTTTTTTTTTTTTTTTTTTTACACATAATGCTAAACTAAGTGTTCCGCTGGCCTACTATTTAGCATGCATGTCACCTAATGCCGTGACGACATTAAGTGACCTGTCCTCAAAAAACAAACATCTGGGACACCACTGCAGGGAAAAATAATGCCAGAATACACAAGTCACCTTTGCAGGCCACGTTAGCACTGGCAGAATACAGAATACTTCCACACAGCTCAGAAAATCAGAGTGTACATTGAATAAAAAAAAGGTAAACTCCTTTAAATTTAGATGAAATAAGCTCAGCAGCAAAAATAATCCTGTCCACATCTTTCTAATGTTAACTTTTAATCGTGCATCTTTATCAGTTGTGACAGCAGTCGAAACATACAGTCGCGGAAAAAATTAAGAGCTGATATCTAGCCATTTTTCATGGTTTTCTTGATAAGAACCAAAATCACTTAAGTTCTTGCATTGTACTGCCAAAAAAAGTGCTTTTAGGCATTCCACGTTTTCATTTCTGTCTGTTTTAGTCACATGATACACACAGGAGTTTGTACTTGATTGCATAACCATTGTTTTTGATGACTTTTGATGGTCTAATAATTTTTTCCGCAACTGTAAATGAACAAAAGATTGGCTAAAGATAAGTAAAATAAATCTAAACATACAAGACAAACACAAGTAGATGATAATGACCCAACAGACTGAACAAGATGAAAAACAATTAAAAACATGACAAGGCAAAAACTGATGTAAAACACAGAACAGGATGAAAACAATAGAAAAGAAGACCAATATGACCTTTAAAAAATGCAACAGGAAAAACAGACGTTGAACACGACAAAAATTACACCCCAAAAATGGCAAAAAGACGAAAATTAAGTAAAAAAAAAAAAAAAAAAGCAAGATCAAAACGTCCTAAAAACAAGACAAAAACAAGGTAAAAAAAAAAAAAATGAAAAAATGAACATGATGATGTAAAAGATAAAAAAAGAAAAGAAAAAGAAAGCAACATAAACGACAGGACAAAATGAACGTGGTATAAAGGATGGAATAGGATAAAAACATGGAACAGGAAAACAAGGTAACATATGAAACAATATGAAAACAGTGAAAAAAATGCAAGAAAAGAACAAGACACGGAATGAGATAAAAAAGACGTAAAAGATGTAACATGATGAAGATGGAAAAGATGGAACAAGACAAATACGATCTGAAAAACATAAGAAGAAAAGAATTAGAAAAGGTAGAACAAGATGGAAACAAACAAAAGATGGAAGGAAATGAAAATTATGTAAAGGACTGAACAAGACAAAAACGATGTAACACATGGAACCAGATGAAATCAAAACAGATGGAACAAGATCAAAATAAATGCACAATTAAACAAGAAAAGCACTTGGAGAGCACAGACCTCTGCCAAGACAGATTCCCCCATCCCCCCCCCCCGATCACCACCAAAATGTAATCATTTCTTCCTTGTGCCAGTATCAGCCTTTCCTGAAAATTTCATGAAAATCCGTCCATAACTTTTTGAGTTATCTTGCTAACAAACAAACATGCAAACACACAAAGCGAAGAAGCGAAGTGATCACAATACCTCCTGGCGGAGATAATAAAGTTATTTAAATGATGGAGCAAAAATATCCCAAAAAATAACAATGTAAAAGGCCACACAAGATCAAAATGACATAAAAAACACAAGACAAAAACTATGTGAAAGACAGAGCATGACAATGTAAAAGATGAAACATGATGTAAAAGATGCATTAAAGGCAAATATGACAAGAAAAGGATGTAAAATAAGAAAAAAACAAAGGAAAAGATGGAAAGAAATGAAAATAACAAAAGATGGAGCAAAAATTATCCAAAAAACACAGGAAAAAAATTATAAACAAAAAACAAAGATGGACTAAAAATAGATGTGACTTTAAATATTTACATAGACTGTATTCTTGTTTATATGTATATATGTGTATATAATTTTTTTTAACATCTGTGATTGTACATTGTCATTTTATGCAATCGTTCTTTCTTTCTGGCGATGCTAGCTATTGGAGATGGAAACTACCAATAGCTATAATCTCTTTATGTGAATCACCAGTTACTACAGCTTGTTTGTAACAGGTAGAAGTTATACTATGTCATTTGCATTGTCCCTATTAAATAAACTTTATCAATAAAATAAAAGCTCAACTAGATGACAATGATATAAAGGGTGAAACAAGACAAAAATTGCAGAAAAGATGGCAAATAAAATGATGTTGCAGACAGAACAAAGCCAAAATGTCATATAGTAAAAGGTGAATATTTGTGTTTAAAAACTCTTTATTGTCAGTACATGATGCATAAATATAGTATGTACTGAACTCAGTTATAATGAGAAAACCACAATGTGTTGAATGAGAAAAAGGCTACGTTAACATAAACATTTGGTGTTATATTGGTAAAGCAAAGGTAGAATCATCATATTTGCAGATCTCACTACTCTTATGTATTTTTGGGGTAAATCTGCGTCTGTGGTTAGATTCATGGCGTCTCCCTGTGTCCGTTATCGCTGTGGGCGTCCACACTGCCCCTCTCCACCTTAGGCTCCAGTCGACCTAATTGACTGGTCAATCTGAGAGGGTTCAAAGAAGAAACCACACACACACACACACCACCGTACGTACATGTCATCTACATCCACATCACAAACCTTGGTATTAATATTTTTTACTTGGGATGCAAAAGCAGGTACGATATAGTCTGCTCACAATCATAAATCACCCTGTGGATGTTAAAAAAGATCCAATATGTGGTTAAATCTGTGCAGAACGACACACAAATACAACAACACACACATCTCTGTCTGTCACACACACACACACATGCACTTCTTTTCATCCTCTGCCCTCTGTGCCGGAAAATGAAACAGGGACAGACACAGTTTCCTTGACGACAGTAGTTGTTAAGATGTAGCCACTTGGCAGGAACAAACTGTATTTGTATACCGTGTGTGTGTGTGTGTGTGTGTGTGTGTGTGAGAAATCCCCTTTTAGCTCACTGTTTAGAGTAATTATCTGCCATCTTTGACTTTGATTATCATCTATCAACCGAAACAAACATAAACACAGCCACGCATACACCAACACACACACACACACACACACACACACACGCAGACACACTTTGATCAAATGCATGAACACACTCTGAAAGCATCTGCACACAAAGTACAGCCACGGTTCTGTTACTGTTACAGACTTACACTGATGTTCCATTACATTCTGACCACTGACAGACGAGGGGCTATTAATACTGATTATCTCAGTCCAGTGGGACCCGTCGGTGGGCGGTGGGCGGATATATTAGGTAGCAAGTGAATATGGAAACCTCGAAGCTGATGTGTTTGAAACACAAAAAAGGGCAAGAGTAGGGATCTCCTTCAATGGTCAGAATGTTACGGCTGATAAACTGAAGAAACAGAAAAACTATGCGGACGTTTCTGAGCCTCTCTAGCGAAAACAGATGTCATATTAGTTTTTTCCTGGTGTGACAGCCCAAAGTATACCGCCCCCCCGACTGGCATATACCTGAGGTTAAAGCGGCCTAGGCCAGATTATACGCCCATGATATCTGTAGTGTTGAGTAATATACACAAGAATTACTTAATTTTTACCCCGCCCCCTGAAGGGGAGGCAAGGGTACTGGTTTGGGTCCAGTTTGTTTGTTAACACTCTAGCAGCAAAACTATTGGTTAAATTCGTACCATACCATGGGTTTATAGATTACCAGTGACCCTGAATAGATCTGATTGCATTTTGGGAACAGTAGGTCAAATTCAAATTTTTTTATGAATTTTTTTAAATCTTTTTTTCCCCATTTACTTATAATGGGCAAAATTTCAAATGTCTGTAGCAGCAAAACTGTTAGTTGAATTCCCACCAAACTGAGTTTACAGATTGTCACTGACCCAGAATAGATGTGGTTACATTTTGGGAAAAGTAGGTCAAAGTTCAAATTGTTTATGAATTTTTAAAATCTTATCTTATAATGGGCAAAATCTCAAATGTCTATAAAAACATCCATTTTGTTTCAATTTACATCAAACTTGACACATATATAGAGGCACTTGATATGCTGACATCAGCACACACACAGACATGATGACATCAGCTGGATCGATGCCAAAATAAGCTACAATGTGTGTGTGTGTGTGTGTGTGTGTGTGTGTGTGTGTGTGTGTGTGTGTAGGGGGTGGGGGGGTTGTTGTGCCTGGCACCACTTGTTCAGCATTTTATTAGGCTTCAGCTTGGTCAGAGAAGTTAAAGGAGAAATCTAACTGACTTAAATCTGAAAACTCTAAATTACTTTTAGTACTTCAACCAGAAAAACCTTAATCAGTGAAACTACTAGACTTCCACAAAGATCACAGATTACTACCACACTTCACAGTAGTGTTTACACATTAAAACAAAAGCACATCAAAAACAAAACATTATAATGCAAATGGAGCAATGAACATTTACATAGTAGGGGGACTTGCTAGTCTTAGCACTTGAAGTTTCAGGACATTATGACTTTTATTATATTATGAAAAGTCAAATTAAAAGAACATTATGTAGCACTTTGGGTGCCTTGAAAAGCACTATAAAAATCTAAACCATTATTAGAAAAAAAAAAAAAAAAAAAAAAGTTTGCAGCAGCAGAAATAACTGCACAACCAGGGTTCAGATTCAGTATCAGTGTTGCCCTTTGAGGATTTCTTCCCTGATGTTTATACTGAACATTTTCAGGCCAAAGAACTGCTTCCTAAAAGTTATCAAACCAGTGGCTCTACCTCAGTGTTTTTCAACCTTGGGGTTGGGACCCTATGCAGGGGTCGCCTGGAATTCAAATGGGGTCACCTGAAATTTCTAGTAATTGATAAAAAAAATAAATAAAAAAAATAACTTACTGATGACAAACAGCGAAGCTGAAACTGAAGCACTGTGGTGCTGTTTATCTTTCAAATGTTCATTGTGGTTGGTTTCAGATGCTGCAGCTCTTTCATAATTCATTGTTTGAGTTCTTGTTTGTTCAGTATTAATTGTCAGCCTTGTAAATCCAAGCTGGACTGACTGTACATATCCTGACCAAGGAAAATCAAATTCTCACTTTGTGCAGTAATCTACACCTGGCTTTTCTGCCTCCATCCATAATAATATACATTAAATATAGTATAAGTATAGATATGTTTAGACAAGGAAGCTTATTATTGTTATTAATTTTGTAAGGAGAAGGGGTGGGGGTTTATAAGTTATGCTTCTTCTCACTCCTTTTCGAATATGTATTGTATGCCTTATGTCTTATGTTTCAAAGTTTTGTTTGTTTATTTTTTTTTGACATTCATATTCAAAATAAATATATCAATCAATACATTATATAGTCTAAATGTTGTCTAAAATTAACGTTTATTTGCAACATAGTATAGCAAACTATTACATGATCCAAAACAAATTAATTTTAGCAAAAACATGTCTCTGATTTGAATGTCTGCGGTCGCCAGAAGTTTGTGATGTTAAAATGGGGTCACGAAACAAAAAAGGTTGGGAACCACTGCTCTAACTTATCCACTCTTGACAAACTGTTTGTAAACCACTGAGTACTTTTTTGGCAGTCCTATGCAGGATGTCCTGAAAGCGCCTCTGTCTAGTTCCTGTTTCTGCATTTCTTTCTCCCTGCTGCTCAGTGGTCTTCCTTTCATTCTCTGCTCACCACCTGTCCTTCTGTTTTCACTTCCACTTGCCCTTTTGTCCTCCAGTGTTTTCCAGCTGTATCAGAAAACTATCCCATAATTCACAGTTTCTGCTGTACAACTTTATCTCTATAATTGACAGTTATAACAAGATATTAAAACAGACACTTATGGCAGTATGTCTCACCACAGTGTAGCAGATAAAACTGTATAAGTAGAATGTTTTACAAAATATCAACATTAGCAGAAATGATTGATAATATCAAGCTTCTAAACTAAACATGAACTCAACAGAAACAATAAAAAAATTCTTAACTATAAATCAAACTCATAATTTTCTTGTTTCGTCTTTTTCGTTGTTTTACCTTTACACTGTTTTTTGTTTTTCTTTTTTTTTAATCTTGTTTTCACCAACTGGAAACACTGACTTTAATGAATGGTTTAAGAATGGTTCAAACAAAGTTAAAAAAAAAAAAAAGCACCTATAATCAAAAAGATATTTTACAATTAATATTTTATGTTCAGTGCTCCTCATTTGTCTATTTAAGGTGTTCATTTCAATGGTTATCCAATTTCAACTGGACAAACTGTTAATTTCCAACTGTGATTTTTTTACTCAAACACTGATTAATCAGATATTAGATAAATAAACTGTTCTTCTGCCTTTTCAAACACCTGTCGATGCCAAGCTGCTGAACGCTGTCAATGTCTGACATTTTATTTTCTTTGAAAACACGCAGGCGCATGTGTGTCTACGAAGTGTTCTTTTCCCAAGAACACAAACAAATCCAATACCAGCTGAGTGACAAGTCAGACACTTGAATCAGGGCCCTAAAAGGCTCCATATTGATCTGCAGGGTGAGGCATTTACAAGGCATGCTGCAATCACATTTTCTCTGTCTCATGTTCTCAGCGCCGAGACACTGATTGGCTGTTTACGGGCAACAAACCGAGAAACGATATTGACAAACCATTACATGATGTCCTGAAATTCAGACGGACAGATGTGAGAAACAGCCAAGAGGGGAGTAATACGAGGAACAATAACGAAATGTGAGGATTGGACTTCAGAAAAGGTTAGAAGACCTGGCCACTGATTAACATTCTAGAAACACTGTTTTAATCACTGCAAAAGGTTCTGTTTTTCTTATAGTAGAAGATTGATCCATTGTGCCTAATTTCAATGCTATTCTCAATATCAGCTATCATGTGACTGGTTACATTAAATACATCTATTACAGAAAAGCAGTGTGAAACAGTATTTGTCAAGCAAACACAACCAGAAAGTATAGATGGGAACATTTCACACAGAATGCACCTGCATCAAAACCTTCATTTACCCCAGACAGAAATGAGGACTTTTCCAATTGTGCAACCATCCAATGTCCACATGCACTTTTCTCACAGTCACTGTCATCATTGATAAGACTAACAGCACTGAGATTACTGTCACGCATAGACACATTCAAGGCAAACACTGGCGCAGGCACGCAGAAAATTACACATGGAAACAGACATGAGCTGTCCATTTAATGATTATCATCTGACGGCTCAGCCAACAGGTTCTCCTGTTTGCACAGCTGGACAGAGAAAGTGGAGTTCTAGGATTGTACTCATGTTAGAATAATCAAAGAGGTTGCCAGAGAGGCTATGGGTTTTACCCTGCCAATAAAAAAAAAAAGATCAGGAATGATGTAGCTTTGGCTAAACGGTGTTAACCCTTTCATGCACACTGGTCACTACAGTGGACAGCTGTTCAAAAGTGTTCTCTTGTATATTCATGGATTTTGTTGTTTTAGTTCCATATCAGCCAACACAGTGGACGCTTATGCATCATCCCATACACTGCAATTCATACCATTACTGTAACTTTGCTGGTCTAGACAAACCTGATCTGCAGTAAAATGTTTGAGGGTAAAAAAACTGCTAATTGTTATTAGACTGTAATTAACAGGGTTTTTTTTTGCATATTATCTCCATGCAGGTATGTTAAAATGTGAGAAAACATGAGATTAGCAGCATTAAAAATGTTTTTATTTCATAGTTTTCACACAGTATATCAGTAAATACATGTTTCATTGGTTCTAAAACTAAATGCATGGTGTCCAGCTGAGTGGACATTTTTGTAATTCCATAAAAATAGGCTAACAAAAATCAATAAAATTATTATTTTTATGCCTAAAGAGGGATAAAAACACTCAGGAAAAAGTCGTGATTAAGGTTCTCATAATTCATGCATGAAAGGGTTAAAGACCAGGAACTTGTTGCAACAAATGCATGAGTTTTGTCTGGAGAATCAGCATGGGACTGAGTAGGAAGAGTTAGTGACTACCAACAAGTTAAAAAAAACAAAAAACAAAAACAAACCATGGACGCACATGTGTTGAATGGATTAAGCCCTGTGCTGTGGATGGAGTTTCCTCTGGAGGCATATACATTGCGGGGGGGGGGGGGGGGGGGGGGGGGCACTGGATTTCAGACTTCAGAATGTCTTTCCATTGCTTTACAATCCCTGCTAACAGGCTTCACATATGAATATACATGTCCTTCCCTATTTGCCAGAGAAGCTGGTACGGCATCTTGGTGGGTTTGACTTGGCAGACACGCCCAAACCACCCCATCTGTCCCAATTGAATCTCTTATTTGTTCATCTATTTGTTTGTGCATCTTGTCCAAAAAGTCTTATTACAAAGTTGGTCACAATTAGGTTTATTCAGCTCTGGCTTGAGCAGGTTCCAATAAGAAGACAAGGGTGGATTTTTGTTTGGACTCAGATACTGGCTGTCCTCCTTAAGAACCACTTGACTTATGTAAATGCCTCTGCTGTCCTGCTGGTTGTGATGTGGACCAGATCTCACATTGTTCAACCCATTTCCACACTTCATTAGCATCATCCCAGCACTGTAGATACATTTGACACCCTCCCATATCGATATGGAATATATATGATTGGAGTTGTATGGCTGGGTCTTGGGCGACATCGAGCACAGGATTTAGCAAAATAGCATTGGGAGAGAAGTTGTTTTGATGGAACATGTGCACATGAGGAAGCAAATGGCTAAGCAATAATAAAAACAATAATACTAAATCCATACATGTGACACATAAAAACATGCCATTTCCAGGGTAGAGTTGGATCTCAGTGGTTGCACAAGTTCACTTTGCATTTTCCATAGGATGCTCGATCAATCTGCAGCCATTAGACTAAGCCTTTCCTGCTTTGAGCTTTACTAAAACTAAAACCGCACACAGCACCTTACTTACAGTTCTGCAGTATATTTCAATGGTTGCTATTCCTTCATGGTAACACAAGACTTTCAAAATGGTCATGGACAGAATGAATGGAGCAGGAACAGAAGATGAATGATAAAATCTACTGCCAAAGTATTTCCTGCAAGCCAAACTACTGGATACCAGCATACCAGTACTAAAACATGGAATCACTCATGTGAGACTGCATACTAACACATGTTGGTAGGGTAGAGGTGACTTTAGGATTCCCTTACACACTGGATGATCTCGCACAGGCAAACATCTACTCATATCAGACCCACAGATGATACAAGATGTCAAACCCTTAACTAAAAAACAAAAACAAAAAACAAAAACTAAAGTATGACTGCTGAAATCATAAACAATAAACCAGAAACAGTCATCAAGCTAATACAAACTGTAAGCCATCACTAATATATATTGTGATTGTTTTGACAGATAAGTCCCAGCTTTAGTGGGAGTAATCATTACTGGGGTTTGTACCAACCAAATATATAAACCTTGTGTCTGGTGAATATGTCTTGCTGATCAGGGCATCTCTGCTTCATTTATAATTTTATGTTGTGACTTGTTTTTAACTGTAACCTGTATATTACACTTGGCTATATTGTGATTTTGATAATAAAATATAAAACTATATTAAACCACACACATAAATATAAAACCCTGACCGATAAAAGCTCAGAAGACAGACATACAGGTCAGAGTGACTCTAGTGAACCCTATCTACGTGTCTGCTGGGTGTGGTTTTAGTTGTCCAAGCCTGAGCTTTGACTGTTTAAACAAAGACAAATTTAAAGAATGTCGGCATACATGACTCGCACACGTCAGCTTCCTGTGAATAAACCTCCCAGTTCCTGCTCCTGTAATTTCATTTCATTTTCGAGTGTCTTCTCTAATAATGTTCTACAAATGTGTACATATAAATGTTCTTAAAATGAATGCCAGAGCAGAATAAATTTACTGTAATTTTCATAAAGTTATATTTTGCACCTAAAAGTGCATTGGAGTGTGTTCTTCCCCTTTGCCAAATACTAACAGTCATTTGGCAAGAAAGCAGACGTGGAAAATGTCCTCATGTGCACTGAACTGTGATTTTTTTTTTATTGAGCATGTTGTAATTTTACAGCCATTTAACTTTACTGCTGCCTCTCTGAGTAAAGGTCTACAAAGAGTAGAAAGTTTATATTATGGGCTGCCCGCCAGGAGGTGCAGCCAGACTCTCTAAATCATCTATGGGAGAGTTTATCAGAGGTAATGGCACCAACTGTGGAGCAGTTTTAACATAGACGTCCACTCCAGTTCCTCGTCCTTTTATAACACATTTATCATTTTAGACTTGCCTTATATTTCATTTTCATGTTGCGTTTATGCGCGTTTGGTCAAAGGTTAATTCACTTCGTTATCCCTGAAGGGAAATTCAGTTTATGCATTTTACCCGTTTTGTACCAAGCATTAGAACTAGTGATTAGTAGGACTGCAACTAACAATAATTTTAACAATCGATTAATCTGTAGATTATTTTAATTACTAAGTGATTCATCAGATAAACACAAAAGACTCAATTCTCAAAGATAAGTGTTAAGCCCAAAGCAATATAGGCTGCAGACAACTCACTAATGATCACATCCCTGCAATGGCCTTGGGTAATGTTAGCGGATGCTAGCCTGCTACCTAAACTTGTTATGGTTAGACACTAGCATGCTATAGTCTTCAACCAGCTTTGGTTATGGGTATCAAACTAGCGTTGTATGTATTAGTTTCAGTGAAACGATAAGTAACGTTAGTCTAGTGGCCTAATAAATAGAGATGGATGAAAATATTATAATTTCAAAGACAGTGTCTAACTAGCTAGTGGGCTAAAGTAATCATGACATGTAGGTTATCTTAAGCTAGGTTTCCATTATGTTTGCGGTGGCCACAGCAGCCCCGTTTGCCTGAAATGTAGTGTGCCATGGGATTTTGGCCATTTTTTTCTCCATATTCAATTTTTGTTAAATAAATGGTGCACTACATTTTGGGCAAACAGGGCTGCTGTGGCCACCACGAACATAATATAAATTTTGTTGTTGCAGCACTAGTGATTAGCATTAGCACTGCCATTGAAGGTGCTCAGGGACTGCCTCTAAACCAGGGGTCGGCAACCCTGGTCCTACAGAGCCACTATCCTGCATGTTTTAGATGTTTCCTTCTTCCAACACACCTGATGGTCATTACCGGGCTTCTGCAGAGCGTGATGATAGGCTTATCGTTTGAATCAGGTGTGTTGGAAGAGGGATACACCTAAAACATGCAGGATAGTGGCTCTGTAGGACCAGGGTTGCCGACCCCTGCTCTAAACTATCATCAGTACCTTGGTCATGGTTCCAACACTGTTTAAAACATTTTTAACTGTGCAGCCAAAAGAGATATTTCACCTCAGAGAGTCGATACTGAATATACTGTACTTACTTCCTTCCATCTGTATTTTAAAGCCCCCACATTCACATTTTAATAAAGAGTCGTGCACCTGTACTTCACCTCTCCCCTTTCTTCTCTCTTGGCTCACTGTAGTGATTTTTCCCACACTCAGGCTTACCTCAGTGATGATTACCACCAAGTCATAAGTCATTTAATTCCCAAAAAGAATGTGCATGTGCCGGCGGTGTGGAAATGCCTCTGTTTCCAGAGGGATGACACTTAGCCGAGCAGCTAATGAGCTGTGCAGATCAGGCTGTAAAAACATCAGACCATCAAGCACCAGCAAGACCCATTTATTTGACTTCACCACCTCAACCATCAGTGAAATGCAACAAATAGAGCACTTTCCATTAATATATATATATATATATATATATATATATATATATATATATATATATATATATATATATATATATATAGTATCTTCAATTTCTCTCAAACATTATGAGATTATCTGCATGTGAACCCTACACAAACCTTAGGAAAACCCTGTTTGCCCTTTCTCCTTCCTCATTTCTTTTCCCTTTATTGATTTCCACATTCTGAGCTGCTCAGACAAAACAGAAGGAAGTGGTTCCCTCCTTCGCTTCCCCATTAAAGTCTGTGTTTTTTCTGCTGCTCAGTCTCTCCTCCCCCTTCCTCCACCTCCTCAGCATCCTCCCTGCTGCTGCTTTGATAACAGGCTGTCACAAGTGTTTAATGTTTCTTCAGAAAGTGCTAGCTGTCCCTTAAGGGCTCCAGTGTTGCTGGTGGGTGGCTGGCAGGCAGGCAAATGACAATTGCATTTGCAGGCAAAAGGACAACCACACATGTCAGAAGAGAGGGAAACAGAAAAGCAGAGAGAGCGAAGAAGGAGCACTCCTCCTCCTCCTCGATTCATCTGTGCTTTGATTGGACAGTGATTGTTATATGTGGACCTCATTGCCAGCCAGTAAAGGGCAGCGGTATAAACAAATGCTGTAATTACGAGACCCTAATGTGACACAAGGGAAGAGAGGCCGAATGAGAGACAGCCAGCAGAGGGGCTGTTTGCCAGTACTATTAAATTAACTTTTTTCTGTACCGTTTGTTTTGCCTGTTTGACTGGTATTTGAACTGACACTGACCTAAATTCTTCACTGTCTGACAGACAGAAGGACGTGCAGGCAGGCAAACAGTCGATTGAACTGTCAGTCGAACTGAAAGAGGACAGCGGTCGGGCCGGGGGAAGTGAAAGGACACAGGACGAAATCAGTCAACACTGAAAACCTGACAGGCTACGAGCACACAGCTGTTAGAATGAAAGCTTTTTACACGGTTTCAAACTGGGAAAGTGCTCATGAACAAGCAAACACAGCAGACATTAGAGGCTGAGATTCATTTCAGAGCTGATAACAGATCATTGGTGATCAAAGACACTGATATATGTTATTTCCCTGCACTTTATTAACAGTTAATTTATTCATTTGGACTCATTCTCTGTGTATTGTATTGTATTATTGTAGTGTTTTACACTTTGGCTTCTCTTTGTTCTGTGTATGCAGCAACCAATAATTTCCCATCCTGGCATTAATAAAGCATTTCTGATTCTGATTTAAATGAATGAAATTTCTGAATTTGTAATGCACTGCAGAAGGATTTATGTTGTTGTAATGTTTATTTACTGAGGTAAATCACACAGATCCTGATATTGAAAAGATGCAGCTGCCCAACATGATATCATGAAATCGCATAAATATGCACAGCACTTTTAATTTGCATTAATTGGTGTGTTATCTGTATGCATTACAAGCTGTCCGCATGTATGTTTACGCCGCATCAAATATCACGCACTGAGGATTAGGGGTTACAGTTATGTGAACTGGAGATCTTGGCATAAATTGACACGTGACTAAATGTCACTGAATAACACACGAAAGGACGAAAATGTGTACGTATAGCACGCCAAATGCCATAAGAACTGGCGTGACATACAACGCGATTTCATGAGATCAGTCTCAGCTGCCTATACAGTATAAAATATAGACAGTTGCAGTATGAGGTTTAAGGCACTTTCTGAAAAAACAGAACTCGGATTCACCTATCAAAGGATGAAAAAGTAAAAACTGAGGATGCAATGATTAACCCTTTAACCCCCGATGTGTCTGTGGTGAGCATTATGAACATATAATTTATTTTAAATATTCATAAAAATTCAACTGTTTGCTCAATGAGAAAAAATGTAAAACGTGTCGAAAGAATAGACTTTGTTCTTTCCGTACACATCTGAGCATGCTCAGTGCATCCCCCACCACCTGTGAAATGGGGGGTAAAACACAGAAAGTGAGTGAGACTGACTCAATCTGCTGCTACAATCTGGCCTATTTACAGCTGCAATTGTTGTAGATGTTCATTAATATGCACTGTCCCTATTAAATAAATAAATAAATAAATAAATAAAAAATGGTTTGGGCTTCTTTTTTTTTTTTTTTTTTTAACCGTTTTCCTTATGGTTTTTTGTTTTTACTGTTGTTTGCAGTATTGTAGTGATTTTCCTTTATTTATTTAAATTTTTTTTTACTGTGTTTTTACAGAGTTTTGATGTGTAACCACTTTTTGGAGTTCAACCAGTTGTTGAAAAGCAGAAAAAAAAGAGCCCCAACACAAAAACTACTGGGCCAAAATTCAAATACTTGTTGTTGTTCAGTGTGTTCCAGTTCACAGTTCATATTAACATCCTAAATCTCTTATTGATGTACATTCTGGGTTCATTCTTATTTAGTAAAAACCTATAAACCTTAAATTCCTCTCTTTGTCTTTTTCTGTTACTCCATCCTCTTTTGACCCTAAAACACAATAAAATAAAACCAATGAAGAAAAGGAACACAAGCTCATACTCACAGCAGCTTTTATCACACTTTTACGGCTGCAAATTCACAAATGCACGTTTACCTGTAATAATGTCTCGGGGGTTAAATGATTAAAGAATCGCTCTGAGTTTGGGTCAATGACCAGTGAATCATAACTGAATCAAATCACGAGGTCAGTGAAGATTCACACCTTTAAAGGAGTGATATTTTGCTTTTTTTTAAATGTAATTATGCATTTTAAAACATTACCTTGTGGTCTACATAAATTGTAAATGCTCTGCTTGGGTCTGAATTCTTCCTTAATTCAACTCCACAGGTCCATCTTCAACCCTATTTCTGAGTAATGACACCAGAAAGGTCGTTTTGGCCCTTTAAATGCAAATGAGCCACTTCAGGCCCCGCCCCCTCCAGGTTGTTGGCTGTGCTGCTCTGTCCTGTTCAACCAACAACTGAACATTTAAGGTAATCGGCTCAAAGTTTGAACATATTTTCAGTATGAACTACAACCACTGCTGCTGACAAACAGTTATGTCGTACTCGGAGAAATGTCCGTTGGAAGTCTTGACCTTATGTGCGCAAATGTTGTGACGTAACTAGTTATAAATGGAATAGGAACAGGTTGTAGAAATCCAATCGATTTTTGCCAAAATGAATATAAAGATAGTTTTGCAGCACCTGGAGGGTTCAAATTCAAACTTTCTGAACTATTAGGGCCCAAATACACAAATAAATGTACCAAAGACTAATAAAAGTGGGTTTAGAAAAATATGATCCCTTTAAAATCTGGACATCAACATTTACTCCAACATAAACATCACCACAAACCTGTCCAAATGCCCTTAGGCCCAGAGTGCAATTCAGTGATATTTCAACCAGGTGTGTTGTCAGTGTTCGCCTTGAATTAATGAGATTAAAAGCAATACATAAATGTTTTTCAATCTCTTTCAATCCCTTTATACTAGATCTCTGTCTACAGCGTCTACTGCGCCCTTTAATCCAATAAATGATTCATTAGAATTCCTCTGCATGTAAGTTAGTTGTGCTATTGATTTGTCCTATTGTTTATATGTTAACAAATTAATTATTCATGCGTTTGGTTTGTGCAGTGTAACTACACAGTAAACAACCATATGTTGCTTTCAGGGTCATTTTAAAAGAAGTGATTCTGATTTATTTGCTTTTATTTACAGAAACTACTACTTTTAACCTGTCCAGCCATCCAGTTTTCTCAGTGTATTCAATACTGAGAAAACAGTCTGGAACTGAACTGATCGCTGTGAAATATGCACCATCTATTCCATTTTGAACCAATCATAAGTCTGGGGGGCGGGTGTTTCACAATGCATCATATACACCAACTTCTTTTTGTCAAAGTCAGTTCCAAGTCATTCTTACTCTGAAAATACTCTACACTTATTCTTTTTATGTGAACATTCTTTTAATTTCTGGACTAAAATTGAAAAATATATCATATCTAAAAGCAATAATAAGATACCTATAACATCCCAAAATTGTAATTAATATTTTAAACATGATATTCACAATTTAGAATTTGTTGTAAATTTGTTCATGTTATTTGGAAAATTTCATATACATAAAATAAATACACTAAAACACACCCAAATTTGAAAATCTTCCTATTGGAATTTGAAAATTATATTAAATCTTTAGAATTTATCCATAATTTAAAAAAGCTCTAACACCCTGGCTATTTATAAACAATTATTTAATATTGACTGAACTCTCTGCTGTATTTATTTATTTATATTTGTTAGATCTGTTATTTTTATTTATTTATTTACTTTTCTATACTATTATTTGTATATTATGCTTTGTATCTTTCATTATTTTCTTAAACTTATATGTTCAAATGCCTTTTCCCTTTTGACATCTTGTTTGTTCAAATTTTTTGTACCGTATACTCAAAGGTTTTCAACAAAGTTGGGGAAAAAAAAAAAAAAAGTCAGTTCCAAGTCCACAAATCTTACAACTGTTGTCGGTTGTTTGTTTCAAAAATAAAGATTGAATTACAGATTACACTCTATATTCTTAAGTTTCTCTGACAAAAGAATCACGTCTGTCTTATCTGTGATTGGTTTACTCAGCACCTGTTAGTCCCACCTTTATATTTGGATTCAAGCTCTGCAATTCCAGACAGATTTCTGATTGAGAAACACGGACGGCTTTTGGTAAATACATAATATATACAGAATAAAGGAAAAAGAAAGAACCTGATGAGAGGGGTCTCTACTAGGATGATGATGGGGTGTAAACCAGATACACTCTAGTACTGTGAGATTATGTAATGCTATACTGTATTGTTTTAAATGAATAGATAAAAGATAAATGGCAGACAAGTTTATTTTGTTTTCCCTCTTTCGCTCAGCAACAATGATCTAATCAATCTGCAGCCATTAGATCAGTGGTTCTCAACTTTTTTTGACTCATGACCCCAGTATTTTTGTGTAATTCGAAAGAAAAAGTTTCGGATCAGATCTTCTATAATATACACACTTTCTGTTTTTTCTTCTCCTTTATAAAATAAATAAACAGTCTCTTCAGGTCTTCAAGCATCATCTTCCACATGGATTAATATGTTTCATCATTCTATGACATATTACAGTTGCAGTTGATGTAAATTATGCAGGTGCAACTGTGATTTCACTTTTTCGGGATTCATTTAATCCACCAGAGAATGGGAGATTAATGAGAACAACTGCTGTTGTGTGGATTTGTTGCTGGTGTTATTCATGTTGTTGTTGTTTATGATATTTTGTGCGTGTTTTTTGTTTGTTTGTTTGTTTGTTTGTTTCTTTTTTTTGTTCAGTTTACTCAGTTCTTGTTGTAGTTATTATCATTATAATTATCACCATGGTTGTTATTGTTATTGTTGATATTTTCTTGTGAGGGTCTTTGCCACCTTCTTTTTCTTTTCCTCCCCCCTTCACTCTCTCCTCCTTTCTTCCCCCTTTTTTCTCCTTCCCTCTGTTCCTTCCTGTCAGACCACCATTCCGCTGTTATGATTCTAGACAAGTATAGAAAAATATATATATCGACTAAAATTTGCTTAGAGGTCTTATTTATGTCTTTGTGCATAAGAAACCAATATAAGTGAATCACCAAAGGAACTTTGTGTTGGTAAATGCAAGTTATGCAAATTAACAGGATTTCAGTTCTGTTGCAACATCTTGATGGTCATATGAACTATGTTTTCAGGTCAAAAATGTCCAATTTCATCACAATTAATGCTATATTTTCATGTCACAAATGGCCAAGTTATATTTTAACTGAATTTACCTGAAAAACAAATATTCTATTCTTTTAGATTCCATAGTTTTTCTTACAAGATTATATACTACATATCACATGTTTTATTTTTACAGGTTGCAATATGGAGCATCATGCTGATCCATCCACGCCACTTTTTAAATCAACAGTTTTCTAATAATAAGCATTTTTTATAAAGAAATAACAATTCTATATTGTTATTTACTCTTTAGTATGATGATAAACTGTACAATAAATAATTCTGATCCTAGTTTTTGCACAGGGATCATTAGTGTAAACGGTGACATGGCTGCCGAGCATCAGTATGATGGGATCTGTAACAACCATGTCACATCCGTCCACTTCCACATTTTGTGTTTTTGTGTCAGCTGTTATTGTTTTAGATCCAGAATACTAACATTTATGAATAAGAGGATAATTAGCAGTTGTAAGTATATAAGTTTATTACTAACTAGAAGCACTCGGAGAGCGCACACCTCCGCCAAGGCTGATCAGTGCCCCCCCCCCCCCCCCCCCCCGTGGGCCCCCCCACGCCAAGGAGGTTATGTTTTTGCCAGGGTTTGTTTGTCTGTCTGTCTGTCTGCTTGTCTGTCCGTTAGTGTGCAACATAACTCAAAAAGTTATGGACAGATTTTGATGAAATTTTCTGGTCTGCGCCACCCCCCGTGGGCCCCCCCACCCCCGATCACCACCAAAATTTAATCATTTCTTCCTTATCCCATTTCCAACAAACCCTGAAAATTTCATCAAAATCTGTCCATAACTTTTTGAGTTATGTTGCACACTAACGGACAGACAAACAGACAGACAGACAAACAAACAAACCCTGGCAAAAACATAACCTCCTTGGCGGAGGTAATAAAGTACTGGTACTGACCAGATCATCATGGGTAATGTCACATCCGTCCACCAGCAAAAGTTTTCACATACACGTGCTATTCAAAATCCAATATTTCTGAAAATATAGCTTCCACTGTCAAATAATATCAGTAGTCTGTGCACAAACGTATTAGCATTATTTCAACACAGTTCTATGCATTTCTTACAACTTTTTTTTGACAAAAATGGCCACTCATTTGACCCCGTAAGTAAATTTTAGCCGAAATATACCCACCAGAGAATAACTGATTTTACATACACAGACACAGTACACTGTAAAAAATGACTGTAGAATTAACACAAAAAAATTGTAAAATTGCAACATAAAAAAACTGTAAGTGACAATACAAAGCAAAGTTATTTATTTGAAAAGATTTTTGTGCTAACAATTAAATCAAATATAGCTGTAGTTTTTACAGGAAGAGTGCATGAACAAAACCAGATTTGTATGTAGAAATTATGTATTTCTATTGTTTTTAGAAAAAAAAACTGTACATTGAAAAAGAATGTGATGCCATTTAAATTGCAAGACCATAATGTTGAAATAACGGCCTATTTGCTTTTTTTTTTTTTTTAAATGAAAAAGTTCTAAAAAAGTAAAAATTTAACAATGTAACATTTTAAATTTGTAAATTAATGGGTTGGTAGAGCTGGTAGAGCAGCTCGTCCAGTAAGCAGAGGGTTGGTGGTTCGAATCCTGGCTCAGACTGTCCATATGTTGAAGTTTACATGGAAGACACTGAACCCTGAATTGACCTGGTGGCTTTGGATACCATGAAGGTGTAGAAAATGCACTGAATAAGTGCAGTCCATTTACCACTTAAATCTACATGTTTAAAATGTTAAATCTACATGTCACTCCATAAATATGTGTGCAGTTGGATGTGTTTTTTACAGTATTGTTCTGGAAACCACAGCTGCCAGTTTTTTTCTGTAAAAACAACAGGATTTTTTTTTTTTTTTTTTTTACAGTGTATGCATTAGAGACATAATAATAAAAAGAAAACCACTTTTGCTTGGAGTTTGCAGACATGACTCCTGGTGTTTATTGTGCATGTATAAGTGGCCTTTATTCTGTGAATCACTGAACCGCCCCACATATCCAGCCAGTACCACCATCACCACTGCTGCTGCTGCTGCTGCTGCATGCAAATCAGCTGCTGACAGTGGAAGAAACCCTGGTGGATTTCCACGGCTCACATGCGGACTGAGACTGAAGAGGAACACAATCATATGGGATGTAAAACCCAACGGGGAGTGGGGGGGGTGGGACAGTTACATGACAAGAACACGCACTGTATCAGCCACGCAGATTGGATCTAGTGTATGTACTGATTTCTGAGAGCCCGTTGTGTTATGTAATCCAAGTCTGCTGTGGCTGATTAGCTGCTACTTAACCGGTGATACAGCGGTGGACAGGAGGAGGAAGACACGCCACCGCGGACACGGACGACACTGGATGGAACACCGGCGAGCAAACCCACGCATCCTGCTCCAACTCGAGCCTCCTGCGTGTCTGATCCCACCTGACAGCTTTGTGCACCACTTCTGACCGACAACAAACGCGTGTCTTCCGTGCAACAAGTCAGCTCACGCGCAGAGCTCATCAGCTGCGGTTCAAATCCATCCACTCACTTTGTTTACGCCCAAACTGCGCACGCGGCAAAGTGAAGTTTTCCCACCCGTGACTCCTACCTGATATGCCTCCGCCGACCACTATCACATCGTAGGTGTTGCTGGGTGCAGTCATGGTGCCTCCTGGTCCGTCTGTGCCGTGTCCGCCCGCCGCTGAACGCAGGGCGCGCGGAGGAGCGCATCTGTATTAAAAGCGCCGACCAGGCCCACTGGCCGCAGACTCCGCCCACCCATAGTAAAACACGCACTGCTCCACGGTGAGGGGGATTTACAGCAGGGGTGTCAAACTCCTTTTCTTCCAGGGGGTCACATTCAGCTCAGTTCGAGTCATTTATATTCTGATGTGGACTGGGAAAAAGTATGGTTATTACCAAAGGAAGTTTTTTTATTATTATTATTATTATTTCGAATAAGGTGAGAGAGGTGTCTTTAAAACTGTTCCACAGGTGTTATCCAGTTCATTCAGCTTTAGTTAAGGATAAGATTAATGTCGACCCTCTTTGCTCATTTTGTCATAATTCGGATGAAACATTAACTCATTTGTTTTGGGAATGTGCCTTCTGTCAATTTTTTTTTTTTTTTTTTGGTGTGATATCAATCTTTTTTTAAATAGAAAGCTGGATATTTCTTTTAACTTCAAAACTGAAAATATTTTATTTGGTTTCTTTATTTCTGATCTGCCTGCTCAGAAATTGTTTATTATTATTTCATTTCCTTATTAGTCAAATTTCATATACATGCCAGCAAATTTGCCAATCAGAAACCCAGCTTTGAGGTCTTTAAATCTTACTTGAAATCCTACTTAGACACACTTAAATTTTGCACTAACCCTAAAACTATGAAGACTAAAGCCTTATGTGACAAATTTAAGTTGTAATTTATTTTTTTTTTTTAATTTTTCTCTTCTTGTTTATTCCTTTACTTTTATTTATTTAATTTACTTACCTATATATGTATTTATATTTAATTTCTTCCTGCCTCACCTCAAGCATTATGTTTTCTCCATGCCATGTTCTGTTCTATGTATATATGGTATTATGTAAATAAAGTATGAGAAAAAAAAAAAACAACCAAAAAAAACATTCAGCTCAATTTGATCTCCGGTGGGCCGGACCAGTAAAATAATAACATAATAACCTATAAATAATGACAACTCCACATTTTTTATATGCAAAAAATAACATTAACCCTTTCATACATGGTGGTCACTACAGTGGACAGTTAATCTACAGCTGTTCTCTTGTATATTCATGGGTTTTGTTGTTTTAGTTCCATATCAGCCAACACAGTGGACGCTTATGCACCATCCCATACAATGTAATTTATACCATTACTGTAACTTTGCTGTTCTTGATAAACCTGATCTGCACTGACATGTTTGAGGGTAAATCAATTGCTAGTTGTTAACAGTTTGTAATTAACAGTTTTCTTAAAAACAAAAAGTTTTTTTTTTGCACATTATCTTCATGAAGTCAGTAATTACTAGTATTACAGTATGATAAATTGTGAGAAAACATCAGATTAGCTGCATTAAAAATGTTTTTATTTCATAGTTTTCACACAGTATATCACTTTTTTAAATAGCGTTTTAAAAACATGTTTCTTTGCTTCAAAAATTAAACACATGGTGTCCAGCTGAGAGGATATTTTTGTAACTCCATAAATAATAGGTTCCTTAAAAAATTTCAATCACATTGTTTTTTGTCATGCCTAAGGAGGAATAAAAACACTCAGGAAAGTTCATGCATCAAAGGGTCACGTTTTCCTAAAACAAACGTATGCTATCTTTATGGAGAAAGGCTTTTTGGACATTTTTGCTAAAAATGTATTTATGATTAAAGTTCAGTTTATGCTACGAATGATCAATTGTAATGTATGTATCAGACTCCAATTGGACACATTTAAGTATTTTTTGGGAGAAATATTCATATTCAGTTGTATAATAATTCATGAAAGGGTTAAATTATGAAAATATTCTCATTTTACAAACTATCCAAACAAAAAAGATGTGAATAACCTGAAAAAACTGAAATTTCTGAAGAAAAACAAGAAGAAATAATAATAAGAAAAATCTGATCAATATTCTGCCTCAATTTATGATTAATACATGTGCATTACAGATCAGATTTACCAAGACACTAAACAGGCAGAATATTGTTAAAATTGCTCTTATGTTTCTTTAGACATTTCAGGTTGTTCATATGTGTTCAGGTTATTGACATTTTATTATTAAAGGATATCAGAATTTAATGTTCTTTGCAGTAAATCAAAGAGAAAAAATTGGTGTTGCCATTATTTATAGGCATGATGCCATATTATTTTTTTCACATGAAACCAAGAAGAAAATTTGGAGTCATTATTTCTAGGTTATTATACTATTATTTTCCAGGTTGATGCCCTTGACTGTTAATATCTTCTGCACTTTGCAAATCCAGTTTGGAACCTTTGGCAGGCCGGTTTTGGACCCCAGGCCGCATGTTTGACACCTGTGATTTACAGGAGGCGTCCGTGACCTGCACAGACCTGACTATTCTTCTGGAAAAGTCAGTGAAAATAAAGGACTTCGCCCCTGATATCGGGGCATTTAAGGTGTGGTTCAAAGTCTGTTCTTTATCAGTGGAAGTGGGGTGAGTTAGTGGGCAAAGTGTGAATTAAGTGTAAATGTGTGTGATGGGGAGTTTCACTATGACTAATACACATTTAACCTTTTACTGTAAAATGAACAGAATGGAAACATCTTCTTTTCTTTGCATTGTTACTTCCTTGGACATTTATTATATTAACCCTTTCATGCATAGTGGTCACTCCAGCGGACAGTTATTCCACAGCTGTTCTCTTGTATATTCATGGACTTTTATTGTTTTAGTTCCATATCAGCCAACACAGTGGACGCCTATGCATCATCCCATACACTGCAATTCATACCATTACTGTAACTGTGCTGTTCTTGATAAATCTGATCTACAGTAACATGTTTGAGTGTAAATCAGTTGCTTGTTATTGTTAATAGACTGTAATTAACCTTTTTTCTTAAACAAAAAAAAATAAAAATTTTTTTTGCATATTATCTTCATAAAGTGAATAATAACTAATATTAGAGTATATTATAATATGACGAAACACCAGATTAGCAGCATTAAAAAAAATTATTTCATAGTTTTCACACAGTGTATCAGTAAATACATGTTTCTTTGTTTCCAAAATTAAATGCATGATGTCCAGCTGAGTGGATATTTTTGCAACTCCATGAGAAATAGGTTCATAAAAAAAATTCTTCAATCGCATTGTTTTTTTTTCAGGCCTAAAGAGGAATAAAAACACTCAGGAAAAACATCTTGATAGGGTCAAAAAACGGTATTCAAAATCTCTCTGACGGGACATTTTAGAGAAAATTTGACCCACGTTTTTACTTTTAAATTCATTTTTGCTTTAGTTGGACCACAAGGGATTATCCAAAACAAGGAGCTACTTTATATTGAAATAAATGTTGGAATGGCAGTCAATTAAAATTTGCTCTCTGACTGGGCACTACTGTGTTTTGACCCATTAAGGCTCTCATAATTCATGCATGAAATGGTTATTAATTTATTTATTTACACGCACACGCACACACACACACACACACACACACACACACACACACATAGGCTTGTAGCAGCTGAGATGTCCATATGTTTATTTTATTTTTAATTTTTTTTACTTCAAATATAAAAAAAGGCAAAAAAAAAGTAAAAAAAAAAAAAAAACATTTGAAAAGGAGCGAGATGAAGTACAACTTATATTCTCCCCTTACCCTATCTTTTTCTAATGATCACAACCTCCCATGTCAGTTCCTCAAAGTACCTTAACAAATTTTACACATGTCAAAATAAATTCTAAACAATCCTGCACAAAACACCAAAAATATTATAAGTTCACTCACTGCAGGAGTGTACGTATGTGTAATGCAGGAGTGGGGCCCATGACTGACAGGGGCCCCAGAAAATAGCCCATTAATCGAACTTATTAACCAGTCACCATAAAATAACATTTCATTCACAAGGCACAATAAGCTTATCATTAGCCTCATAGCATAATTGCCTAAGTCATTTTCTTTGGGGTCAAATTATGATAGCTGCATAAAATGAAGCAGTAGTGTTAGGAGAATAAAGTTACACAAATATCACAATTTGGCCAGAAATATGAATTAGGCAATAAAGCTTATGATATGTGTTTTTTGCATTAGTTTTGTTTTGTTTTTGGCAACAAATAACTGAACAAGTGGTGCCAGGCACAACTTTGTTGGTCGATGTTGTGTCTCTAGTAAGTTATAAACACAAGATATAAGAATAATTACCAAAAAAAAAAGCAAAATAAGAAAAAAAAGAAAATCTATAGACTTATATACAGAAAGATACAACACTTCTATCCAAAACTATATTTTATTTGTATTTGTATATCAATGTAAAAAATAATCTAATACTGTCATCATTAAAATTATTATTCAAATGTTAAAGATGGCTTACACCTTTCTCATCAATCTTGCACAAAATCATAAAATCTACTATAAGCAGAGTATTAATCCATATCTGCACAGTGTTGTATTTTTTATGTTTGCAGCACTGAAGTGGTGGGGCACAACGTTCATTTTTCATGCGGCCCCAAATCCCCGATGCCCCCCCCCCCCGACTCATTTTATAAATAATAAAAAGAAAATGTTATTGTACTCATATAAATACTTGGACTGTGAGACAAATATTCTAAATATTAAAAACAACTCTCATATTCATTGCGATCTTAGTCTGTCCAATTACTTTTGAGCCTCTTAAGATTGAGTGACTATATTTAAATGGTTGTAATTCCTAAATGTAATATTTGTGTTAAACACCTTGAATTAAATCTGAAAGTCCAAACTTCACTCACATCTTGTTTGCCACATCTTAAATCCACTGTAGTGATTTACGTAGGCAAAATTACAACATTCATGTATTTTTTATTTATTAATTTATTTTTACTTTTTAATTGTTCATTTGTATAGGGACAAGTATACACAGTAGCACCGATTATTGCCTTGGCTAATTTGCAATACTGATAACAAGCTGGACATTAAAAGTGCATAAAACGCAACATATAAATAAATTACTTAATTAATAACATGCACTGTTGTGACCATACTTATACTTACGTTGAAAATACAAGTGGGGAAAAAATAGAGATGATGATAAATTATTAGCATACATTTAAGATACAAGACCTAGTTCAGATTTTTGTTTTCTTTTTAAAGAAAAGTTTATATAAATTATCTTAAATGATGATGGACTAACATTAAAATGAGTAAAAATCAGTGGCAAGAATTATCTTAGCTTCACTATGTTTAGTATAGACGAACAATGAAGCTGTTTGTTTGAGTGTTTTTAGAAGACTATTTATTGTCTGCAGTTTTATTGTTATATTGCTTTACATTGAAGACCTCAGTTTAAAAAGTCCATCAGACTGTTTAGGTGTGAACGGAGCTGCATATAGACAGTTACGACACGCTTTGATGTCGCCGCTCTGGTGATCACATTGTTCATGTAAGGCTGAATAGTTCCAAACGAACTGAGTGCTGTCATGTTATTCAATGGGACAAACAGCAGTGAACATGGTAAATCTGAACATAAACCACACACAACCATTGCATCACTGCTGTGTGTACTGTTGTGTGTGTTTTACTTTTGAGTAGTGGGGTTGACCACTGAGAGGACTGACTTTATTACTCTGAAAACTTAAATTTTGGGGGAAAGGTTTGTGTTAGCTTGGATAGGCTACTTACGTGAATGGTGCTAACAAGTTTATTCATTCTGCAGTTGTACTGTATTCATGAGGAGAAAATTTACCATTTTTACAAGCAGAAAACAGTGATTAGCTGTGAACACTGTGTGCCTACCAAGCTCTGCTCTGATAACACACTCAATAAATTACATTAACCAGCAGACAGCATAGCTAACTTAGCATGCTAGCATTAGCACAGATGCTAAACTCATTAAAAACTCAACATTAGCAAACTCAAAACTCAACAGAATTCTTACAGGATGAGTCGGATCTTACAAAAGCCAAGTCACAGAAGTTTCACTTCCTTTAACTCCATAATTTGTGGTTATGGTGGTTAAATCTGAACAGCTGGACAAGTCAAGCTAGCAAACTATAGGGCTACATCTGAAAATAGAACATAACAGTTGTTTAAGATTTAAATCTATACAAACACTAACACATACCAAAGAAAACAGAATTGACAACACAAATGTCCATTAAAATAGGAAATACACTTGATAATTTGAAAGATGACGATATCTTATCAACCTGGAGTTGCCGAAGCCGCTACACTCAGTATTGGAACTATTGGCTCCTCCATAACCCGGAAGTTGGTCATATTTCGTCCACCATTTTTTACAATGGTATCTATGGAAGTGTTGCGACTCTGTTATGTTGAAGGCTCTGGGTGTGAAGTGACTTTTTTGTGACTAATTTCCTGTTAGATGGTGAACTAAGACTTGGAGCCTGTCCGCACAACAATGAAATTATGTCAATCCGCAAAAGTTTAAAATCATTTCAGCCTTTCGTCCACATGACACCAGCGTTGTCAGTGCCCTGAAACAGTATTTTTTGAGAACGGGTCCCAGAGCGGAAAAATCTCACAATGCCGTCCTCACGTTGCTGTGTGGATAGGCAAAACACCACTTTTTGGAAACGATGACGCCATATCACATGACCAGAAGAAGAAAACACCAGATGTAACATCCAGTAACAACAACAACAACAATAATGTCGGATTACAGAGTTGTGTTTGTGCCGTAGGTGCTGTTAAGTTTATTAGCAGTACTACAACAAAACCTGGTGAAGCTGTATCAATTTGACCAGTGGAAACACATAAACAGATATACACATGTCAGATACTTTTAAATCCACCACAGTGTCCTGCTAGAAGGGTGACCCAGACCCTGCATTCTTTTATGGTTTTAGTGTATCCTGTGGCTCTCTGTGTTTGTGTACAGCGCCACATATAGGTGTGGCATACATATTACACTGTTTTAACCCAGTGCTTCTGTTTCCATCTGGACGCAGATATTTCTTGAAATGATACGTGTATGGATGCCAAACTTTTAGATCAGGGGTGTCAAACTCATTTTCTTTCGGAGGCTATATTCAGCCCAATTTGATCTCCAGTGGGCCAGACCAATAAAATAATAGCAGAATAGCTTAAAAATAATGACAACTCCAAATTTTTTAGTGCAAAAAATAACATTAGATTGTGAAATATTTCTATCCAAAACAAAAAAGATGTGAATAACTGGAAAAAAAAATAAAAATTCTGAAGAAAAACAAGTACAGTTTTATCAATATTATGCCTCAACTTATGATTTATACATGTGCATTACAGATCAGATCTACAAAGACACTAAACAGGCAGAATATTGTTAAAATTGCACTTATTTTTCTTTAGACATTCCAGCTTGTTCATATTTCTTCAGGTTATTGACGTTTAATTACTAAAGGATATCTGAATTTAATGTTCTTTGCAGTAAACCAAAGAGAAAAAAAACTAGTGTTGCCATTATTTAGAGGCATTATTATATTATTGTTTTCCACATTAAACCAAGAAGAAAATTTGGAATCATTATTTCTAGGTTATTATGCTATTATTTTTGAGTTTGATGCCCTTGACTGTCAATATCTTCAGGGTAATTTTTGCATTTTGCACTTTGTAAATCCATCCCATGGGCCAGATTGAAACCTTTGGTGGGCCGGTTTTGGCCCCCAGGCCGCATGTTTTACACCTGTGTTTTAGATGAACCCATGAAAAATACCATGAGTGTTGTCATCTGGACATGGCCACAATGTTGTGAACTGGAAGTTTATTGTGGAAGGGATAAAATCAGGTTAAGGTCAACAAATTTTCAGACGTTTACTACAGTGTACAATAGTTTCTGGCAGAAATTCCTCAATTACTGTTTGCCATAATCTAATCTTTGGACAGGAAACATGACTTCTGCCTTTACTCTTGACTCTGTTTTTTGTGTCTGTAGAAGTTCTCCCCTATGATAGAGGGTATTGAAGGATTGAAGGGGTAACAGTCCACACTTGGTTCTATGTAACTAAATATTTAAGAGCCTTCTATTTGATAAGTACTGCATAGGTTTATATATTTTAGGTGCATCAAGCTCTTTAACTCTGATTCAGTGAGTAGCTTATCATGTCTTAAACAACCATCAGTTTGATAGAGACTGTGTTTCAATGGAAAAAGGTCATGTGACCTGATGAGTCCAGATTGATCCGGTTCCAGAGTGAAGTGATGAAGAGATTACCCATCATGCCTAGTGTCAACAGTACAAACCTGTGGGAGCAGTGTTATGATCTGGGGTTGATTCAGTTGGTCAGGTCTAGGTTCTGCAACGTTATGTATCCATAAATCAAAATCAGCTGAACCTGAATAAACTGAATGAGCAGGAGATTTTTTCCCTCTCTGATGACACGAACATATTCCAAGAGGATTTATCAGGATCAAATATAAAGAAAGTAAAGAACATTTCAGGGAGCATGGGATGTCATTTTCACACATGGATTGGCCTTCACAGAGTCCAGACCTGAACCTGGTTGAGAATCTTTGGGATGTGATGGAGAAGACTTTACACAGAGGTCCAACTCTGTCGTCATTAATACAAGAGCTTGGTGAAAAATGCAATAATATAGACTGATATAAGTGTTGAGACATTCATTATGATATTGCACAAGCATAAAGATAAACAATGAGTTTCTTAATACCAAAGATAAAGTCTAATTAAAGCTAAGGTTAAATATCAGACTGTGGGACTTTTTTTCTCTTTTGCCACGTTGTACATATATTTTACATTTTGATGCAGACCAAGAAGACACAGTCGCAGAGGGAAGGCCTGTATTTATTTATTTATTTTTAATTCCTGCAATTTTGGCTCCTGCAGCTATAAAGGGACGATAAAAATATAACTTGTACAAACCTATCAGTGTATTCGGGTGTTTCTATGAAGCTGGCCCCTAAAAACAGGACAGAGGGGCTAAAAATTCAGACCAGATGTAGACTAATGTTATGACGCAAGTTTGGAAGCACTTTGGGTCTATTTAAAAATAAATACTTACTGAGATAAAAGAGGAAGTATTTTTCAGATAAAACACATTTTTACATTATTTTTATACAAAAATTCGCATGTAACACAGTAAAAAGGACATGAAAATTACTATATATATTTATATTTTTATATCTCTTTATTCTCTCACAGGTACAGTTTGGGAATCGAACTAATTTTGCAAGGCAGAGTGTTTCACAAAAATGGCCACTGTTGCAAAATCACTTGTGATTTATATGTGTTTAAATGGGCAGGTTCTGCATGTAACGCAAGTGGACACGATGGGTTAAAAACAAAACCCGGAATGAGACTGCCGATTCATGAAAAACCCACATGTCTGGATTAGAAAAACCACTAGCATCATCATATTTAACAGTGTCTTTATTTATAGCGGTATATACGACCATTTAAAGCCATGTTTTCCAGATCAAATGCACTGACACCTAGGTAGCTTTTCCTATCCCAATTTTGGTCCGATTTTTGGCCCCAATATTTCATCAAAAATTCATTAATTTTGGGATGGCTCAGTGCAAGAGTATAATTTTTTTGCATTTATCTGAGGTCATCATTAACAGGTACATCCTGGGGGGAAATATGTCTAAATTTTTCTTTTATTATTGGGTCTAAAAAGCTGGAAAAGTGCCAGGTACCAAAATGAACCCAGTTTCATAGAAGCACCCATTTAAATAACAACAGGAATCCTCACGGGTCATAACCATTGGTACAGCTAAAACATGAAGTTGTAATGATTCAAGCAAAATTCTTTTTTTGTCCATCTTCTGCTGCAGCTACAGCAGTGCAACATTGTGCAATCATCACACAGGACTTTGCACTTTGCTCATATTGTTTTATAGTCTACACCAGCGGTGTCAAAGTCATTTTAGGTCACGGGCCACATTCAGCCAAATTTGATCTGCAGTGGGCTGAACCCTTAAAACAATAACATGATAATATATAAATAATGTTAACTCTAAACGTTTCTCTATGTATTAGAGCGAAAAAAGTAAATTTACATCATGAAAAGGTTTACATCTACAAACTATCCTTTCAAAAGATGTGAATAACATGAACAAACTGAAAAAATAAGTGTAATTTTAACAATATTCTGCCTCAGTTTATCATTTACACATGTACATTATAACTTACAGATCACAGTGGATCTACAAACACACAAAATATTTAATAACAGACAGAATATTGATAAAAATTGTACTTACTTCTCTTAAGACATTTCAGGTTATTTACATTTTTTGCAAAATTATACTTTGTTTTAGTGTAAATATGTGAAAATATTTACATTTACAAAGAGAAACATTTGGAGTTGTCATTATTTATATGTTAGTATGATAGTATTTGACTGGTCCTGCCCACTGGAGATTGAATTGGTCTGAATGTGGAACCTGAACTAAAATGATTGTTAATATCTTCAGTGTAATTTTTGCATTTCACAAATTCATTCCAAGGGCCGGACTGGACCCTTTGGCCGGCCGGATTTTGCCCCCGGGCTGCATGTTTGACACCAGTGGTCTACACAGTCTGGTCCAGGCTTTACAGACACTATGTATTCTTCAGTTTCTGTTGCCCTCTTGTGGTCACAGTTTTAGTCAGCTCAAATCTGCAGTTAGCACATGCTACACACCATGCAAACAGCCATGCCATAGCCAAGGATCTAATGCTTATCTTAGCATGTCATTTAATATGTATTTACATCTTATAGTCATTAAGGGCCTTGAGGGTTTTTTTCATTTCGTATGTGAAATATTGTGCAACTCTTTCTAATTTTATGTAAATAGAACAATTACAAAAGTAAGAAGCCAGTCCAAACCATTGTGGCTGGTTAAAATATGTGTGTGTGGGTGTGTGTTAAAGCTGATTAACTGATTAAATAAGTGGTCCAGTCTGTTAAAGGTTAGCCTCTATGGTCCTCCTCAGAGGAAGGTGTGCTAGAGCATGTGATCGACACATATTTGTAATAATTCTAATTTAAGACAGGTATAAGATAAGAGCCCTCTAGTGGGTTAACATGACCATGATTGTAGATAATCCTAATCCTCATTTGATCTAATTTATGTAATACGCTACTAAAATCCCACGCGTCCCTGTCCTTTCAGGAACTACAGAGCAGTGTGGGAAAGAGTGGGGAAGAAGGGGGAAGGTAAGAGGGAAACGTGATTATCTGCAGTAATCGATTCAGCCTGCAAACTCATTGAATTACCATTTTATTAGGTACACATGTGCAATGTGATGTTGGTTAATCTGCAACAGCAGATGCAAATTAAATCCTATTCATGTCAGATCTTTTTTATTTATTTTGTCAGACTGATTCTGATGAATCACCATATACGACATCCAAATGAAACAGACACACCTGTGTTAATAATGAGCTCCTTTTGTAGAAGCAGAAACAAAGACACCATCAAAATACCTATTACTCTACAGAGCATTAATATTTTGGGTATGAGTCTGATTCTTATTTACTAAAACTCTGACAAATCATATTCTAACAAGATCTCCTATTGAACCATTTGAAGAGCAGTGATGGAAGAAAGACTCCAATACTTCTAAGGCTAAAAACTTTTTTTTTTCTAATTCTCATGCCTGAGAAAATGTTCTTAGATGAAATCAGTGGTCTTGTTCTGTTCTTTTAGTGAGTGTTTGAATGTGTGTGTATTACTGTAATGAAGAATTCATGTAATTAAAGTATACACGTTATGGTCCCTGTCAGTGTTTTACTGTTATATGTGATGTTTTTGGATTCATATTACTGCTAAATACTTGTGTATGTTGCAGCTGCTGTTTTACTGCTGTAGATTTTAAAAGGTGAATTCATTTGGCATACTTTATTTACTCTTGGTAATTTCATCTACAGCAGTACATCATATCATATGGTATATTTTCATGAGCTTAGAAAAGCAGGTCTGTTTGAATCCAAAAGTTTTTGGGGTTTTTTCACTGATATTAACCCATACAGACCAGGTGTTACTTTTGTGGCAAGTCCCAAATGAATTTTGTCTCTATTTTTAACCTTTCTTAAGTGATTTCTCACCATTTATTCTAACATTATGCTCTGTATTTTGCATTTTTAAGTGAAAATCAGCTATCATCTTGTATTTAATTACTGATTGTTTACTGATCATGTAGATGTTAATCATGTTGATCAAAGCACAAATTAAAGTTGAGGGTTATTACATCAAAAACAGACTAAACTGAAATAAAAGTGACTTTTTTCAGTAAAATATATCATTAACTGAAGAGAAAGCCAGTGTGTTCATCCACTGTCATTGATCCAACTCCATGGTGAACCAATATTGTAGAAGATGACTGTTTCCATAGTAACTATGGAGCCTCTGAACGTCCAAATGGGTGATATCTGATGACCATGAAAAGACGACAAACTGCATTTTACACCAATTATTTATATATATATTGATAGGATTAGTGGATCAACAGGTATTAAACTTTTTATATCTGTTAATGATTTTGGTCACCAGTGGGTGTTTGGGTCTGTATGGGTTAAGAAGGAAAAGAATCTTCTCATGACATAAAAGAATGTTTAATCCTTCAGTTTAGCACAAATATTCAATTTCAACACATGACTCACACTGAAAAACGAAGAATGAATGAAACATTATGATCTGACAAATAACTAAAGATGGCAAATAAATATAGTGAAATAAAAAAAGACAGTACTTCCCTCTGAGATGTAATGGATTACAAATAGAAATACTGAAATAAAGTCCTCACATTTACACTGAAGTTCACTGGAAAAAATTATTAGACCATCAAAAGTCATCAAAAATAATGTTTATGCAATCAAGTACTAACTCCTGTGTGTATCATGTGACTAAAACAGACAGAAAAGAAAACATGGAATGCCTAAAAGCACTGTTTTTGTCAGTACAATGCCACAGATACTGATGTAAGAACTGAAGTGATTTTGGTTATTATCAAGAAAACATGGAAAACGTCTAGATATCAGCTCTGAAATTAAACTCTTATGAGATATTTTTGTTGTTATCATTATATTTGTCCAGACAAATGTATCTTTAGTTTTACCAGGCATTAAAATTAACAAGAAATTGAAGAAAACAAGAGTGGTCTAATAATTTTTTCCATACCACTGCTGGGAGTGCAAAGTATCATCCTGGCAAACCTTGTCCTATCCCCAACACCACCTAGAAAAACTTACAACTGGTGCATTGTGGTTGTTGTTGTTGTTGTTGCACTTGTTATAAATGTGTATGAACATTTATATATTCTACTCAGGTTGGTTTTGCCAGTGAGATCTTGTTCCCGTTGAGATATCCTGACTAAATAAAGAAGAAAGAAAGAGAATTTATGGCATGTAGATTATAAAAACATATATTATTACCTCCGTCAAGTGAAACAGTGGAGGTAATGTTTTCATCGGTGTTTGTCTGTCTGTCTGTTTGTCTGTCTGTGTGCAAGATAACTCAAAAAGTTATGGATGGATTTGGATGAAATTTTCAGGAAATGTTGATACTGGCACAAGGAACAAATGATAAAATGGTGGTGATGGGGGGGGGGGGGGGGGGGGGGTGATCTTCCTTGGCGGAGGTCCGTGCCCTCCAAGTGCTTTTCTAGTTCATTTAATAATTCCATGTGACTGTGATTTATCTTTTTTTCCTATATTATCAAAGCTGAAGTATAAAATACAAGTAAAGTACAAGTCTGCAAATTACACTAACAGTGTAGTACAGATGCTAAATGAAAGATTTCATCACCACTGAGCACAAAACAGACTGTATTGTGCACTCTTAAAAAATATATATTTTTTTACTAATTAATCACAGTTTTCATTTCTTTACTTTGCTTTCTGATTATCAAAGAGGCAAAAATTTAAGAAAGAAAGAAGGAAAGAGAGAAAGAAAGAATATTGTGGTCATTGGGGTTTGTCTGTTTGTCTGTCTGTTAGCAAGATAACTCTAAAAGTTATGGATGGATTTGGATGAAATTTTCAGGAAATGTTGATACCGGCACAAGGAACAAATGATAAAATTTTGGTGGTGATGAGGGGGGGCTGATCTGCCTTGGCGGAGGTCTGCGCTCTCTGAGTGCTTTTCTAGTTATTTATTTTTCCTAAGATGTTGCTGTTGTTTTATTAAATCAAAAGACAGATTTATATAGATAGTATTTTTGCATGTACAGTCACATTCATAGGTTTGTGGTTTTTTGCTGCATCCATGCTTGCTGCTTGTGTGCCGTTTCTTATCTGTGTTTGATCTGTGCAGGTGCAGGTGCAGGTGCAGGTGTCACCATGACGATATGTGTGGGAGGTGCAGTTCAGGTGTGTACTGGAAATACTTATAATAACATACAACCGTACCTGCAGTAATACATGACAGAAATCACATGTATGCAGAGGAGATAATACAGTAGATCAGGGGTGTCAAACTCATTTTAGTTCAGGGGCCACATTCAGCCCAACATAATCTCAAGTGGGCCATTCCAGTAAAATAAAACCAGTGAAAAAAGTAAAATTACATTATGATAATGTTTACATCTACAACGTTTCCTTAAAAATCTGAATAACGTGAACAACTTGAAATGTCTTAAGAAAAACAAGTGTAGTTTTAACAATACTCTGCCTCAGTTTATCATTTACACATGTGCACTACATTGTAATTACAAATACATAAAACATTTAGTAATAGGTATAATATTGATAAAATTGCATTTACCTTTCTCAAGACATTTCACGTTGTTCATATTTGTTCAGGTTATTCACATTTTTTGTAAAAGGATAGTTTGTTAATATAAACCTTTTCATGTTGTAATGGCAAAATTACTTATATCCATATATATTCATATATTTCATATAGCATATAGGTATTTCAGATATATTCATGTCACTGTGTATTATAGAGCAGTTTGGACCTCTTTTGTGTTGTGTCCAGAGTAGAAGGCCAAACCAACATTTCTCACAGGGGTCTTATCTCTAAGTTCCTGACACTAACCACAACACTTTCCACACATCATAATTTTCTCATGGGAGACAGAAGACTACAGGATGATTTTGTATTTTTGGGTTCAGACTGTCTCAGTCTTTTGTCTGAGGGGTATCTCTTTCTATGGAGCTCCAAATAAAGGGATTTCTTTGACACTGAACGTTTGAACTTATCCTTCTTTATTATAGACGAATTAGGAGAGTAATATTTTTTCCATAACAATGTAATTTCACTTTTTTTGACTAAAACAAAGATAAAATCTGCAGTTGTCATTATTATGTTATTATGATAGTATTTTTCTGGTCTGATCCAGTTGAGATGTAATTGGTCTGTATGTGTCTGGATGGAACCTGAATTAAAATGATTCTGCCACCATTGATTGTTAATATCTTCAGTGTAATTTTTGCATCTTACAAGTTCATCCTATGGGCCGGATTGGACCCTTTGGCGGGCCGGATTTGGCCCCTGGGCTGCATGTTTGACACCTGTGCAGTAGATGCACTTTTGTATTTGTACAGACAATATCTTCTTCTCTTTTTTTTTTTTTTTTTCTTTTTTAACTTGTCTTGTCCTGCATCATAACAGCAGAATGGTAGTCTGGCTGCCTTTTCGTGCTGAACAAATTTGCTTTGCCAGGAAAACTTCATAAAGTATATGACATTCAGCTGTCTTTATTATGAGTTTTGTTAAACTGCATTTTGATGCCGGACCTGACATGGAGGAACAGGGGGGAGGAGAAGAAAGGGGGAGAAGAAGGGGTAGGATTAGATAAGTTTATACTCCTTCCTACTCTGTTTTGCTCATAAATTCTGAGGCTTAAGATGTTGCAGTTTTAAGTTACCATTTTGTTTTGTTCTCATTCTCTTGATTATCATTTATTTGCATTTCTGTTTTTAAATTGTCATTTACATGGTCGAAATAAAGATATCAATCAATCAAAAAGGGGAGAAGAGAAGGAAAGAATGAAAGGGGGAGAAAAAGGAAGAAGAAGGTGGGGAAGACCCTCACAAGAAAATATCAACAATACCAACAATAACAACCATGGTGATCATTCTAATGGTAATGGTATAATATTTTCTTCTCCAAGTCTATTTGCTTTCATGTGTGTGGACTGTAGTTGGTCAGTAGGGGGCAGCAGAAGCCCTAAAACAAACCCCCATCAGCCTAGTTCACAGAGAGATTAGAACTTTAAAAAAAACCTTATAAATACTCAGACATCCTAAGGAGGTTGTAGGTAAACGCCTGCATAAAGTAGTTTACAAATGAATGATTTTAATAGATACAAGAAGAAAATGTAACTGGGAGTGAACGAGCGGCTTAAATAGGTTGTAACTGCACTTTCCCATAATAAAAAACTAGACTAGCTGACTTTAACAATGCTCGCTGTTCTTTCAATTTTAACTTGTGTCTAGTGCAAAAAAAAAAAACTTAAGGTGGAAAAGACATTTTTAAGAGATATTTTACGAGAAAAGGTTTGACGACAGCTACAGCAGATGGGTCAGCACTTACAGAAAGGGTAGGAAGCTCTTTGTCACATTTAGACACTGGTAGTTTCTCTTTTCTTTCTTTCCTTCTTTCTTTCTTTCTTTCTTTCTTTCTTTCTTTCTTTCTTTCTTTCTTTCTTTCTTTCTACCTTTTATGCCTTTTTAATTTTATGCCTCTGATAATCAGAAGTAAAAGAAGTAAAGAAATGAAAACTGTGATTAATTAGTAAAAAAATATTTTTTAAGAGTGCACAGTACAGTCTGTTTTGTGCTCAGTGGTGATGAAATCTTTCGTTTAGCACCTGTGCTACACTGTTAGTGTAATGTAAATTTGCAGACTTGTACTTTACTTGTGTTTTATACTTCAGCTTTGATAACATAGAAAAAAAGATAAATCACAGTCACATGGAATTATTAAATGAACTAGAAAAGCACTCGGAGGGCAGAGATCTCCGCCAAGGAAGATCAACCCCCCCCCCCCCACACACACACACACACACACACACACACTACCTTTGTGCAGTAATCTACACCTGGCTTTTCTGCCTCCGTCCAAAATAATATAGATTATATAGACTAAATGCCATCTAAAATTAACGTTATTGCAAACTATTACATGATCAAAAACTAGAAAAGCACTCTGAGAGCGCAGACCTCCGCCAAGGCAGGTCTACCCCCCCCATCACCACCAAAATGTAATAATTTGTTCCTTGTGCCAGTATCAACATTTCCTGAAAATTTCATCCAAATCAATGCATAACTTTTTGAGTTATCTTGCTAACAGACAAACACACGGTCAGACAAACCCCGATGAAAACATTACCTCCGTCATTACACTTGGCAGAGGTAATTTGCTGAAATTACTTAAAATTTTTAATGGCAAAAGTATTTAATTTGTGTTGGAACTTTTTAGATTATAATATTTCATCCTTTTCCAATCTTGTAAAAACATAAATCTCCAATATCTGTAATAAACTGTAGAATGGAGTGTTGTCTTTATGCAGTTCTTTATAGATGTAAACTCTTGGATTGGATGGAAAATGCATTATCACAAAGCTGAAAACAGCCCTTTTTCCATCTTTACTTTCACTTCTCATATGACAGCAACACTAAAAATATATGATGATTTTATAACGTGATGCATTACTGTAGGTTAAAGTACCAACAGTATATAGAGTAGTTAAAAGGAACTCAACAATAAACATCTGTAGCAGTAAAATGCAACATAGACATTAAAGCAGCAGGAAAATAAATCCAAACCACCAATAAGTACTGGCATTATTTTTCATTGTTTAAGGACATTTTTTTGATGATACTGGAGTAATGTTTTCAATGCAGTAAAAATACTTGTGGTGCAAGGATAAAGGATACTGTATACTTCCTCTACCACTGAAAAAAATAGGTAATATTGAGTGTGCCAATTCAGCATGTACAAGCAAAAGTGAACATCAACATGAAAACGTAAATATGCACACATCATTTATCAAGTGAGCTCATTTTTTAGCTAAAGATCTCTATTTTATGGAACTGTTATTCTCTTTCAAATATCACTTACACAGTACAGGAGAAGTTCTGCTAGGCTGCATTAAATTAACAAAAAGACATGCGAAAGACTGTCTATTCCTTTGGAAATTTTTAATTCTGAATGATGAAGTTTGTGAATTCATACACTGGTAACATTTAAAAAGACTATCAGTGAACTGTTACTGAGAAATTACTCTTTATTTGTCATACCTATATCAGTAGGGACCACCACAGTTTCTACATAACACTGTTTTAGTATTAAATGCATTAAAAGTAGGGTAGGAGTTTCTTTGAAAAAACCTAATTTGAGCAAGCTACATTTTGAAAATACACAATTCAAAAGTCCAAACCCGTTTTTTCAGACACCCCCCCCCCCCCCCAAATCCTCCAGAATACTGGATTGTACTCGCAGAGGGGGGAGGGACAAATGTCAGCTGAGTCTGATAGACATATCACCATTCAATCGTTTCGATGGGTCGGTTAAATTGATTGGATGGTGTTTTTTCAGTCCTGTCCGTTCCGTAGGTGACTAAAAAATTTTTTTATTTTTGTGTTAGAGCACTTAATTAATTGGTTGCAATCAGGGTGTGAAGGGGATTTTAAGCAATATAGTAAAAAATGCTCCAGGAAAACATCTCCTACCCCACCTTTAAATGAAGCATTCTGATTATATCTGGCTTGTTTTAAAAAATAAGTCAACATTTTGGCTGATGCGTACAATGGTAAAGAGTCATCTATGTGTTACTATGGTAACCTGTCTGCGTGTTACCACATACTCATGTCAATAAAACAGAGACTTTTCATTATTTTACTCCAAAATGTATTTTCAGTATAGTTGAACATAATATCTAAAACAGAGGTCTCAAACTTATGGCCTGGGGGCCAATTGTGGCTCGTGGGATGATATTTTGTGGCCCCCTACTTGACATTAATGTTTAGGGTTAGTGCGGCCCGCATGGAGTTCTCAAATGCAACTTTTGGCTGAGTCTTGCCATGCTTTTATGTTATTTATTTTATCACTTATGGGCTACCATAGATAGTCTTGTGAGAGCTTTAGCGGCATTTGTTGTCAACGGTTGTCAAGCTAGCCAACCGCGAATTACCACAGGAAATATGAATGTTACTCACTTAATCACTTAGTTGAAGCATACCAGTGACACCAAGTGGACGGAAAATATGTCATCACCCAGTTCCAGTCATGTCTCCCTCAAAACGTGCTGCCGTCTGACGTCATTACTCAACTAGACATGCTGAGGAGTACTGACCCTTTGCACCGACGTCACAGTTATCACGTGACTAGGGGTTGCTGCGCCATGATGGACAGCAAAAACAGCACAACAAACAAACGAATGAGTGACAGATTATGGCTACCAGCACTGAAAATAAAGTTTTGGAGTTGTCCTGCGAAGTGACTCACCTTACTGGACGGCAGAAGGAACGCTATTTGGAGAAGCTAGCGATAGCAGGGCTAGCTACCGACCCTTCTCCCTCCTGATGTGTTTACGGATCTAGCAAAATCCTCCAGTCTACCGGAGTTTAAAGCACATGATCTGTACCATTCTGTTCTAAATGGAGTGTCCCCATACACAGGTGCTGATCTAAAAGCATACAAAAGTCTGGATGATACCAGTTCTTAGTCTCAGGTTAGATTACCCAGTCGCTGTACTGCGCTCACGACAGAGGAATGGATCTCATAATAGTAAAGATACAGCTAATGTTAGCTAGCTAGCTGTGTATGTTTTTAACATGTTTCCCCAGCATGCCATTAAAACTCAAGTAAACTGTAACCAAAAGCAGCTCTAATTAACACTGTGTAATAATGTTAGTGTCTGTCATTAGTATCCTACAGTATTAGCTCTGTTGTTGAAGTGTCTGCCTTTCTACTGTCTACACACAGTAATATGTACAGTTCCACCACTAGAACATATGGCACAGCATAATGACAATAACAGTATTTCATATAACATAGTGTAGCTGGTAAAAAAAAAAAAAAAAAAAAAGAGGCAGCCACTACAACAACAGAGCTAATATTGAAGGCAACGTATGACAGTCACTGGAACATAGTGGCTCATAGTAGTTAACCCAGTCTACCACCTAGCTAGCATGTGGTGAAGCTAATTTGCTATGGACACAAACAGAGCCTGTTCTGTCTGTAATATCAGGTCCATCAGATCCAGGCTCTGTCTGGAACCAGCTGAAACCATGGGTGTCTGTGAAGAAGGATGGAACTGTTGTGTGCGACCACTGTACGTGTAAAGCAGGGTTTAAAACGAACAAAAACAACAATGTTCAGATCAAATTCTATATTAGCCGCTTTGCCGTCCAGTGTGTAGTCCGGCACTTCCGCTGTCCGTCATGGCGCGAGCAGAGCGTGACGTAACAGACAAAGGGTCAATACAAAATACCTGGGAGATGACAGAAAGAACCGAGTAGTCAAAATTAAAACATGTCTATTGAGGCAACAAGATTTATTCAAGAAAACAAGCAAAGAGAATGAAGCAGCAGTCAAAGCTAGCTACGTGGTGAGTTAGATGATTGCTAGCCATTCAAAGAACGGCTCTGTTCATCCAAAAGTGCTTGTTAATAGCTGCAAGTAAAGTCAAGAAACCCTTTTGTTGTGGAATACTTAATGCGGCCCATCTTGACCCAGACTGTACCTCCAGTGGCCCCCAGGTAAGTTGAGACCCCTGATCTAAAAGGTTTTGTTCTACTTGATATCAATTTCTGTCGAAAACTGCATGTTTTGGATGTTTGCGTAAAGCTTAAAACATTCAAGTCCACATGTTACAGAGCAGTAATTTGACATTTTTCACCTAAAACTTTTATCCCCCCAAATTTTGTTACTCATAATGTGAAAGTGCTTATAAATATCTACTCAAATATGTATAATACATGCATATAAGTTCCTCTGCTTACATGACAGAGACTGTTGAACATGAAATGTGTCCATGTGTTACCGCTTGATCGAACCCACCAGTAAGCACCTTTGATCCCAGTTACACTTTATCAAGAATAAATCACATTTTCATAATCATTTCATGAAAAGACTTAAAAATATTGTATTCCAACTTTAGGGGCATCAGTGCATTTGTATGCGTATATACCTGACAGCTCAGTCACTATGTATGTGAGTCCGTCAATAGACATATTGTTAACACCCCAACACACGGTCTGTTGTTCATGTTTCACGTCTGGCATTTTAATGTAACGCTGAACACACAGATGTGAATTCCTCTTTAACAAGAAGGCACCTATAGGTACAAGCCAGTAAAATGCCTGCTTTTATATGATTTTTATTTAACGCTTGAATGGTTATGATTAGGCAGATGACGACTGAATAAATGTGTGTGATGTCTGTTACCGTGGATGTGAAAGGTTGTAAAAAAAAAAAAAAAAAAAAAAAAAAAAAAATCCCACATGTCTGACTTCTTCACACCTGGAAACAGATGAAAAACCATAAATGACAGATGATATTTTTGTGTCTTTAATTAGGATGACTGAAACTTGCCAGGCGTCTCCTTCATGTTTCACTGCTAGGACACAGTTCACATCATTGTGACAGCCATTATCTTACCCCTCTGTTATTCTGTCACAGTGGTTTCCCAAATAATTACACAGTACCTCCTGCCTCATGTCACAAAATGCCTCCTTTCTAAGTGTGTGTGTGTGTGTGTTGATAAAGGAGAAACACAGTGAGAGGAGACAGCAGAAAAAGGCAGATTAATCTCCCGAGTCCAAGCGAAAAGTATTTTATTAGGTTCACATGTGAAGCAGCCGACCGTGCTGTCAGTTGTAGTCGGGATTGAAACGTCCACAGAGCGGCAGATCGCACCGTTAACAGGGAAGGGCAACGTTTCAGCTCTGAGCACAACAAAGACATCTGTACAGGATGAATGCACATGGATATGGAAGGACTTTAACCCATAAAGACCCAGTGCTACTTCTATGGCAGTTCCCAAATGAATTTTTGTCTATTTGTAACCTTTGTTAGCTGATTTATTACCATTTATTCTAATATTATCCTAGTATTTTGCATTTTTAAGTATAAATCAGGTATTTTCCTATATTTAATTCACTGATCATGTAGATGTTCATAAAAGCTCAGATTAAAGTTGAAAGTTATTATATCAAAATGGAACTTTATATGTAAAATCTATGTATTAAGAGGGAAGTGGACTCTGTGTGTTTTTTTGTGAGTGTCGGGGTTAATAACTTATTTCAATCACATGTTTACTGAACAAACTGCAACTAATTGGTCAAAGTAGTGACCCTCATTTCACCAAAATATGCATTTAATACCTTTTATTGAGTTCTTTCAAAGATTTCACTACATCTATATTATAAAAGCCAAGTAGACTCTATAGTTGTGTGTTTGTGTGTGTCTCGGGCATCTCACAAATACCGGAAAGAGCTGACAGTTTGGCATAATTATGTATTTTTGGACAAGGCAGAGACTAGCAAAAATGACAAGTTGATAGGACCAATATTTTGGGAGATATTAGCAATTCTGGAATACAATAGCTTTATAATCATGTTGCTATGCCCATGACGTTGACGGAAAGTGCCGTACCACACTGCATGATGGGAAATTAAGTTAAGAACAGGAATGACACATTTATTAACTTCAGCCCCTAGATATTGGTATTAATATATTAATTGTTTAAATTTTAAAGAATGATTTAACAAATAATTTTTGTCAGTACTTATAAACTTTTACTGGTGAATGTTGTAGAGGATGACGGTGTTTCCACGGTAACTACAGAGCCTCTGAACATCCAAATGGGTCATATCTGATGACCAGGAAGAGATGACAAACTGTATTTTACACCAATTATTTACAAGTATTGATAGGATTTGGCCCAATCCCAGTTCACCCATTGACCCTCCCCCTTGACCCTACCCCTTGGCCCTTGCACTTGGCATTGCCCCTTGAAACAGAGCTGTAAGGGTTAGGGGTTGAAACATTCCCCCATGAAATGAGACAACCCTTCGAAACCTGTTACATCATCATCAGTCTTTTGCCGCGTTTCCACTACATGGAACCGGCTCAACTCAGCTTGACTTGACTCGGATACCAGATACTATTCCTGGAGACTGTTTCCATTACAAGATACTACCAACTTTAGAGTACCTGGACGTCATAGCGATGTGGTGCATAACTTCCGTGTCGTCTGCTCAGAGAGTTGCTGATAAACTCGCTCGTTGCGTGTTGTCTCATCAAACTCATGCTGAATTTTTACATCGGCCACCAAAGACTGAATCTCCTGCCTGAATGGTGTAGTTTAGCGGGCTGTCATCATGTGGATTAACCATTTACCGTCAACTTCCGCATCTGTTTTATGTAAAACGGCGGGTCACAGAGACAACTCTCTGACCAATCAGTGGTCTGCAGTGTTTACATGTCATGTTTTAGTATCTGGTCCCCAGTCTTGGAACCTCAGCAGAGGCGATACCAAAAAACTAGTACCAGGTACCAGATTCCAGGTCCTTTTTCTTAATGGAAATGCAAAAAGGCCGAGTTGAGTCGAGTCGAGCCAAGCCGGTACCAATGGGCAATTGACGCCGCTATTAACAGATGCGACAACTTTGTTTCCAAAAGTATTCTCCATGCCGTCAGTAGCTGTAACCATCTCTGTTGCATGGGCTTTGGTCGTCTTTTTGCGGCTATCAACTATAAACCGCAGAAATGCGATCTATAACACATTGAAACGGCATTAACCGGCCGATCAAATAATTAAGTTGTTTACGAAGAAAATACATACATTTATGTGTTTCTTTCATCACACTGCTGCACTTTTTGGCTGTGTTTACCTCCATCTCAACAATGATTGAACAGAATTATGGGAAATTTCTCCTACCCCTATGTTCGTAGTGTGGTCCCGAAAAATCTCTGTTTCAAGGCCTGTACAGCCCTCCGCCTTAGCCCTTCCCCTCCATGTAATCGAGAATCAGGACAACGCTACCCCTTCATGTGTACACACAAAATGGAGGGGTAGGGTTAAAGGGGAGGGGCCAAGGGGTGAATTGGGATTCAGCCTTAGTGGGTCAACAGGTATTAAACATTTAGATCAGTAGATGATTGGATGTTTGAGTCTTTATGGGTTAAAGAGCACATACTTACCAATGGCTGTGCTGAACACTGACATAGCTTTGCATACATTTAGATTTTTAACAGGAGACTTAATGAATTCACTCAGACTTGAAACTCTCCAAAAAGTCCAGGCCTTGCTCATTGATCCATCACTGACATGACAGTTGGAAGAACAGTCTGTCTGACCGGCCAGTCCCGTGTTTCATCTGCTATTTCTGTTCTGCTTTACAGTCTCACAGGCTGCAGAGTGACAGACCAGCGCAGGAAAAAAAAAAAAGAAAAGACAGCATGTGTTTTTCAGCGAGTCAGTCATGATTTTGCAAGCGCCACATTCATTAGCCTGATGTAATGTTATCATCAAAGACACTTGGTTTCTTTATATCTATATTTTGGCTGATATCACAGTAATAAAACTGCCTTATGTTTGTTCAGATACTAAGCGTTGAATACTTTGTGGTTTGAAAAAAAAAAACATTTTACAGAGGAAGGAATCACAATTGGAACAATGCAGTTTTTAAATTCAGAGGAAACACAGTTATGTTCTAATGGAGCACAGACAGAAGGAAATATATCGGAGTCTTCTTCGGTCTTCACCTATAATGAATGCCGGCGTTACACTTGTAAGCAGAGTGACCGTAGCGCTGTTTTGACAAGAGGGTCAAAACACTAGACATGTCATTTGTAACAATACACAACAGGCAGAAGCTGCAGATTTATACATGAGACATGAACGTAGCTACAGTTTCAATAAGGTTGACATCACAGAGAATCAAATACAATAAAATGAACACTGAATGGCTTGATGGTCCACGGACAGTCCAGTCCAGTCCAGTCAGATCTAACTGCTACCAGAGGCTGGCAAAACATTTATCCTCTGTCTTCTTTCATCGTCAGAGCTCCTTTTACACCGTCTGCCGCTATTTTTTTTTTTATTGCTCACCTGATGAGCTCTCCTGTCAGCATTGGTCATGTTTTACACAGCGTGATGAAAGTCTGCAGGGAGTGTGTAAAATATACTGGGTGAATAAGCGCACCGGAGAAACACGACGCAGGTGCTCCTCTATAGATCCACCACATGTCTCATCCTCATTGGGCCTCATCCTTTCCCATGCTGCTTTTTAACGAGCCATGTTGTTTTGTTGTCAAATGCATGGTGGGGTTTTTATGGAGCTGGCAGAAAGCTGTTACAGACATTTGTAATGAGCTCTCATTCTGCGGTTCATGAGCGTGTGTGTTATGAATTACCGAGGCCTGTAATGAGCCTCCGCATTGAGGAGGGTCTCCGACTGGCCCATGGGAGCAGAAATTTGTGGTGTCTGGCCTTGTGTGCTGCAGAAAGAATGCTTCATATGGTTTGTATAGATTGAATGCACACACACAGTGAAGCCATGCCTGGTGGGACAACTGAGAGCGGATAGGGTATATAGTATGTTCTGTCGGAATCCCAAGTGCTGCAGGTCAGGTTTAAGGCCGTTGAGAGGGTGGTAGGATTGTTGAAAATGATCGCTCCCAAGATAGCAACAAGCATCTCGAGCTGCTGTCCTTCGGGCTGAGAAGATGCCGTGTCTTGAAAGTCTCGTGGGTGTGGGAGGGTGCTGCTCCCCGCTCAGCTGCACTCCTCACAGTTGCAGGCCAAGATGTATCTGTACGTGGCTGTAATGCGCGTCCCGCCGGCGCAGCGCAGCCTCACCGCCTTCAGCTTGGATGTGTGCGGCCGGCAGCAGGAGCAGGTGCTTTTGAACGGCTGTTTGAGCACCGAGCTGAAGGAGATGAGGGGGTCAGAGCGGGTCGTGTGGCTGCAGTGGCCTTCACAGCGCGCCAGCAACACCATCTGAAACACAGCATGGAAGACAACATGAGGCTCCAACACGGAAATGACAGATCTAACACTTGTAAAGCCCTCAATTTGACCTTTGGTTCTACTAATATACAGTAGTGGATTTTTTTTTTTTTTAATATTTTATTTATAGTGGCTAAAATTTACTCAGGGGGTCAAATGAGTGGCCATTTTTGTCAAAAAAAAAAAAAAAAGTTGTAAGAAATGCATAGAACTGTGTTGAAATAATGCCAATACATTTGTGCACAGACTACTGATATTATTTGACAGTGGAAGCTATATTTTCAGAAATGTTGGATTTTGAATAGCATGTGTATGTGAAAACTTTTGCTGGTGGACGGATGTGGCATTACCCATGATGATCTGGTCAGTACCAGTGCTTTATTAGTAATAAACTTATATACTTACTATTGCTAATTATCCTTTTATTCATAAATGTTAGTATTGTGGATCTAAAGCAATAACAGCTGACACAAAAACACACAATGTGACAGTGGACGGATGTGACATGGTTGTTACAGATCCCATCATACTGATGCTCGGCAGCCATGTCACCGTTTCCAGAAATGATCCCTGTGCAAAAACTAGTATCATAATTATTTATTGTATAGTTTATCATCATACTAAAGAGTAAATAACAATATAGAATTGTTATTTCTTTATAAAAATGCTTATTATTAGAAAACTGTTGATTTAAAAAGTGACGTGACATTCTTAATGTATGTATTGGCGTAACATAAGCAGGATGGATCAGCACCATACTCCATATTGCAACCTGTAAAAATAAAACATGATATGTAGGATATAATCTTGTAAGAAAAACTGAGGAATCTAAAAGACTAGAATATTTGTTTTTCAGGTAAATTCAGTTAAAATATAACTTGGTCGTTTGTGACATGAAAATATAGCATTGATTGTGATGAAATTGGACATTTTTGACCTGAAAACATAGTTCATATGACCATCAACATGTTGCAACAGAACTGAAATCCTGTTAATTTGGATAACTTGCATTTACCAACACAAAGTTACTTTGGGGATTCACTTATATTGATTTCTTATGCACAAAGACATAAATAAGACCTCTAAGCAAATTTTAGCAGATAGATTTTTTTTTTTACATTTTTAAGAACAGACATAAGATAATAAGGGATAATAACAAAAGACTGGAAAAAAGTTTTTGCTTAAAGTTTTACACAGTCTTAACCCATAAAGACCCAGTGCTACTTTTGTGGAAATTCCCAAATTAATTTTTCTCTCTGTTTAACCTTTACTGAAGTTATTGATCATTTATCATAATATTTTTCTCTGTATATTAAAATCAGTTGTTTTCCTAGATTTAATTTCCTAATCATGTACTTTAGCCATCAAGGTGACATTACATTTGAGGGTTATTATACTAAAAACAGAAAAAGCTTAAGAAAAAGTGACTTTTTCAGTAAATATATCATTAACTGAACATAAGAACAAGTATCTCCACCCACTGTCATTCATGAAACTCCATGGGTTTGACTAGTAAATCAGTGTTGTTCCCAATATGGCCAATGTATTATACAAATCACAGTGAAAAAGGTCAGAACATAAAATTGAAAATGAAGCAGCGATGCCCTAATCAACAAGTCATATTCACCAGAAATAAGGGGACACATTTGGTTTGCATGAACCTCAACAAAAATGAACATTCCTGTTCAAGTTGTGACTCATTTCACAATTGCTGTACTTGTCAAAATAATCATAATATAAGGTACAGTAGTGGAAAAAGGACTCTGGACACCCTTGAAACTTTACACAATCTCAATGATCATGAAAGATTTGTGGAAAAATCTCTCAGAAGGTGTGGCTGTATTGGACAGACATAAAAAGGAAATGATTTTAACAAATGTAATTTCTTGCCAGTTTCACCATGCCATGTCCAGGATGGGTTTCATTATTTTGCTGAAACCAGTTTTGACTGAACAGAGCATGTGCAGAAGGGAGCATGTGGGTCCAAGAATGGAACAGTACTTGGTAGAGTTCAATGACTTAAGAATGATTATTAATACAATATATCACAAATGCATGGGGTGTCCAAAAACTTTTGTCCACCAATTAAATGTAAGACTGTGAATAATAAGAAAACAGATGAAAAGTAGATGTTCCTGTTCGCCTGTCAGCGCTGCAGAGGTGAAGAGAGCCAGAGAGACGATCTGTTTATTTTAACAACTATAATTTTCAGAAGTGGGATGAAGTTATTGTTTATCAGGTCTCAAGTGAGTCTCGGTCTGAGCTTTGGGGTCTCGAATCAAGTGCCAAAACAAGACAATGTAAAGTCCGAAACATTGTGTCTCAAGTCTGAAACAACTCACTGTGCAAATTCAATTCCATGGTTCAGTGACTGGACGGAAGGTGGACACACTGGGGACACGGAGATATACACTGAAGTAGAACATCATGGAATCTAAATTGGCTGTAGGTGTGAAGGTGAGAGCGAATGCTTGTTCGTCTGTTTATGTCAGAAACGGTGAAGTGTTGAGGCTGTACCCTGCCTTCACCCGATGGTAGCTGGGAAATGTTAACCCTTTATCGGGCACTCATAGAAATACTCTGAAATTCTAAGTTTCAACCTTAGTGTGATATTGAAGGACATAATAAGACTGAAATATAAAAAAAAAAATATTATGTAGAAAATCAAGGTCAATGAAGTTACCATATTTGGTTCTTTACTCATAAGTGGGAAAAAAAAGTAAATATAAAAAATACACGAGACACATGTATTTTAGAACAGTGTTTCCCAACCTTTTTGAGCCACAGCACATATTTTACATTAGAAAAATCACAAGGCACACCACCTAACAAAAATTATATTTACTGAAATATAATGCAAATCTAGTCTCAATTTACTTCCTCAGTGTGAAACCTGGGCCTGTTTAGTTGAACATAAAACTGGTATTCTTGAAGGAATTGAAGATTCATATAACAGAGGCGTCGATGTAATATCAGCTTCATAGGTTATTGTATCAGGTGGTATATGAGTGAACCCGCCCCAACCCGATCCGCGGGTCTGCGCTACACTGGTGTGGGTGGGTTTATCAACAGAACACACAGCATTGGGGCTGGTTCATCTTCATTTTCACTTTGCAAAGGGAAACTGTTCTTGTAGAGTGGATCACTGGCGCGTGCAGTCGTACATATCCACATCATGCCACTTTCTTACAGAACCAATCAGGTGAAATTAGATAATCTTCCACAGCACACCTAATGATTTCTAACGGCACACTTATGTGCCTTGGCACACTGGTTGGGAAACACTGTTTTAGAACATTAGAACATCACTTTTAGAGGATTCCAACAACATAAGTGCTGACCCAGACACCTGTCAACATCCACATTATCCTTTTGAACATCGTTCCTTACATTCGTACCATTACTTCATGGTAGGGCGTCTCAAAAATCACTTTTCTCTTCAGATCACAGTGTTATTTAAACCAGTTAATCTCCAACATGATAATCTGATCCAAAAAAAGTTTCAGCAAAATCCGTCAATGTTTGACCCCCCCTCCACCACAGAGTATGAAGGGCCCGTCAAAAAATGGCAAAAATGCTCATTTTAACCCAGAAAATCACATATAATGAGGTCTTAAGTGTCCACAAATTGCTTTTTCTGGTATTTTACAGCGTCGATGTAATATCACCTTCATAGGTTATTGTATCAGGTGGTATATGAGTGAAAATAAGGTGTTTTTAAGATAAAATAACTCAATTATAGGCTAAAAACTTGAAAGAGAAAGAAGTTCAGAACAGTAAATCTAGTTGAACACAATGTCTGTTTTCTTAACCCCCTTTTTAGCAAAATACAGGTTTTAGTAAAAGACAAATATAATACCACATGTGAAGCAGTATGGATGTCTTTACTTTAGGCACTTTACTATCCATTTAGTATCCATTAAGCATGGTAATGCATTTAAAAATAGCCTTTTTTGGCGTTTTTTGACAGGCCCTTCATACTTTGCGGGGGGGGAGGGGGGTGTCAAATGTTGACAGATTTTGCTGAAATTTTTTTGGGGGGAGCTGTTATCATCTTGGAGATTAACTGGTTTAAATAACACCATGATCTGAAGAGAAAAGTGATTTTTGAGACGTCCTTCTCTGACCCAGTGATTTGAACATTCCAATTTCACCCTTGTCAAAGTTCTGTTGTTCTAAATGTTCACTTGCTGCCTATTATATCAACAACTGACAGGTTCCAAATGAATACCACTTTGTGTGTCACTGGTCAGGATGTAAAGGCCATCCATCCATCCATCCATCCATCCATCCATCCATCCATCCATCCATCCATCCATCCATCCATCCATCCATCCATCCATCCATCCATCTATCTATCTATCTATCTATCTATCTATCTATCTATCTATCTATCTATCTATCTATCTATCTATCTATCTATCTATCTATCTATCTATCTATCTATCAACACCATAAATAACGTAATGGCTTGAATAAAATTGAATAAAATACTGTTAAAGAACTACGTGAAGTAACAGTATTTTATGTTTAACAGTCAGGAGGAAAACCAGGTCCTTGATAGATGTAATTTCTGCCGTTTCTGTCCAGGAAAACCAAATGTTTGTGGGTTTTTGAATGAAAAACACACCACATGCCATTTCTGTTTCCACATCCTCTTTCTGAAAATACTTGATTTAGCTTGAGTTTATCATTTTCAGAGTAGCAAGACACACGCATAAATCATTATACGTGATCCAAGATGACGACAATACAGGAAATTAAATAGAAGACAGTGTTTTAGAGAACTTTAAATCTTGTTTTCTCATGTCTTGTCTTGAACCCTAGTTCTTTGTGACCTTCAGGCTCCGTCAAGAATGATAAGAGTGTTTCTGGGTACAATGAAGCAGTGTGAAAGTGAGATGTTTATTTGTGCCCAGAATGCCTCCCGGTTCTCTGCACCTCGGCCTTGCACCTGCAAAACTCAGAGATAGCAACTAGACGGGTCAGTCAGTCCTACACCTGCTGCAGCTCAGGGTCACACACAGCTACATGCACACTCAACGCTCATGTCTTTCCACTTCGCATTCAACATCCTGGAGCGAACAAAACAAAACATGCTTTCCTCAAGTCTGTCCAGTCAGCTGACACACATACAGGCACATACAAAGGGTCGGTCTGATTAGTGTTGTGACCGACCGACTGACATTCCACTGTGGGTCACCGCATTCCTGTCGCCTCCCTAAACAGACTCCTGTGTCATGTCCTTCTGTCAGCTGCTGTGTGTCGCCACCCGTGTACCCACTTCAACAAAAGCCTGTCTGGGGCCACGGCAGGGTGACACACACCCAACAGGAGTGTTGTCGCCACTTTAAGTCCATTTGTCTTTGTCCCAGCTGAGGATCAAGCTGTCAAACCGTGACAATTCCCCGTTTGTGACACTCGGTCTGTCTTCCTTCTTTCATTCATAACCAGCTGATATGATCTACTGCGGCTGTTAGAGCCACAGTTAAACTTTCAGCATCGTCATCTCAAGCAGAAAACGGTAAATTAACCCATGAAGACCCAAAAAGCCACTGGCGACCAAAACCATCTACTGATCTAAAGTGTTTAACAATTTATGATCTATTAATCTAATTAATACATGTAAATAATTGGTGTAAAATGCAGTTTGTCATCTTTTCATGGTCATCAGATATGACCCATTTGAATGTTCAGAGGCTCCGTAGTTACCGTGGAAACACCATCATCTTCTACAACAGTGATTCACCAGTAAAACCTATGGAGTTGGATCAATGACAGTGGATGGAGATGCTTGGTTTATATTCAATAAATGATCTATTTTACTGAAAAAGTCACTTTTTCTGCAGTAGGGATGTAACGATATGAAAATTTCATATCATGGTTATTGTGACCAAAATTATCACGGTTATCATTATTATTGCGTTATTGTTGAAATTGTGCTCCAAATGTTCAAAAAGTACTTTTACACACACTGAAATAATTTAACCAAGTTGTATTTTGGAAAAAAAAAAAACAAAACAAAACAAAAAAAAAAACAAATAAAATAATAGGCAAAATGTACCTTCTGTTGCAGAAACATTCAAATATTAACCCTTAGTGGTCTGAGCTTATTTAGGCTGTTTTTTAGTCCTTTTGATTTTGCCTTTATATACTATATAAACAAATTTTAAACAAGTTTACTATACTCATGTTTGGTATCTATACTCATGTTTGGTATCTTTTTTTTTCAGCACAACTTCATCTATATCATCTGCCTATTATTTTTTTTTCACTTTAACCTACTATATCAACATAAAAGGACAAAAAACACACAAAAAATATAAAATCCGATTTGAAAAATGTATATAATTTATTACATAAATAACACAAACATGCTAAACAAACCTTTTCAACGACTTTAAAAGTCAATATTGGTTCCAAATATTAGGTATATAAAATTAAAATTGTAATAAATTAAAACTATACTCAAATATTTGACATAAAAGCAGATCTTTACATAGGCATTTCCTCCGGAAAAGTGCGGTGATCAAACACAGTTATCATGAAAAATAGAATTTCAACGGTAATACTAACCGTCTACAATTTTAGTGCGGTTTATTGTTATACCAGTAATCGTTACATCCCTATTTTACACTTTTTTCTGCTTTTGATATAATAATCCTCAACTTTAATTTAAGCTTTTATGAACATCCACATGATCAGTAAATTAAGTACAAGAAAATACCTGATTTGCGGTGATAAAATATAAAATATAGAGGATAAAATTAGAATAAATGGTCATAAATCACTTAAGAAAGGTTAGAAATAGAGAAAATATCATTTGAGAACTGACACAAAAATAGCTCTGGGTCTTTATGGGTTAATATGATAAAACTCATGGTAGTTTAAAGTGCTTATTTAACATTTATAGTTACCGTGGAAACACCGTCATCTTCTACAGCAGTGATCACCAGTAAAACCCATGGAGTTGGATCAATGACAGTGGATGGAGACAGTTGTTTTATGTTCAGTTAATGATATCTTTGTTGATAAGTCACTTTTTCTTCAGTTTTCTCTATTTCTGATATAATAACCCTTAACTTTAATCTGAGCGTCAGTGAACATCTACATGATTAGTAAATTAAATATAGGAGCGTAATTCATTTTCACTAAAAAATGCAAAATGCAGAGGATAATGTAATAAATGGTGATAAAACACTTAAGAAAGGTTAATTATAGAGAAAAATAATTTTTTGTAATTGTCACAAAAGTAACACTGGGTCTTTATGGGTTAAAAAGACATGTAGAGAATTCTTAGAAATTACGAACATCCATTTACTGAGAAAACTGACAGAACACTCAGCAGGTTGAATTGATTTTCTTTAAGACTTTAGTCAGTTTTTAATAAAATCTCCATGTGTTTGGTTTTGATGAATGAAACATTATGAACGGTGCTTCAACTATGAGAGCACTGACAGAGAATTAAATCCACAATTTTGATCATCATTTGTTTGGTTTCAGTCAGTTATCTGCATCAAGTTAAAGCACAGCTGAAGGTTTACCTTACTGTTTACCTCTGCTGTCTGTTTTACTAGTTTCTTTATTATTTGTGCTTGAACTATATTACAACTACATCAGTCGCTGATTTTATCCTCAGTTCTGTTTGTGTATGAACTTGACTGTTTCCTCTTAAAATACTGAAGTAGCTGTCCAAAAATGGGCGGTAAACCTGTTTTCACTGGGTACATAACAATGCCCTGATGTGTGTATCCTTTTTTCTGATTCATATAAAAGAAGGTTTTTTTTTTCCTTTACTCTATTGCTGTGTTCATCTCAAATTTTTGGGTTTTCTTTAGTCCAGACTTGAAAATATGATCAAACATTATCATGTTGGGTTTATGGCAAATTACCAAGTTTGTGTTTCAGACAGAAATCAGATTTTACTTTTGGGTCTTGAACTGAAAACATTTGAGAACTACTGTTTAATAGAGATCAATTTGTCTTGGATTGGCTTTGGATTATTAAGCAGAGACACCAAACCTGATTCTCATAATTCTTGTGTTGGTTGTATATGCAGTTTGAGTCTGTGACAGGCTTTCCACCTTACACTATAAACATTAATAGATTAATTAGTATAACTGTAGAGACTAAAAGTGATTATCTGAAAACAGAGAAGGTTCATGATGTGAGTCAACTGCATCTATAAGGGAAGACAGCAGGTCTTAATGCACAATTCGGATTTTTTGGTGCAATCCGATTTTTTTGTGTCCTCGTTCATAGTACACATTAAATCTGAGTTTTATCAGTTTTGAGTATAAACTGAATGCGAACCTGAAGTGACCTGTATGCACAAAAGAGGTCCTGATGTAATACTTGACCGGGGGGGGGGCACTGAGTATGCTCTAGAACAAGATCTATTCTATTAACATGTTTTGAACATGAGCAAATGGTTGAATTTTTATCAATATAATTAAACTCTGACAGAAGTCGTTTTAGTCATCTTATATGATTTATTTATTTATTTATTTATTTAATGTTTTTAAATATTAGTGGAACCATTCGGGTCGTTTAATCTTTTAGTCTGCATTGGTAATTATTGATTATTTATTGTTAATTATTTAAATACATTTATTCATAGTTGCTTTCAATAATCCTGTATTTGTACACTGATTTATTTATGTTTGTCACATTGCACTTTGGATGTGGGCTGATGTCTGGGCTGATGTCTGTGGTAAGCTGCAAATGAATTGCTCATATGGGATAAATAAAGTTTTCTGAATCTGAATATTTAAAATAAATCATATATACTGAATGCTCACCAATGACACATCAGGGGTTAAAGGGTTAATAACTTATTTTAATCACATGTTTACTGAACAAATGGCCACTTATTGGTCCAAATAGTAACTCTCACCAAAATATACATCTAATACCTTTTATTGAGTTATTTCAAAGATTTCACACATCTATATTATAAAAGCCAAGTGGCCTCTATGTGTGTGTGTGTGTGTGTGTGCATGTGTGTGTGTGTCCGGGGATTCACATAAAATCTGTAAAGAGCTAACTGCTGTAGTTTGGTATATTTATGTATTTTTGGTCAAGGAAGAGACTAGTGAAAATGACAAGTTGATAGGACCAACATTTTAAGAAATATTAGTAATTTTGGAATACAACTGCCTTACAATTACATTGCTATGGCCAGAGCGCTTTGGCGGTGACTGCTGGACAAATGTGGTACAGCATGCACGAATACACAACAGCATAAAAACAACCACATCTAGAACCTGTGGATCCCCATGGGTCAACACACTAGTTTATTATATAACTCTTAATAAATGTGGATGTAAACTGTCACATGACCATTTCATAGAGACATATAACTGCAAAGTGGCAAATCTATTTTGGTCCTCTACTCTTACTCCTACTTGTGTATTTACTGGTGTGCAAAGGCCTTGGAGACAAAGTTGGAATATTTACAACTACAGGGTGTTACTAGGGCTGGACTTCATTTGTCATATGACCTGATTTTCAGCGGGATCACACAGCTCGAGTCATTAAATAAATAAATATCAAGCCTGTCAAAATGTTCTTGCTCAATTAATATCCATTTTAAAGGCATGAGTTAATTTGTCAGTTGGTCTGCTGTAAAGTGCAGACTCTGCTGAAGAAACAGTGGACTGATGATAACGGTAATGACAGCTTCAGGCAGCGCAGTGACTCTATGATCTGCTGGTTTGGCTACTGAACTCTGATGAGCAGTAAGTCTGATTTAAACAGATGTTTTCGCTGAAGCAACAGTGCAAAACACAATGTCAGAATGTGAAGACATTTTTGATCACTATAAAACTCTAGTGGGACAAATTAGGCTGCCGCGGTGTAGGTAATTAATGGAAACGCTGCAGCTGTCACAGATGTGAGAATAGATTAAGAAAATGTGGGCTAGTGTTTACTTCATCACGGAGCAGAAGTCTCTGGGGTTTCCTTAGCTGTTGTTGAAATATTGCAATATCAGTCCAACATGAGATTCTAGTCAGATAACAACAAGAAAACGACATTACACGCAGCCTAGAACCTCCTGTATCCACAGAAAAATACCCTGCACTCACTACAACAAAGCAAATTATGTAACAATGCCTGAAAAAAACTGGTTTAACTAAGCCAACAAGTAAGAACCTTCCAATGGATAATACTGAAGTGATTAATATGCTTCATCAGCAACAGGTTCTTTTACTCTAACTGATGCAGTGAGTAGCCTCTCATTCCTTACACAATGGCCATGTGGTCTGATGAGTCCAGATTGACCCTGTTCATCCAGTACCTACAGTATATTTCCTCTTAGATGGTGGAAAAAGACACATCGTTGTGAATAGGGGTGAAACGATTCCTCGAGTTATTTGAGTACCTCGATTACAAAAAATGATCGAGGAATTTTCTCTGCCTCGAGGAATCGCTTATTTAATTGTAAAGCTCAAAGCACGGCATAACGCGCTTATGCCATAAAGGAAGATGACGGAGGACGCAGAAGTGTTCGGATGAAGCAGCGGGAAGATGCAAGAGGCAAGCATAGACAGGCGAGTGAATACAGCAATGATGCCGAAAGATAAAAAAACAATAAAAAAGACAGAAAATGTCAGAAGTGTGGAAGCATTTCAGACTGAACAGCGAGGTGAACGCCGTGACATGTATCCGTTGTAACACGGCCCTTCCATAAAACAACAGCATACCTGCAATGGAGCATCTACCCATAAGACACCCAGAATGGAGCGGAGGACCCGGGATAAAATAGAATTAACGTAGCGCAAATCAGTGAGATTAACGTTAATGTACCTTAATAACATAACGTTAGCCCTGCAGAGGGCTAGGTTTCTGTTCATTATGGCTACTGTCGATTGTGTGGCTAGTTTATTATGATGTGACAAGCAGAGATTTAGGCAGTGAGCCGTGCACCCGTGATTTGGATGGGTAATTTCCCAAAGCACGACCAAAATGGTGCACAGCTTGATGAAAGCTTTCTCTTACCTTGTCACGGCCAAATTTGGCAAAATCCAACTACTTCTTGCAAAAATGAAGAAATCATCAATTAAGTGGACGTGTGTGTGTGTGTGGGGGGGGTGGTATAGGTTATGAGACAGACAGATAAGGTGGGGGGAGCATTGCCTTGATTCTCCTGAATATAGCAGAAATGTGTCAAACTGTTCATGCATGGACTCGTTCCAAGTTCCTGTTCAGATGTTCTTGCCTCTTATATGCCACAACACATTCCTGTTATGTCTAAATTGTAATTTCTGAAACTTACAGCTGCCAAAGTTAAGTTGCACATCAAAAAGGCAAAGTTTATGCCTTTTTTTAAATTTATTAATGCCTTATATTTTTGATATTTACAAGATGTCATATCAGTCCCTGGACTCTTGTATGTTTTGTCTGTCTTGTGTGTCGTTTCCTGTTTTATTTGTTAATCCTCCTCTTGTGTCATGTCTGGTGTCTTTGCTTCCCTTCCCTGATTGTTTCACCTGTGTTGATTACCTGTCCCCGCCCTGATTTGTTCCACCTGTGTCTCATTGTCTTCCCTCCCTTCTGTGTATATAAGCCCTGTGTTTTCCCCTGTTCTGTGCCAGTTCATATTCCTCTCTTGTGGTGTGTCTACCTGCCAGCGTTTCTTCTGATCCTGTTTGTTTGCCTGCCTGCCTGCCTGTTTGTTCCTGACCTGGATTGTTCCTCGACTACTGAGATTTGCCTGACCCCCTGCCTGTACTTCAGCCTGTTCTGCCACATTTGTGTTTGACCTTTTCGCCCGTTTTTTTGGTACGTGACTCAGCCTTATCCCCTATGTACTGTTGCCTGTCTGTCAGTCTCTCTGTGCATGACCTGGTCTGTCCCCTGACTTTCCTTTGTTTTTTCCTAGTCGGGTTCCCCTCGTGTGCTCCCGACCCGGGCCGTGGGTTTTCCCCCTTGGATTCGGACGTCGTGACGAATCCACAGAGTCAATACACCAAGGACTCACTCAAATCCTCTTTTAGTGAACTGTTTATCCTGTCTGTGTTTAATAAACACTGCTTAACTGTATTTTTGTCTGCGGGTCATGCATTTGGGTCCAGACCTCGTACTACTGTTTCTAACACAAGAAATACTAAGTTGAAAGTAATTAAATTGTATTTCTTTTTATTTGTGTTTGCAATGGCCTCTCTGGAAATGTTTCTAGTCAAGAAAATATATTTTGTTGCATATACACAATGTGAATGTAAGAAATAAAACTTATCTAAAAAAATAAAAAGGAAAACAACTGGTCCTTCATTATTAAGTGAAATACTTTATTTCCTCTTGTGTATTTATAATTGCTCTTTAACCAAGCAAAAATAAGTTTTATCCGATTAATCGAAGGAATTTTCAGTAGAATACTCAAATACTAAATATTCGATTGCTGCAGCCCTAGTTGTGAAATGGAGGTTTCTTGTGTACAGTAGCTGCTTAACCTGAACGGTAGCGAGGGCTCAGTCAGGTTAAGTTGAACTCATTTTCAGTAAAGGTGAAAACACACCAACCCAGTTTTCAGCGGTCGAACATTGTCAGGCAGTCTGATGAGGTCGGTGACATGAGTCTGGTTGGTGTGTTTCAGAGTTATCGGCTGTCTTAAATTGGTTGTCAGTCTTTTTGGTCAATTCAACATGGGTAATCGGCCACTACTATGTTCATTGTGGTTGGTTTCAGATGCTGCAGCTCTTTCATAATTCATAGTTTGAGTTATTGTTTGTTCAGTATTACTTGTCAGCCTTGTAAATCCAAGCTGGACTGCCTGTACATATCCTGACCAAGGAAAATCAAATTCTCACTTTGTGCAGTAATCTCCACCTGGCTTTTTCTGCCTCCGTCCATAATAATACACATTATATAGCCTAAATGCCATCTAAAATTATATAGCAAACTATTACATGATCAAAAACAAATTGACTTTAGCAACAAAAAAAAAAGTCTCAGATTTGAATGTCTGGGGTCGCCAGAAATTTGTGATGTTAAAATGGGGTCACAAGCCTAAAAAGTTTGTGAACCACTGGTGTAACTCTTCCGTTATCAGAACCAGATCATGGCGAGAAATTCCTGAAACTCTGAACTGTAATAATTGTTGTGACATTTATTGTATGGCTAATCTGAAACCATGGTAAATATGCCTCATAATGAAAGCTAAAGGTGGTTTAATGAATATATTGTGTGTGTTTTTTCCAGGCTGTACAAAAACCCTAAAATAATATATTCCCCAAATTCTTAAACTTGGAGGATTTTCCTGTAAGCCCGTGCAGCAGATGGCCGGCCCACTTTTTCCACCGCTCTAGATCCAGTCAGACACACTTAGAGCTCAGGTCTATTCTGTGTGAACTGTACTGACTGAGGTGTCATTCAAGCATTCAGAAAGTTTGTTTAGTTACTGTAACAGAAAGGCCAACTCATACTGTGAGTGTATTCAGCCCTGCCTCGGTCGAGCTGGGCTGTGGTTTGGCCACCTGCTCAGTGCACTCAGAAGAAGATTATTAAAAAAACACCAAAGTACTGATCACTCACGCTACATGAACAACTGCACCGGTGTAAAGCAAACCAAATGGAAAGGAAAACTGACAGTTTCCATAGACGTGTTTGGCATGAGTCACATCATCAGTCATTCTACATTAAGTGGCTGCGTCTAAGTTGTCCCGACAAATTAAGAGAACGAAACTGAATAAGAACCACGCCTCGATATCATTAGGCTACTATCCACGTTTCTTTTTCATTCTTCACCCCATCGCTCTCTGGCAGCGGCAGGAGAAGGCAGGCCGACAGGGAGTCGTGCACTTCAGCCAAAAAACTAAAAGTCCCAGCAGAGGTGCAGAATATGTCTGCAGTGTGGCCCATGTCCAGCCCCACAAACCTACACACTCCCCGAGAAACGAAGCGTGACTCGTTTAAATGATGGTAGGAGAGCGAGATAAAGACAAAGACAGGAAGAAAGAGCAAATGGAGATACAAGAGGAATATTAAAAGAACAGAAAAATACGTGTGTGTATGAGAGAGATAAATTACTCTTCGTTATTGTTGGAGGGTGTTTTTTGGCCAGACTCGGGGGTTTTCTTGCATCTCTCAGGCTTTGTTTGGAACACATTGTTTCCCTGATTTTTCAAACAAATTATCTTCGTCATTTGTCAGGTTGACTGGTTCCATTACCTTAAAAAACCCGGTAGTAGTTAGTATAATAAAAATACAGTGCACCCAGTGATAATTTGAGAGTAATATGGTTTTTCCATGAAAGTTCAGTTACTTTACTCAAAATGAGTTAAACTGACATGTTCTCCACCTTCACTGACACATTTAGAATCTTTAAATTTGTAAATAATAGTTATTTCTTAAAGTTTCTCTATATGTTTCATGCTTCTCTATAGGTGGTGTAGCCCAGTGTTTTTCAACCTTGGGGTCGGGGTCGCTTGGAATTCAAATGGGGTTGCCTGAAATTTCTAGTACGTGATAAAAAAATACTAATAAAAAATATGTTATAATGATTCAATATATATGTCATTATAATTAGAACACCACCTACCTTTCCTTTTAAAATTTAAATTTAAAAATAAAGCGTAAATGTTGTCTAAAATTAATGTTTGTTTGCAACATAGTATAGCAAACTATTACATGATCAAAAACAATTAATTTTAGCAAAAAAAATGTCTCAGTTTTGAATGTCTGGGGTCGCCAGAGATTTGTCATGTTAAAATGAGGTCACAAGCCAAAAAGGTTGGAAACCACTGGTGTAGCCAGTTTGTCCTCTAATAAACATCTACCTTCCATTGACATATATTTCATTACTCAAATACTAATTGTTGTGTATTCTACTGTATTTCCTGCTGTGGATATAAATAAAGTGTTAATCTAGGTTCATTTTAATCGTTACTTCACTTGCTGCTTCAGATTTCCTCATCACATTTGTAAAAGTTAGGAACTAAATCATGATTGGCTCCAAATTATTTGTGATTATTAGATCCTGTTGGTATTGTTGCTCCTTAACTTCAGATTTTTTGAGAATCAAATGTGAAATGAAAACCTCAGAATTTAAATTCCAATTTCTGTACGCTGACTTTCAAAGATAACAAGAGGATGAACATTAGACAGGAGTTGTGGTTGAGTGGAGGGAGAGGGGGCTTTAAGACAGTATTATATAATAACTGACAAAATGTAGAACATTTTAATGTCATGTTATTACACAGATTTATAATAACCTGCTGCATTGTTGTCGTTATTACAAAAGGCATGAGTTGCACTTTCAGCAGTTTTGTACAAATATCAAAAACTTTGCAGCAGTTATAAATAAAAGTATGGATTAAGTTTTACAAGTCAGTAGTGAAACAGGAAGTTCCTGAATTTGGCTGTTTTTAAAATATACTGTTGCCCATGAAGTTTCAATAAACCATTTTTACCACTTCTCATAAAGCGATTGTTACGATGTAATTTATTCTTAATAGATAAAGTGGAACTGGGACGCATTATGTGATTGTACCAGGTCAGAGGTGATTTCTGATGTCTATAAAGAGGAAGAAAAGAGATCTGACAGAAGCTTCTCTGTTGCTGTCAGCACTCACATGTCCAAGTCTGTCGCTCTCTCATTTGGGGTGCCCCAGGGTTTGGTTTTGGGCCGATTTTATTTTCCCTTTATATGCTCCTCTTGGGTAAGATTGATTTTCTCTCTATTTAACCTTTCTTAAATGATTTATCACCATCTATTGTTATGTTATCCTCCGTATTTTCCATTTTTTCCACTATAAATCATATATTTTCCTATATTTAATTTCCTATATTTAATTTAGATGTTCATGAAAACTCAGAGTAAATTCAAAGGTTATTATATCGAAACAGAGAATACTGAAGAAAGAATGACTTTTTCAGTAAAACATATCATGAATTAAACATAAAACAAGCATCTCCATCCACTATCATTGATCAAACTTTATGGATTTTATAGTGAATCAATGTGGTAGAAGATGACCAGTGTTTCCACGGTAACTATGGAGCCTCTGAACATCCAAATGGGTTCATATCTGATGACCATGAAAGTTTACAAACTGCATTTTACACCAGTTTATTCCATGTATTGATATGATTAGTGGATTAACAGCTGTTTAGGTCTTTATGGGTTAATAGCCAGTTTAAGAGTGTCTCCTGTCATATGTATGCTGATGATATTCAATTATATTTTTCTTTTAACCCCGTGATAATGGCTGAGGTAAATGAACTGCATGAGTGTCTGACTCAAATTAAGGATTGGATGCCTCTAACTTCCTGCAGTTCAACGATGCCAAAACTGAGGTTCTCATTGTTGCCCCTGATTACAGTGTGTCTAAGGTGACCAGCAGCATTGGATCTCTTCGTTCTAATGTGCGGTCCAAAATCAGAAACTTAGTCATCATTTTTGACCAAACTATGCACCTTGATGAGCATGTAAAAAAACAGACTCAATGAAGCTATTTCATTTGAGGAACATTGCTAAACTCTGATTCATAGTTTCACATTCTGAGCTGGAAATAATTATCCATGTCTTCATATCATCACGCTTAGACTACTGCAATTCCCTCTTTACTTGTCTCCGCAAATTATCTGTGAACCAGCTCTAGTTAGTGCAGAACACTGAAGCCAGGCTGATTACCAACTCCAGAAAATGTTGTCGTATCACCCCGGTCTAGGCGTCTTTGCACTGGCTGCCTGTCAGTTTCAGGGTGCAGGTCAAGGTTCTGGTCATCACCTACAGAGCTCTTCATGGTCAGGCACTGCTTTATCTTATTGACTTGTTACATCAGTACGCATTCCATGAGGCCACTGAGGTCAGCTGATCAGGGTCTGCTGCTCAATCCCTCATACCAGGCTAAACCAAAGGGGCAGAGCCTTTTTAGCAGTCACTCCCAGATGGTGGAATGTCCTTCCATCTGATTTACGAGCAGCAACCCTCGTGCTCCGACATTTTAAGAGGCGTCTCAAGATGCAGCTTTATTCTATTGCATTTATGGGTATTCCATGATTTTATTTGGTATTTGAGAATTTCACATTTTTACATTAATGTATTTTTTACATTTTTGTAAAGCACTTTGTGAGTTGTAAGTGCTATATAAATACATTTTACTTACTTACTTAGGAATGAGTCTGAAAACAGAATTATTCCAATTTTATGGGCAACAGTGTACATGTGATCTTGTCACCGTCTTTTCCTGGTTATTTAGACTAAAATGATACTGGTTTAATTATATATTACTAAAGTTTGATTTAGTTTGTTAATTATATCTTCTTGAGACCCAGCAATATATTCTGTTCTTTGTAGGGGACAAGACTTTCACAGCCTTACTTCAGGTGAATACATTTATTTTGGTTGTTTATAGCATAATGCAAATGTTATTACATTTACATGCATTTCCCATAATCTGTAATAATATGTAATAATAACTTACAACATGTAAGGAAGTGTATTATAAATTGTATTCAAGTGCTATAGTATTATAAAAATGCAGGTGTTACTGAAAAATCAAGTGATAATTTGTGAGACTTTCTTGAGTTGTCGTTGACCACAGCGTATGTGTGTAGTATGTGTGTGTCCTCTGTACGGCTGGACAATATTGGAAAAACTGATGTTGCGATTTTTTGTAACTCTGCGATCACAGAACATGTGTTTCAATATCATCCGTCTTGGAGCCAAAATAATTCCAGATAACTGACGGTTGCGTTTCTTTTTGGCACCAAGTCTTCCTTTTTGGAGATTTTCTCTTGTTCATTGCTCATTTTTCAATGTTGTTTACCAGTGACTCACTCTCATGTGCAGGGATGTAGTCTAGGGATGCACCAATACCACTTTTTTCCAGACCGAGTACGAGTATGAGTACGAGTACTTACATTGAGTACTTGCCAATACCGAGTACCGATACAAGACTTAATAATCCCATTCCAGTTCTTAGTTCCTTTTGTAAATGTGCTTTACGTGCGTTGTCATTAGTCTGACAGGAACAAGGTGTTGCTACTGACATTTAATGTGTTGGAATGAGCGTTTGTCAATTAATCCACCAGGGGGCACTGCTCTTATTAACCATACTGGACAAATACCACGAAGAAGAGTAAAGTTTTTGAGAAGAAGAAGAAGAAAAGTCAGTAATAACAAACATGGAGATGACAGAGGCAACACTAATGTGGGATACTAATATTGTGGCGTTTTTGCAAGTAAAGTTTAAAAGTGAAGCTTCGGGAAGTAGAGAAAGATAAATGAGCGATAAGTTTCGTTTCACTTCCGCTAGCAGTGGTCCGCACCGCTCCATACTCCCGCTGGTATTCTCTGTCTGGGTACTCACCCGCCATCACCTGGAAAACGTTTGGAATGTATGCAGACGACTGACAGATGCTGCATCCCTATCTGTCTGTGTCTTTAACGTTACTTGCAGTCAGTATTACTTTTATCATCGTTTCATTTATTTTGAAAAATCTCCACAACTCTTCACACTCCCCACACATTATTCCACCGCCATGTACCTGCTGCACTGAACTGGGAATGTCACATGGCCGTAAGTGGTATCAGTGGATTTGTATCGGATTACTTTTACGAGTACGAATACGAGTACAACACACTGAGTATCGGAGCCAATACCCGATACTCATATTGGAATCGGTCCATCCCGAGTGTAGTCTGCTTCAACAAACTGATTAAGAATGATTGTGATTGATGGATCTCTGTGCGTAGTATGTGTCAGGTACCCAGGTTGAAATAAGATGAAAACATGCTGAGTTCATTTGCCTCCTACATTGCAGGACCTGCGATGTGGACTATTGCACACATGTACATTGCGATGCCGATGCTCAAACGATATATTGTGCAGCTCTAGCCCTCTGTAAACACTCTTACCTTGGAGTTGCACTTATAGATGGGGTGTGTGATGGTCTCTACGAAGTGGTGCCTCATGCAGCGCTCCGGGTCAGTGTCTCCGAGGTGCGGGTGTGCGTTATCCCCAGCCTTGTTGCTGCTGGCGGACTGGACCAAACCCAGCAGGGGGCAGCACATCAGGAACAGCAGCAGGCCAGAGGGGGGGCCCACAGAGATTGAAGGTTTCATTATTTGGCCACCCTGAGGCTCTCGATCCTCACGGGGATCTCCCATATGTTCGCTTCGTCTGTCTGTTTTTCGAATTCCACTACCTTTTCGCCGTCTCTCACCCCGGTTGTTTTCAGGATCTCATAAAAAGACTCACACGTCGAAGGTCTCACTCGATACTGTTAGCTAGTGCTGAGGCGGTTCAAGGGTGATGAACTGTTGGAAAAAGTAGACCTGCTCCGTAGGGCCACTCCATCCCCCGCTGTCTGGACTAAAACTGTCTGGAGAAGAAGACAAACAGCAAGACATCAGTGGAAACATGACCAGATAAAAGAAACATTATTGTTTGCAGGTGGTATGTTTTGTCTATTAGTCATTTTTGCATCCAAGAAGCTACCATAAGTAGCCCCATCCAGGCAGCTTTTCATGGATTGTTTGCCAGTTGGGATGATTGACTGTTTGATGCGCGTCCGTATGTGTGTGCGAAACGTTTAAAATAGTCATGTAGGTGTGTCGATACATAACGAAACCTGGCTGCGTGTGCTTTTTCAACTTAGTTCCACAGTCACTGCTACACCCACACACTGCACACACATGTAGATACATAAGTCTTGGTGCTTTTATTATAGAGGAGAAACTTAAGCCATGCACAAACAGCCTGCAGCCAGGCCCTTTCCTCTCCCCAGGAATGACTTTTTCATTAAAACAAATCACTCTCCCAACAAGCACTCTCAAGACTGCAACCCCTCTGCCAGTCCCGCTGCATATTTTCATGTATTTATGTTTTGCTTTTTTTTTTTTTTTTTTTTCATTTTCCAACTTCGTGGTTTTATTGTCCTCCTGACAATAGGGTTCGTGTTAAGAGGGAGCGTGGGTGGCTGCAGTTAGAGATGCTGATGCAGGTTTGCGAACAGGCAATGTGTTGTGAATTAGGGAGAGGTGTGTGTGTGTATTTTTAGGGTCAAAGAATGAAAAGGGAGCTTAATGACTAAGGTTTAAGGTCCATTAATGTTTATTTTTTTTTACTATTATAGTCACATGCGTTGAAATATTCTGCATATGTGAGATGTTTTCATGTAGATGCGTAGTCTCAACTGTTTGGTCTTTAGTTTGAATGTGTTTGTGCAGCAAGTAGTTTGTTATTAAATGGGCCGCTATCGCTCAGTTGGTAGAGCGGGTCGTCTAATGACTGAAGGGTCGGCAGTTTGAATCCTGCCTCCAACTGTCCATATGTCGAAGTGTCCTTGGGCAACACTGAACCCTATATTGCTGTGTGTGTGTGAATGGGTGAATGTGAGGCTTTCAAGGTCATTATCATTAATGAAAACTGACGAAATGACGAAAACTAGAATTGCAAAAACATTTTCGTTAACTGAAATAAATAAAACTATAATTAAAGAAAAACTGAAACTGTATTATGTGCTTACAAAACTAACTAAAACGGATAAAAATTATGGACAAAATTCCCTCCGTTTTCGTCATTGTCATTGTCGGATTGATACGAAATTAATTTATTTCGCTTTGGCAATTTTAGCTAGCGGCACCTTCCGACACTTCAGGGGATCACTTCTAGTCACTTGTCATTTAGAGTCGGCTTCTGGTCCCCACTCTACCTGGAAACATGGAGACTAAAGTTCGGAGAAAGCAGCAGAGTCCTGTATGGGATTTATTTGAATACAATGGCGAGGAAGATAAAAGATATAAAAAAACCCTCAAACTAATACTAAAACTAAGCATTTAGAAAAAATGAAAACTAATAAAAACTAGTAAACCTGCTCTAAAAACTAATTAAAACTAATTGAATGAGAGAAAAAAAAAGTCAAAACTAAATAAAACTAAACTATAATGAAAAATCCAAACTATTATAACCTTGGAGGCTTTGTAAAACACTTTGGGCACTATAAAAGTGTGGAAAAGCACTATGTAAGTACCAGCCATTTACCATTTAAATGTAGAGGAGTTGAAATGTACAAAACAGCTCTATTGTACATCTATCTACATTTCTTGTTCCTCATTTGCACTGAAGTTACAGAACATTGGCAGGGGAACCAAACAAACTGAGATCTGATGTTTCATTTACTCTGAAAGATTACATCTGGCCGCTCTCTCATTCAGATGCATTTCCACCTGACCAAGCCTGTGGACGGCCAATCACAACCATTTATCTGATATTGGATAGGTTCTGATTCAACGGCTGGCAGATGAAGAGGAGAGACTGTTGTAAACAAACAAATCGCTAAATCTACTGTAGCATCTGTATTAAACATTTGCAGCACTTCCATCCAAAGTTCATATAAGTTTAATTTACCAACTTGCCGGGCTGGATTTCTCAGTTATTTTGATTGGATGTGGGTCTGCGCTAGTTGATAACACCCATGGATAACTGAAAATGAACTGAGATCCCAGACCGTATAATCAGATGTAGAGTAATTATTGTGTTTGTTGGATTCATTTTTGCCCAATTTATGATGCATGATCAACAATATCAAACGTACAATGGACCGTCTAGGCCATGGGTACGCAACCTTTGCCTTTATCGAAAGAGCCATTTTAGAACAGAAATAGAAAACAAAATTGTCTAGAGCCAAAACATACCCCTATATGTTTTACCTCGAAGCTCTTACGGATTAGTTTGCATGGAATATGTCGAGAATAAATCAAAGTTTTGGTGCATTTACAGAACTATAAAGATATTACAGAACTACACTGAAGAAAATGCCATTATTGTGTTGTGTAGCAAAACTTTACTGGTAGCCTATGTGAATGCTTTCTTTGCAATAGAGAATACAGATGAATACTGTCAGTGTCCTAACATAAAAAGTGCGTACTCTAGTATTACTACTTCTACTGCTTCTATTTTAGATTCATTTGGAGTATAGTCTATGTTTTTACAGCTGCATAACATTAGATTGACTTTATGGTTCTGACAATAATGGCAAAATGTGTTAAAAAATTTAATAAAAATGAGAAAAAAAAAACAATAATAGCCTTAGTGTTATTCATTTCCATATGTGTTTTGACAAAACCACATGGAGCCACTAGAAAAGTCTCATAACATAAAAAGTACTCTAGTATTACTACTTCTACTGCTTCTATTTTTAGATTCCTTTGGAGTATAGTCTACATTTTTACAGCTGCATAACGTTAGATTGACTTTATGGTTCTGACAATAATGGCAAAATGTGTTAAAAAAAATGTAATAAAAATGAGAAAAAAAAACAATTATAGCCTTAGTGTTATTAATTTCCGTATGTGTTTTGACAAAACCACATGGAGCCACTAGAAAAGTCTCATAACATAGAAAGTACTCTAGTATTACTACTTCTACTGCTTCTATTTTCAGATATGTCTACGTTTTTACAGCTGCATAACATTAGATTGACTTTATGGTTCTGACAATAATGGCAAAATGTGTTTAAAAATTAAATAAAAATGAGAAAAAAAACAATAATGGCCTTAGTGTTATTCATTTCCATATGTGTTTTGACAAAACCACATGGAGCCACTAGAAAAGGGTCCAAGATCCAAATGTGGCCCCGGAGCAACAAGTTGCCTACCCCTGGTCTAAGCTAATTTGAATCTATTTCTCTACATGACATGGCATCTTTCCAGCCAAACGTGGGTGTTGTGACGATGAATCAAGGTTATTCATTAACGAAAACTAATGAAATGACGAAAACTAGAATTGTAAAAACATTTTGTTAACTGAATTAAATAAAAACTGTAATTAAAAGAAAAAAACGATAACTAACTGAAACTGTATTGTGTGCTTACAAAACTATCTAAAATGTATAAAAATCCTGGATAAAATTCCCTTTGTTTTCGTCTTTGTCAATGTCGGACTGATATAAAATCGATTCATTTCCCTCAAGCAATTTTAGCTGCTGGCACCATATGATATTATCGGTCCGTCACTTCTCATCACTTGTGGTTTACAGTCGTCCTTCTGGTCCCCACCTACCTGAAAACACAGAGACTAAGTTGGGAGAAAGCAGCAGAGTCCTGACTGGGATTTATTTGAATACGACGGAGAAGAAGAGAAAAGATATAAAGAAACTAAAACTAAACTAAAACTAAGCATTTAGAAAATAACAAAACGAATAAAAACTAGCAAACCTGCTCTGAGAACGAATTAAAACTAACTAAATTACAGGAAAAAAAAGTCAAAACTAAATAAAACTAAACTATAATGAAAAATCCAAACTATTTTAACCTTGTGATGAATGTGACCCATGAGCACATTTGTCGTCTTTACTAATCAGAAATTTTATGAATTAATGTCAAATATAATAAGTTACATGTGATTATTAAATGTATTCAGGGTGAATCTCTGGACTTGCCTATGATAATTTACATCAAAACACAATAGTAATCTCCGGTGCAATTCTTTACCAATCCCCGTCTCTCACTGCTGTTTCCAAATGCTTTAGAGCTGGTGTGGAGATGCCCGGCTAGAAGAATGCAATCATTTAAAACACTTATAAACCCTTTCCCTCCATCTACCATTTTCATTCCCCTTAAACCTCAATGTTTTTCTTTCTAAGGGGAATCATTTAACCTTAACATTCCTCATGAGAGAAATAGAAGTATCATTTGGCCTGTTAAAATAAATACTCCCCAAGATGTTTCATTGGCCTGTTGAACATGTGCTTCAGGGTTTACATAGCAGACGCCTGATCTTCTCAGAGCAGCAGGCTGCCTTCCACAGCCAGCACCCATCAGCACCTCCAGCCCTGCCAGCCCTACCTGGCCCAACATTACAGCCTCTGTTATCCTATCACTGTTAGCATCATTAGTGCTCTTGTCTTAAGCATTGTACAAGTCATTAAGATAGTGCCTGAGTGTACGGGATCATTTAGGGCCTGTTCTCTGAGCTGTGGTAGTGAATTGATAGAAATCAATATCACATTTAACAAACAGATAGACAAAGTGAAGCTGGGTAAATAGAAGCACGGCAGACAAAGGAGGTCGAATAGACTTAATAAGACTGTTATGGTGTGTTCAGACAAATAACCAAGGGAATTTATTATGAGGCACGATTACATATAAAATCAATCCAAAAGTTGCAGTGTGACGTGATAGGAATAGCACTGAGGTTATCCTGACGTTACCAGGAATCACAAAACGATACAAAAAAAGAAAGACTGAAGAAAAGTGTAGAGACCGTCGGACTACCTGGAAACTGTGAGAATATTGCATGTACAGGGTGGGGAAGCAAAATTTACAATGAGCATTTATTGGTTTTTTCTCAGCAGGCACTACGTCAATTGTTTTGAAACCAAACATATATTGATGTCATAATCATACCTAACACTATTATCCATACCTTTTCAGAAACTTTTGCCCATATGAGTAATCAGGAAAGCAAACGTCAAAGAGTGTGTAATTTGCTGAATGCACTCGTCACAGCAAAGGAGATTTCAAAAATAGTTGGAGTGTCCATAAAGACTGTTAATAATGTAAAGAAGAATGACTATGAGCAAAACTATTAGGAGAAAGTCTGGAAGATACTATTAAAGAAGAATGGGAGAAGTTGTCACCCGAATATTTGAGGAACACTTGCGTAAGTTTCAGGAAACGTGTGAAGGCAGTTATTGAGAAAGAAGAGGACACATAGAATAAAACATTTTCTATTATGTAAATTTTCTTGTGGCAAATAAATTCTCATGACTTTCAATAAACTAATTGGTCATACACTGTCTTTCAATCCCTGCCTCAAAATATTGTAAATTTTGCTTCCCCACCCTGTATGTTTTAACCTTCCTCGTGTTAGCTTTCTGTTACCATCTCTTACGTTAACGGGTCGGTTTTGACCCATGTCTTAAATCAGCTGTAAAATACACTAAAAACAAATATCTATCATCTCTTGGTTACCTTGTTAGGCTTCCTGATCCATGAAAACATTGTTTTTTCATATTTTTGGTGTGAGCCTCTGGGCCTTTTTGTCTCAGTATACCCTTCACGAACGAATCAAATCTTTTGAACGGCTCTTTGAAATGAACGACGGGAACCGAGTCTTTGTAAAAACCCGGTCATTTTTTTTTAATTTTTTTTTTTTATAAGGAGGGAGTGTCTGATTGCCTGTCAGTTTAGTATCACTGGGGGCATTGGGCAGGAGGAGAATGTTTGAGCAGAAAAAAAAGAGTGCTTGTCTCATGGCAAGAAGTTAGCAAAAAACAACAGTTTGAAGCGTGAGGTGAGCATACTGGAGGAGGCGGAGCTGGAGGACTGGTCGAAACCAGAGAAAAGTTTGAAAGTCAGTGAGTGACCACCTGTGAGTAATAAGCCAAAGAAAAATGTTATTTCATAAGAAAATGTTTTATTTTCCTCTTCATTTTTAGGCTACAGACTAGTCCACATAATGTACCGTGATGTTTTTGGTCAAATTCCAGCATTTGCCTAATGTCACCTCTCATGTCATGGATTCATCCCACACATTTGAACTAACTATTCTTTTTCACAGTAAGATAATATTTACTGCCGCGCCAATTAAACACCTTTAAAATGTAACGTCAATCATCACATGTAGCCTATTTAGTCATTAAAACATTGGTGTTTCAAAATAATGCAAAAACCATAAAAGAGCCAGTCTTTTGAACGGCTCTTTTCAGTGAACGGCTCCTGATTGAACGGCTCCCATCAAAGAGCCAAAAGTCCCATCACTAGTATACCCCTCAGTGTGCACTCTGCAAGTCACTAACTCTAAACTGAATTGACCTCATGTGTGGACATGCCCGTCTTTGCTTGTTTTGTTTGTGTGCAGGTATACTGGATAACAAGGCAAAAAGAGAATCCCCAAAAACTTATATGATTGTTAGAGGAGCTGGCTGTCAGTGTGTTGCCTGACAGTGCACTTATTATTTCATTTTGGGCTGTAATTATTGCTTTATAATCTGTTTTTTATAACTGACCCTAACAACACAAAGGTCATAATTTCATCCAGAGCATTTCATAATTTAGTGAAAAAAAAATTTTTTGTGTTATTTTGTTGAAATAGAGGTTCCAGACAAAGTCAAAAAGGCTTGATGCAATAAACAAATTTTATGTGGTTCATTTATGCACTTAAAACTACTGGGTTTTTGGAGTTTTTCCTTGCCAAGAAGGAGGGTCTAAGGACGCAGGATGCCATTAATCCATTAATCTATTCCCTTCTTTTACTGTTTATTGACTGTTGTTTGTTTTCATATCCAACAAATTCTGTAAAGCCCCATGAGTCTTTTTTTTTTTTTAAATGTTTTTATGTTATATACCTGCTGTGAAGCACATTGAGTCTGCCCTGTGCATGAAATGTGCTCTATAAATAAAGTTGAATTGAACTGAATTAAAATGGGTTGGTTCCAATCCTAACACAAGAGGTTAATATTGAGCTTTTCTGGATTAAAATATGTAAAAAACAAAACAACTATGTTATTATTTTCTTATGATATATTTTCTTAACTGCTGTACATAAAATTCTAATGAATTCACAATTTAGTAGCAGTCAGTCATATCTTACCATTTCTGCTAAGCTATTATTAACATTTAAAGTTAAGTTTTAAGTAGAAAGATATGACTGAGTGTAAAATGCACTGTTGAGTTACACTTAATGAGATGCTGTGAGTGACTAAGTTCAGTCACACAGTCTATGTATTTAGCTTTTGCTGTGGTAGATCTGTATTTGACGCCATCTGCTATTGTTTTGAGTGAGAGACTCCAACTGTTCCGGTTGTAAAAATTGCCTCGTGTTTGGTTTGAACACACCATTAGGAGGTCTATTGATTGGCTTATTGATCCCCCATAGCCTCATTTAGCATCCTCTGTGCAAACCGTGTAAACCCTGTGGCCTTTAAATTCCTATCCTAAGTACATTGCACACAGCAGACATATGGCAACTTAATTATATATGTCCAGAGTCGGAAAAAAACACGTAATACTCCTATACCGGAGTACCTAGACATCTTTTCAACAGATATGCGAAGCCAGTACAAATCAAAATAAAAGTGGATGTTTGCATGAAGCAGGGCTGCAGAATTATCCTTTATAACTCAAACTTAGCTGCTCTCTGATCTAAAGTTCTGCATAAAATCTGCAGCTAATCCATGTATCAAAGCCAGCAGATGTGCAATGAGCCCGCCTGCTTTGCCCCACTGGTAATCCAGCCTTCCATGAAAGATGAGACATGTTAAATCACTTCAGAGCAGAAACCACAATACGATGTATCCTCTGAACGTCCTCATACATACATAAGGGGAAAAAAAAAACAACCTCTAGAACATGTGTTTTTGTTGAGCAGACAACAACAGGTTATGGCTGTTTTGTACAGTAAAGCAAACAGAGATAATGACAAGAGACAAGCGTGATTCACCTAGTAAATACCAGAACAAGCCAAATAAACTGTAATTTACCCTCAGTGTTGTCATTTTGAGTTCCAGCCAGCACGATCCAATGGAGAAGAGACTTACTCATTAACTTCCCCCTCTGTATTGCCTTTTAAGTGAAGCAGAGATGATATTCTATTGATTGTCATCTGCTTTTTATGCAGCCAGTCCTGCTCTGCCCCCATGCAAACAACCTCAAAGTTATTAGAGTAGGGACACGATGCACTACAAGGTGACTACATATCATAATTACTGTCTCCATCTCATACTTAAGCTTTGAAAGCTGGTGATATCAATGGATACTGTGGCTATGAATGGCAGGAAACTCTGATAATGGAAGTGATACATGGTGGCACCTAAGTATCTGACTGAGTTAGACAGTTAGTGCCGTGAGAGTGTTCATCTGTGGTCATGAAACCCATCTGCACCCCCACATGGACCACTTAGTTTGGACGCACAAGTAAGTATAGAAACTAAGTGTAGTAATAATAATTCAGCAAATAATTATGCATATCTGTGCATGTATGAACCAATAAGGAGACTAATTTTCCTTGATGTAATAAAATAAATAAACTTAAAAGCCATACTGAATGGGAAACAGCAGTGAAATGCCACCATGTATACAGATGTGCAGAGGTAAATGGACAGAGTTTGTCGCAAATTCTGAGGAAAAGTGGATGAGTTTGAAACAGTGTTATATGAAATCATGAGTGATATTTTTAAAGGTTATGGTTAACTCACATTATTATCACCACAGGGGAGTCTGGTTTCTGCATTTGACCAGCCCTAATACATACACAGTACTTAGCATTAGCACTTAGCACACAGTCAGAGCAATGAGTTGCCTTTGACGATGCTCAGGGATCAAGTCCAGATGTTCATCAGTACCAGGGTCAAGGGTACTGACAGGAAAATGAACCTACGTATACCTGTTGTCAATGGGGGGGATAGCAGAAAACAAGCAAACTCAACATATAAAGGCTTTGGTTCAGCTGGAAATCGAACCCAGAACCTTTTGGATGTGAAACAAAAATTCCAGCCACTACACCATACTTAATATGTAGCTGTGGTAACTCGAAACATACAAATCTTTGTTTTTTTTTATGTTAAAATTTGTGAGACATTTGGATGGATATAGCTGCTGTAAAACAAAACTACAAATTAATCATTTGAAACACGTACGCTGTTTATTGTGAAATACGTAGTTACTTATTTAGTAACTTAGATAGCTCAAATAAATATTATGTAAAGATTATCCAACTCTGTCTTGGTTATTGTATATTCAACTTAACATTAAAATTTGCTATGTGACTTTATATATTAGGATATATATTTATGTATATATTGTAAATATTGTGCATTCATTGTGTTCTTTTTGTTTCTTTTTGTTTTTTCTGGACATACTTGAAATAAATGATCAGTCAATCAATAAATGTTATATTTTTGTTGAAATAAACAAAATACTCAGACTTCTTGTTAAATATTGAGATACATTCTGAATCATCCTGAATGTACTTTTGTTGTAAACAAGCAACTTTCTTTGTGCATATTTTAAACTCCTGAGACCCAGGAATTGTCAGCAAAGTACCAGCTTTTTTTGTTTTTTATTAAATAAGTGCTTATATTGGAAACATCATGATGCATCAGTTTTTTCAGATGCAGTTTTTAAAATTTTTATGGAATGTCCTTTGTGGTGGACAGTTTTCTTTTTTTTGTATAAAGTTGTGAAACTGTTGTTCACAAATGTGGACAGAAAACCCATAGCTGGGTCTTAGGAGGTTAAAGGCTTATTTGTAGTTCTGTGTAATGAGCCCGTTTTTAACACTGTTGATAATAACATGACGCCTAAACCCTGGAAACCTTTTTTTTTTTTTTTCCCAATTCCTAAAGTATGTATTTAAATAATTAAAATACCTAATAGCTTATGGTTGGAGGCAGCTGCAAAATAAGCAAAAAAAAGCAAAAATAAGCAAGGTTAAGAGATTTTGGGCAGGGAAAAGGCCATTGTGTCCTCCTTTCTTCCAGCTCACCCACACCTTCCCTGGTCTCAAATTTATAGAGCCCTAGGTGTCCACAAACACCCCAAACCCCCCCATTCCATCCGAGTATAATGACGGGCAAACCCAAAACCGTCACGCTCCGTATCTTTTTTTGGATCCATCGTTTGGAATCGACCCCATCATCCACTTAAACTGAGCTCTGATATAATTACAAAAACAAATCCCCATGTGTTTAAGTGCACTATTCTTTCTCTATTAGTACCCTCCCCAGTCCTGTCCCTCCATCGCTGCCTCTTCATTCCCCATTACATCTCATTTGTACCCCTCTGTTGCACTGCTAAAGTCTAATCTTCAGCCTAAACTTGTGCTTCGGGTGATAATGTTTAGGAGGAGACTTGGCTGGAAACTAAGTATGTCACCTTGGGTCCTAACTGTTTTCATTACAAAAAGCAGCAATGTTGGCAGCAGAGCTCCACAAAATACAACAAGTCATTCACTCTGAATTACCCATGAAATTTCAGCTCGATTAAAGTAAACAACTTCGCTCGATGACTTGTAGAATATGCGCTGCCAGGCCAGGCTCCATCCTGTAAACCTCCAACAAGAAAGTCAAATTTTCCATTTGACGAGGTGAGGGATTCTTTGGAAAGTAAAGCTACCTTATCTTTAAAAAAAAAAAAAAACACATTCAGTTTAGATCTGAGTGTGAGAAATGTACTGTGGCTGTGGAAAAAAAAAGGGGGAAATGAGTCATGTCATGGTTAACATTTTAGGTATCTCAAGTCTAAATGGCTCAAATCCAGATTCTCAGCACAGTCATCGTAAAGGCTGCGCTCCGACATCGGTGACATGCTCAGAGCTCTGTGAACTGAGAAAACAGCATGTGGTGAAACGGTACAAAACAGTGGCTACACTGTTCCTGCCTCAAGTGGGTGAAGAGATATTTTGTTTCAGTTAGAAAGGAGGGAGAGTGGGTGCTGTTGTGCAGACATCCAGAAATTAGCTATCACAATTACCCCATGTTTGAAGTGTGTCCAAGACAAGTGGTCCGGAGTGGTGCCTGTATATCAGAGGGGGGGATGGGGTGAAGGAGGGTGGGGTGTCATAAAGTAAGCCTGTTGCTGCCTAATTGATAAACAGAGCAAATTTAGGTTATATAATATTATAATATATTATTATGGACGGAGGCAGAAAAGCCAGATTGAGATAACTGCACAAAGTGAGAATTTTATTTTATTTATTTTATTGGTTTATTTAACCCTCCGGTATCCGGGCACCTTTTAGGCACACTTTGCACTTCGTGTTAAAAACGTCATATTATTTTTCACAATTTAAATAAGGTGAGAATTCAAAACTTGTTCATTTTGCATGATCTTTAAAATTCTGCCCACCAACTAAAATTTGCACATTGGAAACAAAAGAAAATTACAAGACTAGCATCTGTCTCCCAAGTGTGCCTAAAACGCACTATTTCTTCCATTTGATATGTATGATTATGGCTGACCTTGATTTACAAAAATAAAATCAAATTAGAGCAGAAAAATAAATCAACATAATATTTAATAGTTTGATTTATAGGTGTGCATTTTACGCACACTTGGTGACAGATGCTAGTATTTTTTAACATTTAACCTAGCGCCAAAAATAATTATGCAAATTAACCGATGTTGGAGTTAATCGTTGACATATGCCAGGCTGCAAAAATCTAATAATATGTGATCCACTTTTTATGTAGTATATTGAAAAAAATAATTTTTTGTGTTTTTTGCATCCAAAAAAATGGTTTGTTTACAATACAAACACGGTATTTAAAGGGTTAAAAAATGTGACAATTATTGAGTATTTGGTATTTTTATTTACGGCTCAAGTTGATAAAATAGAAAAAAGTGTAAAAGAATTAAAAACAAACTGTATGAAAAATTTTTTTGACATTATTCCACAAAAACGCACACTTGGTGCTTAGTAAGGGCCTTGCTGGACAGGATACCGGAGGGTTAATAGGGACCATTCACATTTATGAACATTGCTGTAAAAAAAAACCTATCTAAATATGCCAGAATTAGTAAAAATGACTATTTTTCATCTGCAGTCCCTAGGCAGGTGACAGAAACAAGATATAAAAGCCAACATTAATACATCACTTGTTCGCAATAAATTTGAAAAAATTAAAATACAAATAATGATGACATAGGCATCATCAAAACAACAAACATATAAACAAAAAACAATAGACATAGTATGATCAGGACATGTACAGTCAGTCCAGTGTGTCCAAGACAAGTGGTCCAGAATGGTGCCTGGATATCAGAGGGGGAGGGGGGTGCCATAAAGTAAGCCTGTTGCTGCCTAATTGCATAAACTGAGCACTTGGACCAATGAAGACTACATTTGTTTGGCGCTGCAACTACCATTTACTTTGATTATTAATGTGTTTAACTTGACAGAACATATAAAACTGTTCATTACAATTTCCCCAAACCTGAGGAAATGTCTTCAAATTACTTATATTATCCAACCAGCGGTCCAAAGCAAAATATACTAAATTTACAGTGTCGAAAGCCAATACCAAATCCTCACTTAAGCCGTCTGGAGCCAGAAATATTTGACTAAAGAAAATTAAAAAAAAAAAACCTAGCAC